>NW_026575146.1:87643857-88243857 GCF_905146905.1 Nyctereutes procyonoides
GCATGCACACAACTTCCTAACAGTGCTTACCTCTTACATATATAAATGGTTAGTCAAGGATTGCCAAACATTTGAAGAGTCTTCACTATTAATGTCAAAGAGGAAGGAAAAGGAAAAGGGAAAAGGAAAAGAGGAAGGAAAAGAAAAGGGAAAGGAGGGAAGGGGAAAGGAGGGGATAGAGATAGGAGGGAGGAAAAAATTTATAAAAATATAAAATATATACTTTTATATATTTCCTTTTTATATTGGAGGAAATAAAGGCAATGCATGAAGAAAACTTTAAAAGAAAAAACTCTAATTAAAATCCCAGAAAAACAGTGTTGTACTCATGAAACAAGAACAGTATACTATACCAAAGAGACATTAAAAAAATTACAATGAAACAAACAAAAATACATAGCTCTTGGGAATTAAATGTACAGAAACCTTTTAAAAATCCATGATTCTAAAGATAAAAAGAAATAACTTAAAAATTTATAATAAAGACAAGGAGATGAATAACAGGAGAAGGAAATTATTAAAGAAATAATATTAAAAATTTCCCAAACTGCAAGACATGCATCTCTACACTAGAAGAACCCACCAAATACTTAGCAAACAAATTTTAAAAGACACACAACAAAGTATATCCCTGTGGGATTTCAGATCATGGAAAATAAAGACAGAAACCTAGAGCTTCTGAAAACAAAAACAAGTTATATACATAACTTTTGCAATTCGCAAAAATAATACACAAGACAGAAATAGGATAATATCTTCAAATTTCTGAAAGAAAAACTGTTTAAAACATAAAATTCTAATAGTCTAGTTACAAAAAATCAGAGTATAAAAAATATTTTCAGGTATGCAAAATTTCAAAACATGTATCACACAAGCCTTCCCAAAAAATTACTAGAGGCTATATATCCCAACAAAATGAGGAAAACCTGAAAGGAGATGCCACGGGGAACAGGGAAAAAAGGAGGCAAAAATGTGGTACAGTGGTAAAGGAAGATATCCGGAAGATAGCTGTCCTTTTTTCAAGATGGGAGCTAGTCCCAACTGAAGCAAGACTATGGAGAACTCGAGTACAGAGGTCTCAGAATAAAACCAAAGTGTTTGAATGATTTAATGACATGTCACTACACAACAACAAAAAAGGTAACTTTATAGGAAATGCTGTACAAGAATGGAAATGGAATTATATGTAACCATGAACACTGATTTAACAAAATTATAATTAAATACTACTAAAAAGATTTGGGGAGCAGGGACAGAAAGAAGGGCATGTAACTGATCTAAATACTAGTCTTTAATTATTAACAGGGAGATAACAAATACTACATAAAACTGAAAAAAAAAGTCAAGAAAATAGAATACGCAAATAACTTGGGAAATACGGATAAAAAGAAGAGAGCAAAAGAGTAGCAGAAAGACTGAAAGCAATTACATCTGGGGAATGGGAAATGGGAGCTAAACAAGACTGCTACTTTTTCATTACATTTTAAGAAGATGTACATTTTAAAGCTACATAAATTTCTTTTTTAAGATTTACTTAGAGAAAAGGAGAGAGAGAGAGAGAGAGATTGAGATTGCCAGTGGGGGGAGGGGCAGAGAGAGACCCTTCAAGCAGATTCCCAAATGAGCAAAGAGCCCAATGGAGCCCAACACAGGGCTCAATCTCATGACCTCATGAGATCATGACCTGAGCCAAAACCAAGAGTTGGGCACTTAACTGACTGAGCCACCCAGGCGCCCCAAGCTACATTCATTTATTATACAGATAAAATCCAAGTCATAAGTATATATATTTAAATATAAGCATTATATAGTATTACGCAGATAAAACCAAATCATAAATTATAAAACCAAAATCATAAATTGTAACAAAATATTAAAGCACTTAAAATATGTATGCCTCACTGAAGATACTAAAAAAACACACATACTGCCTCATAAAATAAATTGTAAAACTGCTGATGGCCATATCTTATTTCCCACAACACGTATTCCACAAATACTTCCTAATCCTCTAACCTCTCCCACTTCTGAATAATCTTGGCCTTATTCCTGTGAAAATTTAAATCTTTAACTTCTCTAACTCAATATTCTTTATCTATCCTTGCCTCCTTCTTTTTTTTCATTGACACTTTCCAAAGCTACATTTTCTGTGTTTTTAGTGCCATCACATCCAGGATCTTTTATCATTTCTTTCTCTTGAACCATTAATCACTCAGTACACTTACTACAAACATGCTCAAAAATTTCCCATGCTCAAAGGAAAATAAAATCTTCCCTTAAAACAACAAGGAGCAAAATTATAGAGTAAAAAGTGCTAAGCCCCTATCTCCCCAACCTCCCAACCAAACAACATCCAAAAACAACCAGAAACTAACTGAAACACCGTAGGAGCTCTGGAAAACAAATGTCTACAGCAACCAAGCAAACATCCAACCAAGAAAAAGTCACAATCAAAACAGCAGGAAATTTCAAGACATTTTTACTTGCCTTTCCCCAATCCCTGCCCAGTGGGAAGCAACTTCAGTCTGGGTAATGTGACTTACCCAGATCCCAATTCCCTCCCTTGAGCCACAGAGAATAGACCAGACCTTATCTGCAACATTCTCACGCATCTAGGGGCTGACTAAAGAACTGGTATGTGTCTCACCTAAAGCCAACCTTAACTGGCACTGATCATGAAAACTGAGGGAGACTGCAGGGAGACTACAGGGCTGTAAACACGGAGTACAAGAGATTAGGAACAGAACCACACAACATACAACCTGAGACTGTAAAGAGAAGCAGAGGTGAGAATCTTTGTAAATTAAAACATTCAAAAAGCAGCTATATATACAAGATATTAAGAAAATCCCCACACAAGCCCAAGGAACATTACATGCTCAGAAAACACAGGAAAGATCATAACCTTTCACTTTGAGTAGATAAGAAAGCTCAGAACATACCTACCTTATTCTGAAGATCCTCATCAATCTGCCAAGACTGGGGAAGATAGCTGTTTTTTCAAATACCCATCAAAAATTAAAAATTTCACCAAGAATCAAAAGGCATACAATAAACAGGAAAACACAGCCCATTCACAAGAACAAAATAAATCTCCAGAAACTGTCCCTAAAGAAACAAAGGCATTTGATGTACTAAACAAAGACATTAGCACAACTGCCTTCAATATGCTCAAAGAGCTAAAGGGAAACACACAAAGAACTAAAGGAAATAAAGAAAATAATGCATGAACAACATTAAAATATCAAGAAAGAGAGAGAAATTATAAACAGAAACTAAACAAATTCTAGAGTAGAAAAATTTAATAACTGAATTGAAAAATTCACCACAGGGATTCAACAGCATATTTGAGCAAGCAGACAAAACAATCAGTGAACCTGAAGATTGGACATTTGAAATTATCAAGTCTAAGGAACAGAAAGAATGTAGAAAAGGGAACTAAGCCCAAGGGGACATAGGAGATATTATTGAACAGATGAATACACACATTAAAGGAGTCTCAAAAGGAAGAAAGTGGCAAAGAGATTACTAGAAGAAATAATGGCCAAAAAGTTCTGGAATTTGACAAAAGACATGACCCTACAAATCCAAAAAGCTCAATTAAGGAGAGTAAACTTGGACAGCCACACCAAGACACATAATTACAGTTTGAGAAACAAAGAGAAAATCTTGAAAGCAGCAAGAGAAAAGCAATTTATCACATAAAAGGGATCCTCAATGAAAATATAAGCAGATTTCTGGCAGAAACCTTAAAAGCTGAAAGGGAGTGGGATGAAATATTTAAAGTGCTGAGAGAGGGGATCCCTAGGTGGCTTAGCGGTTTAGTTCCTGCCTTCGGCCCAGGGCGTGATCCCAGAGTCCCAGGATATAGTCCCGCATTGGGCTCCCAGCATGGAGCCTACTTCTCCCTCTGCCTATGTCTCTGCCTCTCTCTCTCTCTCTCTCTCTCTCTCTCTCTCATGAATAAATAAAATCTTTTTTAAAAAAATAAAGTGCTGAGAGAAAAAAACTGTCAATTGAGAATCCTATATCCAGCAACTATCCTTCAAAAATGAGAAAAAATTAAAACATTTCCAGTTAAATAAAAGTTAAAGGAGATCCATATCATTAGACCTGCCCTATAAGAATGCTAAAGAGAATTCTTTGGGTTGATGTGAACAGCCACTAGAAAATAGCCATATGAAGGTAAAATTTTCCACTAAAGGTAAACATGGGCAAAAATAAAAACCAGTATTACTGTCATTATGGCTTGCAACTCCACTTTTTATTTATTACAGGGTATAAAGAGAAATGCATAAAAAATCATTACAAATCTTTGTTAACAGGTACATAATGTATAAAGATGTAATTGGTGACATCAATAATTTAAAGAGGGAGACAAAACTACATAGAAATAGAGTTTTTACATGTGATTGAAGTTAAGTTGGAATCAATTCAAAACACATTATTATAATCTTAGAATGTTATATGTAATACCCATGGTAACCACAAAGAAGATTTCTATAAAATATTAATAAAGGAAGTGAAAGGGGAACCAGAATGTTTTACTATAAAAAAATCAACTAAACACAAAGGAAGGCAGTAATGAAGAGAATGATACCCAAAGGTGTAAGACTGAGAGAAAACAAATTTTTAAAAATGGTTAAAGTAAATCCTGCCCTCTAAGTAGTTATTATAAACCCAACAGAAGGCATGTATATATTGGCAGAATGGACTTTTAAAAATTAAAAAATAACAAACAAAAGAAATAGGATCCAACTACATGTGGTCAACCAGAGACTCACTTTCAATCTAAGGACCCAAAAGCCGGTTGAAAGTGAAATGATGGAAAAGATATTCCATGCAAATAGTAACCTAAAGAGAACTGGAGGGGCTATACTGAGACAAAATATGAAATTAAGTCAAAAAAGTTATAAAAGACAAAAGGATATTTTATATTGATAAAAATTTCAATCAAGAAAAATATATCAGTCATAAACATATACACACCTAACAACAATAGTGCCAAACATTTGAAGCTAAAACTCACAGAATCCAAGGAAAAAATAGTCCTCCAATAAAAATTGGGAGATGCTGATACTCTATTTACAACAAAAGATTGGACAACCAAAAATAAGAGCAATAATAGAGGACCTGGACAAAACTATAGACCAATTGGACCTAACATACATATGCAAAACATCCTATCCAAATTATTACATATTCTTCTAAGGAGAACATAGAACATTTCCATGAAAGACCACATGATAGGCCACAAGGCAAGTCTTTAAAATTTTGAAACCATACAAAGTACTTTTTCCAATCATAATGAAATGAAACTAGAAATCGGTAACAGAAGGAAAAGTGAAAAATTCACAAATACATGGAAATTTAACAGAACACTGAATTAATGGGTCAAAGAAGAAATCACAAAATAAATTAGAAAATTCCTTGAGACCAATGAAAATGGAAAATGCAATATAACAAAATTTACAGGATGCAGTAAAAGCACTGTTAAGAAAGCAATTTATACCAGTAAATAAGTATATTAAAAAAGGAGAAAGATCTCAGATCATAACCTAACTGTATGCTTTAAAAGGAACTTAAAAAAGAATAAACTAATTTCAAAGCTAGCAGATGGAAGAACTAAGATTAGAGTGGAAATAAATAGAAAAGAGAAAAACAATAGAGAAAAATTGACAAAACTAAAAATTGGTTTTTTGAAAAGATCCACAAAATTGACAAGTTTTTACCTAGACTGATAAAAGAGAAAGAGAAGACTCATATTACTAAAATCAGAAACATAGGTAGAGACAGTGCTATTTATTTTACAGAAGTATACAGGATTATAAGAGAATACTATGAAAAACTGAATGCCAACAAACTGGATGACCTAGATGGACAAATTCCTAGAAACAAATGCACTATTAAAAGTGATGCAAAAAGAAATAGAAAATCTGAATAGACCTGTAGCAATAAGACGACCGAATCAGTAATCAAAAATCTCCCAAAAATGAAAAGCCCAGAAACAGATGGCTTCGTGGATAAACTCTACCAAACATTCAAGAAAGAAATGACATCAATTCTCAAACTCTCTCAAAATACTGAAGAGAAAAAAAACACATTCTGTGAGGCTAACCAGACAAGGACACTAAAAGAAAACTACAAGCTAATATCCCTTATAAGTATACACGCAAAAATCCTCAACAAAATGCTAGCAAATGGGAGGCCAGGGGAATTGGAGGAAAGTGGTCGAAATGCACAAACTTCCAGTCATAAGATAAACAAACTAGGAATGTAACGTGTAATAGGTAACTATAGTTACCAATGCTGTATGATATCTACGAAAGTTGTCATAAAATAGTAAATTCTAAGAGTTGTCATTATAAGCAATGAAAAAATATTTTTTCATTTTTTTGTCCATCTTTTTATTTTATGTATCTGAGGCAATAGATATTAACTAAAACTTATTATGGTAATTATTTCACAACATATGTAAGTGAAATCTTTACACTGTACACCTGAAACGCAACTGATGCAGATTTGAAAGCCTTTGACAAAATCCAGTGCTACTTCACAATACGAAACACTCAATAAACTAGGAATAGAAGATAACTTCCTAAATATGATAAAGACCATATATGAAGAACACAAATTGCCATCATATTCAATGGTGAAAGACTGAAAGTTGTTCCTCTATTATCAGAAACAAGATGTAGATGCTTACTATCCTATTTATTCAACATAGTACTAGAAGTTCTAGCAAGAGCAATTAAGGGGAAAAAAAAAAAAACATCCAAATTGGAAAGGAAGAAGTAAAATGAACTCTATTGGCAGATGATACAATCTTCTATGTAGAAAACCTGAAATATTACACACACGCGCGCACACACACAGAGAGTTTAAAAGCTAATAAATTCAGCAAAGTGGCAGGATACAAAATAGACACTCAAAAATAAGTTGCATTTCTATTAATCAGCAATGAACAATCTGAAAAGGAAATTAAGAAAATAATTTCCATTTACAATACAATTTTAAAAATGTGTAGTAATAAGTTTAGCTTAGAAGACACAAGACATATTGTGTTGCTGAAAGAGTTTAAAGAAGACATAAGTAAATGGAAAGACACTCTGTGTTCATGGATTAGAGGGCTTAATATTGGTCAGATATCCTTTTACCTAAAGCAATCTACAAATTCAATGCAATCCGTATCAAAATCCCAACATTTTTGCTGAAATAGAAGAAATCCATTCCAAGATTCAGATGCAATCGTGAGAGACCATAAAGAGCCAAAATAATCTTACAAAAGATCAAAGATGAAGATCTCATACTTCTTGATTTTAAAACTTTCTACAAAGGTATAGTAATCAAAACACTATAGTACTGGCATTAAGACAAACATACAGATCATAAAATAGAATAGAGAATCCAGAAATAAATCCTCCCATTTATATCCCAACAATTCTTTTTTTTTTTTTAAGATTTTATTTATTTATTCATGAGAGACACAGAAAGAGAGAGAGAGGGGCAGAGACACAGGCAGAGGGAGAAGCAGGCTCCATGCAGGGAGCCCAACATGGGACTCCATCCCGGGACTCCAGGATCACGCCCTGGGCTGAAGGCAGCACTAAACGCTGAGCCACCTGGGCTGCCCTATATCCAAACAATTTTCAACAACAGTGTCAAACCTTTCAATGGGGGTAAAGACAGTCTTTTCAACAAACACTATTTGGAGAACTGGGTAGCCACATGCAAAAGAACAAAATTGGATCCTTACTTTACACGACATACAAAAAATCAACTCAAAATGGACCAAAGATCCAAATGAAGAGGTGAAACTTTGAAATTCTTAGAAGAAAACACAGGAGAAAAGCTTCATGACGCTGGATTTGGGCAATGACTTCTTGGGTAGGACACTAAAAGTTCAGGCAACAAAAGAAAAAAAAATAGACACACTGGACTTCATCAAAATTTAGAACTTTTGGACATCAAAGGACATTATCAATATAGTGAAAAGGTAATCCACAGAATGGGAGAAATATCTGCAAATCATATATCTGATAAGGGACTAATATCCAGAATACATAAAGAACTCATAGAACTCAACAATAAATAGACAATCCAATTTAAAAATGGGCAAAGGACTTGAATTGACATCTCTCCAAAGATTTTTCTACAAATGGCCAATAAGGACATGAAAAATGCTCAGCAAACATCCTTAAGTCCTTAAAGAAATGAAAATCAAAACAGATGGTTATTACCAAAGAAACAATAAATAAGATGCATTGGCAAGGATGTGGGGAGACTGGAACCTTTGTACATAGCTGGCAGTGATGTAAAATGGTTCAACCACTGTAGAAGATAATATGGTAGTTTCTCAAAAAACAGAATTACCATAAAACCTAGCAACTGCACTTCTGAATATATGCCCAAAATAGTCAAAAGCAAGGAACTGAACCGCTATTTGAATATGCACTGTCATAACAGCATTGTTCACAACAGCCAAATGTGGAAACAATTCATGTGTACCTTGCCATATGAATGGATAAACAAAATGCATATACATATAACAGAATATTATTCAGCCTTAAAAAGGAAGGAAATTCTGATACATTCTACAACATGGATAAATCCTAGAAACATTATGCTTAGTGAAATGAGCCAGTCATTAAAAGACAAAATACTATGATTATGAGATACCTAAAATAATCAAATTCATAGACAGAAAAAGCAAAATATTGGTTACCAAGGGCTAGTTGGGAGAAAGGAATGGGGAGTGACTGTTTACAATACAAAGTTTCAGTTTGGAAAGATGAAAATTTCTTGAGATGAGTAGTGGGTTATGGTTAAATAACAACCATGAACATACTTAATGCCACTGAACTGTAGTCTTAAAAATTGTCAAAACCTGTATGTAATTTTTACCACAATAAACAGAAGGAAAGAAGGAAACTAGGGAGGAGAAAAGGAGAAAGAGGAAAGAAAAGGAAGTCATTTGAGGAAGAGATAATAATCTTATTATTTATCATAATTATCAAAAAAAGAGTAGCTAAATAAATTATGTCATATCCATATAATGCTCTGCAGCCATTAAGAAAAAAAGACAAAGGAAGATGTTGGGATGCTTGGGTGGCTCAGTGGTTGAGCATCTGCCTTCAGCTCAGGGTGTGATCCTGGGATCTGGGATGGAGTCCTGTACTGGGCTCTCCACAGGGAGCCTGCCTATGTCTCTGCCTCTCTGTGTCTCTCTCATGAATAAATAAATAAATCTTCAAAAAAAAAAGACAAAGATGCAAAAAAACCATTTGAGTGGTTGTATATGTAATGGATTGGGGATGCATAAGTCTTCAGGATGTGAACACACGAAATGGTAAGATACTGATAATGGTAACACCTCCCAGCTGGCCAAATGGATGCTAAGGGACAGGAGAAGGGATACTTATTTTTCAAATAAAAATCCTTTCAATTTTGTATCATGTCCAAAATATAACCTTTTCAAAAAAATTAAATCACCATTCTCCCCTATACCTTCCTAGCCTTAAGCAACCACTAACATATTTTTCATTTCAAAAACTTGCCTATTCTAAGTATTTCATACAAATAGAATCATAATAGATAGTCTTTGGTAACCAACTTTTTTCCTTTATCATAGTAAATGGCACATTTTTTTTTCTTGCCAAACAACATTCACATTTTTACTTATCCATTCACTAGATGATAGACATTTGGGTTTCTTAAACTTTTTAGCTATTATGAATAATGCTAATATTCATGTACAAGTTTTTGCGCAAATGTATGTTTTTACTTTCCCTTGGGTATTATACTACCTAGATGTGGAAGGGGGCTATAAAATAACTCAATATTTAACTTTATGAAAAATCCCAAATTGTTTTCTAAAGTGGCTACACCAATTTACATTCCCACCAGCAACATACGAGAGTCACAATTTTCCACATTTTCGCCAATACAACTTACTGTCTTTTTTATTACAGCTATTCTAGGAGGGATAAAATAATATCTCATTGTGATTTTGATTAACAATTCATTCTTGACAAAAGTACAAAAGGCAACTGAATGAAGAAAAGGACTTCCAACAAGTGATGTGAGAACTGGACACCTATATATAAAAAAGACTGAACAACTGGAACTTACACACCTTATACACCTCACACCTTACCCAAAAATTAACTTAAAATGGATCACAGATCTAAGTGCAAAATGTTCAACAATAAACATTTTATAGAAGAAAACAAAGGAGGGACACCTGGATGGCTCAATAGGTTAAGCATCTGCCTTGGGCTCAGATCATGATCCGAGGTCCTGGGATCAAGCCCCAGGTCAGGCTCCCTGCTGAAGAGTGCAGGCTCCCTGCTCTGCCTCTCCCTCTGCCCTTCACCCTGCTTGTGCTCTCACTCTCACTCTGTCAATTAAATAAATGTTTTAAATCTTTAAAAAAAAGAAAAAGGAAGAAGAAAACAAAGGAGAAAATCTTCATGAACTGACGTTAGGAAAAGCATTCTGGATATGACACCAAACACATGATTCTTAAAACAAAAAGTAATACACTGGACTTCAAAATTAAACTTTTGCTATTGAAATACAATGCTGAGAAAATAAGACAGATGAATACTGGGAGATAATATTTCCAAATCACACCCTTAACAAAAGACTTATCCAGAATATATGAACTCTCAAAACTCAAGAGTAAGAAAAAATACAACCAAATTTTTAAAAATGGGCAAAAGACTTCAATAGATCAAAGAGGATAGACACACAGATGGCAAGTAAGTACATGAATCAATGCTGAACATCATTAGCCATCAGGGAAATGCAAATTAAAACTGCTACATATCTACTGAAATAGCTTAAGTTTTTAAAACTAACAATACCAAGTGCTGGTAAGGATGCAAAGCTACTAGGACTCTCATACCCTGCTGAGATTGGGGGAACTTCCATAAAACAATATAGTGTCTTTGGAAAATAGCTTGACAAGTTTCTTAAAAATTGAATACACACTCACTATATGACCTAGCGATCCCACTTGTAGGTATTTGTCAAACAGCAACAAAAATTTATAGTTAACACCAAAGTATAAAGGTTTATAGCAGCTCCGTTCATAATTCCATAAAATGAAAGCAAACCAAATGTCCTCCAATAGATGTACATGCATATAATGGAACAATACTCAGCAATAAAAACGAATGACCTATTGATACACAGAACAACTTAGAGGAGGCATTATGGTGACTGAAAGAAGACAGTCTCAAAAGGTTACATAGTATATAATTCCATTTATATGACATTCTAGAAAAGGAAAAATTAATAATGATAGAGACAGATCAGTGATTGTCAGGCCTTACAGGGAGAGGTAAGGTGTGACCACAAAGAGTTTCTGGTGTGATCCTGTGCCCTGACTAGTATATCCCACATCCTATTCTACACTCTGATAGTGGCAATGGTTAAACAAATCCTTACTTGTGTTGTAACTCATGGAACAGTATTATCAAATAAAAAGTCAATTTCATTCTGATAATCTTAAAAAAAATTTTTTTAAAACTTTAAAAAGCTGGTCAGATTCATGTTAAGTGGCAAAATTCCAAGATGTGAGCACAAAGAGTGGGGAACTCCTAAAAATCATCTTCCTTAGAGACATCTCTGAATCCTTCTATAGTTGTGTTAAGTCCATTTTATCTTTCATTTTGACTACTTTTTAAACATGCAATGACCTCCCTTCCACCTTCCCCAATTACCCTGTCAACAGTGAGGATGGTGTATTGAACTTGTTATATATCTTCTTCCATAAGAAAAATAAAACATCTTTTCTTAATAAATGGTAAGTACAACAATATATGTAAATATTTCTTTTAGTTATTAAAATTAGTATAAAACTGTGTGAACAAAACAATTTTTAGTATTTGTATAGATTCTCAAACATAATTCATAGGTACATATTCTGAAAATTATTTTACATTAACACATCCTAAAAGTCATCATGTTTGGTCATTTCCCAAAACCATATTTAACAATGGAAAATGATTTATCAAAAAATACTTCTTTATTCTAGAGCTCTACTCTATTCTATTAAAAGTATCCTCCCAGGACACCTGGGTGGCTCAGCTGGTTGAGTGGCTGACTCGATTTCAGCTCAGGTCATGATCTCAGAGTTGTCAAATCAAGCCCCGTGTCGGGCTCCATGCTCAGGGGGGAATCTGCTTGAGATTTTCTCACTCCCTCTACCTTTGTCCCTCCCCTGTTTACTCCTGAGAGCATGCACGCATGCTCTCTAAAATAAATAAATAAATCTTAAAAAAAAAAAAGTATTCTCCCATTAATGTATTAAGTCATAACTGATTCTAAAGATTGCACTGCTGAAATATCCACATGAAAATCAGAGTGATCAAAAAAAAAAAGAAAATCAGAGTGATCAAACTTTAACAGACGATGAACTGATTTCATATCAGCAGAGCTACCCTAGTAAATAAGAAAGCTTTCCCCATTAAGAAAGGCCTTTGAGAAAGAATTATGCTCATTCTTTTTCCTCTAACATACATGACTTATTTTAGCGTAGTGATGCCAAAAGAATTATCATTGCTAGAAATTATATACAGGCCTAACAATAAGATTCTGATTAGTGTCACAAATGATCAAATATGTTATCAATTATAAACTTATAGGAGTTGATTTGCAATTAGAGTGTCCAAATATAGATCCCACAATTTCACTGAGTAAATGAGTTCTCTAACTAGTACCCACTCACATGTATATGTGAAATAATTTCAGCTGTAGAAAACTCAGCTGTTTTTTATCTATATGATTTCATTTATATAGAAGAATCCTCAAAAATTTACATACACATATTTTCAACACATATTTAACTGGAAGGTTAAAAAACAGGTAGGGGTGATATTATACTATCAATTTAAGTATTATATTACAGCAACAAGAACATAGATATTAAATAAACCTCATTTTAAGATGCAACTAAGATAGGACAAACTAAAGCCAATCCCATCCAGCTACAAAATGTGTATGTGGATACGTACATACCAACAAATAATATCATAGATAAACAAGGCCTTAATGAACTACCTCAATCAAATAAGACAGAGGTCTCACATCACGGAACAAGTGTACGGGTACTGTTTGGGGTAGCACCTCTCCACACTGGCCTCCTCTTTAAGATGAAAATATGACTTCTTCTAAATCAAAAAGCATGTTTAAAAATTGTTTCTACTTTTGCAGATAGATATAGTTCAATAAGTAAAAAGTAAATTTCTCCTGTGTACTGAAGTATCTATGAAAGCACCTAAAACTAACCAGTTATAAAATATAAAATGAGCCCAAGTCTTATGTCTCCCCAACTTCTATCTATAAAAGCACACGTTAAGGACTTTTACACTCTGTCATTTCTGAAAACATGCTAATGTGCGTGATATTTCCAACCCAGATGTTCCATTCTCCAGCTTACATTCTCAAATGTTGATTCGACTCAAACTACCTACAATTCAACCAAATCACAAATAGTCTGGACTAATAAATCATGGATGGTACTTTTAGTAACAGCCTGGCACTCTGTGAACTGATACACATCCAGCAAAAATACATCATTTATAATTGGTACGTACGTTCTTTCCGATGCTCCACTAAGCCCACAGCCTGCTTTGCTGAGCACTTTGCAAACCAATTGTCCCCAAGTAAAACAGTGACTTCATTAGTATGGACAAGCTTTCCTGGCATGAAGGCAAAGGGGCCAAATGGTACCTATTATTGACAGGAAGGAAGGGAGGGAGGGAGTAAGGAAGAGAGAAGACAAAAAATTAAAAACACTAAAAAATACATTTTATGAAACAGCATTAAAAGCTCTGCGTTGAGGTCTTTTTATCGATACACTAAAAAAAAAATGTCAACTTCATAGAAATTTAACATTAAAGTTTCACTAAGAAAACCTATAGAAATTGCTTTAGGTTAACGAATCAATGTTAAAACAGGAAAAGGAATCAGCACATTTACATACAGCTTTCAGAGAAATTAGCACTGTCTGAATGTTTATACTTCATGTTCTTTCACCAATCTAAATGAAAGAAAACTAGTAATGAAATATTAATACCTTTGATTTAAAAACCTGAAAATTATTTCCAATAATATAGCCATTTTTTTAACAAAGCTAGAATTAACAAATAAACAGCTTTAATGAATCTACAAATTTTATGAAATATTTGGGCTAGTAGAATAAAGAACAATATATTTACAACACAATTGGGCTAACGTAATTAAGAACAAAGTCTTCATGAAAAAGAATATTCAAGCAATGAAAGAATCTAATCCAGGGCTCACAAATAGATCACTATGTCGATATGGAGATCATTCAGACAAAAATTAGTAGTACCTTTTTATATAAAATCAATATTCTAGGGTGTAATTCCATGAATTATACAACATTATGATCTATTCCTGCACTGGCTAACAGGAAACGACTAAGTGCCATATTTCTGCCTTAATTACAGTTTTCTAACACAGAAAATTTGCATACCAAATTTGTCAAATTTTGTGCTAACATTTATGCCATTTGTGTCACCATAATGTGATAACTTAATATAAATCTGAAAAAAATGAAAAGAAGCAAATACCAACTATTACAACAATTAGTGGATTATTATAAAGTAAAACACAACAAACTTTGCGTGCTATGGTAGTTACTTCAGATACTATTAAGCAAAGCTAATTTATTAATTCATACATATAAAGCAAAACAAATCTTCTAACTTTACATAGTTAATATGTAAACAACATACTACTTTAAAAGCAACACACCAAACATACCATGATATTATAAGACAACTTATCAGGCAAGGTGCTGAGTCTTTCTTGAAGGGCATTATAGTCATTATCTACCTTCTTCCTGTTGACAAAAAAATAGCAAATACTAAATGAATACACAAACTAACAATTCCTTGAGTAGACTGTGTATCAAAAGACAAACTAAATCAAAAATCCAATTTTAGCAATTTAAATATTAAAGCATTTTATAATTTTAAAATTCTATGTTTACCAAGTTTAGCAGTGGCATTATTCAACCATACATGTATCAAAAATTAAGACTCTAAATGCCTTTGGTTTTAGAATTAGAACACACATCTGGAGAACTAGTGTTTTGTAATGTAGAAAATAATCTGAACTAAATAAAATTTGGAAATTAAAGGAGATACTGAGAGAGGGCCTGATGTTTAGACAGAAACAGGGACTTAAGATGAAGGAAGAAGAGATTTAATAAAGCTTGTGGGTGAATAAACACTGGCTGCACAGCAGAAATCATGAACACAAAATTTGATCAGAGGCTTCAGTCCTTAGAAAACTTAGAGCTGAAAAATGTGTAAAAACCCTTCAGTTATTCATACTAATGTGACTAAGGTGAAAGAGAACCAACCAGGAGCTAGAAGAAATTAGGTAGAGGTAATACAAAAAAGCATTTCAATTTGGCTTTGGAGCCTGTTTCATGTTACATCAAGAAAGAGCTACCTAATAAATTAATTTCAAATAACCAAAAGATATAATTCTGTAGAAGCAGAAATGGTCATGTTTCCACACTATGAATGAATGAATAGTCCTTCTTGCAGATGCCTATTTTCAAATCTTCTCTGAAAATTAGGTTTCTAAAGGGTTCCTTACTAGGGTGTAAGCAGCAGGCTAAACCAGCACACTGAAATCTTTTAAAGTGAAAGGGTGTTGTCAAGTCAAAAAATAAAATAAAATAAAATAAAACTCACAAATTCAGCAAGTAATTTTTAAAAACATGTAGATATTGCCAAACTGAAATTAGAAAAAATTGCAACATAGATAATCACTCTCCAGATAATAAAATGACTGGTCTATAAACATCATGGAATTAATTTGTTTACTCCTTAGCACCCGTAAAAGCAAGAGGAGCATAATTAATAAAACTTATCTCATTTAGTCTTAAGAATATCAAGGAATTTCACATACATACTATGCTATTCATCCTAAACATATTCCTCTAGTAAATGTCTCTTAACAACATTTTCCTCATTCAAAAAAGAAAGTAGAAAGAAGATGGAAAAACCAAACATTTAAGAGAAATCAGATCTCCTCCATCAAAAAAGCGGCAAGCAATGAATTTAACCTAGGTCTTCTGGCCTGTGTTTTTTCAAGCAAGCCCTTTTATTTCCTAGTTTTGAAGTGCTTTTGTAAAATGGTCCCTTAAAATCCTTCCTTATAAACACAAATGTCTTTATTCTATTTACTTAAGGGAAAAATATCCTTCTGAGTAAATTTTTATAGGAATTAAATGGTTTTTAAAAACTTCATGCACAGGGCTACAAACCAGAAAGAGCATGACTTTAAAGTTAGATCAGAGAGTGAATCCCAGCTCCACCACTTAACATAAACAAATTAACCCTAGTCTTAGCATCTTCAATGGCAAAGCCAGAATAATTCCTCTCTCACAGGTTCAAAAGAAAGAAATAGGACGGGTTTAGCAACAAAAACGAACATTACATATCCAATGCTCTTTTTTTCCCCATGAACTTTCAAAAAACACTAATTGTAAAATTTTCAAGACTACTACCCACTAAGTTAAGATTCCATTATGTTAAATTCATTCAATCTGATAAAAAGAGTACAACTTACTGAAAGACAGTACAGTTAAATGCTACCTTTTAGGGGGCTTTTGGAGATAGGGTTGAGTAATAAATGGGATAACTGTCTGTAAAGAACTGACTTGATACAATGCCTGCACACAGTAGACACTCATTAAATCTACCAAACACTAATAGTATTTTTTAGATAAGTAATTCAGCAAATGCTTAAGGACTAAACAACAGCTCAGAGGTCTAGATGTTTCTGTTATTGTTAAAAAATTAATACTGAAGTTAGTGCTCGGGATGCCTGGGTGGCTCAGTAGTTTAGCACCTGCCTTCGGCTCAGGGCGTGACCCCTGAGTCCTGGGATCGAGTCCCACATTGGGCTCCTTGTGGGACTGCTTCTCCCTCTATGTCTCTGCCTCTCTGTGTCTCTCATTAATAAATAAATAAAATCTTTAAATTAACTAATTAACTTAATTAAATAAAGTTAGTGCTCAATATATCTTATTTTGGTAACCACACCTGGAAAAGGGGGACTTCCTATCAAAACACCTCTTTTGTATAAAAAGAACAGTAGATTCAACCACAGGTAATACAAGAAGTCAACGTCAGTATTCTAAATCAAGTTTGTTGTTTTAAATTTGTCACTAATTGTCTCTTAAGCAAAAATGTGGACATACTGGAGAATGGTTTAAGATCAGAGTTGCTATTTCTAAATTCTGAGTTGTTTTCTAAAAATACAGAAACAAAAAAAAAAAGAGAGAGAGAGAGAAAGAGAGAGAAAAGAAAAGAAAGACAAAGAATTTAAAATGCAGCCCATGCAAGGCAGTGTCTCTGGGAGAAATTATGGTTTGAGAAACTCTCTCTTAAAGGTTCCACTAGTGGAACTACCCCGGATCAAACTAAACACCTTGGTCAAAGAGTTTGTCTATCTGCCTACAAATAGTCCCTCTAAAATTCAGAGATTAAATAATTCCATTACAGATCACAAAGCCTATGCATCAGAAAATACAAAAATGATTCTAAGAACTACTGTGTTACAGAAGGTAAGTAGGGGATCTTTATTTGCACCAAAATTTGAAGTTTATTTCTTCTATTTTACTACACTTAGAAACATAATTTTTAGACACTGTAGTCATATTAAAATACGTAGTAAAAAGAGACAACTGCTTAATTTTTTTCAAATGGAAAATAAAGCCCAGATATAATTAGGATAAACCACTCAAGCCCACTTATAACACAGACCTCCTTGGTCTGGAGGTCTTCATCTTATTCCTTATAGATTAGGTTTAGGCTTCAATTCTTAATTTTAAAAAGTTATCCAATAAATAAGATTTAATTTGCGAAAGAAATCCTCGTACAATGTTCCTTATAGAAACCTAATATGAACTAAAGCACTGCTGTAAGTCATATATAATAAACTTTTACAATCATCTTTTGAATCTTGCTAACCATGTGCTCTATGCCTTCTGAGAAGCACTTTTTGTTTAAAAAGCAGCAGCAAAGGACGTAGCACTCTACAAATTAGCCTTAACCTTAAGGATGAAGATCAGGACGGATCCCGTGGGAAACACCTTATTTTCATAGGGCTGTGAAAAGTATGAGTGCAAGTTAAAGGATTTGTTTGCTCAAGTATTTACACTGATGTCCACGACTTACTTTGAAATGCATCAGGGAAAAATGGATTAATGCGTTGAGATAAAGATGGATATAGGATCGAGGTTCACCTACACAATTCTTTCAACTTTTCTGTATGTTTGAAGATTTCCATGATAGAACATTAGGAAGGAGATGGGGGAATATGAAAGCGAGACTAGACTTTAATCTTCTTAAATGCAACTGACAAATCTTTGGGGTTTGTTTCTTGGATTTTTTAAAAGATTTTATGTATTTATTCATGAGAGACACAGAGAGAGGCAGAGACACAGGTCGAGGGAGAAGCAGGCTCCCCGCGGGGAGCCCGATGTGGGACTCAATCCCAGGACCCCGGGGTCACGCCCTGGGCTGAAGGCAGACGCCCAACCCCTGAGCCACCCAGATGTCCCGAATGACAACTCTTTGTAAAGAAAAAAAGTTCTACATCCCTTGTTTGAGGCAAGAAGTCTCCAATTTTCATCTTTAAATAATAAAAAAGGGAAATAAAATTTAAATCACTGATGGAAATAAGATTTTGCTAATTTTCAACTTAAAGCAGGAAGCTGGAATAGGCAGAAATGTTGACACTAAGCCTGAGGGTTTTTAAGTCTTTTATCATTTGCTCTCCCTTTATCTAAGGTCCTAAACTAAAAAGGCAGGAAACACCAAGTGATGGTCAAAAAGGGAAAAGGAAATGGGCTTTACATTCCAATACCATCTCGGTTAATCTGGGGCAGAGTTAATTTAAGATTTTAAGAAATTACAACATCCAGAGATTTGGAATATAAGGAATATAAGTAACTATATAATCTTATTCAGAAATGATTTTTAGCCCATCATACCCACTCTAGATAGAACTTCCTGTTAAGAATTCAAGAAAACCTTTGTTTCAATTCAGTTCACCATTTATTGAGCTTCTCCTCTGCAACTGAGCCTTATGCCATATGCTGCAGGGATCATCACTCAAATATAGCACGCCTTTTTTATTTCTTTGCATTGCTTCTTTGTTAAAGATCACTAGCTTGATGGATGCCCGGGTTTTTACCTCTAAAATTAAGAAAATAAAGAAATATTAAATTCAGGCATAGATTTTATGTATGTAAAGAAAAAAGTCTTCTCATTACTAAAGAAAGGAATGATAATGATTTTTTTTCAAAGTAATCTCTTTAAAAGTCTAATTATTAAGGTTATAGTAAACAAAAAAATTCTTTAAAAAAAGGATCACATTGCTGAAGGATCTGTCATTTGGCAGGAAGGGGAACATATTAAAAATTAAAATATATCTGCATTAAATTAGTATTATTTTTTATTTTATTTTTTAAAAGTTATTTATTATTATTATTTATTCAGAAAGACACAGAGAGAGGCAGAGACACAGGCAGAGGGAGAAGCAGGCTTCAAGTGGGGAGCCTCATGCAGAACTCGATCCTAGGACCCTGGGATCACCACCTGAGCCAAAGGCAGATGCTCAACCACTAAGCCACACAGGCGTCCCAATATTATTTTTTTTAAATGATCATGGCAAAATACTATTAAGTGAAATCTATGACAAAATTCAGGCAATATGGTGGCATATTCCTTTTTCTCGACTCTTTATACCTAGGAAAACTTACATCATCAGAAGATGCTGATGAAACAGTCTGTTCTTTATTTTTATGAGTCCATCGAAAACTTTTACTAGAAATAGATACAAAGATGAACCTAATAAACACTTGTAATTTTTCTAAAGTTAATGAAAGTATCAAAAAGAGAGTGCAGTTAACATCCTACTAGATTTCCACAGTTTAACTTCTCCAAAATGAGAAAATAGAGTACAATGGATTATAAACAGCAAAGTGGGACAGAGGAATTGTTTCCAGGGCTCCCCGCCAACAAACATGTACATGTGACTCCAGACTTGTCACTTATCACGGGTACCTGTTTCTTCACTCATTAGCATTCTTTTGCTCTAAGAATAAAATGAGATGTGAATCTGAAGAAAGTTTTAAAATTATACAAAACCACATCACTCTAAGTGTGAAAGAAATGCCCCAAGGTACCTCCTAGTTCAGTTTGCTTCAGGCGAAGAGTTTACAGGTCAGTTTAATTTTATTTTCTGAGTTCTCTACAACTGACACATATTTTTTGTGACAAATCAGAAAGGAGGGGCCTTTCAGAAAAGATGAGTTTAGCTATGCTAAGTTTATAACCAACTTAAGCTTTTACTGAGCCAGTTTCTATTTAATTCTACTTTGTAAGTGTAGTTTCAACTTTCCAAAATATATTTTAGAAAAAAGAAGACTTTTTGTGTATTGTTTTCTTAGAACAGTGACTCATAGCCCTGTCTGGTCCCTGATAGCTATGAGAAACTGATAAAAACACTAGATCCTTTCCTGAGAAAAAGTCCTTGAATTCTGCATATAATTTCAATAGAAGCCACTCAGATCCCTTGAGGTCACAGTTTTTTCTAAAGAGGTCTTATAACAGTTAAAAAAATAAATAACTAAATAAATAAAAGCAATCCTGGTTTTAAACCCATCAAATACGTAAAATGTTCAAAATTATCTTCAATTCTGTTGATTTAAATAAAAGAAAAATAGGAGAACCATCCCCAATTCAGTCATGAGTTCAATATAGGTTAATAAAAATGTTAAATCATATGGATGTCTCCATTTTTTTACTGCCTACATTTTCCTTAGTCATATAATGACACCCACTGTTGTTAGAACATATTAGAATTTAGACTTTTGTATCTCAAAACAAGAACAAGCACCCTGGATTAGTATCTTAAGTGATCTGCCTCTCAGTCAAGCACTGCTGTTGCAATATTAACACCTTCATCCTCACATGGTACTCTTCCGAGCTTGAAAGCTTTATTGTATGAAAGAAAATAAAAAAAAACTCAAAGTGCAAGGAAGTGTAGTTTTCAAACCCAACACAGTTAAAATAGAGATGAAAAGTCATTAGGTATGCCAAGTCAAATTGAGGTGTAGCATTAATCAGATATTCAACTGGACTTAAGGCTGGTTGTTGGAAATTGTAAATCAATCTTTATGATGGACAATGAAAATACACAAAGATGACATTCTAAATGAAGAGATGTAATTTTTTTAAATCTCTAATTTTATTTTTAAAATTTCTCTATTAAAAAAATTCCCCTATAATGCATTTGCATTTCATTTTCAGAAAAGCATCAAGTTAAAAAAAAAAAGAAAGAAAGAAAAAGAAAAGCATCAAGTATTAAACTAGTGGGATTCTTACAAATCATGATTCAGGCTCAGATAAGCATCTACCTTCAGCTCAAGTCATAATCCCAGGGTCCTGGGATGGAGTCCTGCATGGGGCTCCCTGCTCAGCGGGGAGTCTGCTCCTCCCTCACCCCCTCCCTCTGTGTGTCCCTCTCTCTCTCTCTCTCTCTCTCTCTCTCTCTCTCTAATAAATAAAATCTTAAAGACTAGGGAACTACTAGAAGTAACAAATTCTAGTAACAATTTAAAAAACATTAACTTTAAAAAAAAAGGAAAAAAAGCATTTACAATTTGACCTTGGTGACAAAAATAAACATACAGAATTAAAAAGCTGAAGGGAATGAAACAAAATGTTTTGAGAGGGAGAATTAGCTTGTTTTTAGAATTACGAGTAAATTTATCTTTTATTTATCTTTTATTTATCTTTATCTTTATTCTTTTTTATTTCAACCTTTCTATATGTAAGTATGTAGTCATTTTATACTCAGGATAAAAAATTAAAAACCTAATTCAGATTTTATTTTTAAAAATATCATCCTTAAAACATTCAACTTAATCTTTTTCTTTTGCAAATCAATTTGCTTTAAAACATCATCACATGCAAAAATTGCAAAACTAACTTCTCAAACCCATGTACTAAAATACCATGCCATTAGGAAAGAAAAAAAGAAAACTATGCAGGAACTTAAAGAATGACAGGGAATGGGATTTGTATATATGATTCCTCCCTCTTGCCCTTGTCCCTAGGGACACTTTCATAAATAAGTACAGAGATTCCATCAACAAAAACATATAAAACCTTCAGAAGGTTTGGAAGTTGCTCTCTACTCTACTGGGGGTAAGGGTGGGAGGGGCAAACAGAAGGTCCTATACAAAACAGTGACTAAAAACCGTGGTCAGTTAAATGGGGACTCTGAAAAACATGGTTTCCACATTTACCTACCACTGAAAAATGAAGTCATCACTGTGAATAATTTTAAGTTTTAAAGATATGCAAATCAATACTTCACAGATTATACATAATAAAATGAAACAAATTTTATGTAAGTAAATGAAGGCAAGCCAGGAAAGCACTGTTTCAGGTAATTCCTGAGAAATATACCATAAACTACAGCATTGTTATAATGAAATAGCTCGATGGTTTTGTGGGGCAGAGAATCCCTCAAAACATCAGATACAGATACACATATCCATCCATCCAACCACACTGACGAAGAACTGAAAGAATTCCAAACAAACATATCTTCATCTGTGTGTTTTGTTTTTTTTTTGAAACTACTTAGGTATGCTCTCTTGGTGATTTCCCATTATATACTTTGACTATAACCTATACTAGAAACTAATTATTCTTTTCCTCTAAACAGCATTGTCTATTTTTTCTTTGAAAAATAAAAATGCCAAGTATTTGCGTTAGAAGTCCTCTCTGAAAATTGTTGTGATGAGCACTGGGTTCTGTTTGTAAGTGCTGACTCACTACACTGTACATCCGAAACAAATATTACACTATATGTTAACTAACTAGAATTTAAATAAAAATTAAAAATAAATAAATACTCATGCCCAAGTGTTTCAGCATTTGTATGCCCAAATTTAAAGCTATTCTCTCCGGGACGCCTGGGTGGCTCCGCGGTTGAGCACGTGCCTTCCTTCGGCTCAGGGCGTGATCCCAGGGTCTCGGGATCGAGTCCCGCATCAGGCTCTCCGTGAGGTCCTGCTTCTCCCTCTGCCTGTGTCTCTGCTTCTCTCTGTGTGTGTCTCATGAATAAATAAAATATCAAAAAAAAATAAAGCTATTCTTTCCAAAATTAAATGTCTGAACAATATAAAACGCCTTTTTACTTTCACTTAAATCTACCTCAAGTAATTACATAGATATCTTTACTACTTAAAACTCTTTAAAGATAATCTGAAGGAAACAAGACAATGAAGATTTTATAATTCATATGCATACAGTTTATGATAACAACACCTAACAGAAATATGACGTGTATGTGCCATACACGTATTTCATTAGATTCTCACAAATCAACAGAAGTAATGTAACTTTCTTCTTGTGGGATATATTCAACAGAGTAAGTACCTGTGATGCATTAAAAATGGCCATAAATTCTTCATCACTCCTCCCACCAACTGGAGTCATTTCCCACTCTGCCCAATACAACGTGGCCTCGCTGCTTCCACTCTTGCTGCCCTGAGATCATCATGTAAAGTGAGCCGACAGAAGAGCACATGGAGAGAGAGGCCTAGCTACCAACCAGCACTGGCCACTAGATTGGGCATAAGGCCATTCTGGACAGCCCAGCTGCCCCAGCCACCAAAAAGCTGCAACCACACAAATGAGCCCAAACAAGAGTAGCAGAACAACACAGGTAAGTCAAGCCCTATAGGCACATCCACAAAATCATATACAAAAAAATGTTGTAGTTTTAAACCACTAAGTTTTGGAGTAATTTTATTAAGGAACAATTAATAATGGATGTAACAGCTTAGGAAGGATATATTTTGCGTTGTAAAACCATAGTCTTAGTAAGGTCGCCATTATTTATTTTTTAAAAATCCAGTACCAAAGTTTATTTGGTAACTCTAAACCTTAGACATTTGACACGAAATGAAATAAAGGATAAGAGTTAACTAATAACTGAGAACAATCTCCAAGGATGAATTAAATGAACAGCATACAGCCTGATTTCATTTTGGTCAGAAAGGGTGGGAGCACAACCTATAAAAATATATGGATGAATACACATGCACACACACATATACATACATATACACATACACATCCTTTAGGCAAACAATTTCTGGAAACATTTATAAAGGACTAGCAGAAAAGCACTTTACAATGATAACTGGGGATAAGTGTGGGAGAAAAACTACACTCCATTTATACCTTTTAGAAATTCCTAAATTTTGAACTATATAAATACACTGCCAAATTTTAAATTTTTTAGTATAATTTTTTTTAAAGTTTCAGGTCTTAAAGAATATATACTGAAATATTTCCACATGGAATATGTTATCAGGTGCACTTCAAAAGCACCGTAGGTGAGGCAAGGGGGTAGTGGGATAGGCTGTTGAAATGCACCAGCTCAGATGACACCACACACTGATAATTACTGAGACTGAGCGATGGGTACATGTGGATTCACAACACACTCAGCTTTCGTTTGAAATTCTTCATAACAAAAAGTCATCTGAAAACGTTAACGTAAAGCTTTAATAATACTGCTTAAAAAGCCATCTCTCCATCAGGATAAAAGAAGATAATGGCATGAATACAAAATATTCAGGAATATTTATAAAGCCTTGGTAAGTTTTTTTGTTTTCTTTATTCATAGGACAATTACAATTTTCAAAAAAAAAAAAATTCAGAGCTACTT
The DNA here is from genome assembly GCF_905146905.1 of Nyctereutes procyonoides. Classification (NCBI taxonomy): domain Eukaryota; kingdom Metazoa; phylum Chordata; class Mammalia; order Carnivora; family Canidae; genus Nyctereutes; species Nyctereutes procyonoides. Next base: position 87,668,677 of record NW_026575146.1, read on the forward strand.
TTAATATTTGTTGTCAGTCTGGGTATTCTATAGATATTATCTCAATCTTCAACTTCAGTAGTATCATCACAAGTTAAAAACTGAGAATCTTAGTAATTCTCCCAAGGTTACAGTTAGTAAATGACAGGATTCAAATGTAGGTCTGTGACTCTGAATCCCATGCTCTTTAGGGAAGAATTAAAAAGATAAAAAATTACAGATAATCTACAAACAGAATAATCAAGCCCTGGTGGATTAAACAGTTGGAAGTATATCCATATTTTAATAAGAAAATACTGTGTGGATATTATAATACCTTATTTTCTGAGTTAAGTAAAAAGGATTTTGAGAAAAAACAGGTTGTGTTAAATTTTTTTAATCTTCACTAAATTGAAAACCACTATTAGCTCTAAAAGTGTTGCACAAATTCTCAACTATTAGGCTCAAATCTCTCCTTATTATTCATTATTAACTAAACAAATATTATAAATGTTTCCCGTTCACCAAAGTTCTGGAATTGGAATTAATTTTCTGGAAGTCATTTTTTTGGCACAGATCCTGTTTGCCCCAGGCCATTTTTACTCCTACTTTTCTATAAATATTTTTGCTTCCTGCCTTACATTTTTTAAAAAATTTAATATCATTTTTGGAGCCTCCAATGTTCATTACTTGTCCCTTAAATAAAAGAATCTTTTAAAATTGCACAAACAAGTATAAACATCACTAGCATAAGAAAGCATCTTTTAAAAATCATATTTTGCATTTCTTTATTCTATTGATGTGTATCTCATGAAGAAGGCAGCTTAGCTATGTGAATTGTATTTTAGACTGGGCTAAAACCAGGGCTAAAGAAAACTGAAAAGCAACATGCTTTTAAAAGCAGCATGTAAGACACCCTTAAGAAGCATTCCAGCTTCTGTTCTTCCTTCCTAGCTCTCTGCAAATAGCACAAAATTATTGTGATTTCCCTGTTTAGTGTTCGACTATGAATTCCTCCATGGCAGGGTCGTTCAATTCCAAACAGCAACATAATACTGGCATATGGTAGGAACTCAATCACTGTTTGTAGAATTAACAGAATAAAAATATCACAAGAATTCCACAATGCTCCCAAATAGCTATTTCCTGGCTTTCAGAGGAATGGAGATACTTTGGTTTCAGTTTTTTAATATAATAAATTGGTGAGTTCACTGGCCATTTAGAGTCTAGCAATATCAGATCCTCATTAAAAACAAACAGAAAAGTCTGTTTCCTGAGCCCTAATAGAAACGATTCAGAGGAAAAGCAAGTTTTAACTGGAAAAATTATTTTAATTTTTGAATGTATAAATAAGGTACTATATTACTTTAAGATAGGTGTAGGTAAATATCTAAGCTTCTCTAGTTTGGAAAGCTTTGGAAAACTGGAAACTGAGATTGAGAGTCACATTAACCTGCTCTGAAATAAATGTCATATTTCTATTTGTCAGTGGTTACCAGGGCTTGGGCACAGCTATAGAATCTGCAAACTAAAATGTTATATATAATTATGTATCTTTGGTCGTCATTTACTCAAAGATTTATTAAGTGCCTATAATATGCCAAACACAGTAGGAGGTGCTGTGGATTAAAAAAAAAAAAATGAACACATGTCCCTCGGCCTTAAGGAATTTGCAGTCTCACAGGGAAAGAGTCTTGCAAAACAAACCAGAAGCAAGTTATTCACACATTTGCTTCAATTAGTATCTGTCCTTAGTGAATCCAACCTTTTACTGATTTCCTGAATTTCTTACCAAACCAATAGAGAGAAGTCCACATGAATAAAATTTCCCCTGAATTATTTGTAAAATAGATCACTTTGGCCAAATTAGTGGGAAACAGAGGGCTAAAGGGGAATGGTTAATTCTTTGGCCAAGTACTTGAATTTCAAGTTTCAACCTGGACTGAATATATAATGAAAAGCGAATGTCCATCATGGAAATGTTGACAGACTTACACCACCAGTAGATGCAACTACAACACTGCATTTATTGAAAATTAATGAAGTCCCTGAATTTTTATTTATAAAGTGGATATTATTAGTTTTAGATTATTTTCTGCAAGCCAATAGTCAGAATTTAATAAGATGATGTGTACAGATTGTACCGATTTTCACTCTTATCCACCGCTTGCAGCCTATGTGCATTTAAACCAAAAAACATTTGATATACACTAACTATAAATTATTTCCTTGGAGATCTCTCAGGCATGAAGAAAAAGCCTCTTAAAATAAATTTAAAATATTATATGCTTGATGGTGTATAACCAAAGGTTTAATCTCACCACTAAAGGGGCAGTTACCATGATTTTGCAATAACCCTGCAGACAATAATCAAGACAGCTCCTGTTGTTCTCTCAGTAAAATCTTCGTAAACACAGCATGGATATATTGTAATTTGATATCTGTAAGATCAACAGCTATACCTCATGACAACTCATAATATAAGATTTTATTCACCATTAAATTGAGCATTTTCCTCAGAAGACTTAGGAAAGTATGTTATTTACCAAGCACTGTCCTATTAACTAAAGATTAGCACATTAAAATAGATATGCTTCCTTTCTCTCTACACTCTGAAAAAAGTACAGTCCATAAGAAAGCTCAGAAATGTAGGCAATTAATTAGATTTTTCAAACTTCAGGGAAATGTAGATATTTCCATCAGTATTTTAAAACAACTGATTCCAAATTATTATTCTACTACAAATATACGAATATTCCCCAAATACAGCCCTCTGCAATTAACCAGGTTCAAAAACGTCTCAGTTGCCACCTTATAATGATATTAATATTATTCTAATTTGAAAAAAAGAAAAGAAAGGAAAAAAGAAGGCAATTAGAATAAACACAAATGGTGACACAATTTCAGGAAATCAGGGAACACGTAATTCAGTAAACGGTGAAGGACAATATAAATTAGTATCAAAAGCATTCAAAATGGAGATTACTAGAAGAATTCAATTACGGGTTACAAAAAAATAATAATAATATACTTTATTTAAATACAAATAGATGACCCCCATCAGTATTTCAGAAATAATATAAAACCATCTTTCACTCACCAATGCTGGATTTTCTCTTGGCAGTTAGTGACCACCTGTCATGAAAACAGATAACTACTCATGAAAAAACAGGGCTATACACAAAGCTACAAAATCAGTGTATCAGAAAACTAGAACAGTGGCTTTACAGATTTAATAGCATCTCAGTATACATTTTTATTTGTCAAATGCACAGAGATGTGACTGTTAGTTTTTAAGCAGCACACTTTATCATAACCCCCTAATGCAGGCTGATAACTGCAGAACAAATTACAGCCTTCCGATTCATACTTTGCTACAAAACCCGCTTCATGACTATTAGGTGACATATGATATAAGATAACTAGTATTTTGTACAATCTACAGACCTGCTTTCAATGTTACATATTTTGTAGAATACGCAAATGTTATAAATAACAAAAAACCAATGCAACATCAACATTTCATCACTAAAAAAAAAATGACAGTAGTAAAAATATTTTATTTTGTCAGTATATCTCCAAATGTTTTCACCTGTAATTTTTATTCTGACGCATTAAAAATGAGTTCAGTGATATTTTTCTACTAACATTTTCAAGAAGAAATACTTGGGATAAAGAGATGCTCTGAACAGCCCATTTGTTCCCTCAGTGAATTATGGTAAAATTTTAAGCACTTAATAGCCTTTTTAAACTATGTTTATAATACAGAAACAATAAAATTAAGTACAAAAGTTATTTGCTTCCCTTAAAGACAGTTCAGCAGATTCTCAAAATTGAGAGGAAGGGGAGGGAGAGAACAACACTAACCAATGAGGAACAGAGACACTTGAATGGCGATTTTAAAAATAACACTGTTTTCAAAGATTATGAATTGTTTTTAAATTGCCCACCAATAAAAATTTTAAACAAAAATCTCAAATACTACAACACCATTTGAGATACAGAGAAACTAAGGGATACAAGCCAAAATGCTCAATACAAGGCCATGTGAAAAAGACAGCAGCAGCATCTGGTTTGAAACACACTGCTTCAGTTCACCATTCTAAACACCAATATTGCCTCTTGTCTCTCTTGCTCAATGTTTCACCCCAAAATCACAAGACTTTGGGGGGGGGAGGGCTGTCACTAAATTCCTATTATAACATTTAATTCCTGAAATAAATGTCCTCCTTTGGTACATTTTAAATACTAAGGCAGCAATCCTGTATCAAAATACATGCTGTAATCAGATACCCAACCATACTACACATTAACTCAGCATAAAAAGTACGTTTTAGAATGAAGATCTCTCAGTAAGTATCAATCACATAGCAACACTTAATAACAGTGGTAATATATAATAGAGTACTGACTTTACATCTGGAAGAACCAGGCTAAAACTACATCAATCCATTTCACTGTTTCTGATTTGGCAGTAATTATAAAATAGACAAACAGAATTAAATGTAAATTGAAAAAGAAAAAAATCTTCATGAAATCCTTTTCATAAAGTTCCTCTTTAACAACCCCATTAAAAGATGAGACCCAAAAAACAGTCAGGATGCTTTCCAATCCCAATGCATGTGTTTCCAAGCATGAAGTGAGCCAAAAGCACAAAAAGAAAAGCCCTGCAAACCATAAGAGCAGAATGTTCATTAACCTCTACATGATAATCCTTTCGTAGCTGCATATTAACTAGTTACATATTCATAATCATTTACATTATTTAAAGGACCTTCGATGAAATTTTCTAAGCAATATCCATTAGTGACAGTGTTAAAGGTTATAGAAGATAGTCTACTTAATGTTTCCAGGAAGCCTTTTTAATTAGTAAATATGTAAATTTGGCACATATGCTTTTTATGTTTAAAAAACAAGTCCCTAGTAGAATGGCATGTGTTCTTACATCACCCCCCACGGTCTAGTCTCCACTTTGCTTTAGCTGCCTTTTCCCCACCCTACCATCCCCCTAACCCCCTTCCCTTTCCTAAAGTAGTCTCCCCAAGAACAGACATTAAAGGATAAAAAAACAAAAATCCATTTCACAATTTATAACAAATTTTCACCATCAAAATATTGTTTTACATTAAAGTCTTTATTAATTACATTCAGGATTCAGAACAACAGAGACTAAGGTGAAATCAAAGGTATAGGCTCTGTATTCTGAGCATCAGAAATAAAGGAAAAGGCGAGAGAGGCAGGTATGATAATACCTAGAACGGCTTTCTGATAGGACTACAGTTATCTTTGTTTACATGAGTTTTATAGCCCACTTACTTCCCAAAACCATTTAAACCCAAGCAGTTATACTGTTTATTTTGAAGGATCATTCTAGTTCTCTCGTCTTTTACAGCAAGTTATTCAAAAGAAAATATTAGTAAATTTCTACAACTTCAACTGTCAAGGAAAATTTTAGAAGAAAGAAAAATCTGATTATTTAAAGTGGAATCTGCATGGGTTAAAAAAAAGTATCTAATTTTCCTTCAGAAAATGGACTCAGATTAATTCCTTTAAGTATTAAATAAAATGAACCTGCTTCTGTAAGAAACTCTTGAAAAACAAAGCAAAACAACAAAAAGCATTTCATTACTTTGTTGTCCTTCACAGAAGCTTTTTAAAGTAAGATGGCTACCAAGCAACAGTAATAGTTTCTTAAGTTAAACCTGCCCAAACATGCAACTATTACTCCTGAAGAAAAAAAATCTTACTGACTCATTTTCATAAAAAGAATTGGTTAGTAGGCCTCAACTATTAAAATAATTGACCTAGTAAATTCTTTAATGTGACATAATCGCACTTAGAGCCAGAAACTTATAAATAAAATATGTGCTTAGGTAGTAGCACAGCACTAAGAGCACAGCAAAGAAAAAGGGCTATGAGTTGACTTAGCACTTTCTAAGATCCATTCTATCATTAGGAGTCTTTACCAACAACCCAGTAGTGAGAAAGTCCGTGGTGCACTTTGTAATTCAAAACTGCCTTACCCTAGGAGTAGGAACAATGGTATATGCCAAGACTTCATAAGATGAAAATCAAGCTACCACAGTTCACTAAGGTAGGTTATAACCTCTCCTTAAAGCAAAGAAACCCATGTTCAAAACCGAAGTATCTTATCCAGTATTATGCAACTCTGCCCAGGAACTGGTATGAAATCAAATCAGTTTTAGAACCAGGCCTATCTAACCTCAAAGCCCATACTCACTGGATTGGACTATCTCCAACCACCACGCATCTTACTGGGTAACAGAAGAAAAGCAGCTATTTGCATCTACGCTCTTTCTTTTGTAAAACACTGACTGCTGCTGCTACTTCTCCACTTCATCCACAAACCCACATGCACACATAAAGAAGATCTTACGAATGTCAGTAAAAGCAAATAAGCTTGAATTCACCAACTGTCTAATAAAAACCCTCATTTCTTCTGATGCCTCATACAGCTCTTAGGTCAAGTGACTATAAATAGATTTCCCAAGCCCCATATACTTCTACTTCTGTGCATTGAGGGGCAGGGGGAAGGAGAAAGGCTAGGCCTCTAATTACTATCACATCTCATCATATTTTTGAGGCAGTTGTTACTGAGTTAGAGGCCCAGGATGACAACGGTAGACAACAAGCCCAACAATCTCTTTTTCTTTATGTCAGTGTCTAGCTAACATGCATGCAAGTTCTGTTACGAAGGTTAAAGTAATACTTGATAAATTTTAAAGTCAATAAAATACATGGAACATGGAAATAACAATTCCTCTGCTGTTTTTCCTCAGAAGTAACTTTCTAAAAATTATTCTATAGAGGAAGAAATTAATGATTTACCTTGTCTAAGATCCCCATTATTTATTTCCATTTGTGCTATTTATTTTGGTAAGAGACCACAAGGGGGCATCCACCCGTGAGCCTTCCCTGTGCCACATTAAAATTAGACTGGAACAGAAAGCCTGCAAGGGTATGCGTGCATAAGTCTCGAATGATACTTCTCTCAAAAAAGCTCCACTTCACTTCTAAAACCCCCTTTCCCTCTATTTCGATTTCAAATTCTCCCTGTACGGGTTGATATACAGAATAATAATCTGAGGATTGTATTCATCAGAGCTGTCTAAATTTATACAATGTACCGCTCTTGTTAGACTGTCTTCAGACAGACCGTCCAATTTTGGGTTTTAAAGATGCTGCTGAATCAAAAGGAAAAAGTATCAGCGGTGGCTAAAACCAATGGATACTACACATGTACTGTTATCTGACAATTACTTAAAAGGTTGAAAATAATTTCTTCAAGGACATATTGTCAGTTAATTACATAGACATATAAACGTCATTAGCAAAGTATACAGAGAGTGTACTTCAACAAAACTAGTGAAATATTACAAGTCTTCTTAATAAGCTCTTTGTAAAGAAGGAATTGACTATAGGCTCTTAAAAACAGCAATAAATAGTAATAAACTGCAACAAAGTGAGTATTTCTACATAAAAACTTCAAATAAATTTACTTTCTAAATATGCTGAAAGTCAAAACTACCAAAACTGCTACCAAAAGTTTAACTCCAATTATATAGAGCCACTTGTTAATAACACTTAAATGTCCTTATTCAAAAATGTAGTTAGGATGGAATCAAAATGATCACCTTCATCCTTTTACATTTAGCCCAGTTTTCTCCTACACAGGCTTCTAATGCACTCTCACATTCGAACTCAGTCTCTTTATACACAAATACTAGATTACATCTAACATGCTTTGGTCCTGTACATCCCACCCCCTTCGTGGTTCCACCTACAAATTAGGGCTTTTTTTTTTCTTTCAGTTATTACTCATAATACAATGTATAAAGATACAGTTTTGTCACACTGGAAATATTAGAGACTGATAACATATGCATCCAGCAATATGTCTAAAAATGAAGACTCTGATGTTTGGAGGGTTCTGTTTTTAGGATTACTTGAATTGAGAATCCAGGAAACTCTAACTGTACTGGCTGAAAGCCTAATGAGTTATTATGGGCCATGTATACTTAATTCATCAATGTACTCACCTGCCATACGGTAAGCACGTATCAAGACCTTTTTAAAAAGTATAGGTCTACCATCACCTAGCCAAAAACCTCAGGAGTAGATATGTTTCTCAGTTTAGAACTTTCATAACAAAGTAATACAGTACACATAATATACATTATGAAAAGCCAACCCCCAATGAAACCCACTTTGAATCAAATACAGTAACACCGGCAACAAAACATATGAATATTCAAAGTAAGTGGAATAAGTGCCTCACTCAAATCAGCTCCAATCAGTTTGTCAACAAATGAATATGCCACATACTTAGGCATAACTTTGTTTTCGGTGCTTTTTAGACTTCTGAATTGCAGATTGGGGATTGTGACCTGTATTTCTGAATGTGAAATAATGCTTGAATTGCAGCTTGCATGCCTACTGTTTTACCAGAGATACCATTTTGTCTCCTTCTCTTGTATTTACATCACTGATCCATTTTGAATTAGTTTTGTATACTGACCATTGACTGCTGAGTTGGAGAAAATTGAGGATATTGTCATCTAAAGGTTCATAATCTGAGGCTTAATTTATATTATCATCTTTATCATCATTTCTGTCTAGTTGAGCTTCATTATAGGTCAACAGAAAATAACCAAATTAAAGCCCAGAGATCTGAAAAACAAAAGAACTGAAAATACAGAAAAGACCAATAAGAGACCTGTAAAACACTGTATAACTTAAAACCCAGAAAGAAAGAGCAAATGTGATAGAAGCAGTATTTGACCCTACCATGACAAGATTTTCTAAGGTATCAGCCAACATTTAAGAAGCTCCAAGAACCTCAAGCAAGAGAAAAAAAATTACATCAAGGAACAATATACTTACATGAATGAAAACACCCCCTAAGAGAGAAAATTCTCTAAGCAGCAAGAAGAAAGAGCAAGGAGGAAATACAATGCCTTCAAAGTAGCAACTAGAAGAGCTACAGCAAACTTCAACAAAAAATGATGGAAATCAGAAAGTAAGGTAAAATCTTAAAGTGCTGAAAAAATAACTGAAAATCTCTAATTTTGTAAAGCAAATAGATCCTCCAACGTGAAGGAAAAATAAAAACATTTCCACACAGAAAAGAATTCTTCAACAAATTTTCACTAAAAGAAATACTACAGGTAATCACAGGATGTGATGGAGCTGCTAGCTAACGCCAAGGTGATAATCATTCTGCAATATGTAAGCGTATCAGATCAATGTATTATTCACCTTAAGTTAATATAATGGAATATGTCAATCACATTTCAAAGAAGCTGGGGAAAAGTGCTACAGTGGCTATTTAGAGTAACAAAGGCAGAGAGAACTAAAGGGCAACTACACAGGTAACTTTAAAAAATAAAGGTAAATCAGTATTGATCACATGGAACAATTATATATAGTATTGTGCTTAAAATAGAATTAAAACGCATGAAAGCAATAATGCAAGTAGGATGAACAACAACAAATAGTCGTGATTTCTGGGAAAAATTACCCTAGTAAAAAAGGATAGTAGAAAGCTACAGCATAAAGTACACAGCATACCTAACACTAACATATATATTACTTATCACCACAGCTTAAAAAAAAAAAAAAAGTATAAATGAGCTCACAGAGAGGAGAAAATGCAGTATGACACATCTGATTAAATCAAAGGAAGGACCAAACAAATAAATAAAGCAGAGAAAAAAGAACATAAAAGTAGGTCAAACAGACCCACAAGGAGTTACCACTTCACACTCCTTAGGATGGCTCATAAGGAAGGAGGGAGGGGGAGGAAGGGGAGAGGAGAAAAGGGGAAAGGAAGGGGCAGAAGAGAGAAGAAGGAAGGGAAGAAGGAAGGGAAGGGAAGGGAAGGGAAGGAAGGGAAGGGAAGGGAAGGGAAGGGAAGGGAAGGGAAGGGAAGGGAAGGGAAGGGAAACAAGTGTTAGCAAGGATGCAGAAAAACTGAAAGTCTTGTGCACCAGCAGCGGGAATGTAAGATGGCACGGCCACCATGGAAAACACTAAGGTGGTTCCTAGAAATCAAACACAGGATTACATACGATCCAGCAATTCCTCTTCTGGTTATGGACCCAAAAGGGTTGAAAGCAAGGTCTCAAATATGTCTGTACACTCACAGCAGCATTATCCACAATAGACAAAAGGTGAAAGCTATTCTTTCATGTCCATCAATGAATGATTAACAAAATCCAATGTATACATACAATAGGGAATACTATTCAGCCTTTAAAAGTTAAGAAGTTCAGAAATTAAAAAAAAAAGTTTAGAAATATGCTATAATATGGGTAGACCTTAAAGACATTATGCTGAGTAAAATAATAGTCACGAAAGGGCAAATGCTGTAAGTTTCTACTTATGTGAGATCCTACAGTAGTCAAATTTATATAGACAAAATGTAAAATAGTAGTTGCCACCACATGGAGGAAGGCATAACAGGGAGTTATTTTCTAATGCAAAGTTTGTTTTACAACATAAAAAAAGTTCTGGAGATGAATGGTCAGAATGCTTGCAAAACAATCTAAATGTACATAATGTATCTGAAATGTACACTTACAATTATTCAAATGATTGTATGTTAGACATATTTTATTCCAATTTTAAAAAGAAAAGTCAAGTAGAAGGGTGACAGAATGAAACTAAATATTTCAGTAACCTCGTAATATAGAAATTGACTAAACAGCCTAAATAAAAGGGTATTCAGACTGAAGTTTTAAAACCACAACTATATGCTATTTATATATTTTTTTATTTTTATTTTTCAATTTTATTTATTCATGAGAGACACAGAGAGAAAGAGAGGCAGAGACAGGCAGAGGGAGAAGCAGGCTCCATGCAGGGAGCCCACCGTGGGACTCGATCCCGGGACCCCGGGGTCATGCCCTCAGCCAAAGGCGGCGCTAAACTGCTGAGCCACCGGGGCTGCCCTATATGCTATTTACAAACAGACATGCTAAACATTAACAGATTGAACTTAAAAGATATATTATGAAAAGAAACAAAACCAAAATAAGCTCATGTAATCATACTAATACTCAATGAAAAACTCGAAGACAAAAAGCATCAGGAGAGATATGAATATTTTAGAATGATAAAAATATCAACTCACCAGTAAGTTATAACAGTATTAAATTTGTGTGCACCAAACAACACAACCTTAAACAGTATAGAACAAAGGATGGATAAAACAGAGAAAAATATAAATTCACAACCCTAGTGGAAATTCTAATACACAACTAACTCTTTGCAACTGATAGAATTAGCAAATAAAAAACTCACCAAGGATATAAAATACTGAACACTACATGTAACCAACTTGAGCTAAGAAACATACAAAACTCAAAAACTGCAGAACTCACTTTCTTTCCAAGTAAATTATGGAACACGGACTAAAGCAGATCATATAGTGGGCCACAAGGTAAGTCCTAAATTTCAGTTTTGTAAGCTGTGTCTCTGACCAGAATAGAAGTAAATACACTGTCATACTCAATGTTAAGAAATTAACAGATTTCCAAATGGGCCAATGAACAAATCACAATAGAAATCAGAAAATATTTTAACTGGATGACAATGAAAATAATACACAAAATATGTATACGTATATATGAAATCATCACCTTAGGTAAATGGTATGAAAACTTAAAATTCAAAATGCATATATTACAATGAATAGCAAAAATCAGTGACTTGATTTCATCTCTACCAGCTATCATCTCAAAAAGCTAGAAAAAAAAAAATCATAACCAAAGGGAAATTTTTAAAAGGAAGATTAAAAACAAATAATGATAAAGGGACCCAACTTACTAAAGAAAAATGTCAAAAATTGCTCCTTAAAAGATTGATAAAACTGATAAACTCATAGAAAGACAAATCAAGGAATCAAGGAGAAAAACACATGCACACAAATTGCAAATAAAAGGAATTTTTAAAAGGATATCATTACCAAATCTGTAGATATTAAAAAGGGAATATTATGAATAACCCAAGGCCAATAAATATGAAAACGCAAAAAGAAAAATTCCCTGAAAACCCCATTTCTAAAACTGACACAATCAGAAATAGAAAATATGAATAGTCCTTTTACAAACAGAAATTAAGACCATATTTTAAAATATCAACAGGAAGACAATACTAGGTCTAGACAGCTTCACTGATAAATTATTTCAAACACTTAAATTACAAAACAATACCAGTAGTACACAAGTTTTTTTTATAAAGTGCACAAAAATGAGTTATTTTATAAGGCCAACATAACCCTGACACCAAAACCAAACATGATCATTACAAAAACAAAACGAAACAAAAACTACTACACACTAATATCCCTCATGAAACACAAGATGCCATAACAAAATAGGAAATTTGATCTGGCATTATATGAAAAGATAAACACATAACAAGGGGACTTTTTTCCAGAAATACAATGGTGTTTCAGTATTTTAAAAATGACATTAACTCAGTGCATTAACATTTCAACAAAGAAAAAGCAGGCAATAAAATTCAACATCTATTCATGATAAAATGACCAAACTAGGAACAAGAGAACATTTCCTTATTTTCATAAAGACTATCTACAAAAAAAAACCTAAAGCAAACATCATTTGTTTGATAAAATATTTAAAGCTGTTTCCCTGATATGCAGCACTAGATAAGGAAGCCTACTATCACTACTTTTATTCAACATTGTATTAAAGGTCATCCATCAATCAATAAGAAATAAAATAATAACTAGAAAGAATAAAACTATTATTCAGACAATAAGCCTGTATACATCTATACACAAACTATCAGAATATAGATGTAACAGTCAACATATAAAAATCAAGCATGTGACCACATATCAGCAAAAAACAAACAACAAATAAATTATAAAATGCAATTAAAAGTAACAAATATCAAGGAATAAATGTAAAATACATACAAGAATGATATACTTAAAAGCCAATACCAGGGGACAGTGGGTGGCTCAGCATTTTAACGCCTGCCTTTGGCCCAGGGCATGACCCGAGTCTGGGGATCAAGTCCCCCATCGGGCTCCCTGCATGGAGCCTGTTTCTCCCTCTGCCTCTCTCTGTGTGTGTCTCTCATGAATAAATAAATAAAATATTAAAAAAAAGCCAATACCAAGAGAAGAACTAGAAATATACCATGTTCATCAATTAGAAAATTTAGTGTAAAAACGTCATTAGTCCCCCAATTAATCCTTAGATTCTCTGCATACTAAACAAAACCACAACAAGTTATTAAGTACCGAAAAACTGATTCTAAAATATTCATGAAAAAGCAAAGGCTCAAGAATAGTAAAGGCAATCACAAAGATGAACAAAGTTAAAAGAATTTTCTACTAGATACCAAGGCCTAGCAAGACAATATGGTATTTATGCCAGTATAGGAAAATACTACAATAAAATAGAAGAGAAAAAGGATTACACATACATGTTTTACCTAATTTGTGAAAAAGACATACTTAGTAAGGAATTAGAGCTATACCTTAGGAGTGCTACATGCTAGGAATAAGAGCAATACTCAAAGAGATCAAAAAAATTTTCAACTAGATGCTAAAAGAAAACTTTCTCATGTTTGAAAATGTAACATCTTCTAGAGTCTCTATCATTTTTCATTCCAATGTCTGGCATACAATAAACAATTACAAGGCAGCCTATGAAAATAGGAGAGCAGCTGATGAAAAACCAATAGTAAAAATAAACAACAGAAAGAGACCCTCATTTGATTCACATATTACACTTATAAGACACTTTAGAATAAATATATTCATGAAAATAGAGCAAAGGTTGGAGACATCAATTCTAGAAGCCCAGAATCCACTTAAATAATGTGAAAACAAATTCTGTAAATAAAAAATACAATAACTGAGACTACACGTTTAGTTGGTGGGTTTACTAGCAGATTAGATACATAAGAAAAGAGGACTGTGAATAGGAACAGACCTTAATAGAAAGTATCTAAATCGACATACAGAGCAAAGGAGGATAGGACCAAAGATGAAGCGAAAATCCTAAAGCAGATAAAAGAAAAAGTATACAAATTCTTCAGACAAGGAAATGACTGACAGAAAACTAACAAATGAAGAAAAGTCAAAAGATAACAGAATGGCATATTAAAAGTGTTGGGGGGGGTGGGCAGCCCCGGTGGCACAGCGGTTTAGCGCCGGCTGCAGCCCAGGGCGTGATCCTGGAGACCGGGGATCGAGTCCCACATCAGGCTCCCTGCATGGGGCCTGCTTCTCCCTCTGCCTGTGTCTCTGCCTCTCTCCCTTGCTCACTCGCTCTGTGTCTCTCATGAATAAATAAAAAATAAAATAAAATAAAATAATAAAATAAAATAAAATAAAATAAAATAAAATAAAATAAAATAAAATAAAAATAAAAAAATAAAATAAAATAAAATAAAAATAAAAAAAATAAGTGTTGGGGGAAGGAGTCAACAACCTACCAACTTAAAATAAAATAAACATGAAAACAGAATGTTTAAAACCATAATAATCCTAATGTTTCTGGGTTAAAAACAGATGTAGAGGTAAAATACATGACAATAAGAGAAATAAAATAGGGTTGGTCAATGAAATTAAACTATCAAAAATTAAGGGCCGCTGTGTAGCTCAGTCAGTTAAGCATTTGCCTTCGGCTCAGGTCATGATCCCAGGGTCCTGGGAACAAGCCCCACATGGGGCTCCACATCAGGCTCCACACTGGGCATGGAGCCTGCTTAAGATTCTCTCTCGCTTTCATGCTGCCCCTCCCCCTGCCCTGCCTGTGTAAGCACACACTCACTCGCTCTCTCTAAAAAATAAAAAAATAAAAAATAAAAGAAGTCAAAGGTTTAGTAACAGTTATCAAATCCATAAACAGGATTTTTTTTTTTTTTTGCTATATTGCATTAATTTTATTTCTTTAAAACAAAAGGGGGCAGCCTCAGTGGCCCAGCAGTTTGGCGCCACCTTCTGCCCAGGGTGTGATCCTGGAGACCCAGGATTGAGTCCCACGTCAGGCTCCCTGTGTGGAGCCTGCCTCTCTCCCTCTCCCTGTGTCTCTGCCTCTCTATCTGTCATGAATAAATAAAATCTTTTAAATGAATGAATGAATGAATAAATAAATAAATAAAAGGAAACATATTTAGGGTATTCTGACCTCCTAAAAAATACTCATTATTTCAAGATACAGTAAATAAGTGAGGAGTAGCCAGAAATGAACCTAAAATCTGAGTCAGACAACACACGGGTCTCAAATCACATTTTACTGACCCTGGATGTTACACTACGTATAGTGGGACTTAGGATGATAAAAGTGACATAATTCTATTTACATTTAAAAAAAAAAAAAAACCTCAAAAATAGGTAGAAGGGGAGTAAGAGTAGAACCGTCAAGACCAGGTAGCAATTACCACCAGATAAGAAATGATACCTTTAAAATGGCAGTGGAAATAAGAAATACCCAATTCAAGGAATTAAACATACTGTTCTCTAGGTTTTGGCCACCTTATTCTTCTATACCTTATTCTTCTATACCTCTTTTTGCTTAATATCTTAAATTGAGTAATACTCTGAGAAAATAAAACTAGTTTATAAAGCACAACCAGTTTACCCTTCAAACCAATAATCACATCTCTAGGCCTTCACATGAAATCACTTAACTAATGAGAAAACATACAGAGAGTGATCCACTGAAACACTATTTGCATTATCAAGAGACTGAAAACCACCAAACATCCATCAAAAAGATATACCAGCTGAATACCTGACAATATACCCACACAACAGAGAACAGAGTACTATGCAGTCATAAAATATGAAGCAGATCTCTCTGAACTACAGTAATTCCTAAGTATAAATTTAATGAGAAAAACAAGGGGCAAAATATAACATGCTCCCTGGTGTGTAAGAAGGTGGGAAGGAAGGTAAGAGTATATCTTAAACTTTATTTTTAAAGAAAAACAGAGAGAGGAGAAACTAGAATTTACTGAGAATATCCACTGGGATAGGTAAAAGAATGGAATTAATCATCTCAGTATATCTTTTGATACAATTGTGATTTTAAACCATATAGAAGTTTTATGTACTCATAAAACAAAATTGAATGAAACTGATAAAAAATCAAACACTATAATTCAATACAAATAGAAACTGTACATCAAATCCAAAAGATAAGTGCACAGAAAAAGTAGTAATAACTCAAGCACTTTGAGATCAGTAACCTAACTCTACACCCTAAGGGGTTAATTCTGTAACAAATGGAACCTCAAGGAAATCTTGAACTTCACAGGATCTGCTGTTGGCAGTGATGTTAATGTAGTAATTCTAAAACTATTTTGTGTATATTGAGGGATACAACAAATAGATATCGACATTGTTGAGAACCAAAGTTTTAACTATGGAAGAAGAGAAATTCAAATTTAGATGGCAGACCCTGTGGTAACAGATCTGGAAAAAAGTGTCAAGACCCACAGAACAGTTGTAGCTTTCAACTTTCTTTTTTAAGTAGTTCTAATCATTTGCAAAGACTGGCATTTCATGACTTCTTTTTTTTTTTTTCCTTAATATTTTATTTATTTATTTATTCATGAGAGACACAGAGAGAGAGGCAGAGACACAGGTAGAGAGAGAAGCAGGCTCCATGCAGGGAGCCCGACGTGGGACTCGATCCAGGACTCCAGGACCATGCCCAGGGCCGAAGGCAGGCACTAAAACCGCTGAGCCATCCAGGGATTCCCCATTTCATGACTTCTTAAACGTCTTCCAAAAAATAAAGAAAATTTACTTAGTAAAAGAATAAAATTCATTTTACCTTACAAATTGTTATGAGTACAATGAACCTTTTTACAAGTCTAAGGTACATTACAGGATCCTAGTGACTGTATGTTTCCTGTCTTATTTCATCACCCCAGTAATTATACTTCATGATTATTATTTCTAACAATGCTTTAAAAAATGAACTATATAATAAAATATTTTTTAAATATTATTTATTCATAGAGACACAGAGATAATGAGAGGCAGAGACACAGGCAGAGGGAGAAGCAGGCCCCATGCAGAGAGCCCGATGTGGGACTCGATCCAGGGGCTCCAGGATCACGCCCTGGGCTGCAGGCGGCACTAAACCGCTGCGCCACCGGGGCTGCCCTATAATAAAATATTTTTTAAAAATCATGAAATCACTTACAAGGATACTGCAACCAATAGAGAAAAATTATCCTTCAGTTTCCTTACTGTATTGTCCAAAGTATACCACCATCTTTCAAAAAAATATAAAGGCCTAGAGATACTATCTTTGTCTGTTTTTAACATTTCAGAAATCTTCATTTTCTGTCCATAATGAGAAAGGAGAAAGGAGAAAAAAAGCAACAAAGGAATATATTTCACAATTATTAAACAAATTAGAATATGAATTTTAAAAATGTCCACTCTCTTGACCACTGCTGCCCAACAGAATTTTCTTTGATGACAGATAGCTTCAAAATCAGCACTGTCCAACTCAACAATGTATGGCTATTGAGCACCTGAAATGTGGCCAATCTGAATGAGATTTTTAAATTGTATTTAATTTCAATTCTTTTGAATTTTAAATTTAATACATGTGGTTAGTGACCACCATATTTGCACTAGACAAAAATCATGGTAAGCATAATAATATAAATTAAATCTCAGATTATGAATCTTCAGATGACAACATCCTAAATTTTCTCAAACTCAACAATCATGGGCAATATACAAAATTAACTCAAAATGGATCAGTGATGTAAATATAAAAGCTAAAACCAGAGAACTCCTAGAAAAAAGCAGATATAAATCTTCATGACCCTGGACTTGGCATGTGCTTAGATATGACACTAAAAGCATGAGCAACAAGAGAAAAAAATAAATAAACTAGATTTCATCAAAATTAAAAACTTTTGCACAAAGGACATTATCAAGAGAATAAAACAACAATCTGTAAAATGGGAGAAAATGTTTGCAAATCATATAACTGATAACAATTTAATACCTTAGAATAAAGAACTACAGGACAAAAAGACAACCCAACCTGAAAATGGGCAAAGGATTTGAATAGACATTTCTCCAAAGACGACATATGAATGGCTAATAAACACACTAGGTAAGATACTCAACATCCTTAGTTATTAGAAAAATGCAATCAAAACCACAATTAGCTCCATACCTATTAGGATAGCTATAATCAAAAATAATGGAAAGTAAGTGTTGGCAAAGATGTGGAAAAATAGGAACCCTCATGCACTGCTGATGTAAAATTATGCAAATGCTGTGGAAAAACCGTTGGGCCTTTCTTCAAAAAGTTAAATATAGAATTACCATATGACTCAGCAATTCCACTCCTAGGTACATACCATGAAGAACTGAAGACAAGGACCCAGATACCTGTACACCAATGTTCATAGCAACATTCCTCTCACAAGAGCAAAAAAGTGGAAACAAACCATGTTTGAACAAGCAAGTGTGGTATACACATACAATGGAATATTACTCAGTCACAAACAGAAATGAGGTTCTAATACCCAACATGGATGAACCCTGAAAACATTAGGCTACATGAAATAAGTCACAAGAGGGCAACGGTCATATGATTCCACTTATATGAAACACCTAGAATTGGTAAATTCATATAGACAGAAAGCAGGTTAGATAGAGGTAACCAGGGGCTCAAGAGAGGGGAGAATGAGAACTACTGCTTAATGGTTACAGACTTGAAAACACTGTTGAAAACACTGTTTTGGAAACAGCGGTGATGGCTGCAACACAGTGAATAGAATTAATGCCATGAAAATGTATGGTTAAAATGGCAAATTTTATTTCGTATATATTTTATTACAATAAATAAGATTGTTGGAGTGAAAGATCTCTAAATTCTATTTCTTTTTTCACTCCTACAAGTTTTTAAGCTTCTTGAGGTCGGCCTAAGGGAAAGACAGCCAAAAGGGATCTTTGATCGAACCTTGGACAGAAACAAGCTATAAAAAACTTTTTTAGAAAAACTGAGGAAATCTGAGTATATTAGATAGTAACACTGTGTGCCAATATTCATTTCTTGGGTGTGAAAAAAAATACTATGTTTACGTAAGAATATGACCCTGTTCTAATAGAATATGTGCTTAAGTATATTAAGGATGGATGCAACTTACTTTCAAACGGTTCAACAAGGAAAAAAAAAGAATATAGACATATAAAGAAAAATACAAAATATTACTGATAACTCTATTCTTTAAACTTTTCTGTTTTACAATTTTTCAAAATAAACAGTTGTAGCTTCAACAAGAAAAAATTGCCCGAGGGCAGACTAAAAAGATTGGTACTCAACACGAATGTGGAGATGAAGGACAGAATGGCACAAGCTAAAAGATTTGGAAACCCATACTAAAAACATTAGATGAGAAGACAAAAATCAAGCACGTATAATTAAAGCATAGACTCTGCATCTCCTGTATCCTTTCCCCACTAGTGTTTTGGGACTATTCTTGTTTTGAACTCTGATCTGGAGGCCTAACATGATGCAAATGGGGCTTTTTTCCTCTTGAAATACTGTATCATAATGTTTATTAAGAAATTCCTAAAGACTGAAACCAAAATTGTTTTTTCTCACAGCACATGACTGGCATGATAATAAGTGCTAACAGTAACAAAAAATGTTCTA
Organism: Nyctereutes procyonoides; assembly: GCF_905146905.1. NCBI lineage: Eukaryota > Metazoa > Chordata > Mammalia > Carnivora > Canidae > Nyctereutes > Nyctereutes procyonoides. The sequence goes on from NW_026575146.1 coordinate 87,688,341, forward strand.
AAAAATATATATAATTCACAAATAATTAGTTCTAAAAACTCCTTTACTTAAAAAAATGTATCTTCAGGCATGAACTAATTCTCACAACTTGGCCTTTCTTAGAGGTGGGGGGATAAAAGAGAGAACCTCAACATTAGATCAAACACACTCTTCAAATTACTTACAATTACTCAATTTAGAAATAGCATTTTCTAGGGGCAGCTGCATGGCTCAGTAGGTTAAGCATCTGATTCTTGATTTCCACTAAGATCATGATTTCAGGGTCAGGGGTTCAAGCCCTGCTACACTCCATGCTCAGCATGGAGCCCGCATGAGATTCTCCTCTCTCCCTCTCCTTAAAAAGAACTAAAACAAAAACAAAAAGAATTTTATAAAATTCAATACCCGTAATTCAGAAACACTCTCAGCTGACTAGGAATATAGGGAAATTTCCTTAATCTGATAAAAGTAAATATTAAAAATATCCACAGTAAACATCACATTGAAGGTGAAATTTTCAAAGTTTACCCCTAACACCCACCATCACCATTTTTATTCAACCTTGCACTAGAAAATTCTAGTCCGTGCAAGAGGCAAGAAAAATAAAAAATATAAGGATTGGAAGGATAAAATAAGGCAATCTTGAGGAATCACAAGAAAACTTACACTACCAGGTTATCAACATGACATATAAAGCTTATAACTAGTATAGGTTTGGTATTAAGACAAAAAGGCCCTTGGAACAGTCAAAAAATGGACCCACACATATTTATGACAAAGACAACGATGCAATGGAAAGCGAGCAATCTTTCCAAGAAACAGTGAGGGGGCAACTAGGTATGGTAAAAATGAAACCTGACCTCAATCAGGTTTCAGGTAGAAAATCAATTTCAGGTAGATTGTAGATCTAAACGTGAAAGGCAAAACAATAAAGCTAGACGATAAGAGAATATATTCAGAACATTAGGGTAGGAAAGACTTCCTAAAAACAAGACAGAAAAACAAAAAACAAAAAACACCAATCACAACGGAATGTTAAAAATGAGAATTTCTTCTCTTCACCACAGGACACCATTATAGATTCTGGTGTTAGTCAAGCCACAGACCAGCATTCCTGAAAAAGCACTCCTATCAAAAGTACATAAAGAACTCCTATGTAGTTCTACTACTACTGCTACTATCAATTAGAATATGGCAAACATCCAGTTGAAAATGCACAAGGGATGAGCAGGTATTTTACCAAAAACAAACACACACAACAAAAAAGCAAGTAGCTATTAAATATTTGAAAAGGTGATCAATCCCATTAGTCACTATTAGAATGGAGAGCAAAGATGAAACAGATGAACAGTACCAAGTGGTGATGAGAATGTGCAATAGCTGGAACTTCCACCCACTGCTGACAAGGAATGTAAATTGGTATAACCACTTTGGAAAACAAGCATTATAAGTAGAACTGCAGATAAAACCACCACTAGAAGTTCAGGGCAAAAAGTACAAACCACCCAAATTGCTGACCTGAAAAATGAAGAGAGTCAATGAAGATTCTAATATCAGCCTAGCGTACACAGAATGGACCTTATATAATAACACCTCACAATCCCATTATCCCTCCCTTTCTTCACACATGAGAAACGGATGCTTATAACTTAAGACCATTATGATTCTCAAAACACATTCCAATGGCTTCTCATCTCATAAAAATAAAAACCAAAATCCTTACAACGCTCTGATACGGCTCTCACCGTGACTCATTCTGAGCTGGCTGCCCTGACTGGAAAGCTCTTCTCCAAAATACCCTCTCTTACAAAACTTTCTTTTCTACCTAGCCTCACCTATCACAAACCATCTGACATTTTTTTTTTACATGTGCCTATTCCATGCCCTTACCACTAGAATCTCCATGAAAGCAAGAACTTTATCTTGTCCATTACTGTATCCTCAGCAGAGGGTGGCATGTAGTAGGTATGTGCCTGCCATGTGGCGGCTACATGCCTGGCACGCAGCAGCACTTAATATGTGTTCAAAAGTTATATGCTTGGATTCTGGGCTTGGAGAGAACAGCTGTTGTATGAGGTACATGGCTCACAGTTTCTTAAACTATGTGCAGTTTATCATAAGAAATATGAAAACCCTCCATTATATTAATTATTCTCCTTTATGAAGAATTTGAAATATTTAGTGTAAATCCAGTTTCTACATCAGGAAAGCATAAATTATTCCAAATTCTAATTGACAATTACAAGGGCCACTTAGCAGCAATTATAACAAAATGATATTATGCTCCTGAGCTCTCCAAAGTTACTATTGTCTTCCAAATAAACCTATGAAAACAATACTAAATACCACTTTTTTTTTCACACTACAATAAAAATCTCAGTAATTCTGCTAATAAAAGATAACAGTATCTGGAAATATAAAATGTAGATTTTGTAGAAATATCACCCTGGCCAACAAACCAAATTTTCAACATAATGCAACTCTGAGATAGCAAGATCTGAATATGAGGAAACTTCCCTCGAACAGTCCACTACAGTCCTAATGAGAACTTTTGTGGCACAGGTCAGTCTAGAGAGGCTTCAAAGTGGCTCACATTTTCCCACCAAATATTCTACTGCCGTTAGTAAAAACACATTTTAGTTAAAAGAAAAAGAAATGAGCCAAATTACTTCTCGGCCCTGTAATCTTTTGACAGAGAATTAAGAGCAAATAAAACCTTCAAGGAAAAAAAGAAAAAAGGAAATCAACTGGGGAATGAATGTTTGAATAAATTATATCTATCAATTCTGGAATAACCAAGAAAACAAACCACACTAACCGGTGTTCAAACTAGCCAAGAGCCATTTTTCAGGCCCAGAATGTACTTACCAATTAAAGATACAACATCCCAGTTTTCATTATAATTAATTAAAATAAGTTTTATCAACAGCCTTTATTGAAAGAGCTAAAATCCCATCCAATTTCACTCACTTTTAGCTAAAATAAAAAATGAGGGATCCCTGGGTGGCGCAGCGGTTTGGCGCCTGTCTTTGGCCCGGGGCGCGATCCTGGAGACCCGGGATCGAATCCCACATCGGGCTCCCGATGTATGGAGCCTGCTTCTCCCTCTGTGTCTCTGCCTCTCTCTCTCTCTCTCTCTCTCTCTCTCTCTCTCTGTGACTATCATAAGTAAATAAAAAAAATTTAAAAAAAAATAAAATAAAATAAGAAATGAAATCATGTGCTTTAAAAACACTTAGTGGTGTTTTCCTATATAAACTGTGAATACTTACATGCATATAAACATAACTGTAACCACACCATTCTACAATTGTTAATGCCTGCCTAAAAGCTCATACCTATCATGATTTAATCTCCTGTTGGATTTTTAGTTTTTCATTATTATAAACAAAGCTGCAGGGAACCTTTGTAGATGTCTTTTTGATACATCAAAAAGGAATAAACAGACGTTTTAACTAAAAGAGCAAAAAAAGTTTTTGAAAATGTTTTAGCTTTGATGCTATAAATGAAAACAATGTTAAAAGATTTGATCCTGTCCGTTTATTACAGATGTTGCCATTTGTTGAGGCTGCGGCTCATTTATGCCCCTCCTTTATCTTTTTTCCTCATCACTAATTTTTTGTCCTTGTTATGCAGTCCTCCAAAGTATAAACAAGGGAAAAACAGAGAGAGGGACCAACTTGTCATACTTCTTGGCTGAACTTGGGGGAAAAAACAATAAAACAAAAAACAATGATGAGCAACATTTAAACCACATTACCTAGCAGCTGTTCTCAACCAAGGCTCCTAGTGAAAATAATGTCCTAAATCTAACTTATCCATTGTATGTAATGAATTAATTTCTCTCCCCTGCATCTAGAGCCTACTAGCTAGTTTAAAAAATAATAATAATAAATAAAAATAAATAAATCATTCAAATGTTAATTCTCACAGTGAAAAACCCAAGTCCTAAAACACATTTAACTGGATTTATATTTAAAAAGAAAAAAAAAATACTAAGTGCTACGCAAATATAAAGCTATAATGAAATTTTTACTAAGTAAAGTTTTCCTACATTAAACTATAATTAAAGTATAGCTATCTAACTAGTATATTTTGTGACATTGTGAGTCTCCCGTTAGCTGAAGCAGATCCTTTAAAATACAGTGTAGTCTATTTAGGGAAGGGCTTTATCATCAACTGGGAATGATTTTACATACCCGTGACACACATGCTCATGCTGGTTTTATGTGCCAAAACATCACACAACACAGAAAGTAATTTGGTAACACAAAGTCTACTGAAAATAACTATTTAGATTCCCCCAGGACTGCAACTGAAAAGGCAGTGTTCAAATAAACTAGATACCATACCAGAGAGCTGTTCAGAGCACCCCAAAATGTATCCTTTGTATTTCAGCCACACTAACATCAGAATAAAACTAAGGACATCTCTTTTTACCATGACAAGCAGAACACATATCAAGTCAGCATTAGGCACATGTTATACTATGAGAGGCAGGAGTAATCTCTACACAACAGACCAAAGGCAATGGGAACCCCATCTTCTAAGGATCTGTTTCACTTTTCCTAAAAGAACGAAAAATGTAGTTTTCCCAAAAATGAACAAATTGTTCTCATGAAGTGCTTTCTCTCTCTCTCAAAAAAAAAAAAAAAATTAAGATCCATTAATGTCTTATAATTTACATATACAATACTTATTGGATTAAAAAAAAAGCCAAGTTTAAAACCCAGCAGTTGCATAAGGCACTAGAGAAAAATGATTCTCAGAAAAGGAAGTCCAATGCACAAAATAATGCAGAACCAGAACAAAGTAGGAAAGAGTCCCACAGCTCATCCTAACGGGGGGGGGGGGGGGTTTTCCAAGCAAACTGGGTTTTTTTAGGTTCTATGAAAAGTCCCTCATCTAACTGAACTGAGTATATTCACATACCTGGGTAAGTAGTTATCTTTATACAGGCATGTTCAATAGAAGTTAGGAATTCCCACTGTTTACAGTTTTGAAACAACTTCCTAACCCTCTCAATCAAGATTCTTCCAACAGGACGTAGGACGTTGTAAGTAAACTAATGCTGCTTTTCAAAGTGAGAATTCCAAGCTTCCAGTTAACAGTGAGAATCTGAAATGCTACAGAACCCAAAGGGGAGAGGTGGAAAAAAAAAAACAAAAAACAAAAAACATCCCAGCTTAAGCAGTAATACCGTATTTCTTAAATCGCGCACGCTTCCTTCCTATACAGCCCCTTTAGGGAAGGCGGAAGGCTCTTCCCTGTAGGCGGGCAGCGGATTCAAACTCAGGTATTACACGACTGGAGTGAAAGTCCAACAAAACAGCGACCTAGTCTGGGCAGGACCAAACAGCCACAACTGGAACTGCGCCTGAAGGGTCATCACTCCGAACCTAAGAAAACTTCGTGCAGTCCGGCAAGAGGCAACAATGAGTATATACATTTTAGCAACACTGTTTCTTCCTTTCTTAAAGCTACCCGGCCTCTTTCTTAAAGATACATTGTTTCTTTCTCGGGGATACATTGTTTCTTCCTCTCTTAAAGCTACACGGTCTCTTTCTTAAAGATACATTGTCTCTTTCTTAAAGATACATTGTTTCTTTCGTTCTTAAAGCTACATGGTTTCTTTCTTTCTCAAAGCTGCAGCGGGGAGCGTTCCCACGCCCCGCCGCTCCCCGAACCAGCCCGGCGTCCACGCGCCGCGGCGTCCATCCCCCTAAGACCTCGCTCCGCCACGCACGTCAAGCACCGTCGCCTCCCTCTCCCCCGCGCGTCCCTGCCCCTCCGAGGTCAAAGGGCTCCAGACAAAAGACAACAAAAGCACGTGACAAAAGTTTCTCCCAGCACTTTCCGTCCGCGGGCCTAGAGGCTGCGCTCCCCCGCCGGCGGGGTCAGGACGCCCCAGGGCTCGGGTCGCCGCGGCGCAGGGGTGGGGGGCAGGGGGGCGGACCCCGGGGAGGGGGGGAGGGGGAGGGGGGGGGAGGGGCGGGGAGGGGGCGGCGCCGCCCGAGGTCGCGGGTGGGAGCGCGGGGCCCGGAGCGCGGCCTGTTACCTTTTCCTGCTCCTCGCGGAGCCGCGCCACCGCCGGGGCGCGCAGCGGCGCCGCGGCCGAGGCCGAGGCCGAGGCGGGGGGCCCGGGGTCGGCCGGGGCCTCCATGGCGGGGGCGCCGGGACCTCAGCGGGGCGAACGAGTCCTAAACAAATGTTTCCGGAGGCGGCGTGGCCGGCGGCTGCCCAGCGCCCGCGTGCTCGCCCTCATGCGCCGCGCGCCCCGCGCCGAGGAGGCCGCGCCCGCCTTCTCCGCTGCCGCGGCGGCCGCTGCTCGCGTCCGGGCTGCCCGCGGCCGCATCTCACACGTGCATGCCGCCCGCCGCCGCCGCCGCCGCCCCGGGCTCCAAGCAGCAGGCGGGCCGCTCCGGGAGCCGCAGGCGCCTGTCCGGTGCCCGGGCCGAGACGCGCGTCCAGGGCCGGCCGCGCCTCCTCCGCGCCTCCTCCGCGCCTCCCCGGAGGCCCCGCCCCGCGCCCGCGCCCCGCCCCCGCGCCGCACGCCGGGAAGCGCGCGCAGCCTCCGCCCTTGGCCCCGCCCCCGGCCGGGTCACGTGGGGCGGCGCGGGCCGGGGCCGCTGGGAGGAGCCTGCCCGGTCCCCCGGCCGCCCCGCCCTGCGCCGGCAACGGGAGCCGGGGTCGTGCACCACCGCTCTTGCTGAGAACTTTTTAATTTTAAAGATTTTATTTATTTATTCATGATAGACACAGACAGAGAGAGAGAGAGAGGCAGAGACCCAGGCGGAGGGAGAAGCAGGCTCCCCGCAGGGAGCCCGACGCAGGACTCGACCCCAGCGCCCCGGGGTCACGCCCTGGGCCGAAGGCAGATGCTCCACCGCGGAGCCACCCGGGCGTCCCTCCTGAGAGCTTTTAATTTCAGCAGAGTCAGTTCTTCCCTGTGCCTGTGTAATGAATTAAAATGTGCAATTATATGTTGCCGTGTATTAATTACTGCGCCTCTATTAATATAGTGCTATGTTTGGACTATCTAAGAGATTTTTCAAGGATAACTTTGCCCATTCTTTTTCCCTTATTTCAAAACTCTGCCTTTTTTTTCTCTCTCTCTCTCTCTCATATGGCCCCTGTACACCGTAGGTGCCCGGTCGGTGCCCACCTGCCGGAGCTGGCTGTGACCCAACCACCTCCGCCCCAAAGCCTAACTGCGGTGATGGATCCTAACAGAGGGGCAGGCTTGGCCTTCCCTGCAGTTGACACCTGTCTGTGCCTGCTTGCTCTGCTTCTCTTCCCTCCCCGGTCCATACACATGCTTTTTGCATTTGCTTCCAAGGAAGATGGAAGGAAAACGGGGAAATGGGGAACGTTAGCGCCTCTCTTTTCCTCACTGCCTGTCCAACCCCAACGCCTCCGAAAGGCAGAGTCTGATGGCTCGCATCACCTCCTCTGGTTCCACCATCGCCTCTGTCCTCAGTAGCTTCTTCTCCAGCCTCCTTGCCTCCTTGCTCCCACTCCTGCCCCCATCACGGATATGGTCAGCTCCCCACCCTGCCTCCCCTCCCTCGATGGTCAGCCACAGCCCATGCAACCCCTGTGCCCGCGGGAAGCTGTCCCACCCCACACTCGGGCCTAAAAGCAATGCATTTGCCCCATAAGTGGCTCATTGGGGAGTGGGTACATGACACTTCACAAACGGTTTCCGGGTGGTTTCTGAAAAAGTTCTCCCTCATTCTTTGGAAGTGTTTCCATAAAAATTTTTTTTAAAAAATTTAAAAATCTATCCATCCCTTGGTGGGTAAGTACAAAGCGTATGGCCCTGTGTATTTCAGGTCTAGCAAGACCGCCCAGATGCCTCCTAGACTCAGAACGAAGTTGAGTCTGCGGTCAGCAGAGCCAAGAGATAGAACTTGAATTCTTGACTCTATCACGGCACTTGATTCAGGGCTGAACCAGCCAGTTCTGAAATCTGCATTACCTCTGGACTTACAGTTTAAGAGGCCAGTAAATTTCCGGATTAAAGCAGTTTGCATCAGGTTTTCTATCACTAGCAGCCAAAGACTCTGATTCATGCACCCCCCAATCTATTCTCAGCTCAGCAGCCTGAGGGAGCTTTTAAAAATAACCAGATCATGTCATTCTCCCGGTTTGAGACTTCCATGACTTCTCTTGCAACTAGAATAAAGTCCAGATGTCCTACTAGAATTCTGTATTATCTGACCCATCTTTCCCACCTCCTTGCGTGCACCCTGCCACTCATACCAACCACAATTGGTTTCTCTCTTCTGCCTGGGGGTATTGGCATTGGCTGACCTGTTGCCTGCAGTATATTTATGCCAGATCTTTGCATGGTCTACTCCTTTGCATTATTCAGGCTTCAATTCAAATAAAGAGACTTTCCTAACACCCTGTCCATAGAAGCTCCTCCCCTCTCCTCCAAGCATCCTCCAGCATCTCACTTTTTATATTTTCTTCATAGCTCTTACCACTTTTTAGGATTCTCAGTTTTATCTGCTTCCAAGTTAGTTTCCATCTCTTCACACTGGAACACCAGCTCCATGAGAGCAGGGACTTGGTAGACATTCCATGAACATTTGCTGCTTCCTTCTACGAGGTCCTAGCGCTCAGAAGTGACAGCAGAAGAACTTGAACTATAAACCTAAACAGACCCAAGTTGCGATCCCAGCTCTGCCACTTGCCTGCTAACAAGCCTTAAGCAAAACACTGAACCTCCTTCTGAACTTCATTAACTTGTACAACAGGTCTTAGAGTGATACCTGCCTCAGGGTTGGCTTGAAGAATAATGGTGATGACAAGTGTAAAAGCTGACAGTGAAATCTTCCTCCATCCCTCTAAAATCCTTCAAAATATAATCACTCATCCAAGTGAACATCAGCTGCCTCAAAATACCTTCAATTAAACAAAGTTAAATTTCGGCAAATATTGTTGATCCACTTCCATGTACCCAGCTCTTCACTGGGAATGGGGGACAAGAGGTGAGCAGGTGGGCACCAGAACTGTCCGGGGATCCTGGCCAGACCTTAGATGAGGTTCTTAGAATTCTACAGAAGTTTATCTTTAAACTCAAGGTCAAAAGATCCTCCCCTCCGTGGAGCTCCCTTAGTACTTCATCTGCTTATCCTTAGGGTTGACACTAATCATTTTAATCCTTGTAATATTTGGTTTCTCTGTACATTTCAGCCTCCCTTCCAAGGAAAGGGATCCAGTCTTCCTTAAATCTGAAAAATACACAGCACCAAGCATGGCACTTGCTGCAGTTTGTTGCCATCTCTTAGATGCCAGTGACAGAAACTCAAAGTGACTTATGGAAAGAAAGAAAGAGAAAGAAAGAAAGAAAGAAAGAAAGAAAGAAAGAAAGAAAGAAAGAAAGAAAGAAAGAAAGAAAGAAAGAAAGAAAGAGTTCTGGAGGACATCAGGCAAAATGGTGGAGTAGACGGCCCTAGGGATCAGTTCCTTTGTCAAAACAGCGTCTAATTTCTATTGACTAGAAACAAGGAAACACTTCAGAGCCAACTATTTTGAAACTCTGGAACCTGAACAGATATAAAAACCAGAAGAGTGTGTGATAAAGGAAGAGGTCGCTAACTGTTGGTAAGAGGCTTGTGTTAGGGGGAGGAGTGAGATCCAGCTGCTGTGCCCCATTCCTCAGTCCCCACAGCCCCATGCAGCTGTGGGATTAGCAGCCAGCATTCCTCAGCTGATGCCAGGGTGAGCAGTAAGATCCTTGTTCTCCAAAACTTTGGGGTTATGCACTTAGGTCAGCCTACCCAGCCCCCTGAGAGACTGGTGGAGGCAGCACCCACTCTTATCTGGGTTTTAGCCTTCTGGAATTATAGCAGCTTCCCCTGACAGCATCTATTGAAGATTTAAAAGGACAGAATACTTTTTTTTTTTTTTAAGGAAATCTTTGTCAAGTCACTGAATGGCTGCAGAGCCAACAGAACAGAAACTTCAATGACCACACATACCAAGGAATACACTTTGAAAAAAAAAAAAAAGTTGGAAAAAAATCACTAAACAGATGGTGACAACCTCCAACAAGCAAAAACCAGCAATCCCTGAGGAGCAGGAAAATTAGATTTCCAGAGTTACCACATACTAATACTCAAAATGCCCAGTCCTCAACAAACATTACAAAACATAACAAAAAACAAGGATGCAAAGCCAATTCACAGGAGAAACAATAATTAGAAACCATCCCTAAGGAAACCCAGACATTAGAAATGTTAAAGACATTAAGTCAACTGTCTTAAATATATTTAATAAGCTGAAGGAAATCATAGACAAAGAACTAAAGGAAACCACAAGACCAACGTATGAACAAATAGGGAATGTCAAATAAGAGATCAAAATTATAAAAAGGAACAAAATAGAAATACTAGAGCTGAGAAATGCAGTAAATAAAAAATAAAATAATAAATTCAGTAGAGGAGGGATGCCTGGGTGGCTCAGTGGATGAGCATCTGCCTTCGGGTCAGGCCATGATTCCGGGGTCCTGGGATTGAGTCCCGCATCATGCTCCCCCCAGGGAGCCTGCTTCTCCCTCTGCCTATGTCTCTGCCTCTCTCTCTCGCTGTCTCTCATGAATAAATAAAATCTTTTAAAAAAATTTACTAGAGGAGCCAAAAAGCAGATTTGAGCATGCAGAAGAAATAAACAACAAACTTAAAGATGAGGCACTCAAAATTATCCAGTCAGGTACAGAAAGGAAAAAAAGTAAAGACTTAGGAACAAAGCCTATGAGCCCAAGAGACACCACCAAGCATACCAACATATGCACAACAGGATTTCTAGGAGAAGTGAGAAACTGATAAAAACATTTGAAGAGAAAATGGCTGAGAACTTCCCAAATTTGATGACAGACTTGAATACACACATCCAAGAAGCCTAAACAACTCCAAGCAGGATGAACTCAAGGAGGTATATATATCTGAGATACATTGTAGTCAAATTGTTAAAAACACAAAAACAAAAAGACAGTCTTGAAAGCAACAAATGACAAGTGACTTGTCATATACCAGGAATCCTCAATAAGATTAGCAGTCGATTTCTCATCAGAAATCATGGAGGCCCTGGTTCCCTGTGGGGAGCCTGCTTCTTCTCCCCCTGCCTGTGTCTCTGCCTTCTCTCTGTGTCTCTCATGAATAAATAAATAAAATCAAGAAAGAAAGAAAAGAAAGAAAAGAAAAGAAAAGAAAAGAAAAGAAAAAAAAGAAAAGAAAGAAATCATGGAGGCCAAAGGCATATTCAGCTCTAAAAGGAAAAAACAACCTCTCAACAAAGAATTCTATATTAGACGAACTATCTTTCAAGAATGAAAGAGAAATTAAAACATTTCCAGATAAATAAAAGCTGAAGGTGTTCATTACGAGTAGACCTGCTTCACAAAAATTTTTTTATTTTGAATAAAAAATTATTCAAGTGAGTCTGTTGAGCTGAAATAAAAGAACAGTGAACAATAAATCCAAGTCATATAAGAAATAGAGAAGACTGATAAAAGTAGTAACTACAGGGGATCCCTGGGTGGCTCAGCAGTTTAGTGACTGCCTCTGGCCCAGGGCATGATCCTGGAGTCCTGGGATTGAGTCCCACATCAGGCTCCCTTGCATGGAGCCTGCTTCTCCCTCTGCCTGTGTCTCTGCCTCTTTCTCTCTCCCTGTGTCTCTCAAGAATAAATAAATAAGATTTTTTTTAGGTTTCTTAAGAAACTTACAGAGGTAAATATAAAAACCAGTATTATTGTAGATTTGATTTGTAATTCCTCTTTGTTCACCTATAATTTAAAAGGCAAATGCATAGAACAATCATTATAAATCCATGAAATTGGGCAGTGTACAGACATGTGATTGGGACAATAACAATATAAAGGGAGAAGGGCAAGACTGTATAGAGGCATAGTGTACACTACCTTTTTTTTAGATTTTGTTTACTTATTCATAAGAGACACCCAGAGAAAGAGAGAGGCAGAGACCCAGGCAGAGGGAGAAGCAGGCTCCATGCAGGGAGCCCGACACGGGACTCAATCCCGGATCTCCAGGATCACGCCCTGGCCCCAAGGCAGTGCTAAACCACTGAGCCACCCGGGCTGCCCCTTAGTGTACACTTTTAAAACTAAGTTGGTTTTACTCAAACTAGGCTGTCATAAGTTTAAGATCTTAATTATAGTTCACAAGACAAGTACTACGATAATAACTAGGATATAAACATACAAGGAAAGAAGGGAATCAAAATGATGCACAACAAAATAATAAATACAAACATGTAGGAAGTGAAGAATGTAAAAAATATAAAAAGATACACAAAAACATAGCTATTTTGCAGAATGAAGTCATTCTTTATCAATAATTTCTTTAAACACAGATGGAGGGGCACCTGGGTAGTGACTGCACTACCCGGAGTAAGCATCCGACTCTTGTTTTCAGCTCAGGTTGGGATCTCAGGGTCACAGAGAATTGTTATGGACCAAATGTTCCCCCAAAAAATCTTATGTTGAAGCCCTGACCCTCAATGTACTGTATTTGGAGATAAATCCTTTGTAAAAGTAATTAAGGTTAAGTGAGGTCATAGGAATGGGGCCTGATCCAATAGGATTAGTGTTCTTATAAGAAAAGACACTAGAAAGCTCATTCTCTCCACATACACACTGAGGAAAGGCCTTTGAGGACACAGTGAAAAAAGCAGTCATCTAAAAAGCAGGAAAAGATCTGTCACTGGAAACTGAGCTTGCTTGATCAGGAACTTCTAGACTCCCAAACTATAAGGAAATAAATCCCTGTTGCTTAAATCCCCCTATCTGTGGTATTTTGTGATAGCGGCCCAAGAAGATTAATAAAACAACGCTCCTCAAAGCAATCTATAGATCCAAAACAATCCCTATCCAGTCCCAATGACATGCTTTGCAGAAGTAGAAAATCCTATCCTAAATTTCACATGGAATTGCTAGGGACCCTCAACAGCCAAAACAATCTTGAGAAAACCAAAGTTGGAAAAGGTCTCACACTTCCTTATTTCAAAATTTACTGTGAGTCTACGGTAATCAAAACACCGTTACTGGCATACGGATAAACACATAGACCAATGGAGTTGAATAAAGAGCCCAGAAGTGAACCCTTCCGTATACAGTAAATTGACTTTTTTTTTAATTTTTATTTATTTATGATAGTCACAGAGAGAGAGAGAGGCAGAGACACAGGCAGAGGGAGAAGCAGGCTCCATGCACCGGGAGCCCGACGTGGGATTCGATCCCGGGTCTCCAGGATCGCGCCCTGGGCCAAAGGCAGGCGCCAAACCACTGCGCCACCCAGGGATCCCAGTAAATTGACTTTTGACAGGAGTTCCGAGGTCATTCAGTGGGGGAAAGGACAGTCATTTCAACAAGTGGCATTAGAGAAACCACATATCCACAGGCAAAAGAATGACATTGGACTCTTACCTTACACTACTTACAAACATTAACTCAAAGTGAACAAAACCTAAATACAAGACCTAAAACTTGAAAACTCTTAGAAGAAGTCATAGGGGAAAATCATAATTTTGGAAGTGGCAATTTCTTAAATATGACATCAAAAGCACAACCGACAAAAAAAGTATAGGTAGATGTGACTTCATCAAAATTAAAAATGCTTATGCATCGAATGACACTATCAAGAAGGTGAAAAGACAATACAAGAAGGAAATATTTGCAAATCATATCTTATAAGGATTTACTATCGAGGGTATCTATCTTAACCTATATCTCTATTTATATATAGATATATGTTTATATAGAGATATATTTTATATAGCTATAGATCTATATATTTGTTTATATATAGATACATAGATATATGTGTATAGATATAGATACATAAAGATATAGATATCTTATATCTTCTACAACTCAGCAACAACAAAAAATTCAATTCAAATATTGGTGAGGGACTTGAATAGACATTTCTCCAAAAAAGATGTACAAATGACCAATAAGCACGTGAAATGATGCTCAATGACCCTAACCTTTAGGGAAATGCAAGTCTAAACCACAATGAGATACCAATTCAAGGATGATGGAGGAGGAGGAGGAGGAGGAGGAGGAGGAGATGAGAGCAGGAAGAGGGAGGAAAGAAGAAAGGAAGGAAAAAGGGAAATAACAAGTGTTGGCAAGGATATAGAGAAATTGGAACACTCTTTCTTTGCTGGTGGACATATAAAATGTTACCGCTGCTACGAGATAGTTTGACGATTTCTCCAAAACTTAAATGTAGAGTTGCCATATGAACCAATAATTTCACTCCTAGATGTATACCCCAAATAACTGAAAACAGATATTCAAACAAATACGTCTATGTTCACAAGAGCATTACTCACAGCAGCCAAAAAGTGGGGGGTGGGGGGAAATCAAGTTTCCAACAACAAATAAATGGATAAACAAAATGTAATGTGTATATTTATACTGTGTCTACATATATGTATGAACATTATTTAGCCACCCTAACGGGGAATTAAGTTCTGATACATGCTACAACATTGATGAGCCGTGAAAACACGAAATAGTGTAAAATGAAATGTTGAAAACATAAGTGACCTAAGCCAGATGCAAAAGTACAAATACTGTTATTTTCCACCTGTATGAACTATCGAAAGCAGGTAAATTCATGGAGGCAGAAAGTAGATGAGAGGGCACCAAGGCCTGGGGGAAAAGGGGGATGGGGATCATTGCTTAATGGTTACAGAGAGTTCTGGAACTGGTGGTGACACAACATTGGTTAAATGTTACACAACATTGCAAGTGTGCTCAACGCCACTCAACTGTATACATGATGGTGGCTAAAATAATAAATTTTTTTAAATAATAAATTTTATGTTCTATTTTCCCACCAAAAGAAAAAAAGGAAGAAATAAAGAAGAACGAACATGGGCTTTGTGGCCTCATGTACCTGAAAACGTCAGTGATGGTTTCAGTGAAGGCCAGACCAGGAGCTCCATGCATGGCATCGCAGAGATGTCCCTGCTCCTCTTCATGCTTCCTCCCACACGGGCTTTATTCCCAAGCGGTTTCCTTAAACGGGGAGGCTCCCAACCTTCCGAGTCATCAAGGAAATTACTTAGGGATCTCTCGGAAGAAGGAGCCTCTTTCTTCCTAGATGGGCCAACTTAGTTGCCCACAGCTGGAGCCCGGAGCAGGAGATGCGGCAACTCCATTCAAACACGAGGACTGCTATATGTTGGCAAGTTGAACTCCAATAAAAAACAAACAACAACAAAACAAAAAAACCCACGAGGACTGTGGGTGGGAGAAAGTGTCCTCCCAAAGAAAGTCTGAGGACACAGGATGGGATGCCGTGCGGGCAAAGCCCACTACAAGCTCTGGGCCTCAACGAGAGCTGCTGGCCCCCGGGAGCCTGACAGTCCCTGCCTTCTCAAAATTTGTTTTTTTTTTTGTTTTGTTTTTTGTTTTTGTTTGTTTGTTTGTTTTTTTTTTTTTTGAACCTACTCTTCTCCCTGGTCTAGAAGTTAGCCAACCATAAAGTGATAAGTAATAGCAGGAGAAGAAAGATGAGAGCCCTAAATGATCCACTTAGGGGATGATCAAAGGCTGTGTCAATTAGGATTTATTAAGTTGCAAATGTGTTACAAACTGCCTTAATTTAAAAGACACTTTATTGGCCCTTAATACTGAAAAGTTCGGGAGTGGGTCAGCCTTCAGGTGTGCCTCCATTCAGTGGCTTCCACCACAGCAGCTGGGCTCCGGCTTCGCAGCGTGGGCCTCACCCCGGCCTTCGGGGCGCCAGGCGCCGGGGCCACGCGGGTGGGTGGCCCGCCCTGAGTGAGGATGAGAAGCGGGAGGCTCCTGGTTTTCGGGGCCACAGGCTCAGACTATCGCAGGGCCTCGGAGCTGGGTCTCGGGCCCTGACCTGAGCCGAGAGCGTGGCCCGCCAACAGGGGACCCTGGAGTGGCCCTGAGCGCCGTGCACCCCCAAAGCTCAGGCGCCAGCGCCGAAGGAGAATGAGGGCTGCGAGAAATGAAGGAAAAATCAAGCAAAATATCCGTGATAGCTCGTGTGCTCCCAGGAGTTTGCAAAGGTGGTTGGGTCATTAGTTGGCAAGTGGGGACCTCAGCTTGATGGCTGCGCACCCCGCACCCAGCCCCTTCCCCGGGGACCTGCTTCTGCACCTCCCATACCTGCAGGTGCCTCCGGTCTGAGAAGCAGACACCGAAACAAGGTCAACAGGGACAGATGTGCGAGGGAGACACCTGCGAGGGAACGCGGGGAGGGAGCCCAATGGGGCTGCAAGACCCCACGGAGTGAAGGCCTTGCCGGCCAGGGAAGGAAATGTGGGTGGAGGCACCCATGAAAGCCATGCGGCTCTAGAGAGAGCTGGGCAAGGTTGTCCTGAGGAGCCCGCAAGGCCAAGGTGGCCGCAAAGGGGGCCTCCCAGGAACGGGCCCACTCGGGGCCCCGCCAGGCCCATCGGGGGGACAGGACGCAGGGCCTTCACGGGCCTTCCAGCGCGTCGGCACCTCGGGGTTAGACCTGCATCCCGAGCCCGCTGCCACCGTCCACGGCTGTTACCTTGGGGAAGGTGTCCCGCCTGCTGCCCTGCTCGCATCTCTCTGTCAGACTGGAACCCTGACGCCCGCGGCCAGGGGCCGCACACCAGGGCAGGGGACAGACCCTTCCATAACCTCAAGGGGGCGGGGGGTGCACGGGTGGCACTGGAGATCCGGTTCATCGAAGGGACCTGCTGCTACTTAGCTGCAGCCTACTCCTGGGATTCAGCCCCCACATGACCCCATTCTCCAGGAGAAGCCAGATTTCCAAACTTCTTGGCAAAATAACCCGATTTTAAAAATATTGGCAACTAGTTCAACTGTAAGACATAAAACTCTGTGCTAGCCAGAAACGCAGGTCTGCGGGGTGTGTGAGAGGTTGGTCCATGTCGAGGGCTAGGCTGGGAGGCCAGGGCCAGAGATACCCAGACGGGCCTGCAGAGAGGGGACAGTGATGCAAAGGCAGGGAGGGCTGCAGGGATGCTGGGCCATGAGGCCTAAGAGCCGCTCCCCCAAGAGGATCAGCTGTTCTCCACTCAGCCGGTACCACTCCTGGGAAAGCACGTGACCCACTGGCCCCGCAGCAATCTGAGAAGTCCCTGGTTTCTTTGAATCAAACCTCCTTTCTCCTTGGGTGCATTTACGTAGGTCTCTCATCTTGAAAAATATTCACACCACCTGAGTTCAAAGATACACTACGGGAGTATCTTGTGTTGTAAAGCTGCAGCAATCCCCACGGGGTGGCAACAGCAAGGCGTAGGCACACAGATGAGGGGGGCAAATAGCAAGCCCAGAAAGAGTCTAACACAAATATAATCAACCAAGTCTCCACAAAGGTGCAAAGGCAATTCAACGGAGAAAGAATCGTTTTTTCCTGATGCTAGAAGCGGATGTCTATTTGAAAAAAAAAAAGAAGCAGCAGCTCTATACAAACCTCATATTTCACACGAAATTAACTCAAAAACTTAAATCACAGACTTAAATCCAAAATACAAAACTATAAAACTTCTAGAAGGAAACACACACACAAAAAAATATCCACGTGACCATGATTTTGGCAATGAAAACATCGATGAATTGTACTTTATCGAAATTGTAAGTGTTTGCTCTACAAAATGTATTGTAAAAAGAATGAGAAAAAAAAAACCCAAGCTACAGACTAGGAGAAAAACACTTGCAAACCGTGTATGTGATAGAGGACTTGTATCTAGAAGGTATCGAGAATTCTTAGAGCTCAGGGCACCTGGGGGGCTCAGCAGTTGAGCATCTGCCTTTGGCTCAGGTCATAATCCTGGGGTCCCGGGATCGAGTCCCGCATCGGGCTCCCTGAAGGGAGCCTGCTTCTCCCTCTGCCTGTGTCCCTGCCTCTCTCTCTCTCTCTCTCTCTCATGAATAAATAAAATCTTTTTTTTAAGCATTCTTAGAGCTCAACAATAGGAAGACACATAACCCAATTTTAAAATGGGCAAAAGATCTGAACAGATATTTCACCAAAGATCGGCAGATAACAAGTGTGCAAACATAAAATGCTCAAGATCATTCGTCCTTGGGGGAAATGCAAGTCAAAGCAACAAGGCGACGCTGCCACACAACTGGGACGGCTGCAATCCAAGGAGAGGGTAGCGACGGCTGGCTAGGGTGAAGCGACAGGAACTCGCTCTTACTGCGGCTGCAGGGGCTGCAAGAAGACAGTTGGCGCCTCTGTGCAAAGTCGAGCACAGACCTGCCCTACAACTCAACAACCACACTCCCGGGCACCACCCAGCGGATCTGAAAATTTACATCGACATGAGAACCTGCGTGCAAAGGTTTCCTGCAGCAAAGCAGGGAGGCTGGGAGCCAACATGCGTGGGCTCAGTTAACCCAGTATCCTGCAAATCAAGAACTGCCCGTTTGGGATTTATCACTTCCCGTCTTCGTAGTGGGGCCTCCTCTTCCCCCAGCAAGGGGAGTGACCTGAGGATTCCTTTTTTTTTTTTCTTTTTTTTTTTTTGACCTGAGGATTCCTGAGGTGTATCCCACCCTCCTGTGGGGGGAGGTGGGGACCTTAGATCTCCCCAGCTGAAGCCCCAACGTCGTCGCCCTGGCTCCCCGCTTACGGTTGCCAGGTTTCACAAATAAAAACACCAAATACCCGGTACAATGTGAGTTTCAGGTGACAATGCATAATTGTCCGTGGTGTCCACGTAATATTGGGAACCTACGCGTACTACAGACAAATTGGTTGTTTACCTGAAATTTGACCTTGGCTGGGCCTCCTGGGTTGGGTCCCTCCCAGGCCCCCTCCGCCTCTAGCCGCCCTGCTTTCCCTCCACATCCACCCCCCTGCGTCGTCGGCTTCAGAGTCAACACCGCAGGCACCGAGGGACCTCAGGTCCCCACGCACCAGGGAGAGCCACTGGGGAGCTTCGCTGCCTTTTTGGATCCAGCCCTAGAAGGTCACCTAGCATCGCTTTAGCCGCAACCGGGTCATCACAAGCAAGTCACGGAGGCCGGCCCAGGCGCAAGAGGTGGGGCCATCGGACTCCATCTCTTGGTGGCTCACGTGTCAGAGAACTTGTCATCACATGTTAAAACCTCCAAGGGTATCATCAAAAAAAAAAAAAATTTCTGGGACTCATTCCCTATCCTACACGGCCCCAGGCCCGGCCACCATCGCCCCTCACCTGGAAAAGTCAGGCGGCCTTTTCAGCAGCGTCTCCCCGCCGCCCATCTCCCACCCCGTCTACCTCACCCCTGCAACTGGAGTCTCAAGCTCAGAACCATCGATGGCAACCCCAACACCTCAGGCCTCCAGCAGGCTCAGAGGCAGACGGCTCTCAAGCCCATGCTCTTCTGAGCCATGCGTTGCTTAGCTCCCAGATTACAGGCGACCTCCCCTCCGCAAGCAACGGCCCCGCGCCCACCTCTTGCTCCCTCCTGCGGGACTTTCTTCAGACCCTCCTCTGGGAAACCTTCTCCAAGCACCCAAAGGTGGGTCAAACACAGACCCCGTATTTCCCTTTCCTACACACGGGTCCTTTCACCAATTTTCTCTTGACTTGGTATTGAAGTGTAACGTTCGTGCAGAAAAATGCACGACTCCCGTGCACAGCTTGATGAATTTTCTTGAAGTCAGCCTAGCTATATAACCAGCTTTCACATCAAGAGGATAGGACACTTCTAGACACTTCTACAACCACAGAGGGTGGGATCCCTGGGTGGCGCAGCGGTTTGGCACCTGCCTTTGGCCCAGGGCGCGATCCTGGAGACTCGGGATCGAATCCCACGTCGGGCTCCCGGTGCATGGAGCCTGCTTCTCCCTCTGCCTGTGTCTCTGCCTCTCTCTCTTTCTCTCTCTCTCTCTCTGTGTGACTATCATAAATAAATAAAAATTAGAAAAATAAATAAATAAATAAATAAATAAATAAATAAATAGAACCACAGAGGGTGAATTTCCTCCCTCCCACCGTGGGAACCGGGGTGGGGGGCAGGCGCTCCCCCTTCCAGCCCTGGGTCAGCCGGGGATTAGGCCCTTGCCCTGCGCTAAGCAGACTGCGTCCCGGGACTTGCGCTCCTGACGTTGGCTCTGTGCTGCCGTGAGCCAGGCTGGGGCCCCGTTCTTCGGTCTTCAGCGCTCCGGGGACACCCACCTGCCCTTAGCCTCCTGTCCTCCCACAGACCACCCCAACTGATTCCTCTCACTTGAAGACACAGAGAGAACCTATAGTTCTTGCAGCTTCACGGCCCCCTTGAAGGAAGAAATGCTCTGGTTAATAATTTTCCATGCACGTACGTCCTCTGTCCTCTGCTTGGACTGTGAGTTCCTGCGGGCAAGGAGGCTTCCTTCCCTTTACCCTGAGTCCAGCCTCGCACGTAGCAGGGTCTCAAGCAGCGCTGTGCATGGCTTAACGGCAAGAGGGGCGTCTGGAGCCAGAGGGCCTGGGGGTGAGGCTCAGCCCCTGCACTCACTGTGGCTCTTGGTGGTCCTGGGCCATCTTCAGTCTGGGCTCTGCACCTCTGAAGTGGCCTGATGCTTATGATGCCCGCCGGCCCTGCAGGCCTCAGGGCCTCTGTGAGGCTCCGATGGGTCAAGGGTATGAAAGTCCTGCAGAAACCCCCACTTTTCCATCCTCCGTTCACAGCAGCCACACCATCCCCATCCGACCAGCTCCTGCACAAGCAAATAAGTGATTGAAGTCAAGGCCAGCATCGGGGGCATGTGGCTCAGGGGGTCCCACGGGCTCTCAGAAGGGCCCCAGGCTTGACTTGCGTTCCACCATCACCATTTCCAAATTCTTAATTTTTGAACTAGGAGTCCTGCATTTTCATTTTGCAGCAGGTCCCACAAATCATCAGGCCAGCTCTGATGAAAATACCATATGAAGTAACATGACACTGGACGGGGGAAGCCAGACCCTGGGGCACATCCTGCGTGGGGCCACTGGTGTGATGTTTAAAACTAGAGGACACTCATCTGAAGGGTTAGAAGTCGAGGTCCTGTTAGCAGGGCCGAGTGGGATGGGGGCGGGCAGAGAACAGAAGGACTGAGACCCCAGCCCGGCTCACACAGGCGGCCCGGCCGGCAGCCCTGTGGCCTCTGGCCCAGCAAGCAACCTGCTGCCCCGACTGTGTCCACATCACCAGCCCACGGTCCCAGGGCAGAGGCCGGTGTGTAGCTGGTCAGGGGCTCGGAGAGGGAGGCCCTGGCCCCCGGGGCCCCACGGTGGGAGGGAGTGGTTTGCCAGCAGGAAGTGCAGGGAGTGGAAGCCGGGGGCTAACACGGGGCCGAAATGTCCTGCAACGCACACGTTTCTCTGCGGAGCCCGCACACCGGCCAAGGGTGAGGAGCTCCCGACCCCGCAGCGCTTCGCCCCTGCGTGGAGACAGCAGCTGGGCCAGGACAGGATGGGCGCCAACACCCCGGGGGGACGTGCAGGAGCGGGGCTGCAGCAGGGGAGCTGTGACCCGGTGCGCCCGGCCATCGACGCTGTGCAGGGCGGTGACGTCCTGGGGACATGCCCTGTGACCGCCGGGGGGTGATCTTCAAGGAGCCCCGACAGAGAAGCAGGGTGGCCGCAAGGAACACCCGCCTGTGACACGGCCAGGGCTCCAGAATCTGCAGATGGGAGGATTCCAGCTCTGTCCCCCGCAGGGGCACGTCGTCAGGCGTCCCCCACGGCCCCAGACTTGCCTGCCTGGGCCCTGGCCCCCACCAGTGGCCCCCACCAGCAGCACCCACCGGTGGCCCCCACTGACAGCCCCCACCAGCAGCTCTCACCGGTAGCCCCCACTGGCAGCCCCCACCAGTAGCCCCCACCGACAGCACCCACTGACGTCCCCCACCGGCGGCCCCCACCAGCAACACTGGCCGCTGAGTGATAGATGCTGCAGGACACACCTTGCGGACGAGAACTCCCCTCGCTCCCCGGACTGAGCAGGGGGGCCTGTGGGTCTGGCCCCGCCCCTGCCCGGCAGGCTGAGCCCGGCCCACGGGGCGCTGTCAGTGGGGGTGCTCGACTCCCCTTCGGAAGCCTTTCCTGCCCTGGGCCTGGGTGGGGCAGGGTGGGAGCCGGGCCCCTCACATCGAGGCCTCCACTGCTGGGCACCAAAGCAGCCCGAAGCTCCGTGGCATGAAACCAGTCGTTTCTGCTTGTTCGCGAGCGTGGTGGCCGGATGAGCCTGACTGTGCTGGCCGGAGGCCCTGGGCTGGGGCAGGGTGGGGGGGGGCACCCCAGTGCTCACGTCCCTCCTGGGCCCTCCAGCTTCGCCTTGGCCCTCCCTCGGCGGGACCTGGTGCAGCGGGGGCTGGGCCGGGCACCGGGTCGCGCCAGCCTCGCCCTGTGAGCCACCCAGGGGCAGCAGGACAGGGCACTGCAGTCAGTCACTCAGCAGAAAGCGTGGATGCAGAGAGAACAGAGCCCCGGGCGCCGTCTCCCGCCAAGTGAGGGCCTCTCCAAGAGGGGACTAGGGAGATGGCTTGACCCCAGGTGGGCCGCAGGCTGGCCCAGGCTGGGACGCAGGAGCTGGGACGGGGGCCACGCTCTGGGGGCAGAGACCAGAGGGAAGAAGCCCTGAGCAGGAAAGCCGGTGGGGAGCAAGCGCGGTCCAGCCACCTTGTGCTCCTGCCGGCGTGGGGCTTGTGACACGGGCCCTGACCCATGAAGGACAGCACCGGGGGGGGGGGGGGGGGAGGAGGCCTGTCCCTGAAGTCCCGAGCAAGTTTAGCTGCGTCTGTCTTTACTTAAAACCATGTTTCCTGAACTCGATTCACATTCCAACGGGATCATTTTTTTCTCCCATCTCCATGTCCCACCTGTGCTAATATTTACTGGATATTTGTTTTTTTATCTAACTCAGCCCATATCTTTAATGTAAAGATTTAATTTGGCAATGATGTCCATGAAATCGTGAGCTTACATGCTCGTTACATATATTTTTATCGAACGGCACCGTAAAATAAGCACATAACCTCTGGGATGCAGAACGTATGACCTTGCTGAAGAAAGAGAGGTCGGGGTAGAAGTCGCAGAGCGGAAATCCATTTGCAGAAATCCGGAACGGCCCAAACGGAAGGAGATCCCGCCCTGCCCGAGTGGAGCTCAGAGGAGTCATGCCCACGAGAGGCACAGGGTCCGGGGCGGTCGCGGAGCGGGGCGGCCCCAGAGCACTGCATCCCCCCCTCCAGCGGGACGCCGGGGGCTCAGCTCCTTACACCCTTCGCGTCCGCGTCCGTAGGAGCGGCGAGTTTTAGACAAGCTGATACTTAGAAAGGGAGTGAACAGAAGGAGACACGCTGCCGCGATGGTAGCTAGTAAGCAAAAGGCAGAACAAAACGAGGACAAAACCTGCCTTCGGGCAGCGCACGTGGGATCGCCTCGCCCCCCTTGGGAGGCCGGGTCGGGCCTGAGCCCCACCTGCGCAGACACTGGGCCGGGTGGGTGCACGGCGGCCCTCGGGGGACGGCTGGGCCTCCTGCACGGAGGCTTCCCGGAGGAGGCCTCGCGGAGCAGTCCCCAGACAGCGGGGACTAGGCAGTGACCTTTCCCGCCCAGCATCGCGCTTTTGGGGGCAGAGTCGGGAGCGGCCCGGGCGGCACAGGGGCTTCCAGAGGAGGCCTCATGTTTCCCAGGCCCGGGTCTCCTGTGTGTCGCCGGAGCGGAGGTCCCCGGGGCCGCGAGCAGGGGTCGCCGTTCCACGTGAACACGCCTGTGGCTGCCAGCGCGGGTCCCCGGGTTGGGCCTATGTTGCTCCGGGCCTGCCCCGGCCGCGGGGGCCTCTCCTGGGCAGCACTGCTCATGGTGGAGCTGCCGTCGTGGGCTTGGCACGCACGGACCCCAGGCCCTTTGCTGATGGGGGTTGTAGCCCTCTCTGCTAGCTCGGGGTGGCTCCTCTTAGAAACACCTTCCTCAGGGGACAGTGCGCCCACGG
Source organism: Nyctereutes procyonoides (assembly GCF_905146905.1). Lineage (NCBI taxonomy): Eukaryota > Metazoa > Chordata > Mammalia > Carnivora > Canidae > Nyctereutes > Nyctereutes procyonoides. Next base: position 87,712,285 of record NW_026575146.1, read on the forward strand.
ACAAGTCAGGACCACAGATCCTAGTGTTCTGAAGGCCTTCAGTTCTGAGGGGGCCCTGACTTCACAATGGGGGCCCCTGTAACCCCCAGGCTGGTGGAGAAGGGTGCTGGCCCCAAAGGGTGCTTTCTTTTCCAGGGAAACGAGGCTAACCAAGTACGCCAGGGTTTGGTGTGCGGATGGATGTGTGCGCTGGTGCTGTTGACTCCACAGCGACTCAGGCTCCTCTAAGGCACGGAAGCCTCACGCCCGTATCGATAGTCACCAAAGAATGACTAAATGAGTGGGAAGCCCCTCTTACCTCTTACCTCCAGCTGCACAGGTGCCAGTCTCCTGCGCCAAGACCGGGGCCAGGCAGGTGGCGGCCTGGAATCAGCCTTCCCCTTGCTCGCTGTGGGATCCTGCCCAAGTCACTAGACCCCTCTGAGCCTTGCTTTCCTCGTGTGGACACGGGCGGACAGCCCGTCACACTCATCTCACAGTCACTGCGAGGAAACAAGGAGATGATGCTTGGGCAGAGCTTCGGGTGGCGCTTGGCACAGCAGAACCAGGTGACGGCCGGCGGAGGAGGAGGAGGAAGACGGAGACGCCCATGACAACGTACGCCGTACGCCGTTTGCAGTCCTTGGCCTCGGTCCGCTCTGTTTTTCCGTAGAGCAGCGTCCTCCAGTACCTGGTCGCCGACCCTTTACAGGCCTAAAAAGTCATCTTAGGGTACCAACGACCTCTTGTTTATGTTGCTCTATCAATTCATATTTACTATACATCGAAACAGAATCCATATACGTGTTTAAAAGTTCACTGAGAAGTGACGATAGCAAACCCACAATATGTTCGCATACATAAAATATTTTTGCTGAAAAGTTACTTTTTTGAATTTATGGTTTTGCAGTTTTGCAAGTCGCTGTTATGTCTGGCCTAAAAGAAGACAACTGGATCCTCGTATCTATTTCTGCATTCGGGCTCCTTCCATCTGCTGTTTCTGTTGAAGAATGTGAGGAAAATCTAGACTCGCGCAGATATGTAATTGCAAAAGGGAGAATTATTTTAATAGCCTGTTCAGATCACCGTGGATAGTCCTTGACACCGGACCAGAACTCAGGAAGTGGTGGTTTCTTAAAAGAAACTTATCATGTGGGATCTGGAAACATACTGCTGAATTTTTTGTGCTCTTTTTCACTGAACTTCTTTACTTGCGCTGTGCGTTTAAAGTGCACTTATTTGCAGGCCGCTTATAGTTCGGTCCTGCCTTTTTATCCCATCTGACAGTCTCTTTTAGTAAATGTGTTGACATCATTTGTATTTTTTTTTTTAAAGATTTTGTTTACGTATTTGAGAGAGAGACAGAGATAGCAACTGAGAGCACCATGGAGAGGAGAGGGAGGAGCAGGCTCCCCGCTGAGCTTGATCCCAGGACCCCGGGGGTCATGACCTGATGGCAGGCGCTTCACCATCTGACGGAGCCACCCAGGCGCCCCAGGTCATTTGTATTTAATGTACTTATTTATATGATCGGGTTGAAGCCCACCATCTACTTATTTTCTATTCTTTCCATTTGGTCTTTGTTCTTTTTTCCTCTCTCTTTTTTTCTACCACCTTTGGGCTTAACTATTTTTTATTCCATTTTTCTTTTTCTTTTTTTTTTTTTAGATTTTATTTTTTTCCATTTTTCTTTATTATTGGGTTATCCCTTATACTTCTTCCAAAATTATCATCTGTCTTCCTCGATGCTTACATATGCATCTTTATTTTTTTTTTTAAGATTTTATTTATTCTTTTGACAGAGAGAGAGAGAACAGGAGGAGTCAAACAGGGGGAGGGAGTAGGGGAGGGGGAGAACCCCAAGCCGACTCTGTGCTGGGCGCGCAGCCCGATGCCAGGCTCCACCTCACCACCCTGAGATCATGACCTGAGCTGAAACCAAGCTTCTGACACTTAACCCACTGAGCCACCAGGCGCCCCTGCATATGCATCTTTAATTAACAGTCCTCCCCTCAAATATTATATCATTTTACTTATAATGTAAGAACCTTACAACACAACAACGGTCCCTCTTACATGTTGTACTATTATACATTTTGCTATCACAGATGCTCTCAACACTTAATAAACTGCTACCATTTTCACTCTAGATGGTTAATTATCTTCTAAGTGATCAAAAGTAAGGAAAAAATGTACATTTTTTCTACATTTACCTTCATTTTAACCTTTCCCAGTGATCTTTCTGAGTGTAGATAGGAGATTCTGTTTGGTTCTGAGCCTCTGAGGTTCTTTCTGACACCAGGTGTGTGGCATCCTTTGCACACCAACTTTTCTGACACCAACCCGGGGAACAACAACTGCATTCGATCCGGTCACTCACTCCTTACGTCAGCAAAGACCCCACACAGGTTAAGGGCTCCGTGTCCACTTCAGATGCCGGCTGCAGAAGAGGTACCCAACCTACCCACACTCTGCAAATTTCGGGGTCCTTGTGACCCATCCAGACTCAGTAATTTCCTAGAACAGCTCACATAATTCAAATGGAAAATATTTACATTTGCCAATTTATTATAAAGGCTACAACTCAGGAAGAGCCAAGGAAAAGCCTCGTAGGATGGGAGATGGGGGGTGGGCCAGGAGATTTCATGTCCCCTCCGGGTTGCCGAGCTGTCCCAATTCCCAGGAAGCCCCCAAATCTCACCGTGCAGCAGTTTTGTGGACCTCAACCTCCATCTCCCTTCCCTCCTGGAGGCCAGTGGATGGGGCAGGCAGTTCCAACCCTCTAACCACTTGGTCTTTCCGGTGACCAGCCTCACCCTGAGAAGTCCCACAATTAGGACAGCTCATTAACATAAAGTCAGGTGTCAGCAAAAGAGGCTTGATGTGAATAACAAAAGACATTCTCACTCCTGGGAAATCCCAAGGGCTTGGGGGGTGGAGTTCCAGGTCAGATGCTGAGGACAAAGACTAAATATATTTTTGGTGCCATATACCATATTCCTTTGCCTAAAGAACTTTCTTTCGCAAGTCTTCCGAGGAAGGTCTGCAGGTACTAAATTCCCTCAGCTTTTGCTTGTCTGAAAAGGTCTTTATATTGAAACCAAGCAAAAATATTGAGAGATTTTTAATGGGTATCAAAAAGCTGATTCTGTTGGCAGTTTTGTATCTTGAGGGTGGGTCGTTTTTTTCTGGCATTTTTACGTGTCCCGTAATTTCATAAGCGGCGGGGCGCCGGGTGGCTCAGTCGGTTGGGCGTCTGCCATTGGCTCTGGTTGTGGTCCTGCAGTCCTGGGGTCGAACCCCATCGAGCCCCCATGGGGCTCCCTGCTCACCAGGGAGCCTGCTCCTCCTTCCTCTTGTGCTCTCTCTCGCTTGCTCGCTCTCAAATGAATAAATAAAAATTTTTAAAATTAATTAATTATCTATTTTTAATTTGTTTAATGGACGCAGAGCATCTCTTATAGGATATCAGAGGCTGAAGAAAGCCAGTACGCCTGGAAATGGGTACCCGTCTCCCTCTTGGCCATCACATGGGCAGTTGAGGCAGTCAGCTCAGAAGTCAATTGGGGTTTGGGTTTTGTTGTTGCTATGGTGTGTGTCAGTGGAAGAGCAGGTTCAGGTTCCTAAGCACGAACCTGGGCTTCGGGTGGGCCTCCCCTGGGTACCCACAGGTCAGAAGGGCACATTAGGGCTTTTGTGCCAGAGGGGAGTCAGGAAGAAGGACTTTCCTGCAGAAGTGCCCGATCCTGTCCTCCAGGCCTGCGGCAGCACGGGCACCTTTGTCCACCGGGCCCGGCCCTGGGCCTCATAGTGCCTGCTGGAGGCCTGTGGAAGCTCCCCTTGAGCTGACCATGCCCAGGGGTCTGCATTCTTTGTTGTTGTTGTTTTTAAAGATTTTATGCATTTATTTGACAGAGAGCATGAGCGAACACAAGCAGGCGGAGAAGGAGAAGCAGGAAGCCCAGCCCTGGGCTCCATCGCAGGCCCCCGCGATCATGACCTGAGCCCAGGGCAGACGCTTCACGGACGGAGCCCCCCCAGGCACCCCCAGTTATATATTCTTACGTGAGTCCACACTTAGGCGGTTAACAACTTGCCGACAATTGTAGCTGGATCCTTTTTCCCTCTTGCATGACACACGGAGCTTACTCATGTCACACGTCTGCAGGTTCTCGCCTTTCCTTAGATTTCTGTAGCCACCGAGCTGTCCTAGCACCTCTGCTCCCTGACAGCTCGAGAACATTCTCCACTTGGTAGCTTACCTGGCTTTTTCCTGCTGTCAGGGTGGGAGCGATGCTATTTCCCGCCTTCCAGGTAGAAGCAGACCTGCCCTGTAAAATCCACCTTGCGCTCGGAATGGATGTCGTGACCCCGTGCCCTGGTCATTTAGAAAATATTGGTTCATTAAGTCAGAGCTTCCAAGTGTCGATGTACTTATACGATATCAGAAATCAAATTTCTAATATCGCCACTGATCTCACCAGAAGTCTGTAACTACTGAGAAGCTGTCAGGCTCGTGGTGGTGGAGTTTTCCCAAAACTCTAGCGTTTACCTTGAAATCTTGAATTTCATCCTCGGGCACGTGCGATCCCGCCAGTGGTTTTCTTTGACGAGAGAGGCTCATTTTGTTCATTTTTCAGAAAATGTCTGCCAAACACCCAAGTCTAAAAAACCGTAGTTTTACGTGTCAGGCTTTCTTTGAAGTGAAAATGGTGTTCCGTGAGAAAAAAAAAAAAAAAAAAGCAGCCGGTTCAGCTCACCCTGGAAACACCCGCAGACGCCTTAGCGGGACGCCGTCGGCCTGGCACTCGGCAGGACGGCTCTGGGGGCACCTTCGAAAGAGGAGTCCCCGATGGCGGGGGTTTACTGACAATTTTTACTGCTTTGTTAGGGACTTTCTAAAGTGTAAGTGGATTGTGGTAGTGGTGGTGGTGGTGAGCCAGTGGCACGAAGAACACAATGATCCCTAGAACTTTGGGCGCCCGCTCGGTGAGTGCCCAGCGTCCAGCTTTCCGCCCTTTGCTCCTGCACCCGTCAGCGCGCGTACGGAGAGACAGTCAGAGGCCCGGGACGTCTTAGCATTACCACGAGTCCCCGTAAATCACAAAATACTCTCTACCTTGTGGGCCCCTTGAAAATATCTCAGGGACCTCCAGGGGTCCACAGACCACCCACTTTGAGAACCACTTCCGTAGAACCTGGCACAGTGCCTGGCACAGAGTAGATATGGAATCAACCAAAAAAAAAAAAAAAGAAATTCAATCAACAATTGTTGGATAAAGAGATGAAGTATTTATTTATTTCATTTTTCAAAATAAAACGAGCCTCTTCCTATATTTTTGTGGGGAAAGAGGCCGTTTAAGGAACAATGAAGCCTCGACACGGGATGCTAGGCCCAGCCAAAGGGCAGGCGATGGCACAGGCTGTAGGTGTATGTGTGGAAATCGTCCTCCAGGCCGTCTCCGTGCAAGTGGCCCTCCGTCCCCCTCCTCCCAGCTCCGTCCAGCCAGGCCTCGAACCCCCCGGGGAGGGTCGTTTTTATTCCTTGCGGAACATCTCAGACCGATAGAGCGGAACAGCATAGTGAACTCCACGCTCCCATCGCCCAGCTTCAACGATCACCCCCGGCCAGGTGTGTTTCATCTGTACCCTCCTCCACGGCCACCCCACCGAGACCCCCTCCGTCGCGTCATTCCACCTGCACCTGGTCTGTCGGCAACCCTAAATGAGGAGCACCTCCAGGTGGAAGTGGACCTTGTAAAGAAGAAAGACCTTGTAAAGACGTAACCAGAATATCATCACATCTAAGGAAACAGTTACAATAATTCCCCCTTTTTTTAAATGGTGGTGAGAACACTGACTATGAGCTCCACCCACTGAACGGATTTTTAAACTTTTTTTTTTAATTTTTTTAATTTATTTATTTATGATAGTCACACAGAGAGAGAGAGAGGCAGAGACATAGGCAGAGGGAGAAGCAGGCTCCATGCACCAGGAGCCCGATATGGGATTCGATCCCGGGTCTCCAGGATCGCGCCCTGAGCCAAAGGCAGGCGCCAAACCGCTGCGCCACCCAGGGATCCCTGAACGGATTTTTAAGCGTGCGATGCGGTAGGTCCACTGGAGGCACAGGGTGACACAGCAGCGCCTAGGTCGTCACCGGCTTGCATAATTGAGACTCTACACTGTTGAAGAGCAACCTCCCATTTCCTCGTCCCTCCAGCCCCTGCAACCACCTTCTGCTCCCTGTTTCACTACTTCGAGTCCGTACGTGGGGTCACGCGGTGTCTGTCCTCCTGTGCCCGCCTTACCTCGCTCGGCGTAATGTCCCCCAGGTCCCTCCAGTGGCTGCGAATGGCAGTATTTCCTTCTAATTAAAAGCCGAAGGCCCCACTGCCCCGTGCATTCCACGTCCTCTTTATTCCTTTATCCGTAGGTGTTCACTTAGGTCACTTACACGCCGTGGCTTGCCGTGAACGACGTGCAACGAACGCGGGAGTGCAGCTCTCTCTGAGATCTCGATTTCCATTCTTTTTATCATTTTCGAGGAATCTTCACGCTGTTTTCTATACCAGCTGTACCATTTACGTTTCTGCCGACAGCGCACAAAGGTCCTGATTATGCCACGTCTTCACCCCACAGGATAAAGGTCTGTTATCCTTTGGGGTTTGTTTTTGGGGTTTTTTGAGAGAGAGAGAGAGAGAGCGTGCACAAGTTGGGGGTGCAGAGGGAGAGGGAGACAATCTTAAGCAGGCTCCAGCCCCAGCTTGGAGCCCAACGTGGGGCTCAGTCTCACATCCTGAAATCATGCCTTGAGTCGAAATCAAGTCTTGGACGCTGGACCAAGTGAGCCCCCCAGGGCCCCCTGTTTTTTGATACCAGCCGTCCCGACAGTTGTGAGGTGATACTTCATCGTAGTTTTGATTTGCATTTGCCCTGATGACTAGGGATGTTGAGCATCTTTTCTTTTATCTGTTGGACATCAATAGTCCAGTCAAGATTTAAATATTAATGAATCAGGGATCCCTGGGTGGCGCAGCGGTTTGGCGCCTGCCTTTGGCCCAGGGCGCGATCCTGGAGACCCGGGATCGAGTCCCACGTCGGGCTCCCGGTGCATGGAGCCTGCTTCTCCCTCTGCCTGTGTCTCTGCTTCTCTCCCTCTCTCTCTGTGACTATCATAAATAAATAAAAATAAAAAATAAAAATAAAAAATAAATATTAATGAATTTTTTTAAGAAGCCGTCAGGCCCGCCTCCAGACCCGGTAAACCAGGCTCCCTGCATCTCGGTCAGCATCTGAGTGGTTCTTCCGCTGTCCAGACTGGGTAGTCGTGTTGTGTCCAGGGGCTTCAGCCAGACCCATCTCTAGGGACGGAGAACTTCCATCTGGAGGTGCTCCTCATTGTGGGAAATGCCTTTCTCTAGTTTTTTGGGTTTTTTTGTTTGTTTGTTTTTGCTCTCAGTAGAGGCAAACTTGAATGTATTTCCCCTTGAAATAGATCATTAAATCATTGCCTATAAGGCTGAAGTGTCCTTGGACCACACGCCTAGTGCTGGTCCCAGCCTCTGCCCCCTGGAGTATTTGGCATTTGCTGAATCCCTTGCATACTGTCCTCTGTGCTTTGAACATCCTTCCTTAAGTTATACCCCAGATTTGTCTCCCTGGAGTTCCTGAGCTTTCTGTTAACTCTGTTCCTTGTCTTGCCAAAACCTTGCAGACGGCTCCTGTGGCTTCTGGGGTTTTCTTCAGTAGCCTGGTTTTCCCTCTTTTCCTGGCTTTGACAAGGTCATGGTCTTATCATGATTCAGGCCCGGCTCTCTGTGCCGTGGACTCTTACCAGGGCTGGATTCCTCCCCAAGACACACCCCGTTCCCCAGTCTGTGACCGTGTAAAGAGGAGGAGGTAAGTGGAGATGAAGCAGAAGGCCGTGAGTCGGTGACGGTGGGAGTCGGGGGCTGGATGTGGCGAGGGAGTAGTGTACTTTCCCATCTACTGCACGTGTTTATAGTTTCCATAATGAAGAGGGGGAAGGTGAAGCATGACATGACTGCGTACCACGAGCACGGCCGGAATCTGAGACCCCGACAACCCCAAACGCTGGCAGGATGTGGAGCAACCGGAGTCCACGTTCGTTGTCGATGGGAAAGCAAACAGTGGAGCTATTCAGGAAGACCGTTGGGCAATTTCTTGCAAAACTAAACTTATCCTCAGCATTCCGCCTGGCGGTCCTGCTCCTTGGTATTTGCCCAAAGGAGTTGAGAACTTATGTTTACACAAAACCCACACGTAGGTGTTTGTAACTGCTGTGTTCATAATGGACAAAATTTGGAAGTGACCGGGATGTCCTGCCGTAGGGAAATGGGTCAGCGCGCTGCGGTCCATCCAGACCCAGGCACTACGGAGAGATGAGCTACAGGCCGTGCAAGACCACGGACGTAACCTACGGACATGTTGCTGAGTAAAGGAAGCCAGTTGGATTTGATTCCAACTCTATGACGGTCTGGGAACCGGAAAACAATGGAGACAGGGAAAAGATCGGTGGTTTCCCGGGGTTTGGGGGGCGGGGGAGGGAGGCCTAGGGGAGCACAGGGGATTTTGAAGGCAGGGGAGCTGTTCTGTAGGATACCACAGCGAGGGATAACGGGTCACAATGGGTTTGTCCGAACCCGCAGAATGTGCTGATACCAAGAGTGAGCCCCCAAGTCAACAGCAGACCTTGGCGGTTAGAGGTCAAGGTATGTTCATCGATTGTAACCAAGGTACCACGCGGTGGGGACGTCAATGGTGGGGCAGTGCTGTGTATGCCTGGGGCTGGGAGCATGTGGCGAGCCTCTGTACCTTCCCCCCTTAGCTGTGAGCCTACCGCTGCTCTAGAACTTGACAATCAGGGCAGCCCGGGGGGCTCAGCGCCGCCTTGAGCCCAGGGCGTGATCCTGGAGACCCGGGATCGAGTCCCACGTCGGGTTCCCTGCATGGAGCCTGCTTCTCCCTTTGCCTGTGTCTCTACCTCTCTGTCTCTCTGTTTCTCATGAATAAATAAATAATAATAAAATCTTAAAAAAAATTGTCCATCAAAATGTTGAAGTGTGGGGGGCACATAGCGGAGGCCGCGGTGCTGGGCAGCCCTGCGCCCCGGTCCAGCGGGGAAATACGGGGCGCACGGAGAGCTCTATGTCCTTAAAATGTTTGAGAAAGCAAACCAGGAGCTTTGAGGTTAAAGAGGGGAGAGCCCAAGCTGGCCCAAGCGCACCCTCCGCCGCCCTCCCCGGGAGCACCATGGGGTCCAGTCCCCGGGGCGCCAGGTTAGTGCTGGGAGGATCCGGAGGGCTCCGCTGCCAGGCCCTGGAATCCAGGCATCAGGCTCCTCCAGAGAAGCTTATTATTAATTTTTCGTTATTTGGTAATCATCATACCAAGAAAAAAAAAATTCTTTTTACCTCAGGTCTAGAAACATGCCAACACTGTGCCGTCTCCAGAGAAAGCAAAACTACGCGGGTGACTTACGCTTCCTTGCTCAGATCTACACGTGGTGCCCTCATAGTCTAATACTCTAGACATATCCTAATTTGTCTTTCTCATTCCTGTTTCACTCTGTCCTCAAGGATGTGAGCAGCCGATGGGACCCTCGCTCATTATTTACGTGCAAACCAGGACTCGGGGGTCACGGTCATCTACTCCCCGAGGAAGGGGGGTCGGCGCTCCCCTGCCAGCTGCGTATATTATTGGCCTGGCGGCCCTCCCAGGCCTCAGGGCTCCCGCCCTCCCCGCCGAGCGCCCTGGGCATCGGAGCAGCCTGCACCGTATGTCATCATCATGTAAAGCCACCTCAGGCAGTGAAGAGCCGCTCTCCCTGGCTGCCCCCTAATGCCCCCTGCCGCGCGGCCTGTGCTGAGGCCTGGACCCGGCAGGGCCAAGCAAACCCGTCCGACCCCACCTCAGGCAACGGCAGGGCAGAAACAATCCCGTTTTTCAGGTGGCAAAACCGAGCCTCTGAAGGTGGAATGACCAGCTATCCAGGGGGGTGGCTCACCCGCCGCTCTAGCTATTTCTAGTCTACACATCTCTCTTTTTTTTAAATTTACGTGTAACATTGACTCCTCATAAGGATATATCATTTGTCTAGATGTCTTCTCCCATTCAGGAGGTTGTCTTTTTGAGTTTTGTTGGTTGTTTCCTTCGCTGTGCAAAAAGCTTTTTATTTTGATCTGGTCCCAATAGCTTATTTTTTGCTTTGATTCCCCTTGCCTCAGGAGACCGATCTAGAAAAATGTTGCGACGGTCAATGTCAGAGACATTGCTGCCCGTGCCCTCCTCTGGGATTTTTATGGTTTCAGGTCTCACGTTTAGGTCTTTCATCCATTTTGAGTTTATTTCTGTGTGTGGTGTGAGAAAGTGGTCCAGTTTCATTCTTCGGCATGTAGCCGTCCAGTTTGCCCAGCGCCACCTGTTGAAGACACCGTCTTTTTCCCATTGCATAATCCCGTCCCTCCTTGTCTAAGATTAATTGACTATATAATTGTGGGTTTATTTCTGGGCTCTCTGTTCTGTTCCATTGATCTCTGTGTCTTTTCATGCCAGTGTCATTTTGCTTTGATGACTACAGCTTTATAGTATATCTTGAAATCTGGGATTGTGATACCCCCAGCTTTGTTCTTCTTTCCCAAGATTACTTTGGCTATTCAGGGTCTTTCGGGGTTCCGTACACATTATAGGCTTATTTGTTCTACTTCTCCGATAGATGCTATTAGTATTTTGATAGGGATTGCATTAAATGTATAGATTGCTTTGGGTAATATGGACATTTTAGTTCACCATCACTCACCATCAGGAAATACAGATCAAAGTCACAATGAGATGTCACTTCGCACCTCTCAGAATGGATAAACACATAAAATAAGCATTGGTGAGGATGTGGAGAGGAACCCTCCTGTACTGTTGGTGGGAATGCAAGCTGGCACAGCTACTCTGGAAAACAGTTTGGAAGTTCCTCAAAAAATTAAAAATATGGGCACCTGGATGGCTCAGTCCATTAAACATCTGCTTTCGCTCAGGTCGTGATCCTAGGGTCCTGGGATCGAGCCCCACATCAAGGTCCCTGCTCTGCAGGGAGCCTGCTTCTCCCTCTCCCTTTGCCCCTCCTCCCTCTCGTTCATTGTCTCTATCTCTCTCTCAAAAAAGTAAATTTAAAAATCTTTTTTTAATTAAAAATAGAATTATTATATGGTCCAATAATTCCCCTACTGGGTATTTATACGAAGAAAATAAAAACATTGATTCAAAAAGATATATGCAGCCCTATGTTTCTTACAGCATTGCCCAAAATAGCCAAGATATGGAAGCAATCCAAGTGTCTATCAATAGGTGAATGTATGAAGAAGATATGATACACACACACACACATATATACATATATATATATACACACACACACACAATGGAATATTACTCAGCCATAAAAAATGAAATCTTGCTATTTGAAACAATATTATTCTAAGTGAAATAAGCCAGTCAGAGAAAGACAAGGACCATATGATTTCATTCACATGTGGAAATGAATTTCTTTCATTAAGAAATGAAACACACAAAGAAAAAAAAAGACAAACAACAACAAAAAATGAGGCTGTTTAGAGAATAAATGGATGGTTACCGGAGGGAAGATGGAGGGAGGGAGGGTGAAATAGTTGGTGGGGATTAAGAATATGCTTATACTATACTGAGTAATGCATAGAATTGTTGATTCACTATATTGTACACCTGAAACTGATATATCATTGAATGTTAATTATATTGGAATTTCTAAATAAATTTTTTAAAAATTACAAATGTTATGAGAGATACACTCTGTGGTGCTCTTTCATTATGGTTTTCTTCTTTTTCCAAGTGAAAATCATTTTCTTTATTCTCTTGAAGTACAAAATAATACATGATTGCAAGAGAAAAATCAGAATACAGAAAGAAATTAAGAAAATCCATAATTCCATATATTCAGGGGAAAGATACTTATCTTTTCTATGTAAGTCATTCAATATCCCTGTATTTCATTAATTCATTCATTTTTACAAAGATGTTTTGATCTACTGATATGTTCCAGGTTTTATGTAGGTGTTACATGGAAGTCACCAAAATATGGCTCCCACCCCAAAAGAGATCAACCTAGTAGAGACAGAGAATGAAATAAGTAATTATACTCAAGGATTTTCTGTACATGCAGATATTCATATACACAGATATCTTCTTTACGAAAATGGAATCACATCATAAGTGCTATTAATCTTAGTCTTGGCCTCATATATCAGAACAAAAGACTTTCCTATCAATAAGTTCACTTTAGAACAACAAAAAACAAATCCTAAGACTAAAGCTAACAAAAATTGTGCAAAACCTACATGAAGCAAACCAAATAATTTTTGCCAAATATCCCTAAAAGAAGGATTTCTAACAATCAAGATGTAAATCCTGTGCAATGACTCAAAGCTGTCAGACTATGATTCGCTACAAATCAACCTATATATTTGATGCAATCCCAAAAAAAGTCCATACAGATTTTGTTACAAATATTGTTAATATTCTCAAGTTCATCTCAAAGTGCAAATACCAAGAAAAAATTTATCGCAAAGGCAATTGTAAGAATTTTTGCCTGCAAATACCAAAATATGGCTTAAGACATCAACAATCAAACAACACTGTATCAACAGAAGACTATGAGAGATCAATGGAATAGGATGGAAATTCTAGAAGCAACCCATAAATTTAGTTTTAATTCGGCATTAAAGAGGAAGTAGTAATGGAGTATTTGATAAACACTGTTGGAAAAATTACCTATTGTTTGGAAAAGGAACCTTATGCTTAACTCAAAATAATAACCCAAAACTAATGTCAGATTATTTAAAGATGTAAAACAATAAAAAGTGTTATAAAAATCACAGAAGTAAATATAATAGAATCTTTAAGTACTGTTTGGATGGGAAAATCATTCTTAGGGAAGTCTAGTAGATATAAAGAAAAAAATGAACAGATTTAACTGTGCTTTAAACTTCTCTCCAGCAAAAGATACTATACAGTTTTTAAAAACCCCTCAAATTAAAATATCTGTAATATTCTTAACAGATGAAAGAGTGATATGGAGAATATATAAGACTATCTTACAAATCAGGAAAAGACAAAATATTTATTATAGAAGTGAGCAAAGAGTATGAAGAGGCAATTCAGACAAGAAATATAAGCAGTCAACGCATACATGGAAACCATTAAGCCTTGGCAGTGCTCAGGGAAACGCAAACTTAGATAGGTATTCTGTTCCACTTCTTACATCTATGAAAATTAAATATTTTAACCTTCAGTGTTGGAAACTATGACTAAACACAGATGCTTGTAAACTGCTTGTGGGAATGCAGCTTAGCATAGCTTTGATGAGCATAATTCAAGAATATTATTTAAAATGTTTAAATGTTGGACACCTGGTGGCTCAGGCAGTCATGTCTCTGACATCAGCTGTAGCAACTTATTTCTAGATCTGTCTCCTGAGGCAAAGGAAACAAAAGCAAAAAAAATAAACTATTGGGATTACCCCAAATTAAAAAGCTTTTGCACAGCAAAGGAAACCACCAATAAAATGAAAAGACAACCTACTGAATAGAAGGTATTTGCAAATGATATATCTAATAAAGGATTAATATCCGAAATACATAAAGAACTCACACAACTCAATATATTTTAAAAACAGACCAACAATGCAACTAAAACATGGGCAGGGGATCTGAATAGATATTTCTCCGAAGAAGAGATACAGCTGACCACGGGAATATGAAGATACGCTCAACATCACTCATCATCAGGGAAATATAAATCAAAACCATAATGAGAATGGCTAGTATTGACAAAGCAAGAAATAATAAATGTTGGTGAAGATACGGAGAACACTTGTGTTACGTTGTCGGGAATGTAGAAAACAACGAAGATTCCTCACAAGAAGTTAAACACAAAAATGCCATACAATCCAATAATTCCAACACTGGGCATCTACCCAAAGTAAAGGAAACCACTAATCCAGAAAGTCATGTGCACCCTATCTTTCTATGTTTACTGAGGTATTTTTTACAATAGCCAAGACAAAGGAAAAACCTAAGTGTCCATCAATAGATGTGGCATATACATACAATGGAACATTACTCGGCCATAAATATAAGACGTTGTCATTTGTGACAATATGGATTAACCCAGACGGTATTGCGTGAAGTGAAATAAGACAGATAGAAAGACAAATACCATATGATTTCACTTACATATGGAATCTAAAAAAAAAAAAAACAATGAACAAACAAAAAAAACCCCCGCAGAAATAGACTCTTAAATACAGAGAACAAACTGGTGGTCATCAGAGGGGAGGTGGATGGGCGGATGGACAAAACAGGTGAAGGGGATTAAGAGGTACAAACTTTCAGTTATAAAATAAAAAAGCCACAGAAATGAAAAGTACAGCATAGGGAACATAGTCACTAATATTGTAATGACACTGTATGGTGGCAGATGGTGAGTAATATATAGACGTGTCATATCACTACGTGGTACGCCTGAAACTAATATAACATTGTATGTCAACTATACTTCAATAATTAAAAAAATTAAATAAAAAAAACTTTCAACAAACTAGGAATACAGGGGAACTTTCCTAAAGTTCCCTAAAAAAAAAAAAATCTACATGTAGAATCATTCTTGATAGTGAAATAAACAGTAAATATTTTCCCCCAAGATTTGGCCAAGGTAAGAATGCTTTCTCCTGCCACTTTTATTCGAGTACACTGAGAGTTCTTGCCATTGCAAGAACTTTTAAAGAGTAAAGTGAACTAGAGTAAAACTAAAATAAAAATCAACTAAAATGCACAAATATTGGAAAGGAGAAATAAAACAATCTGAATTTATATGATTGTTTACATAAAAAATTCCAAATAATCTACAAAACAACTGCTAGGACCAAGATGAGAATTTAGCAAGGTCCTAGGATAGACAAATAATAACTAAAAATCAATTATATTTTGAGATACTAGGAAAAAATTAGAAAATGAAAAATTTTAAATATCACATAAAATGGCATTAATAAACATAAGAAATCTGGAGTAAATACAACATAAGACATGCAAGTCTTCTATAGTTAAGACTATGGAACACTGTTTAAATAGAGACGTACTCCATTTCCGAACTGAAGTTTGAATACAGTTGAACTGTCAGTTGTCCCCAAGCTTATCTATAAATTCAAAGTTATGACAGTAAAAATTCCAGCGGGATTTTTTCATAGAAATTGACCAGCTAATTGTAAAACACATATGGAAATATAAATGACCTGTAAGAACTAAAGCAACTTTTCTACGGTAAACAAAACTGGAGGATTTGCATGACCTGATTTCAAGTCATCCTCTAATTGCAGTAATCACACAAGGAGGTGTTGGCAAAAGAATAAACAATGAAACAGAATATTGAGTCCAGAAATAGATCCACATGTATATTTTCAGCTGCTTTTTGACAAAGATGGCAAAGCAAGTCAGTAAGGAAACAGGAAGTTTTCAGCAAATGTAACTACTGGGCATCCATTAGAAAAAAAGAACATCGACCTCACATCATACATAAAATTGACTTGAAATGGATCACATGCCTAAATATAAAGTTATAAGTGCTAAAAATTCTAGATGAAAACATAGGAGAAAATCTTTGTAACTCTAGGTTGGATAAAAATTTCTCAGAATACAAAAAGCATGAATGATAAAGAAAAAAATGATAGTCTGCACTTTATCATAATTAAAAAGTTTAGCTCTTGGGAAGTCACTCTAACATAATAGAAAAGTTGAGGGGCACGTGGGTGGCTCAGCAGTGGAGCGTCTGCCTTCAGCTCAGGGCATGATCCTGGGGTCCTGGGATCGAGTCCCGCATCGGGCTCTCCGCAGGAAGCCTGCTTCTCCTTCTACCTGTGTCTCTGCCTCTCTCTCTGTGTCTCTCATGAATAAATAAATAAAATCTTTAAAAAAAATAGAAAAGTTGAGTCATAGACTGTAATAAAATGTTCTTGATACATATATTTTTCAAAGCACGTAATCCCAGAACACAGAAAAAATTACAATCAGACATAAAGAAATAAATAACACTATAAAAAATGGACAAAATATTTCAATAGACAGTTTATTTTAAAAATATGCAAATAGGGCAGCTCGGGTAGCTCAGCGGTTTAGTGCCGCCTTCAGCCCAGGGTGTGACCCTGGAGACCCGGGATCAAGTCTCACATCGGGCTCCCTGCATGGAGCCTGCTTCTCCCTCTCCCTGTGTCTCTGCCTCTCTCTCTGTGTCTATCATAAATAAATAAATAAAATTTAAAAAAAATAATTAAAATATGCAAATGACTAATCACATGAAAAGATGCTTAGCAACACTTGTCAATAGGGAAATGCAAATTAAAACTACATGCTTAAAGTGGCTAAAATAAAAAAGTGCTGATAATAGCAAGTGCTGACAAGGATATGGAACAAATAGAACTCTCACATACTTCTGGCGGGAATACAAACTGATATATTTCTTTTTTGTAAAGTTAAATACACATCTACCTTGCGATGTAGACATTCCGCTGTGGTTTTTAACTCAAGATAGAGTAAAACATACATCCTGGGGTGGACAGAATGGCTTACAAAGATATGCATACCCTAATCCCTTGGAATCTATGAATATGGCAAGAGAGGGTTGCAAATGTAGTTAAGGGAGATCACTTTGTATCATACAGGCCAACTACTATCTTTTTTGTTTTTGAAGATTTTATTTATTTATTTATTTATTCATGAGACATACACACAGAGAGAGAGAGAGGCAGAGACACAGGCAGAGGGAGAAGCAGGGTCCGTGCAGGGAGCCCGATGTGGGACTCGATCCCGGGACTCCAGGATCATACCCTCGGCTGAAGGCGGGTGCTCAACCGCTGAGCCACCCAAGGATCCCCCCAGGCCAAGTATTATCAAATGAGGTCTGAAAAGCAGAGAATTTTGTGCAGCTGGAGGAGACAAGTCAGAGAGATTCTGAGCCTAAGAAAGATTTGATGTGCTTTTGAGGCTTTGAGATGTAGGTGGCCAGGAGCAAGAGCCAGAGGGCACTCTCTAGGCCCAAAGGCTGGCCTGGCCTGGGGGCTTGCCTCCGTCCCACATCCCACAGCTGCAAGGAATCTGAGGAGCTTGGATGCTCCCCACAGGGCTTGCAGCTGAAAGCCAAAGGGGCCCAACTCCATGATTTCAACTTTATAAAACCCTGATTAGAGGATCTCAGTGAGCAATGCTGTATGCAGACTTCTGGCCTGCAGTATTGTGGGGTAACGGGCCATTGTTTTAAGCACTAAGTTTGTGGTAATTTGTTCTAATGGCAATAGGAAACTGATAAATGCCCACGTAAGACTCGGACACAAATGTTCATCATCTATTCGCAATAGTCGGGCTCTGGAAGGAAGGTAAACGACCCAACAGATGAACTGGTGGACGAAACGCGGTATGTCCGTACAATGCAAAACTACTTGGTCGTAAACATGAACAAACCACGTGGATAAATATCACAATCATTGTGCTGAGTGAAAGACGCTGGGCACAGAAGCATGCGTACCGCACACTAATTCCACTTACGTAAAAATCCAGAAAATGCAAGCTCATCCCTGGTAACGCAAAATAGGTCAGCGGTTGCCGGGCTGGGGTTGGGGCAGAGAGAGAGAGCGGAACTGCAGAGGGGCGTGAGGAAACTTTCGGGGGTGGTGGAGATGCTCTGTATGCCGGGTGTGACGCGGCTTTCAGGGGTGCGTACGTCTGCCAACCTCCCTGGAGTGTGTGCTTTAAGTGGACGCAGCATGTTTTTGGCTATGGAGATTGTACTTCAATTAAGTGGATTAAAAATAAAAGTCAAAGGCTAAGGGGTGCCTTCTAGGAGTTTTTGAAAGAAAGCCATAACAATCTTGGCAAAACAACTTTCCCTTCATTGGAATTACCTTAAATTTGGAGACTAATCCAAAGGGAACGACCATAATTTCAATAGCAAGTTTTTCTGTTTAGGAACACAGTAGGTCTTTTTTTCATGCTGCGGGACACTCTAAGCAGCATGGCTATCGTCTAGTCTGTACCGATTTAGCTGGATTCACGATTAAAATACTCTGGGCCGGGTGCCAGGGGGAGGAGATGGATGGTGGCTAGAGGGGCAGGTGTGCTTTCACTGCTTTTTTCTCTTTTTCAAAGATGTTATTAAAGATACTTACAAAGCAATATCCAGACTCCAGATCCAGCTGCCAAGGAGCCCCTCTTCTGCTGCGGGTACCAGCGGGGGCACGGCAGGCGGCCCTGGCTTCCCGCCTGCTGCTCCAGGGTGCGTGTGGGGGGCGGTATCTCATCTCTGGGTCCGCAGCTCACGCGGTCAGGCGGGGCTTCTTAGGGCCAGTGGTGGCACTCGGGTCCCAGGGCAGCACGACCTCGGCGCCGGTGGCCGTGTACCCCGCCTGAGCAGCGCGCGGTACACGGCAGGTCAACCGGTAGATCCCAGGGTTCCCGCTGCGGACCGCCAGGCCATCCTCAGGCCCTGGACACCAGGGCCTCACAGCCTCTGGTGGCACCGCAGCACCCAGGCCTCCTGGGGGTCCCTAACTCAGGCTCGGCCGGGCCGGGGCTCACAGGCCCCTTTTGGCCACCCTTCCGGCCTAAGCCCTCCACACGCTCGGGGAGACCAACCCTCCTGCAGCACAGCGGCCAATTCCCAGACCTACCGGCCCTTCTCGTCCCCTTCCTGGTGGACGAGATGACCCGTGTCCTGGTGGTGCGACTGGGACCTCGCTCGGCCCCGGGGTAGCCGTATTCAGCCAGCGCCCGAGGGAGAGACCTGCTCGGTTCAGCTTTGAGGACGCCCCGGGCTGCAGGCGTCTTCTAGAAAATTCCCGCCACCACCAACCTGCCGCCACAAGGGAGAGGCTGTCAGGCGAGTGAGGCCGACGTGCGGCTTCAAACCCGGTTGTTCCCGGTCACAGGCTTCTGAACAGCCTCCTGGTGAGGGGTGTGCAGTCGGATTTGGATGCACAGTTTCAACCGGACAGTTACAAGCGCAGACCTTCCAGGGAGCGCCGTGGGGCCGGTCTCCTCGGCCCCTGGCTGAGTTCGGCGACACGACACTCGGGGCGCCTCCTTCCCATACAGGCGACGGCTTCCCGCCCCAGCATTGGCTCCCGGCCGCTTGCCTAAGACGAGAGGCTTTTCCAGCACCCGTGGAGCTTGCCTTGATCAGGGCAGCCCGACGTGGCTGCAAGTTGACATCGCAAGGGCAACCCCAACCACAGAAGGAAGATGTTCCAGTGGAAAGTTTCCCAGCTGTCCACATCCCTCAATGGGACAACGGGAACGCATCCCACAGGATGCCTCACCCGGGCTCCTCGGGATGAGCCAGACCATCCCCAGACCATCCCCAGTGCATCCCCAGTGTGTCCCCAGTGCATCCCTAGAGGATCCCCAGTGCATCCTCAATGTGTCCCCAGTGCATCCCCAGTGCATCCCCAGAGGATCCCCAGTGCGTCCCCAGTGTGTCCTCAGTGCATCCCCAGTGCGTCCCCAGTGTGTCCCCAGTGCATCCCAGTGCATCCCCAGTGCGTCCTCAGTGCATACCCAGTGCGTCCCCAATGTGTCCCCAGTGCATCCCCAGCGCGTCCTCAGTGCATACCCAGTGCGTCCCCAGTGTGTCCCCAGTGCATCCCCAGTGAGTCCCCGTCTCCCTCCCCGTGGCCTCCCTCCGGCTTCCCGAAGCCACCTCCCGAAGGAGAACCTGCATCCAGTCCTCGCCTGTGAGTCTGCTGTATCCCAGGGTATCATTTCACTGTGTTTATAATAAGACATACACAAAATACACGTTTTACAAGGACAAGACAGAGATAAACAATATTTAAAATAACTTATTTATTAACAACATAATCTTTTTGCTCTCACCCAAATATTAATTATGATGTTCTTCGTGAGTGGCAATGTGATTAAATGTGCTTCATTATTTTTGAAAATCTTGATTAACACTTTGCGAGGCAGCAGCTCCGAAGCCTGGTTCTTGATACTTGGTTTAATGGCTTCGACAACTGAAAACGGCACCTGAGAGAGGCAGGTGGGTCCAAATGGGCAGCAGGCATCACTAGGTCACGTGCTCACTTTCCACCCCGTCTACCAACTACGCAAAGGTTTTTCTTAAAATCCAGCCAGCAAACGCCCGTCCCCTCCCCCCCCCCCCCCCCCGCGTGGGTCAGTGATTTCGCTCACTAATTGGAAAGAGTTGCAATTTTGTGTTTTCAACTAATAGGATCAAATCCCACAGAAATCATGCATTTTGGAAGACCTAAGTCTGCTTAGACGAGTGTGGATATTTGCCAAAACTCATCAAACTGTACCTTTGAAATGGGCTCCTTTGAAGGTGATTCAATACCGCTTTTTGGGTAACCGAAAAGTTCAGGTGACTTGATGGCGCCTTGATGGCTGACAAATTGCTTCAGGATGTTCCCAGGGAAATTTTCCAGGGAAATTCAGGCAAGTCACCTCGATGGTTCTCTCCTGTCTTGAATGAAGCAGAGTTTTTCTGCTTTTTTTGGGCCTGGGAGGCCTTGCAGAGCAGAGATAAGGCCGGGCCGTTGGGGAACCTAAGGCAGAAATAAATCATCTGTCAGGTGCGGCTCCCACAGCAGATGCTTCCTTTTGGTGGTGTCAGCCTGACCCAACCCTGGGCCCTGCCTCCCCTTCGTGGGTCTGCCCACGGGTAGAAGGGCCCCGGGGAGGAGAGGCCACTCGCCCGGGCTGCTGTCCGGAGAGCAGATGGAGGCCTGCCAAGAGGGAGCGGGAGCTCCTGCAGCACCGGCCTCCAGCACCCCCCACCCAAGCCGGAGCTCT
The DNA here is from genome assembly GCF_905146905.1 of Nyctereutes procyonoides. NCBI lineage: Eukaryota > Metazoa > Chordata > Mammalia > Carnivora > Canidae > Nyctereutes > Nyctereutes procyonoides. The sequence continues at coordinate 87,733,167 of NW_026575146.1, forward strand.
GAACCGCTCCCCCGCCCCACCTGCCCCTCCTCAGCCGCGACACAGAGGGCGCACTTTCCTCTGCCACCCCAGCTTCCGGAGAAGCTCCACTTGAATTGAAATGGCACTTTGGGGGCAGCCCAGGTGGCCCAGCGGCTTGGCGCCTGCCTTCGGCCCAGGTCATGATCCTGGAGACCCGGATGGAGTCCCACGTCGGGGTCCCTGCATGGAGCCTGCTTTTCCCTCTGCCTCTCTCTCTCTCTCTCTCTCTGTCTCTCATGGATAAATAAAAATCCTAAAAAAAAAAAAAAAGAAAAAGAAAGAAATGGCACTTTGGACTCACCCCCTTTCGACAAAAATGAAAGCGTCACCCCAGGCCTGATTGCTTGCAGGAGGAAGACTGGTCCGCTCATCTGCTCTGGACCCCATGAAGCTGAAAGCTGGTCTGCGTTGTCTAAACTCACAGATTAGCCATTATTTTGCCCATTTCGCAGATAAGGACACGGAGGCTGAGTTGCTTGCCCGAAAACCACAGGAGCTGTGCCTCCTACGGGAGCCCACTCTCGGGAGGGAGGAGGCCGATGTGAGGATGGGGCGGATTAAAAATTGCCAGAAAAGGCACATGAGGCTTCTAGCAGTTGGGGAGAGAGCCATTAAATCAACCTCAAGCTACTATTTCACACCCATGAGATAAGAAAAAAAGACGAACATGTAATACCAAGTGTTGGAGAAGATGTAAGGAACCCCTCACGCGTGGTGGTGGGAGTGCACAGTTGGCACTTCTGGATGAACTCGTGTACACGTGGGGCACTCGCTAACCGGACTCACGCACGGCCTGCCATGAGGCATGAATATACCGCATCATGTCATCTGCTACTTTTTGCATTAAAAAAAAAAAAAGTCTGGGGCAGAAATGGCAAAAATGTTAAAAATGTTTGTGATTTTGCATTATTATCTGATTTTTAAAAAATATTCGAAAGTATAGGTGATACTTTACAGAGGCTCAGCTGAGCCTGGTGTGAAATTATACCAATGGCCCCCAGATGTGGGCCACATGCCGACCCAAAACCAAATCTCAGAGCCTCTGGGGAACTCCCGGTCTGGAGTTGTGCGCCAACCGACTCCTCCTGATGGTACCAGGAGGCTGAGGGAGTCCCTGCCGGCCCTTGGGGCTGGGGGCTGGCGCTCTGGTAGGCAGCCTGGGTCGTAGACCCGCCCCCGGGTCAAGGACACGGCCCCTCCCTAGAGATTAGAGGTGCATGATGTGAACCCCACTCCCACGACCTGTGAGGAGTCCCAGGGCCCCGCTGCAAATTCTCCTGCTCACCTCTGCAGAGGTGCTCGGCTTCTGCTAAGCTCTTGTTTTCAGCCCTGCACCCCTGAGTCTAGCCCTTAGTCCTGCTGCCCCCCGCCCCCCGCCCCCCGCCGCCCAAACACCGATGTAGCTTCGGCGCCAAGGCTTCCCCTTCCCACTCCAACACGTGGAAAGCCAAGGTCGTGAGAGATCCGCCAGCCCAGAGACAGATCGGGGCGCCTGGGTGGCTCAGTCGGTCACCCATCGACCTGGATCTCAGCACGGGTTTTGAGCTCAGGGTCGTGAGTTTGAGCCCCGTGTGGAGCCTGCTTAAAAACTACAACAACAACAAAAGCCGGGCAATGCCGGTGAGCTGGGAAGACCGGGGCAGGCTTCACGGAGGAAGTGGCTTTGGAGGTGGAACTTGTGGAAGGAAACGGCAACGGAGGATCCCAGAGGCTGGGGAAGGTGCTAGAGGACTAGCACATTGGGGGGCGCAGCGGGAGCAGGGCAACTCCACGGAGGTAGGCAGGGCCGCCCCATGGGGAGCCCCGGATGCCGGGCAGGAGGGGCTTTCTTGCCCGAAGGAGCTTGTGTTTGCGGTACTAGGCTGGCATGGGAACTTGCTAGAATAGATCAACCCGCGCGCATCTGCAGCCACTCGTTGAGCCACACGCGGGGCCGTGCTCCCCACGAGATGCCCACCGTGTCCGCACCGGAACCACCTCCTGCAGGTGACCACCTGCGCTCACCGGCCTCCGCCGCGGCCACGGAGGGCACCCGGGGCAGGGCGCAGGCAGGGCCCGTCTGTGCTCCGGGAGCCGCCCTGCAGCTCTCTGCCCAGCTCCCCTCAAGCCGCGGACGCCACCCCCCTCCGCACTGCCCCTCAGCGTCCCTGTACCTCTCTGCTTCTCTCCCGTCATTGGCCAGGACTCTTCGGGTTGCAAGTGACAGGAAACACAACTCAGAGTGGCTAAGGAGGGAATAAAAAGAGAGAAAAAGAGGGGAGATTCATGGGCTCCAGCAACTAGAAGGTCGGGAGCTCCAAGGGACTTGTTCTGTCCTCGGTGTCAGCCCTGTGCGTGCGGCGGCCGCGGCCTCTGCTCCCAGGACAGCCCAGCAGGAACGGCTCCTCCTTCCTTGCAGTTCCAGCAGAAACCCTCAGGACCACACCTGCTCGCGTCCTCACACCCCCACCTACGAGCCCATCACAGGGACTAAGGGATGGAGCACTGTTGGCAGGCCTGGGTCATCGCCCGCTGTGGATCCAGGCAGCGGAGCGGCCCCCAAGCCTTAGAGGCCGAAAGTGGGGACAGAGGGGCTCTTGGAAGGAAAAGGAAGGTGCCGTTATCTGAGGCAGGAGCGTACATGATGTGCAGGAGGAAGCAACACAATTTACACACTTTCTGCCTCGTTTCTATGCTCCCCAAGTCTAGGGAGGAGCCAGCACGGGGCCTGGGGCATCCTCGTTCTTGGTGTTTGGAGGACAGATGGGTGGGTAGCCGGGTGGTGGGTGGGAGGGATGTTCGCTCGGGATGCTCGGCCAGAGCTGGGCCCCGTGCCACGGGACCACTGTCTCCCCAGAGCTGAGACCCCAGCATGGGAGGCAGGAGGGCAGCGTTCTAGAAAGATGACAGGAGAGGGGAAGACCGGGGTCTGGATGGGGTACTAGGATAGGACAAGGCCTGCAAAGTGAGTGCTGAGGCCCGACGCCTCCTTTATGAGGGGAAGCCCTTTATAAAAGGAAGCCGGTCCTCGGTGAAACTGCCGCGCAGGCCTGTGTGACCGCTGGTCGGGGACCCCGCAGCCATGCTCGAGATGAAGCGGGGTCGGGGGGTGCTCTGCGGCCGGGATTCCCACATCTGGTGCTGCCTACCTGCTTTGGCCCGGCTCCGGGCCTGGAACCTTCCACCAAGATCACTCACAGGCCAAAGCTGGAACTCCCCGGGGCCTCTGAGCATCTGTTCCTGAAGCCTCACCTGCGGGAGGAGGGGGACTTCCGCCGGGCAGGGGCTTCCCTGCCTTGTCCTGCCTGGCTTTGCCCCGGCGATGGGGGTGGACGCGAGATGCCACGGGCCCCGGAACGCTCTATGCACCCCTCCGGCAGCTTTTCCAAGGCCCCAAGACTCCAGACCTACCCTTCCAGCAGGTCTTGAAAAAAGTCAGAAAACAAAAGACCGAAAAAAAAAAAAAATCTCAGGATGCAAGAGTGAAATACCGGGTCATGAATATGGTAAGTCACCTTATTAGAATTTGCTGATTGATTGATTATAGACTCGCTAATCCCCTGGATTCGAATGTACCTGAAGAATAGGTGAAAACTTGTGAATTCCAGTCAAATATTGTAGGACACCGCCTAACTTGTTTTCTTCAAAGTGACTTAACCGATGATTTTTTGGCTTTAAATTCTACATGAATATTTCATAAATATCCCATACATTTAATATTTTAACAATTTTACATCATATCTACAGTACTTTAGTACCTGACTTGTATATTTATGTGACTATTGTTAGAAGTGACTAATTGGGTTTGATTAGCTCCATCATTAATATTCTGTCCATAATTTAACATGCTTCAATAAAATACCCTAAAGCAGTGTAATGATTAGATTTCAGGAATATGTGTTTTGCAATTAAGTTCCTCTTGATTTTGATATGCAGATGAAGAAATGGTGGTCTCATTTAAAAAAAAAACTGCCCTTATTAACTCAGCAGTATACTCTGAAGATTAGGTAAGAAATCCAAGATTTTCTCTTTGTATATGCTAGTTAAAATGTATTTCAATCAAGCCTATGTGGGCAAATCAGATTTGATTAGTTTAAGTTCACAGTCATTCTATCTAAATGAATAATGTGTCACCTAACATTGCAAAAATTTGATTAATAGTTTATCAGTTAATTAAAAACGGGGTTTAATTTTTCTTTTTTAGGAAAATGCAAGGTAGATATTCCTTGTGTTCATCATAAATGCAAATTATTTCAGCTTGAATCTATTGTTCCTTTTTTTGCTTCTTAGCCAACTGGCAAGAAAAATAAAGCTCTTGAAACTATCTCTGGAAGAGAGGAGTCTCGAAACTTTCTTTGCTCCCACCCGTGGCTGTCGCTGGGGTCCCGGCTGCGAAGCTCTTTCTGGATGGAGCCGGGTTCCAGGCCTTAGGTTCTCCGAAGCATTTTAGCTCCGTCTCTCCTCCCAGACCCCGGCCTCGGGCAGCCTTTGGCCACAAGATTTTTTTCTAATGACAACTTTTTTCCACCTTGTTTGGTTTAATCTGTCTGTGGGGCAGGAGAAGGCAGGAGACCAAAGGTGCCACTTTCCCCAGGAACCTGAGATCCAACACCGGAGTGAAGGAAACCACCCACCTGTCCCTGCTGTCCTCCCTGGGGCGGATTATCCACCCCCGGGGATTAGGGCCTTGAGGCACCTCCTGTGCCCGGGGAGGAACCGTCACCGAAGGCTGCTGGGCACACTGAGCAAAGGGTTGGCTTTTCCAGGCACTGTCGGGGGACTGGATCGTGAGGCAGGGACGGAAGGAGCCCAGGCCACAGAGGGCCAGAGAGCCGGTTCTGCTGCAGGGAGAGGTCCTGGGACCGGGGACACGGCGGAGAGCAGGCCTCAGGCCCCCAGATGGCGGGGAGCTGGGCTGTCCATCCACAACTTCCCTTGTCCCCTACAGGGTGCTAGTCCCTAGATTGCAGCCGCTGGCACTTCCCACAGGCAGGACGGGCTCAGCTGCACGATGGGGACAGCGGATGCCGAGGGGGCAGGGGCAGGGCTTCCCCGGCGCCTCCCACGGGGTCCTATCCATCCTCCCACGTTCGCAGTGAGCCCCGCGAGCACCTCCGTCCTCAGCAGGGGTCAAGGGTCCACAGCAGCAAATGCTCAGGGCACAATTGTAGGTGCTGTGGGCGCTGCCTGAACAAATCTGGCCACGTGAGGGACAAGAGAAAAGTCTTGATGGCCTGAGTGGACGGGGTGGGGCACAGTGGAAGTGACCAGGGAGCAGGGGCAGGTGGCTGAGGCTGGGCTGCGGGACTGCGGTCCAGTGGCCGCAGGGCTCTGCACACACGGGGAGCCTGAGCTCCCCCGAAGGGCCCCGCATCACCCACGGGCAGCGTGTGTGGGTGCAGGCTCCCGGCTGCGCACAGGAAAACTCACGCGTGCTCGGGTGTAGGAGCCTCCGCACTGGACCAGAGCACGTGTGGGCATTCGGTTCTCTGGGAAGGAGAGGAACCAAGGCCGTTCCCGCTGGCTTGATGCTCCCTGTTCTAACCCCCCAGGCACAAAAAGATGGGGATGTTGTGGGAAGGAGGGGAGTGACAGGCGGTGCCCGAGCATGTGCCTGGTCACAGAGGGCTGGGTTTGGAGCCACAGCGTGGTAGGTCTGACCCCCAGCCTTCACGGTGCCAATTATCTCCGTCACCCGCCGCCTGTCTTCCCAAGCTGGCATCTCTGCTGCGGCTGCACCGAGAGCTGCTCCCTGGACCTTAGTCCCCCGCTCAGAGCACCCCCTGCCCCCCGGAGCAGCCCCAGCCTGGTTTAGGCTCTGCGGTGGGCACGCAGGTCAAGTGTGCACCCGAGCCACGCCTGGGCCTGACTGGCGTGGGGTGTGCCGTTGTTCTGGAATGGGGAAGAGCAGGTGCCAGCATCGTAGGGCCACCCCCCGGCCAGGTGGTGACAGTCCTGCCCAGCCAGGAGCGAGATGGGCGTCCTGGGAGGAAGGTGAGAACCGGATTCTGAGCCTGCCGGCCAGGATCTCCCGGGCTGAGCCCTGAGGCACCTGGAAGGCCGCTCCCGCAGGGGAAGAAGAGCCTCCCCCCAACCCCCCCACCCCAGGCCAGGAGAGAGCCAGCCGGGAAGGAGCAGGTGTAGGAGCTGGCACTTGCTGCCACTATAGGGGCCGCGCACTGACCGCATCCCCCACTCCTGCCGCTCAGTCCCGGAGGAAGGGGACAGGCCAAGAGCTAAGTGTTCTCAGTCATTTGGGCTGCCCGGCTTTCCAGAACGTCCTCCACGGGCTCTGGGACAGCGCTGGGCCATGGCGGGGGCGGGGGGGGGGGGACTTCCCCAGGAGGCCAGGCCCGCAGCAAGGCCCCGGCCGCCTCCCCACGGCCCCAGCCCCTCAGCCTGTTCCAGAAGGTTCCGGGGGTGGCAGCCGAGGTCTGGCCCCAGCACCTACTCTCGGCCTCCGCCGGGCCCGGAGCCAGACCGTGTCTGCTCTCCCCACCTTCCCCCATGAAGGCCGCAGGGCGGGCCTGGGAGGGGACGGAGGGGAAGGAGGGCCATCGGCCCCCAGCGCGCGTTCCTGGGGGGCACAAGCCAGGCTGCCGTCAGTGTGTCGGGGGCTGTCCAGGGAGGCCCTGCCGTGCGTCTGATGAAAGCCGTGAACTCGCTGTGTAACTGTCCTCAGTTTACCCTAACGGATGTAACCTCGCTCTGGCATTTTGTGACGACTTAACACACTGGAGGCTTCCTGGGCGGGAGCACTGGGCTCTCCTACCCTCGGGGGGCCTGGTCTCGGGGCGGGGGCTGCGTCCTGGAGACGACTCTGGGTGGAAAGAGGCCCCGCTAGGAGGAGGCCGGCCCGTGGGCACCAGGCGCCAGGTGTCCGCGCCTCTGCCCGGCGAACCAACCCACACGACTCATCTAGGCCCGTGGAAGCCCGACGATCGTGTCGTCCCCATGGTACAGATGAGGACGTCGGGCACAAACATCAAGGAGCCCCACCGAGTCACACGGCCAGCGGAGGGCAGGGCCAGAATCCAGCAGAGGCAGCCGCTGCCAGCGCAGGCGGTAGTGTCACTGCGTCCCCAGCCCCCAGCAGCCGCGACCCCTATGGCCCGGCCCCCCTCCCCGCAGAGGCGAGCACTCCTGCCGCAGGAGGCCACGACGGGTCCCGGAGTCCCACCGAGGTGAAGGGACTTGGCGGCGTCCCTCCCGGGCATGCGTGTCCCGGCCTCGGGCGGTGTGTCCCCTGGCCAGGGCCCCGCGCGAGCCGCCTGGTCTCCAGTGGCCGAGGCCCGTGGGCGGGCAGGGCCGGGCCCCCGCTGCTGGGCGGCGAGAGGAGAACCCGCGGCCGCGTGGCGCTGTCTGTGCGAGGCCGTGCGCAGCTATGTTTCCCGGAGCCAGTTTTCCTGTACGAAAACACCACGCAGAACCCACATGGCAGCGTGCAGACGCTCGGAGCGTGGACTGCTGCTGCCTCGGCAAGAGGAAAGCTGGCGGCCCGGCCAGTCTGTCTCTGGGGAACGGACGCACACCCGGGAAGGGCCGGATTAACGCGGCCTCCCCGCCCCCGGGGCCCCGTTGGCAGCCGCCGACCGAGCGTCCTTGGGGCATCGTGGGCGCTAAGCGCGGGCCCCACGGGGCAAGGGGGCTGTGGCCGCGGCTGCTGGCCTCCCGTGTACCGCAGTCGGGGCCCCCGCAGCCGGGCTGGGGAGCTGCTCGCTCACACGGGGGAGCCCGAGGGGCATCGGCGGCACCACGGGTCCGGGCGCCCGCCGCGTGGGCCTCCCTCTCCCGCCGGAGCACAGGGGCACACGGTCCGGGGGAAGCCGGCGAGACCGGGGTATGTCTGCAAACCTCGGTTGCGTTCCTGTTAGTCCATCGCCCAACATGTATTCATCAGACACCCCGTGGGCACCGGGAACGCGGGAGGCGGCGCTGAGCCCTGGTGCCAGGCTGGAGGAGGAGGCTCCAGAGGCGCCAGGCCGCTGCCCTCCAGGACCTGAGCCGGTGGGGAGGGCGGGGGGGGGAGAGAAAAGGAAGGCCTGGCCGCAGTTCCAAGCCCTCTGCGGAGACGCAGGACAAAGGCCCGGTGTGAAGGGGACACATGTGGCCCCGACGCAGGTTGGCTGGCCTGGCACCAACTGCAGCTCACAACCTGGGTTCGAGGAGCACCGGCGGGGGCTCCGACCGGGGAGGAAGTGGGGGTTCAGCTCGTTGAAGCTGCTGTGCCCTTGGTGGACCACTTCTGGGGAAAAAACAAAAACAAAACCAGGAAATGAGGGCATTACAGATGCTCCCGAGCTGCAGCCCTAAGACCTGCGCCCGGGGTGCCAGGTCCCCCTCCTCTGGAGGCCGATGTGCGCACGAGCTCCGCGCACCGGGCAGTGGCTGGGCAGGGCGAGGATGAGGAAGGCGGGAGGCCCCCAGCGCCCGTCTGCAAAGTCCAGGGCTCCAACGGGACCCCAGGTCCCAAATCCCACAAGGCGCTCAGCTGTCCAGCTCCTTCTTCTTTTTGCTTTTAAGTGACCTTTAACCCTAACGTAGAGCTTGAACTCGAGACCCAAGATCTAAGTGGCCTGGTCCACCGGCTCGGCCAGCCAGGCACCTGTCTGCCTCCTTTTTCAGACAATTTCTTCCTGATGCCGAAGTGGCTGAGCTTCAGCCCCGGGGGGCTCATGAAGCAGCTCCCGGCCAGTCCTGAGACGGTCCCGACCGCCTCGGGTCCCCCATGGAGGGTGGGCCCGGGAGGAAAGCAGGCCCCTCGGCCGAAGGGAGGAACAGGGCTGAGGACCACAGCAGGGGCGAGAGATGCGCTGACGGAAAACCAACCTCCACCGCCACCTTATGGAACGGTGTCAGGGTGCACAGGTGGAGGGCGACCCCAACGGTCAGGGAGGAGGTCATGCAGGGCGACGTCGGGATGCTCTCCAAAGCTGGGGAGTTCTCGGAGAGTAACCCCTTGGCCGCTTCCGGCCCTCTCCTTTGTCTCCCTCCTGCAAGTGTCTTTCTCTTAATTACACCCACGGAGCACAGGAAAGTGGATGCCAGCGGTATTTATTCTCTGCTCGGAGCCCAGCACAGGTAACCCACCAGGGGCGTCTTTCTTAATGAGGGAAGAAAAATGTCAGAGCAGCGATCGGCCACGATGCACCCAACGGGCTTCAAAAATAAGCAAAAATAACATGAAAATTCACTTTGCGTTAGCTGGCTCGACAGATCATCCCAGATTGGGAGAGTAGAGTAGTGTGCTCTGGGCAGGGTGAGGTCCGCTGCTAGGGGACGCCTCGTCCACGGGACGGTCTTCCTGGGGATTATTTTACTCCGTTTAAAACCAGAGCCAGGGATCCCTGGGTGGCGCAGCGGTTTGGCGCCTGCCTTTGGCCCAGGGCGCGATCCTGGAGACCCGGGGTCGAATCCCGTGTCGGGCTCCCGGTGCATGGAGCCTGCTTCTCCCTCTGCCTGTGTCTCTGTGTCTCTGTGTCTCTCTCTCTCTCTCTGTACGACTATCATAAATAAATAAAATAAAAAAAAAAAAAAACAGAGCCGAGGGCAGCCCGGGGGTGGGGGGGCTCAGCAGCTGAGCGTCTGCCTCCGGCTCAGGGCGTGACCCCGGGGTCCCGGGATGGAGTCCCGCCTCGGGCTCCCTGCATGGAGCCTGCTCCTCCCTCTGCCCGTGTCTCTCATGAAAAAATAAATAAAATCTTTAAAATTAAATAAATAAAATAAAACCCGAGCCGACGTTGGGGCCGCGAGTCCATCCCTGTTTCTGCCTCTGCTGCCCGAGGTCCGCGTCCTCAGCCCCAGTCTGGGGGCCCCGCCTTACTCTTGACGCTGTACCTTTATGTGTGTGGACTGGGCACAAGTTGCTGTCATGTCACAACTCCCTGTGATGTCACACCAGGCCTAAGCAAGCCTGGTGACAGGGACTGTCATGCCTATTGAACAGAAGAGGAAACTGAGGCAGCGCCGCAGCCTCCCTGCACCCTTCAGTGCTACGTATACACCCCGGGGCTCAGCCAGGCCCTCCGCCCAGTGAGTGAGTGAATGGGTGGGGGTCGGGCCTGTGGCGGGGGGCGCGCCTGGAGCACGGGGACCTGCCAGCCATGGGGCTGTGAGCCCAGCAGGAGCGCTCATTAGGGCCTGGCGGGGGCTAGAGGTGCTGCGACTCCTCCTCACTAATTCCGGGCCAAGGCGGCAGGATGAGAGGAAGTGGACGAGGAAGTCCTTGAAGTAAGAAAATGAAAGTGTCCTGATTGGCCTCATTTAGAGCAGATCAGAGAAGGAAGAGCCGAGAATCCCCGGACGCCAGTCTCCAGGGCTCGGCTGCTCGGGCACCAGCGGCGGCAGGTGACAGTGGGGTGAGCCTTGGGCCCCGCTACCACTCCATCCACTGGGAAAGGGGTGTCGCCTCCCCCCTGCCCCGCCAGGGCCCTCCCTCGGGGCACAGGGGAAGAGAGAGCCGGGAAACAAAGGGAAGGGGAGTCAGTGGGAGATGCAGAGGGCGAGGCCCCAAGAGCATAAGGACTGGGACAAGGAGAGCCGGGAGGGGGCCGGTGGGCAGCGGGGCCCCGGGGCATGGGTGGGGGGGGACAGGGAGCTGGACACATCCCTGCCTGCTCTGTGGGCCTCCCCCAGGGCCCCCTCTGCCTTCGGGGCGGGGTGGAGCGTGGGGAGGCCCAGCACACACCGGGCAGTGCTGGGGGGGCATCCTCCCGGCTTCGCTCCCTGCACCGCCACTCCTGTCACGTGCCACTCTCCACGCAGCCCGCGGCCCCCGGACTCAGGGAGCTTCTCCCCTCACGGGCCCTGCAGCCCAGGGGAGGAAGAGCCCCACTGCTACTCGCCCCAGGGCGCTGGGCCTCCTTCATGGGTTCCCCTTTGAAAAGAAGTCCCTTTATCAAACTGTCCCCAGGGACCCGAAGGAGCAAGCCACCTGCTTCTGGCCAGGTCCTGGCTGGCACAGAGACGTCCCGCGCTTCTAACCTTGAGGGAGAGAAGGACCCGTACAGGAGGGAGCAAGGAGCAGCAAGGACCTTGCCTCTGACGTGGGTCTTGTCCTTCCCTCAAAGGTCAAGGAGCCGGTCTGGGGGGGGGGGGGACGTCCTTGGGAGCAAGCGGCAGCCGTGGCCAGAACAGACCTCTCAGGAGGCCCCCACCTGCTCCGTGCCCCTGGGCATCTGCACTGGCTGTCCCGGGAGTGGCTCTGGGCCTGTTGCACCTGCCCCGAGGGGACGGCCCTGGAGACAAATAAAAAAGCCTCCGCTGACTGTGGGCCAGTGTCCAGACTCCAGGGCCTATTTTTAGAATGAAGGACAACTTTCTCCCGGAATAGACAAGTCGGGCTAATCCAGGAGGGAGGCCTGGGAGAGATGAAGACATCGAGTCTAGATATGAATTAGCCGTGAGTATATTATTTGAAGAAATGTTGAACAGCTAGGCAAATATTTGATACCTTTGAATTGGAGCCGTCGCTTTCCAGGCAGAGTGGCAGCAGCTGCTGGAGGCGTCCCCTCCCCGCCCCTGTACCTGGCTGTCACGCCGGTCCTTAGGCCCCTGCAGCAGACCGAGAGGTAATTAAGGCCGCATGCCTACGGGACGGTGTCTGAGACCCCGGGTGTGCACGCACACACTGAACCCAAGTCTCGGGGACAGTTCCTGGGACGAGAGGGGGTCCCGACAGCCTTTGCTTTTTTAGAGTTTACTGTCCTTAGGCCCCCTTCCAGCATCGGCGAAGGGGTGAGGCGACTGCTTCAGTGAGGCCTGCTGGGAGGGGGTCAGAGATCCAGACTCCCTGGTCTGGGACCTGGGAGGCCGCAAACACAAGCTACCCCGATCCCCTAAGCTCAGGAAAGAGGCCCTGCGGTCCAGGGTCCGTGGGAGCGTCCAGGTCTGAGCAGCAGCTGGGAGCGCCTTTTCGCTCCCGCAGAGAATGAGGCCCTGGGCACCCAGAGGTGGAAGGCCCGGGGGACCTAGGGGGACCTGGGGGGCCAGAGGCGGAGCCGTTCTTGCCTCTTCCCCTGCTTGGGGGCGAGGGTCGGCACTGGCAGGCCCCGCTCACAGATGCAGACGCTGAGAATCATGCCCGGGCCAAGGCTGCACCCTGGGGCGAGGCGGGGAGGGCGGGGGGGGGGGGAGAGGAGGGTCCGGGAGCGAGAAGCGGGGTGGCATCTCCCAGGAGCAGCAGCGAGGCTTTCCCGTGCCCCGCCTGGGCAGGGGCTCTGCAGGCTGCGCCCGGGCGGTGCTGGCTGAGGCTCCTGCACGGCGCACCCTCGTCTCGGCCCCACGACGCACCCCACACCCGGCGGGGCACGGGGAGCCGCGGCGAGGCGCCCGACGCTGCAGCGCCCACCACTGGGCGGCACTGCCCGTCCCGTCCCGGCCGCGCGGGGGCTCGGAGCAGCACCGAGCGGGGGCCTGGGGCTCCCCGGCTGGCGGGCGCACGCGGGGGCTCTGCGGGCGCCGGGGGTGCGCCGACCCCGACCCGACCCGACCCGGCCTCCGCGCCCCCGCCTCCCCCGCCAAGCGCGAGGCTGCGGGCGCCGCCACCAGATGGCAGCAGCCGCCCAGCGATGGTGCCGCGGGAGGGCCGCACGGCGGGGCCCGACAGCCCCGGGAGCCCCCTCGCGCCGCCCCGGCCCCCGCCCCCGCCCCGCCCCGGCCCTCGGCCTTCCCGGCGCGGGCGCTCGTGCGCTGGGCGGAGGCCGGGACCCCGACGGCTCCCGCGGCGGGCGGGGGCGGGGGCGGGGGCGGGGGGGCGGGGGCGGGGCCTGCGCACCCCCCCCCCGGCGGCCCCTCCCCGACCCGCGGAGCGCACGAGTGGCGCGGGGGCTCGGGGCGCGCTGGGCTCCGCGGGGGGGCCGGGCCTCCCGACCCCGCAGGCAGCCTCCAGCTCGCGGTCGCCCGGACCCGCGGGGGGCGCTCCAGACGGAGGGGCCGGGGGTCGGCACCGGCACGCGGAGCACCGGGCGGTGGCGGCTGCTGAGGCCCCAGGGCTGCAAAGGAAGCGCGGGCCGCGGTGGAGGCCGCTGGGAGGACCCGGGCCCCGCCGCAGGCACCTGGCCCCGCGCACCTGCGCACCTGCGCAGCCCTGGCCGCCGCCCCCACCCCCGGCCCGCACCCACGAGGCCGCCCTCCGCCCCCTGCACCCACGAGGCCGCCCTCCGCCCCCCGCACCCACGAGGCCGCCCTCCGCCCCCCGCACCCACGAGGCCGCCCTCCGCCACCCGCCCCCACGAGTCCGCCCTCCGCCCCCCGCCCCACGAGTCCGCCCTCCGCCCCCCGCCCCCACGAGGCCGCCCTCCGTCCCCCGCCCCCACGAGGCCGCCCTCCGTCCCCCGCCCCCACGAGACCGCCCTCCGTCCCCCGCCCCCACGAGGCCGCCCTCCGCCCCCGCACCCACGAGGCCGCCCTCCGCCCCCTGCACCCACGAGGCCGCCCTCCGTCCCCCGCCCCCACGAGGCCGCCCTCCGCCCCCGCACCCACGAGGCCGCCCTCCGCCCCCCGCACCCACGAGGCCGCCCTCCGCCCCCCGCACCCACGAGGACGCCCTCCGCCCCCCGCCCCCACGAGTCCGCCCTCCGCCTCCTGCACCCATGAGGCCGCCCTCCGCCACCCGCCCCCACGAGGCCGCCCTCCGCCCCCGCCCCACGAGTCCGCCCTCCGCCCCCTGCACCACGAGGCCGCCCTCCGCCCCCCGCCCCCATGAGTCCGCCCTCCGCCTCCTGCACCCACGAGGCCGCCCTCCGCCACCCGCCCCCACGAGGCCGCCCCTCCACCCCCCGCACCCACGAGGCCGCCCTCCGTCCCCCGCCCCCACGAGGCCGCCCTCCGCCCCCCGCCCCCACGAGTCCGCCCTCCGCCCCCTGCACCCACGAGGCCGCCCTCCGCCCCCCGCCCCCATGAGTCCGCCCTCCGCCTCCTGCACCCACGAGGCCGCCCTCCGCCCCCCGCCCCCCGCACCCACGAGGCCGCCCTCCGCCCCCCGCCCCCACGAGGCCGCCCTCCGCCACCCGCCCCCACGAGGCCGCCCCTCCACCCCCCGCACCCACGAGGCCGCCCTCCGTCCCCCGCCCCCACGAGGCCGCCCTCCGCCCCCGCCCCCACGAGTCCGCCCTCCGCCCCCTGCACCCACGAGGCCGCCCTCCGCCCCCCGCCCCCACGAGTCCGCCCTCCGCCACCCGCCCCCACGAGGCCGCCCTCCGCCCCCCGCCCCCACGAGTCCGCCCTCCGCCCCCTGCACCCACGAGGCCGCCCTCCGCCCCCCGCCCCCATGAGTCCGCCCTCCGCCTCCTGCACCCACGAGGCCGCCCTCCGCCCCCCGCACCCACGAGGCCGCCCTCCGCCCCCCGCACCCACGAGGCCGCCCTCCGCCCCCCGCACCCACGAGGCCCCCCTCCGCCCCCGCACCCACGAGGCCGCCCTCCGCCCCCGCCCCCACGCGGCCGCCCTCCGCCACCCGCACCCACGAGGCCGCCCCAGGGAAGCTCACGCCCCTGCGGGTGCGGGTGCCGGTGCGGGCGCTGCGCCTGCGGCTGCGGTGGCTGCGAACTGTCCCAGCTCTGGCCCCGGGCGGGTCCCCGCGGCTGCGGGTTGGGGCGGGGGCGGTGCCGACCCAGGGCCCACAGTCTCTGGGACAGGGACCAGGCGTGTGCTAGTGCACACTAGTGATCCACACATTTTTTGGGAGTCCTTAGAGAAGGGCTAAAAATAGGGAAGTGAAACAAGAAACAATAAAGGGGCGTAAAAAAAGAAAAGTATTTCTGAGCGCTGTGGAGGGCACCGGGTCAAGCCCCGTTCCTGGCTCCCCCACCCCCTCTGGGAGCCACTCCAGCTCTCCCCGCTCTGGATCCCCCACTAGCTGGGGATGGTTAAGTGTCACCTACACCTTGCTGGGCGCATTGCAAGGAAGAGGGGGACAGGGTGTGGGATTGGGGGTTTGTGCACTGTCCCAGAGCCCCTCTGCCTCTCTCTTCTCTTCTCCCTCGTACTTTATTTCATCTATTTCACTGTTTTGTTGGGGGGGGGGTTGAGGCAGGGGTGGGGGGCTGAGGGAGAGGAGGAGAGAATCTTAGGGTCCCACCCAGGCTCCATCTCACAGCTCTGAGATCCTGACCTGAGCTGAAGTCAAGAGCCTGGCGCTGACCCCACTGGGCCACCAGGGGCCCCCTAATTCACTATGTTTACCCTTTCTAAGGACCTCAGCCCCACGCTGGCCCGGCCCACGGCCTGCTCGCTCCCCTGTCCCACCCGTAGTCCTGGGCTCCCGACCCCCTGGATCTTTCGGACAACCTGCTCAGCCCCTGGGGAGAACCCTGGTCCACCACTTCCAGGCCTCCGTGACCTGCAATAAGCAAAGGCTCCTGCAAATAGGAGACAAAGGCAAACGAGTCAATAGAAAACAACGGGCGGAGGTAGGACCGGGCGGCTCGCAGGAAAGGGGCTGCAGGTGTTGAAAGTCTCAACGTTTCTTCTTCTTTTTTTTTTTTTTAATATTTTTATTTATTTGACAGAGAGAGCACAATCGGGGGGAGCAGCAGAGGGAGAGGGACAAGCAGACTCCCCACCGAGCAGCGAGCCTGACGTGGGGCTCGATCCCAGGACCCCGGGATCATGACTTGAGCTAAAGGCCGGTGCTTTCGGACTGAGCCACTCAGGACTCTCCACGTTTCTAAGCGTCCGTACATGCGGATGAGACCAGCACCTGCAAGGGGACAAAAGTCCGAAAGAACAGCAGCACTTGGGGCTGCTGAGGTTGGAGGAGGTAGACACGCACCGAGGTCCACGCCGGCGGGAGGGCAGCGCTCTGCAGGCCCCAGCGGTGCGCTAGTTATTCCAATTTTCAAATGTCTGCGGCAGGAGATTTGTTCGGGGTGTTATCTCGGGTTTTATTTCTCTCCACCTGGTATCCCCTCCCTCCCCCCACTCCCTTGGTCCTTCCTCCCCACGCATCCAATGCAGGCACTCGGCCATCTCCCCCCCTCCCCCCCTTATCTCAGGACACAAGTTGGGGGGCAGGGGAAGGTATTTAGTATACAGCTTTATTTTTTTATTTTTTAAAGATTTTGTTTATTCATTCATGAGAGACACAGAGAGGGAGAGAGGCAGAGACACAGGCGGAGGGAGAAGCAGGCTCCATGCAGGGAGCCCGACGCGGGACTCGATCCTGGGACTCCAGGATCGCGCCCTGGGCCAAAGGCAGGCGCCAAACCGCCGAGCCACCCAGGGATCCCCAGCTTTAGTTTTTTTTAAAACCAAGCCCTTAAGTCAACAGGGAAGGTGCTGGGCCCAGAGAGAACATTGGAGAAACAGGAGGCGGGCAGGAAGAGGTTTCAGGAGAAGGAAGCCCCCTCCAGCTCTGCACCCCGCCCTTCAGGAAAGATTCCCCTGGACTGGGGTGCAGATGGGTGGCCTGCAGGGGACAGAGCAAGGACGTGCTGCCAGGCGTCCGAGCCGTTCTGAGGCAGGCAGGGAGACGCTGGGCTCCGTCAGGAGGTGACAGCAGGCCCCCGGGACGGCCCTCGCCCAGCCGGAGGACTGCCCCCACATACGGAGCCAGGAGATGGGACTCCCTGGGCACCTGGGGGACCCACACCTAGACTCACACCCGGAAGAAGGGTTACCCCAAAGTAATAAGATTCCTGGTCTACATAAAACTGAAATAAAGTTTCAGTAGGAAGATCTCTTCCTTTCTTCTGCATCCGGGGGTCTCAGCTCCAGCACAGGCGTCTCCTTAACCCAGTAACTCTACTCTCCAGACCCTACAAGGTCAGCACACAATGATATCCGGGCAAAGACATTTCCTGCGTCGTTATGTGCAAGGTGACAAAACTAGAAATAAATGTGCATCACCACGGGGAAATAAATTATGGTGCTATAAAGAATTATGTCTACGTGCCAATGCTAATTTTTTTTAATTCAAAAGAGATTTTCATAGATTCTCAGATTTCAGATGAGTAGATCAAAAACAATGGTTTTCTCAATGCCCGCAATAAATGATCATGAATAGACATGGAGAAGAGCGGAGATCTGGGTACAATGTTCACAAGATCCGGAAAACAATAAGGGATAAATTTATTTTTTTATTTTTATTTTTTAAAGATTTAACTTATTTTTTTATTTTTATTTTTTAAAGATTTTACTTATTTATTTAAGGTATAAAGTTATTCTTTTATTTTAAAGATTTTGCTTATTTATTTAAGGGATAAATTTATTTTTTTATTTTTATTTTTTAAAGATTTTACTTATTATTTATTTAAGGGATAAATTTACTTTTTTATTTTTATTTTTTAAAGATTTTACTTATTTTTTTATTTTTATTTTTTAAAGATTTTACTTATTTATTTAAGGTATGAATTTATTCTTTTATTTTAAAGATTTTACTTATTTATTTAAGGGATAAGTTTATTTTTTTATTTTTATTTTTTAAAGATTTTACTTATTATTTATTTAAGGGATAAATTTACCTTTTTATTTTTATTTTTTAAAGATTTTACTTATTTATTCATGTCTACTTACTTAGAGAGAGGCAGAGACACAGGCAGAGGGAAAAGCAGGCTCCTTGCGGGGAGCCCGACGTGGGACTCGATCCCGGGACCCCACGGTCACGCCCTGAGCCAAACGTATCTGCCTTTGCTCAGCCGCTGAGCCACCCAGGTGCCCCAATAAGGAATAAATTTAACAAGAAAAGTTCAGCATTTATAAGGAGACAGCTTTTAGATCTTATTAAAAGATTAAAGGCATTATTTACATGATATATCATGTTTCCGGATAGGAAGATTTACTATAATAAAATTATATTTCAGAGTAATTGAAATTACGTTTGTCTCTTCTGTGTTGTATGTCTATGTCTACCACTTGTTTCATTTTCTTCTCTTGCTGTATTCGCCAGTGTCTGAAACAATGCGGAATAATAGGCCACCTTCCTCGGGCAGAATTTTATTCATGCTATTTAACTCTTTTATGATTTTTGGTCAACTTAGATTTTTTTTCTACCTGTAACCGAGTAAACTGATAATCTTCTAGAAATTCCCCACTTTCCTCTAGATTACAAAAGTACTGCCATAAAGATACATACCATGAGGTCTGTACTCGGAACTATTTGCTCATTTTTAATGAAACTTTCTATTTTTACCTTTTCTTTTTTCAAAATTTAACTTGAACAGAATCTATTTATTTGTTTTTTTTTTTTAAAGGGCCAAATTTGGGTTCATTTACCTTTATATTATTTTCAGCTTCCTATCTCATTATTTGCAAATTTATCTTTAATAAATAGTTCCTCCTACTATGTGAATGTGTATGGTGTGGCCTTCTGTATTGTTCTCTTTCTAATTTCTTTCTGTTTTTTTAAGGATTTTATTTATTTATTTGAGAGAGAGGGAGAAGGAGGAAGCGTGAGCATGGCAGAGGGAGAAGGAGAAGCAGACTCCCCTCTGACAGGGAGCCTGATGCGGGGCTCAATCCCAGGACCCTGGGATCATGACGTGAGCAGAAGGCAGACGCTTAACCCGCTGAGCCACCCAGGTGCCCCCCTTTTTATTTCTAATTTCTTGAATTAAATACTTAGGTGTGGTTTTTTCACTTTATTTTTTAATATTAAAAGGATTTCTTTACTACAAATTGTCCTCTGATTTTAACTCCTCCCTTAGTTATCAGTGTGAAACGTTCTTCTTAATTCTTTTTTGGTCCAGATAACTTGGAAGAGGTTGTTTAGTTTCCAAGTGTTGTGGGTTTGTTTTCCCTCATGATTTTTTGAAGGGATTTTTTTTTTAATTATTGTTTCTTTTTTTCTTTTTTAAGAAAGCCAACATGGGGCCTGAACTCACAGCCCTGAGATCAGGACCTGAGCTGTGATCAAGAGTCAGATGCTCAACTTACTGAGCCACTCAGGCATCCTTGCTTTTCATTTTCAATGGGATATAATCACAGAATGTGACACGTAAAAATCTCGATTTCATCGAGATTGTCTAAGGTTTTGCTGGTGGACAAGCACATGCTTGATGTTCACAACCATCTAGAAGACGAGAGAAGACTGTAAGTTTTCCATTTACAGAGTAAAACCTGTAACGATGAGCTGTACTATAAAATCGTCTACATCTTTGTCTACTAAGATCTACCATTTTCTGGAAGAGTTACAGGATATGATCGGTATCCAACACCTGTACTAGAGGAAAAAGAAAAAAAAAAAACACTTAAAGTGAATCCACTTGGAATATGGGCAAAATATCATGCAAAAAGTAAAAAGAAGGTTTCATTGGCATTGTATGGTGAGGAATGACACCAAAGATTGCGAAACAGGCATTTATTTTATGTGATATTTACCAAAATACAGGTTATAATTGCAATATAATAATTTTAAAACAAGCAAACATAAATCAAGTGTACTTTCCCAAATGTATGTCGTACTTGAATGAAAAGTTTGCTTAAAAACAATAAATCTAATGTTGACTTCTTGGAAGTATAATGTTTCCAATAAAATTGCGTGATAGCATGACAAGACACCCTTCACTTCACATTTGACGTTTGCAGCGCTATTATGTTTTGCAAAAGGCAATTGATGGCTTCGGCTACCGTCCTGAGGGTCTCTCTTAATCCTTCGCTATTTGTATCAGTCAGGATTGCATTTGACAGAAACCCAATTTAGCAACTCAAACAAGCTAAGAGCTTATTTTTCTCACATGACAAAAACTCCAAGGGCGGATAGACATGCTGGGGGGCCGTGGCTCAAGGAAAGCCCCGCAGATGCGGCTCCTCCGGCTTCCCGCTCGGCGGTCCTCGGGGCGCTCCTGCTCTCCTCCTTGCCTTCTCCAGAGGGCTGCTGCACCTCCAGGCACCATATCCACGGGGCAACTCAAAGAAGGGGGGCGGGACTCAGTGCAAAGATGTTCTCACTAGCTTAGGCTCTCCCTTATTTAGCAGCAAGACAGTATTTTTCACAGAAACCCCACAAGTAGACGTTCTCATTGGCCAAAATGTCACATGGCTACTCCTGATGTCAAAGAAATCTGGGACATAGAATTTTGAACTGAGCACATCACCCCACTGATGACAATCGGGTGGCTGTCAATAGAGGAGAATGAATACCTGGTGGCCATTAGCAGCTTCTGTCACAATAACCAAAACGTTCTCTTTCCCTCTTTTTTATTTTTGGTAGAATTTCTCTTGTCCATTGTTTACTACTCTTACTGGTTCTGCATGTGATTCTAGGAACTCTCCAATATCACGTTTTAAATCAAAATTCAGGAGCACCTGGGGGTCTCGGTGGTCGAGTGTCTGCCTTTGACTCAGGTTATGACCCCGGGTCTCGGGATCGAGTCCCAGATCGGGCTCCCCGCAGGGAGCCTGCTTCTCCCTCTGCCTGTGTCTCTCTCTCTCTCTCTCTCTCTCTGTGTCTCTCATGAATAAATAAATAAAATCTTTAAAAAAGAAATTCAAATGTATTTTTATAACAAACAATTAAAATCCTATATATTGATTTATCCTACTGCATAATACCCTACATTTTTTAAAGATTTATAGTTTCAAAAAAAATTATAGTTTCACTTTGCAATTGAATGGTATTGTATTCCATTATGGAATATTTCTACAACCATCAAGAATGTTGATGTATTTGCCTAAGAGAGATGCTAACTGCAAACTGAGAGGAATGCTTGGGCGGGGATTAATTTTATAACATCTCAGCTCATTGGTACCCAGATTCAAATCATGGCTTAACCTCATATTAACCGAAAATTTGGGCAAACTACTCAACTTTTCTGTGCCTGTTTCCTCATTTGCATAATGGTTTATCAGTTATCTCTTTCTGTAACATAAGTCACTCCAAAAAATTTTAACCAACTGTTTTATTCTTTCACAATTCTGTGACTCAGTGATTTGGGTTAGACTCAGCAGGGTGGTTCTTCTGGGGCTCTTGCCTGCATTACTCGTGCAGCTGGTAACTCATCTGAGGCTGAATGTTTGAAAATGGGCTCAGTCAAGTGTCCGGTGACGGGTGCTTGGCCACAAGTCTTCAGAAGACGAGTTCAGCTTTCTTCACATGATGGTGGGAGCGTTCCAAAGGGGCAAGAGTGAGGTATCAAGGCCACTTGTGGCCCAGCTTGAATGTCACAAAAATAATTCAGCCACATTCTGTTGTCAAAGCACATCACGAAGCCAGACGAGATTCAGTGTATTGAAAAATAGACTCTACCTCTTAAGAGAGGGACTGATAAAGTGATATTGTAAAGGTTATGTGTACCAGGATGGGAGGAATTTTTTTTTTAATATTTTATTTATTCATGAGAGACAGTGAGAGAGGCAGAGACACAGGCAGAGAGAAGCAGGCTCCATGCAGGGAGCCCGACGCAGGACTCGATCCCGGGTCTCCAGGATCACGCCCTGGGCCGAAGGCAGCGCTAAACCGCTGAGCCACCCGGGCTGCCGGGATGGGAGGAATTATTATAGCCATCTTGGCAACCAGTAATAATCATGTCACATAGTTTGTGGTATGGACCTCGAGGATTAATATAGCTGGCACATCGTAGGTGCTCCATGTCTGCTGCTTTTTAGAATCATTATTGTTGTTGTTGTTGCATTAGGACTACTTTTATTTCCCAAAGCAGCCACTTAACTGCAGAGATTCCAATAATGAATATTCAGATAATTAACCTTTTGTATTATAACCTCCTATTGTAGTTGTATATTTGTCACGTTCTCTATGTATTCCTGAGATTTTTGCTTTACGTGTTGGACTACTGCATTGTTTGGTACATATGTGTTTATAAAGGTTGTTTTTTTTTTTTTCCTGTGAATTGTGCCTTCACATTTCATAATTCCCCTCTTTGTCCTTCAGTGTTTTTCCTCTTAGATTCCATGATGATTAATGTTCATATCACCACGATGCTTTCCTTTTGTCTGCATTTGTCTGATATCTCTTTGCTCGTGCTCGCTTTGGCAGCACATATACTAAAATTGATACCTCTTTGCTCAACATTTAATTTTCAACCTTCTTTTGTATCCTTGCTTCAGATGTGTCTCATGTAAACAATTTCTACCTGGATTTTATTTCTTTCCTCCAAATTTGTTAGGAAAATTTATAATTTATGACAGATGATATATACTGGGTTTAACTTCAATCTTATTACATATTAACTAATTTTATTAAATGTTTTTCTAGTTCATGTTTACCTTATTTTTTTTTTAATTTTATTTATTTATGATAGTCACAGAGAGAGAGAGAGGCAGAGACATAGACAGAGGGAGAAGCAGACTCCATGCACCCGGAGCCAGATGTGGGATTCGATCCCGGGTCTCCAGGATCGCGCCCTGGGCCAAAGGCAGGCGCCAAACCACTGCGCCACCCAGGGATCCCTCATGTTTACCTTATTATTGTTATTTTCCCTTTCGCGTTTTGTTGCCTCTGTGGATTTGCTCAGGTTTCTCATATTCTCTGCTCCTCTAATCTGGAAATTCTGTGATACTTTTCATTTCCCCTAATGGCTACTTGCCCATCCCTAACAATCCTAGAAAGCCGTATTTCTTAACAGATTTCATTGATTAACTATCGATGTGTAACAAATTCTCCCCAAACTCAGCAGTTTACAGGGAAAGACATTCATTATTTCACAGTTCCTGTGGGTCAGGAGTCCGGGAGTGACATCGGTGGGTGGTCTGGCTCAGGGTTTCTCACAAAGCTGTAATCAAGTGTCAGCCAAGGCTATGGTCATCTGAAGCTTGACTGTTTCTGGAGAATTTTCTTCCAAGCTCACTTGTGTCGCTGTTGGCAGGGGGCTTCAGTTCTTTGTCACCTGGGCTGATGTCCATGGGGCTGCTCTCAATACAGAGTCAGGGCAGGAAGTCCAGTGCCTTTGATGACTTAGTCTCAGAGTCACACCCCACCACTGTGTTGTCTGTTGGTCGGAAGTGAGTCACTAGGTCCATGCCACACTTCTCAGAAGGGGAATTAAGCTCCATATCTCAAAGGGAAGATCACTGAAGAATTTGCGGGTGTAGTTTTTAAACCACCACGTAAAATAAATAAATTAAATAAACAAACAAATAAATAAATAAATAAACCACCACGTAGCCATATCAGTTTCACATAACTGTTCTTCTATCAAGACGCTTTCTCACCTACTTAGAGGAAAGCCCTCAAGTCGCTTTCTTATGTGCGTTCTCCTTGCCATATTCCACCTCCTTCCCCACCTCCGACACCTGGATTTTGCCGAGATCGTTCTGCATTCAATTTCCAGGCCACTATTTGCTTCCCTGATCCAACTGGTTTGGGCTGAAGCATCTCTCCAGCAGTCTCCTCAGACGGGGTGCAGGATTTTGCATGCTCTAAAAGCTCTTGCTATCACCCCAATATGTGAATGATCACCTTGTGTAGATATAGGATTCTTGGGTCAACGTCCTTGTCCCTCGAGACTCTGAAATCACAGTTGTGATTATATGGCAAGAAGGCAGACGAGAAAGCCAACACCAACCTGGTTTTCTTTCCTTTGTCAGTAACCCTCCTTTTTGTCTGGAAGTTTATGATTCAAGAATTACACTAGGGTCTGTCTAAGTATGTGTCTTTTTAATTAATCCTCCTAGAACTCTATGAGCCCCTTTAATCAAGGCTTTCTTCAGCTCAGAAAAATTCTTTAATTAATTGTTCAATTATTGTTTTCCCTTTATATATTCTTCTTCTTCTTCTTCTTCTTCTTCTTCTTCTTCTTCTTCTTCTTCTTCTTCTTCTTCTTCTTTTTTCCTTTTTCTGAAACCCCTCTCCTTTGAAGATTAGATTACATTGCCTGGATTTGTCCTCCGAATCTCTCTCTGGTTTTGTACTGCAATGAGATTTTCTTCCACTTGAACTCCCAGGACACGGACTTATTTCTCGGCAGGCAGTGATCATTCTTTCTCTGAGCTCATTGGTTGGACTTTTAAATTGAGAAATCTTTTTTTTTTTTTTTTTTTTAGTTCCTGATAGTCCTCCCGCACCCCAGGCCACCCCCACTTCATCTCCTCAAGAATTTTTACTATTTTGTTAATGCTCTCTTCCTTCCTCAGTAGAGCCCGCTCTTCTTTTCAGTTTGGACTGCCTCCCTCAGGGTCCTCAGTTCTCTTGGATGGGGAGTCAGTGGCCCTGCTTCCGCTTGGCTGGGACACTGAGAAGGATTTCTCCTCGACCAAACTTGACTCGGGCTCCGCTGAGTATTTTTGTAACAAGGCTTCGACTTTTGGACTTCTGTGATTGTCTCTGCATTGTCTGATTTTAGCAAAAATCCTGCTGAGACAGTCTAACCCCCTCAATATCTGATCCCCTTGAAATCTGGTTCCTCATCCTCCACCATCCTCCAGATGTTGTCTGATGGGCCCGGCCTCCTGCGGCGGGAGTCCCTCTAGGTCTGTTTAGCCAGAACCTTGCTAAGCCCCCATGTTCGCTAAACTTCCATCCACTGACCCCCACCTGCTCCTTGGCTATAAATTCTCTTTTTTGTTGTTGTCTTCGGACTTGAGGCCCGTCTCTCCCCTCCAAGCCAAGACCCCGTTGCAGTGGGCTCTACCTCTATTTCCATGCCCCCACCTTGAATAAAATCTGCCTTGCCATTTTTAACAAGTGCCAGGAATCCTTTCTTCTTTAGCAACACAGTATGGGCCAGGCTGCTGGCATCTCCCGGGCAGTGGCAAACCCGCGCTGCGGTTCACCCCTCGAGGGCGGCAGTGCAAACCTGCATGTTGTCACCCTTCCACTGAGCACCCAAGGAACGCAGCCTACTGGGCTCCCAAGTTCCCAGTTATGGGGCTGGAAGGGACTGGGGCAGAGGAGGGCAGAGAGGCTCCCGCAGTGCTGGGAGGGGGGTAGCCTCCTCACTCCCCAGTGCTCCACTGGGTTGGCTTCTCCCAAGTGCCTCTAGGGAGGTGGGGGGACTTTGGAAGGGAAATCAAGATGAAAGGGCCCCACCCACCTTTAAGTGTGAGCTGGGAAGCCAAGAGGAGCCCGGCGCGCCAGGCGGGAAATCTGAACCAGAGGGCCGGGGGCATATTAGAGCAGCCTGGGGGAGCTTCCAAGGGAAGGAACCCCAGGCTGCAGTCAGGTCAATCAAATCAAATCCCCTGCGGGGTGCGGGGTGGGGGTGGGGGGCTTCAACCTCCACATTTACAAAACTCTACACAGGTGGCTTCTGCTGGGCAGGCAGGAACGGAAGCACCGGCCTTAGGAAGTTGTCTGAACCAATCGGACCTAGGTCTGGGGAGTGTGTGTCCACCCCCACCCCTGTCTGTGGACATGTGTGTCAAGTCCCCGACTGTTGTGGGGACACAACTTTGCTGTGCCCCAGCACCTAGCACGCTGCCTGACGCTCAGCACCAAGAGTGAATGAGCGCGTAAATCTGTATTTTAACGTGATCCTAGGACTGCAGAACCAAGAGGCCCCTGAGCCCCATGCAGTCAAGGGCCCCATGCACACACTCGACAGGTGGAGAAACCAAGGGGCAGAGCAGGGGCTCCCTGGAGCTCCAGGGGCCTAGGGCCCAGGCCGGCAGGATGGTGATACCCATCTCCCTGCTGCTCCACTCGCCTTATTTTTGGTTTCTTGCACGTTCTTTACACACCTGTGCACAGGTGAGGAGAGGCACACAGACTGCCGTGCCACAGCTTGGGACGCGTGGGCATCACACCGCACTGCTTATAGGCAAACTCTGCTTTATGCTGGGCCCGTGTTCCAAGAATGGGTCCGGGCATAAACCCTGTCTTGGCAAACGGAGTCCAGCTCAACCAATATTCGTTGAGCGCCCACTACGTGCCAGGAACTGTTTCGGTGGCCGCTGCTGCGATGCACCAGTGAACAAAAGAGAGAAGCCAGCCCTGCCCTCGCGGGGTTACATTTTAGTGGGGTACTGGATGGTCCCCGAGATGGCAGCCCAGGAGTCCACACCTGGTGCACAAGCTCCTCCTCCCGTCTGAGGGCTCCAAGTCCCTCTCCTTGAATCCGGGCCTCCCTCGTGACTCGCTTTGACCGACAGGACAGAGCGGAGGCTGTGCCAGCTGTGGGCCAGCAGCAGAACTGGCAGCTTCTGGTGTTGGTCTCTGGGAAGCCCGGAGCCCAACATAAGACGTCCGACCACTGTGCCCGGAAAGGAGCCCAGCCTGGCCTCCGCCGCCGCAGCCTCCGGACACACGGGCAATGCCACCCTGGCATTCCAGCGGCAGCCAGGCTCCGCGGCCAACGTCCCGCGGGACAGCAGACCTGCCCACCGAGCCCAGCCACCCACTTAGGCAGTAGAAATAATAAATTGCTGTTGCTTTAATCTACTAATTCATGGGCTGGCGGTACCGACAGCTAACGGAGGGGAGGCAGATAATAATAAACAATAAGCGTAATGAATAGGCATTATTTATTATTAAGCACATTATTTATTGTCAGTTTTCACTGGCTTTGGCTTTATGTCCATGAACACCCTCCATCCTTTTTTCTTGGGGCTAAACAGCCCCCACCCAGGACTCTCTCTGTGGGGCGCAAGCCGATGGCCGAACGAACAATCCCCAGCGTGTGGCCCTGAGACATGCCCCCAAGCTCTCTGAGTGCCTGGCACACAGTAGGTGCCTTCTCGGTGCATTGGCAAGCCTCCCCGCAGCTTCGGGGCTCACTGTAGCTGTCTGCACCCCGCCCTGCTCCCCCAGGGGAAGGAGGACCCTACAAGGACCCCCGTCTCCAGGCTGTGGAGCCTCGCCCCCACTCCCCGTGCCCCGAGGGCACCTGCAGGGCAGGTCTCCAGGCAGCTCCAGGAAGAGCGCTGGCTGCAACTTCTCCAGGGGCCTCAGCCTCCTTCCCGGGGTTCACGACTCCGTTCCTCCCCGGGGCGGGCACGCTACTCCGATAAGCCAGGCTGTGTAGGTCCTAACGGTGGCCGCAGCGACTGGTTCAGAAATGGGCTCCTAACCCAAGCCCATCCAGCCAGAGATGAGCTCGGAAATGTTGTGTTTCTGGGAGGGAAGATTCCTTTTTTCACGGGGCTTTTTCATAAGGATGGTGTAAGCCTGGAGCTGCTGGGTTGTAGTAGAAGAAGGCTTGCTGGAGAATGAAAGGAGAACTGGGGGGGGGGGGGAGGGAAGGGAAGGAGGAAGAGAGCTATTGACTGAGACAGACAAGCAGGAGGGCTGATGACAGTGCCGGAGCCCCTGGATCTAGCAGTTCCTGAAGCTGACCTTATAGGCAGAAGGAACTCACCCCTTCGGGCCGTAGATGCTTCCCTGCATTCTGAAGAGCACCGGTCATATTTAAGGGAGCCCAGCACGCTTTGCTGGAAGGTACAGGACCTACTAACAAATACCATTTACAAGCAAACAACTAAAAGTCACTTCTATCTGCGAACAAGGGCCTTGACGGTAGTGCTTGGGGCTCGTGGGTCAGGCCCGTGTTGGTTGTGGGTGACGGAAGACTGATTTTAACTGTCTTACACAAGCGGGGCGCCTACCGAGTCACCTCCCCCGGCACAGAGAGGACGGGGATGGGTCTACCTCCAGGAGGAGCTGGGTCCAGACACCGGGACCCTGGGGACCGTCTACACGTCCTCCTTTCTCTGGGCGCGTCAGAGTGGTTCCGCTACGGCTGACTCTCTCCGGTGTCGGGGGACACGGCCCCGGGCAGGCCCCAGCTTCCCTCCTCAGAGCCTCTGTGGTCAGAAAGAGCAAGTCTTTCCCTTCTGACTGCGGTTAGACAAGTCCTGGCGAAGGATTCGGATGGGGCCAGCGGAGGTCACGCACTGCCCGTGGCCACGCTCAGGACCTGCCGTCACAGGCAGGAAGAGGGAGGCTAGAGCCAGCCCTGCCTGTGCTTGGAGAGGACAGAGGAAGAGCTGCGACGGGCCTCCGGGCGGCGGGGGACGCCCCGTGGGGCACAGCCAGCCCCAGGTCTCATCACGCCAGTGTCCAGCCGGGGTGCCCCGGGGCTCAGAACTGGGGCCCAGACTGTGTTATGTCCCACCGGGCAGGGGGCCCGCAGTCTCGGG
This sequence comes from Nyctereutes procyonoides, assembly GCF_905146905.1. Taxonomy (NCBI): domain Eukaryota; kingdom Metazoa; phylum Chordata; class Mammalia; order Carnivora; family Canidae; genus Nyctereutes; species Nyctereutes procyonoides. The sequence goes on from NW_026575146.1 coordinate 87,761,136, forward strand.
GGGGCGGCGGGGAGCCCGGACAGGAGGCCGCTTGCCTTTGAATTATGCAGAGTGGAGTGCCAGGGTGGCTTTGATGGTGTTTAATTAAATATTTGCCACATTTAATTAATTAAATATTTAAATGTTAAATACGAAATCAGAGGTGCCTAAGTGGACACTATATCTCAGTAGCGTTAGTCATCCCACAAACCCCTGAAGGACTCCGGGGGACACTCGGGGAGCGTCATTAATTAATCAGTGGCCGAGGCGCCCTGGGCCCTGCAGCCTCAGAACGTCACGTGTGGCTCAGGCAGGGGGCTCCCCGCGGGGTGCCGGGGAGGTGGGAGCGGCCCAGCCGGCCCTGGGTGCCCAACCTGCCCGCGGCTGCACGCACACCCCCACACCTGCCGCCTCCTCCACCCGAACAGCGTCCCGATGCCGCAGTTCCGCCAGGACAGCCGGGTGCCAGGGCCCACGCCTGACCCCGCCACTGCCCGCACCCCGGCCTGGGAGCCCTGGGGGCCCCAGGAGCCCTCGGACAGCTTCGGGCCGGAGAAGGTGCTCCTTCCCAGGGCCCAGCCCTCGGCTCCTGGTGGAGGGGCCCCGCCACCATGGCCCGCCCCGGCCCACTGGCGTGGGAGGCTCCCGGGGCCACTGGCCTGCCCACGGGGACTGCGGGGCGGCTCCCCGTTGTCCTTGGGGTTCCCTGCCTGGGCAGGGGGCAGCACAGTCAGCGCCCCTGGGGGGGACGGCTCTAGGGACAGGTGGGGAAGCGCAGCCACAGACAGCTCTCCGAAGGACAAAGCGGACGGTTTGGGTCGCTGGGGGATTTCCTGCTGCTCCCAAGGTCAAGTCTGGACTCTCCCTCCACCGCCCAGCAGCCCGGCCGCCCCCCCCCGGTGTCCAGCATCGCCCTAAGCCTCCAGGCCCCTGGGCTCCAGTCCAGCCCCACCAGCCTGCTATTGGGTTCTGAGGGCGTCGGGTCTGTGTTCTCCGGGTCTTGGCATAATCCATCCTGCCTGCATCCCGGTGCTGTTCTTCGGGTCTCATCTAAGGTGTCAACGCCTCTGGGGAGGCCACTTGCCTGAACTGCGGATCCCCATGGGGGAGGTGCACAGGCGGATCCAGCCAGGGGCTACCGGACAGCCCCATCTGGCTTCGGGCTGCGCCGCATGCAGGGCCCAGCTGCCAGGACCTCCCCCACCGTGAGCTGCCAGCCCAGGGGCACAGAGAAAGGCGCCCGATGGAGGCTCCCAAGTGCCACCTACTGGCCACTGAAGAGGGAAGGCCGGGGTGCTGCCTGGAACCGGGACTTGCAGGCCCAAGCCTCCCTCCCTCGCTTCTGGGGGGGCGCCCCTGAAAGGCGCAGGGAGGGGAGCCCGGCCAGGTGGTGGCTGCCAGGACATTCTTTGAAACAAATGAGAAAGAGAAGCCGCAAAGAAGTTACGAGAGCCCAGGGCCTATTTAAAATGTTTGCGGGCAGCCCGGGTGGCCCAGGGGTTTAGCGCCGCCTTCGGCCTAGGACATGATCCTGGAGACCCGGGATCGAGTCCTGCATCGGGCTCCCCACATAGAGCCTGCTTCTCCCTCTGCCTGTGTCTCTGCCTCTCTGTGTCTCTCATGAATAAAGAAATAAAATCTTTTTTTTTAATTTTTATTTATTTATGATAGTCACACACACAGAGAGAGAGAGAGGCAGAGACACAGGCAAGAAATAAAATCTTAAAAGAAAAGAAAACGTTTGCAACGAGCAACCCAACAATTTTCAACAGCAAGATACACACACTGCAAGCGATTATGCTCTTCGCAAGGTAACTGAAGAACCCACGCAAAAGCCACCTGCTCCGGGACACTACAGGTGTTGAGTGGGTGTCGGCCTCCCGGGCTCCCGCCGTTCTCAGCGGCCTCTTGGGGAGCTGGGGGCCCCGCAACCCTGAGGCCCTGCGGCCTGGGCAGTGGCCCACGGGCGCCCTGCAGGGGTGACCGCCCAGGCCCCACGCAGGGCCGAGGGGAGCCAGTGGGGCAGCCTAGCAAGCCCACTAGCCGGGCAGAGCCCTGCACCCGCTTCCAGGCTGCACCCCCAGGACGCCCCGGCGCCCTGGGACCCCGCGCCCTCCGGCCTCTCCCGCCTTATTCCCTGCCCTTTATAAATATGCATCGGGCCGAGAGATGGGGGGCCTCTTTTTGAGGGAAAATTAGCCACAACGACAAGACAAGCTTAGTTATTCATGCAAACCATCAGCCCGCTCCCTGATTATGCAGGACGCAAACTGTGAGCCCAGAGTGGCTGCGCCCTCATCAAAGGCGCTGGGGCGCCCGGCCCACCTCGCGGCCCCTCTGTCCCCGCAGCTCCGCCGCCGCCGCGCAGGCCGCCGGGCCGCCTCCCTCTGACAGCGCCGCTCCGCCGCCCGGACCCCTCCACGCTGTATTTTAAAGGATTAATTAACCTTGTGAGATCGGTGGGGAAAGCTCCACCTGGCTATCTGCTGCATGAAAGCGTCCGCGCACCAGAGTATTTTAAGCTCACAGTACAGACCATATGGTATTTCAAAGAACAGAAGTTGAAAGTACAGTGCATATTTATTCCTTCCACAGAGAGCATTAAAGGGGTTTAAGTATTTTACTAAAGCCTCTATGTGCGGGCATGTGTGTGTGTGTGTGTGTGTGTGAGAGAGAGAGAGAGAGAGAGAGAGAGAGAAGCAAGCGGAAATAGACTTGCAGCACAGAAAAACACATTACACAGATTTATTTTCATCTCTCTGCCAACCCACCCCATAGCAACAGTGAGAGCTTGGTCTATGTAAACTTGAGAAAACAAGAAATATTTTATCAAATCCTCTCAACTCAGGGCTACTGCCAATGTCTCCTCCTGCTTTGAAGCAGGAGCAGCCTCCTGGGCGTCCGGGCTGCAGGCAGAGGGGCAGGTGTCGGGCGGGGGGTCTGAGACGATCCGGGGCCCAGGCCCCCCCGGGGACCCCCAGGCTCTGCCGTCAAAGCCAGGGCCGCCCGCTGGAGGGGAGGTGCCGGGCTCTCTGTACCCCGCAGGCCTTATCTCAGGCCTGGCGTGAGAAGCAAATAGGAAATAGATACACAGGGCAGGCGGCACTGACGGCCTCCCTCGAGGAGCTCTCAATCTGGAATTTTGAGAAAAACTCATTGTAGACGCCTTTTAACTCTTTCCCACCTAGCATCCCATTGCCCTCGGCTTGGGAACAGCCCCCACCCTTGTCCTTGAGGAGGCCCTCTCTCTATGTCTCAGGCCAGGTGTCTCCCCCGTGACTCTAGGGGTGACCAGTGCTCGAGGCTGGGCCTTCAGAGCCCCCACCCCCTGGCTTCAGAGACTGGTGCAGGGGGGTCTCAGGACCCCACACACGGACGCGGCTCAGCTCTGAGCCATCTGGGGAATCGCTAGGGAAGTGGCTCTCTCTTTTCCAGACAAGCTTGCCAGGCTGAGAGCTCGGAGCTCACTGTTGACCTGCCCTCTGTCAAAAATTATTGAGAGTCTGAAGCCGACGTGGATGCCGTCCTAAGGACGACTCCTCTGGGAAGAGGCAAAAATTAAAATTCTAAAGATAAACAAAATGTTTAAAGGAAAAAATAAGGTAGGGCGGGCAAGCCGGTCAGTTCGGCTGCCCAGGATGGGGCCGCTGTCTCCTGACCCCGCCACAGCTTTGATCCAATCTAGAGGGGAAAGAGCTCTCCAGAATGCCAGGCTGCCCCCCCTTCAAGGCCTCAGGCTCTACTCGTCGTCCCAAATCTCTGCCGACGGGGGCAGCAGTGAGTAAATGGAACTGTCACCTGAGGGAGGTGGGGCCTCAAGGGCAGTGAGGAGGGCCCTCCACTCCCTGATACAACTTTTTTCACAAGAAAAGACTCTGTCAAGAAAACCGTGGACTCAGAAATTCATCAGAAGCACGCTAGGCCTCGCCTCCCTCCCCATCCTACTGATAAAAAATCTGAATACCAGGAGGATGACTCAGCCTCTCCCTCACCCCAAACTGACCATCTTCAAATCTTTCCCGTCACATCTCTCGGGGAGGCATTTTCCAGCTATAAGATGTAAATGGGAAACTGCAATTTTCTCTAATATTCTATAACTTAACATCGAACCTCCTTTTTACACGACGGCAGAAAAGTCAGTCTAATCAGCTCCAGGATTTCTCAAACACGTGGAATTCTGTTCAGTCATTTCAGATTTAAACCCAGGCAATTTATGTTTTCCTCTCCATCCTCTTCTTCGTCTGAGTCTCGGTGACTAACAGAGTCATGGCATTGGGGACTTTGGCAGGGAAAGAGTTCTAGGTTAGCCGATGTCATTTCTCGGAGGTTCTGCTCTGTCGGGGGGAAAAACTATCTGATCAAGCCCTCTGTAGGTGACAAGCACAAATTTTACAAACTGAAGGCACTGGAGAGGGACGAAATGGCAGACACTGAGAGAGAGTCCATACTTAGGGCAGCGAACAGCACTGGACAAGAGTCCCATTATGGGTTTAGTCTGATGGCAGGTTCCCGTCTGCCCCACACAGGGCACCTGAAACTTGGATAGAAAACTCTGGATAGAAAAGTACTTCTGGGGGCACCTGGGGGGCTCAGTGGATGAGCATCTGCCTTTCACTCAGGGCACGATCCCAGGGTCCTGGGATCGAGTCCCACATCAGGCTCCCTGTGAGGAGCCTGCTCCTCCCTCTGCCTCTGTCTCTGCCTCTCCCTCTGTGTCTCTCATGAATAAATACATAAAATCTAAAAAAAAAAAAAAAGTACTACTGGCTTGAAGAACCAGGAGTTAGGGCAATTCCAACAACCAAAAAGTAACTGGGGAAATACAAACAAAGAGAGAGCCATAGAAGGGGAGTCCCCACGTTTGTGTATAAAATGCCTGAGTCACTGGCCAATGCCAGAGCACGGATGAGCGAGGCAGTCACAAGTAGCCCAGCAAAAGCTGAAAGAACTGACATTCCAGCTTCTATCACCTTCAGGGAAAGAGTTTATAGTTTCTACTCAACAAAGTTAATTCCCTGCTTAAATAAAAATGAACATTCTTCAGAGGACTATAATAAAGCCGCAGTATCTATTAACATATCACAATGTCCAGGATAAAATCCAAAATTATATGACATACGAAGACACAAGGAAACATGACCCACGTTCTGGAGGAAGGGCAATCAATGGATATGGACCGTAAAGTGACCTTAGATGTTGAAATCAGCAGTCATTTTAAGGCAGTTATTATTATAAGCATGCATATGAACATAAAGGAAAATATGATAATAGTAACTAAAGATAAACAGTCTCAGGAAAGACATAGAAAGCATAAGAAACCAAAAAACTGATGTCATCTTCCTATGTGTGGCGGAAAACCTACTGATTATAGTCAAGACGTCTACACTTGCTGGCATCAGCTGAGAAGGCCATTTCTCCATCCGATCCACAGTTATCAGACCGTACTAGCCCCTCTTCATTCTCCTCTTCTAGAATAAGAGGCCCTATCAAGTCTACAAGTCTTTTTCTTGAGAAACATCTCCCACCTTCTTTGGGCACAGGAACATGAGGCTAAAGCCCACAAAATCTGGGTCCCAAGGACACACATACACACACCAAACCAATATCCCTCATGAAAACAGACACAAAACCCATAACAGAATTTTAGTGGATCAAATCAAGAAATACACAAAAGTGGGCTTTATCTATGAAATTCTAGATTTGTTTAAAAGTAAAAATTCAATGGATTCTCTATACACTAATAACGAAGCAGCAGAAAGAGTAATTAAGAAAATGATCCTTCTTGTGACTGCACCAAAAACATAGGAATAAAGTTAACCAAGGAGGTAAAAGATCTGTACCCTGAAAACAATAAAACACTGATGAAAGAAGAGGACAACAGAAAGAAAAGGGAAGACATTCCATACTCATGGATTAAAAGAAAAATACTGTCAAAATGTCCATACCGCCCAAAACAATCTACAGATTTAATGCAATCCTTATCAAAATACCAATAGCATTTTTCATTGAACTAGAAGAAACAATCCTAAAATATGTATGGAACCACAAAAGATGCTGAATAGGGGCACCTGGGTGGCTCAGCGGTTGAGTGTCTGCCTTCGGCTCAGGTCGTGATCCTGGGGTCCTGGGATTGAGTCCTGCATCGGGTTCTCCACAGGGAGCCTGCTTCTCCCTCTGCCTATGTCTCTGCCTCTCTCTGTGTGTCTCATATGAATGAATAAATAAAATCTTTTTTAAAAAAAATGCCAGATAGCCAAAGCAATCTTGAAAAAGAGAAACAACAGGAGGTATCAAAATTCCAGACTTCAAGTTATGTAGATTACTACAAAGCTGCAGTAATCAAAACAGTATGGTACTGCCACAAAATAAACACACAGATGAATGAAACAGAATAGAAAGCCAAGAAATAAACCTATGATCATATGGTCAATTAATCTTTGACAAAGGAGGCAATGGGATAAAGACTGTCTTCAACAAATGGTGTTGGGAAACTGGACAGCTACATGCAAAAGAATGAAACTGGACCACTTTCTTACACCACACATTCTTACACCACACACAAAAATAAACTCAAAATGGATTAAAGACCTAAATGTGAGACCTGAAAACATAAAAATCCTAAGAAAGAGCACAGGCAGTAATTTCTCTGACGTGAGCTGTAACAACATTTTTCCAGATACTATGTCTCCCCAGGCAAGGGGAACAAAAGCAAAAATAAATTATTGGAACTACATCAAAATAAAAATCTTCTGCACAGCAAAGGAAACAACCAACAAAACTAAGAAGACAACCTATGGAATAGAAGAAGAAGATACTTGCAAATGACATATCCAATAAAAGGTTGGCATCCAAAACACATAAAGAACTTACACAACTCAACATCAAAAAAAAAATCCAATTAAAAAATAGGCAGAAGATATGAACAGACATTTCTCCAAAGAAGACATCCAGATGGCCAGCAGACACATGAAAATATGCTCAGCATCACCCATCATCAGGGAAATGAAAATCAAAACTACAATGAGTTATGACCTCATACCTGTCAAAATGGCTACAATAAAAAATCCAAGAAACAACAAGTGTTGGCAAAGAGTGAAAAAAAAAAAAAAGGAACCTTTGTGTACTATTGCTGGGAATGCAAACTAGTGCAGCCATTGTGGAAGACAGTATGGAGCCTCCTCAAAAAATCAAAAATAGAACCACCATATGATCCAGTAATCACACTGCTGGGAATTTACCCAAAGAATACAAAAACACTAATTTGAAGGGAAATATGCATCCTTATTTATTGCAGCATTATTTACAATAGCCAAGATATGGAGGCAGCCCAAGTGTCCACTGATAGATGATTAGATAATGAAGATGTGTATATATATGGGAATATTAATAATTCATTAGTAATAATATAATATTAATTAATAACATGGTAAAGTGGTGTACACACACACACTGGAATATTATTCTGTCATAAGAAGAATGAAATTTTGCCACTTACAACAACATGAATGGATCTAGAGAGTGTAAAACTAAGCAAAATAAGCCAATCAGAGAAAAACAAATATGGTATGATCTCACTCAGATGTGGAATTTAAGAAACAAAACACACACGGGGTGTGACAAACCAAAAAGCTGACTCTTAACTATAGAGACTAAACAGATGGTTACCAGAGGACAGGTGGATGGGGGGATGGGTGAAATAGGTGAAGAGGATGAAGAGTACACTTATCTGGATGAGAACTGAGTAAATATGGAATTGTAGAATCACTCCATTATATAGCTGAAACTCCTATAGCCCTGTACGTTAACTACACAGGAATTAAAGTTTTAAGGAATTAACGCATTCATCATTAGAACCAAATAAAGGAGAAATACCACATGGTCAGGTCATTTCAATGGATCCAGAAAACATGTTTGCAAAATTCAATACCTATTCACAATTTTAAAAGAAAACAGACATCTCAGCAAACAAGAAATAGGAGGATAGTTCCTCAATCTGATAATAGCATCCTTGACAAGATTTTGTCTAACACCTTTAATGGGAAAAGAGTGAATGCTTTCCTCCTAAGCTCAGAAAAAAGAAGTTCCCATATTCATCATTGTACTGGAAGTCCTGGCCAATGAAATAAAACAGGGAAAGAAATAAAAGGCACACAAATTTAAGAAAACCTAATTAACTTTATTCATGGCAGACATGGTTATCTATGTAAAAAGTCCCTTAAAAATACCAAAAAAAACCCAAATTAGATTAGAAACTTGTAATTTGGGGATCCCTGGGTGGCGCAGCGGTTTGGCGCCTGCCTTTGGCCCAGGGCGCGATCCTGGAGACCCGGGATCGAATCCCACATCAGGCTCCCGGTGCGTGGAGCCTGCTTCTTCCTCTGCCTATGTCCTCTCTCTCTCTCTCTCTCTCTCTCTCTCTCTCTCTCTCTGTGACTATCATAAATAAATAAAAATTAAAAAAAAAGAAACTTGTAATTTTATAATCAATACCACTTAAAATGGCATTTAAAAAGTTAAATATTTAGAGATGAATCTATCAAAATATGCTTAGGGTTTGTATGTGTAAATATTAAAGCCATATTGAAAGAAATTAAAGAAGACCTAAGTAAATTAAGATATATACCATGTTCATGGATTGGAAGAGTCGATCCTGTTAAGATATCAGTTCTTCCCAGATTGATTTAGATTCAGGGCAATCTCAATTTATATCTCAGTAGGCATTTCTGTAGCAAATGAGAGGCTGATTTTATATCTTGAAATGCAAGAGATTTAAAATAGCTAAAACACTTAAAAAAAAGATGAACAAATTTGAAGAAGTTTCACTACCTGATTCCAAGACTTATGAAAAAGATGTATTCTACAGAGGCCAAGACGGTATGGCGTTGGTGTATGGATAAACATATAAAACTAATGGAACAGGATAGAGTCCAGAAATAAACCCACAAATATATGATGAATTGATTTTGATAAACATGCCAAGGTCGTTCAGTGGGGAAAGGACAGTCTCTCCAACAAACGATGTTGGGAACCACAGGAGATCCATATGGGAAACATTCTGAGCTTTGACTCCTACTTCATATCATACAAAAACTTAACTCAAAGTAGTTAATGGACTGAAACATAAAAAATAAAACTACAGAACTACCAGAGGACTATGTTGGAGAAAATATCTGTGACTTTGGGGTGGGCAAGGAGTTATTTCTTTTTTTAATTTTTATTTATTTATGATAGTCACACAGAGAGAGAGAGAGAAAGAGAGAGAGAGAGAGAGAGAGAGAGAGAGAGAGGCAGAGACACAGGCAGAGGGAGAAGCAGGCTCCATGCACCAGGAGCCCGACGTGGGATTCGATCCCGGGTCTCCAGGATCGCGCCCTGGGCCAAAGGCAGGCACCAAACCGCTGCGCCACCCAGGGATCCCTGGGCAAGGAGTTATTAAAATAGAATACCAAAAAGCAAAACAAAACAAAAAAACCATGAGCCATTAAAGAAAAAAAAAACATGATACGTTTAGACTTCATCAAAATTAAAACCTACTTTTCAAAATTTCTTGCTAAGGAAATGACAGGGCCAGCCGCAGACTGCGAGAAAATATTGTCAGTGTATATACTTGTTGAAGGACTTTCACCCAAATACAAAAATTGTTTAGGACTCCATACTAAGAAGGCCAATCACCCCGTTTAAAACTAGAGAAAGATCTGAATAGCCAGTTGACAAAAGAAGGCATAGAAATGGCCGCAAAGCACTTGGAAGGATGCTCTACTCATCCAGGAAATGCAAATGAAATCCAGAGGGGTGCTCCTGGGGGCTCACAGGAAGGCTGGGGGTCGGGGAGACGGACTGCCCGCAGGCAGGCCAGAGGCTGAGGAGCATATGGAGGAAGGAGAACGCTCAGGCACAGCTGGCCGGAGTGCAAAGTGCACGCATGCCCTGGGACACAGGTGTCAGCTGGACAGAAGGGGAAATAAGATTAAATACCTACTCACCACACAACCCAGCAGTCATATTCTAGAAATTTCTAAGAGAGATGAAGGCACAGGCCAACACAAAGCCTTCCACATCGAGGTACACAGCAGCGCTCCTTGCCCTAAACTGGAGACAGCGCCAGCGTCCGCAGCAGGTCACCAGGTTGTAACGCACCCGCGCTACGCGGGACGCAGGCCAGGCCGGCCCACTAGGGCCACAGCGTGGACGGTCTCACGGGCTTCAGGCGGAGTGACAGAAGCCAGACGCAAGGTGCTGGTTTATATAAAACCGCGAGACAAAGCTCATCTATGGCAAGGGAAAGGAATCAGTGGCTGCCTGGGGCTGATTGTGGGGCGCGGGGTGGGGGGTCCTGAGTGTGATGTAGGGGGACCGAGGGGTCCTGTACCCTGACCGCGGAACTGGTTACACCGCTGTGAGCCCTTAAAAGACTTACTTGAAATGGGCACGCCTGATCGTCAATTCTACCTCGATCTTATTTTTAAATGCACCTGTTACTCTAACTTTTAAAAAAATGGACCTGAAAATCAGAGGGAAAAATTCAACAACACAAGAGCCCGTTATCGGGTAAATTAGATACATTTGTGTCACGCGTACCAGAGGGCTCCAGGCAGCGGTGCTAAAAGCTAATCGAAAGTGCAACTGGCCAGTAAGGGGGGGCGGGGGGAGTCCGTGTACTAAGGGTTCTTGTCTCTGGGTGGCTGCAAGGGGGGCACGGGAGCTTGAGGGCACGTGGGGTTGGCGGCCAAGAGGAGCCCCAGGAACTTTTAAAGGCTTCGAGGCTCAGATACTACTGGGGATTTCAACCCTGTCCCAGGTCGGGAGTGTAACTTCCTGGCGTCCCTAAGGCTCTCGGGTGCTGCTGGCGGCCGCCTTCAACCAGCGGCCAACCACACGGCGCGGCCCCACGCGACACTAACTGGCTGACTTCCACTCTCCGGGCCTCTGCTACCAAACTTGTGATGGGAGGGGCCTGGACCCCACGGAGGTCTCTTAGGGCCGTGACACTAACTGTTCCACGGGGGTCTGGCCCTTCCCTCGCAGCTCCAGGGCTGTCCTCACTCACACATCGTCACCCCCCAGCTAATGTTCTTTATGGAAAGAGCCCAGGGGTCCATCGACTAATGAATGGATAAAGGGGGGTGTGGGACGTGTACACACACACACACACACGATGGGCCATTACTCAGCCGTAAAAAAGGAAGAAATCTTGCCATTTGCAATGATGTGGATGGAACTAGAGGGTGTAAGGCCAAGTGAAGGAAGTCAAGTCAGAGGAAGACAAATACCAGATGATGTCACTCCTACGTGGAATTGAAGAAACAGAACAAATGACCATGGGGCTGGGCGGGGGGTGGTGCTGGCGGGGACAGGAAGGAGAGGGAGACAAACCAAGAAACAAAGAGAAGCAAGTGCTTGCTGGTGGGCAGAGAGGAGGCGGGTGGGGGATGCGTGAAGGAGGTGACGGGGACTCAGGACGCGCTTGTGACCGGCACTGGGTGTTGCACGTGCGGGTTGAATCACTAATTTCTACACCCGGAATGAACATCGCGCTGTATGCTAAGTAACTGGAGTTCAAATAAAAACTTGGGGGTGGGGAAGAGGAGCATTTTTTTCAAAAGCTAAATGAATGAATGAATGAATGAATGAATGAATGAATGAAGCGGGATATAACACTTTCTGCCTTTCGATCACTCAGTGGATTGGCATAGAAAGACGGGGTGAAGGGCTCCGGGCACCATGACCTTGGCTGTGCCCGCAGCCGCCGAAGCTCAGGAAGGAAGGGAAGGGCCGGCGGGAGCCCGAGGGTCTCTCATGACCTTACGGAAGCCCGCCGCCTCCTGGCCTTGGCTTCCCCACCCGGGTTTCTCCTCCGGAGGGGACAACGATGGCCGTCAGCAGCTCCAGCTCCGGTCCCACTGTGCTAGCGCTCTCCGCAGAGGGAGAGCCCGTGTCCCGCAAAAGTTCCGAAGGTCATTGGACTCCTGGGTCAGGCACCCTGACGTAGGCCCAACGCCCTGCTGGCCGCCTCTTGCCTTCCTTAGCGATTTTTGCACGAGGGTCCTTGCCCTTCCATTTTGCACAGGGCCCCACAAATTGCATAGCTGGTCCTGGGATCAACCGGTTCAAACCCACAGCCCGAGAGTAGGAACGCCGGTGGCCGGCGGAAACCAGGAGCCCCTTACCAGGTGGAGGGGAAGGCGGGCCGCTAAGGGCTGCGGGGCCAGGGTGCCCCCCCCCCCGGGGCACTGTTACCAACACGGTGAGTATTTTGCAGTGTGGCTCTGTGTCCCATTCCAATACAAGATAAACCTAAACAAAGGAAATGCAGCTCTCTCTCTGGGAGCCCACACGAGAGCTGTCAGGGCGGTGGCCTGGGGTCAGGGCTTACGGTCCCCGTCACCTCCACGACACTCTCCACGGCTTCCAGAGCTGGGCAACGGCCAAGAGCGCTGGTTCGAAGCACGGCCTCAACTCTGAAGCTAGGAGGGGTCCGGCTCTGGGTCACCGGGACCTGATGCACACCTTTGTCCCCAACTCCTGAGTGCACTTCCTGGTTGGTGGGGGAGGAGGGGGCACGGCTTCGGATGCCCTCCCTCCTTTCACTCCTGATGCCAACTCTCTGAGTCCGGCCTTATTTTTATTTCCATCTCACCGGGAAGCAAACCAGGGCTCACTGCGGCTGGGTTTTCTGCCCAGGTTCCTATCTCTGCAAGGTAGAAGGCAGATTAGAACCTCCGCGTGTAAACTCCGAAGTCCAAGATCTGCCCTCTAGATCCTTTCTGCCTTGACGCCGCACCGAGACCTTGAACCCTCTGATGACTGCTTCCTTATATGAAAGTGAAAATACGCTCAGGGGCACCTGGGGGGCTCAGCGGGGGAGCCTTGGGCTCAGGCCTTAGGATAGATCCCCGGCCTCGGGCTCCCTGCATGGAGCCTGCTTCTCCCTCTGCCTGTGTGTCTCCCTCTCTCTCTCTGTATCTCCCATGAATAAATAAATAAAAATCTTAAAAAAGAAAAAAAAGAAAATATGCTCCATCTTTCACGAGGGACGTTAGAGCATCTTCCAACTTCCTCCCCTGCCCAATCCAAGTGCACTCCTGGTGGGAGGCGCAGGAGGACCCATCCCAGAGGCTCAGACACCAACAAGCCCTCCTAGACTCGGACGTCACCAGGATGGCAGTCCTGACCTGCCCACAGCTCTTCACCAGGCTTTGCCCCCCTTCCCAGAGGCCCATGCTGGCCAATCCTCGTCCTCCGCCACGAGAGTCCCTGTCACAAGCAGGCCTCTGAGGAAGTCTCCCCGGGCATACACCCGAGTGCCACTGCTGGATCCACAGGTTCGGGGCCAGGACTCAGGGGAGGCAATGCTGCCCGGGGAGCAAACTAAGGCAGCAGCTTAGGGTCATTCCAGTGAAGACTCAGCCCCAAGAGCAACAGCCTCCCTACGGTTTGTGCCCTCGGCCTTCACGTGCTTCACCCCAGCTGGAGCCTTGCAAGGGTACGTACATACTTCATTTCTCTGCGCCCGTCACGTCCTCTGCCATCCACCCAAGCCTGCACTTAGCCTCACCTGACCTGCTGGACTGTATGGGTTCGCGGGGTACAGCGGCTCTGTCTCCTCCCTCTGGTCACCAGTGAGGGCGAGCCTTGTTTGCACACCCTTAGCCACACTGATTCTCCCTCTGCCTTTTGATCCTTTGCCCTTTTTTTTTTTTCTTATTTAAGGTTCCTTTTCTACTTTGGACTGATTTTCAGAAGTTCCTTGATGATTCCAGTCACAGCCTTTTGTTGGTTTAAGGCACGGAGGATATCTTCTCCTAGCTTATCACCCCCATGTTGATTTTGTTTATAGAAAAGCAACATTTTCGATTTTGCTCTAGTCAAATCCATCATGCTTCTCTTCATGGATTAAGCTTTAGAGGTAATGATAAATCCTTTCCTATTGCAGAGATATTTCCTACGTTCTAACTTATTACCTTTATATTTTTACCTGTAATTAACTAGATAGTTAATCTATTTGGAGTTTATGCATATGGTATGAGGTAGGAATCCAAATTTTATTTTTTCTCCATTATAGAAAGTCAATATTTCCAGCGCCATTCACAAAATAATCTAGCCCTTCTCTAATAATTCGTGATTTTATCTATCACATGCCAAGTTACCATATTTAAACGAATTTAGTCTGGACTCTCCAAACTATTCCACTTATCTATTTGTTTCTGTCCCAATATCACATTACTTCAATCACTATGGTTTTGAAACCTGTTTTAACACCTATAAGAACGAGACCTTCCCCTATTTTTTCTTTTTCAAAGCTGTCTTAGTAGACCATGGGTCTTTATTCTTCCGTATAAATCACAGAGTCAGTTTCCCCAGTTTCAACACAATCAGGCTAGAGTTTTTACTGAAATTTCATTGAATAAACAGATCACTTACATTCTTTCAAAGTTAAGGCACCATCCCACTATTTATCTGTGCATTTAGGTCTTTAAAAACCATCCACATAGCTGAATTTTAGATTTAGCTCCTTACATGTCTTGTACATTTTTTTGTTAGGTTCCTAACAAATTTCTAAATACTTCAGTATTGTACAAGGCATCTTATCTTCATTGCATTTTTGAGAAATGTATTATTATTGCAGAGGAACCCACTACTGACTTTATATTCTGATCTTGTGTAAAATACTCTTATGCAATGTTCTTATTAGGTGAATTGATTCGTCTGTTGATTCTCCTGTTTTCTATGTTGATAACCATTTGACCATAAAAACAAGGTTCCACAACATGAGTGGACCTCCAGGGCATTATGCAGAGATAAGTCAGACAGAGAAAGATAAAAACTATTATGATATCCCTTATATGTGGAATCTAAAAAACAAAACAAAACAGAAAGCCTTGGAAAACAGAGTGGAATGGTAGTTACCAAAGGCTGGGGGTGGAGGAATGAGAGAGATGTTGCTTAAGAGCACATACTTGCCACATGTAGATAAATAAGTCCTGGGGATCTAAAACACACTGCATGAATTGGGCAACAAAACTGTATTATAAGCACTAAACTTGTTAAAAGATCAAAATAAGAAAGGAGGAGGAGGAGGGGGAGGAGGGGGAGGAGGAGGGGGAGGAGGAGGAGAAGCTGCCTGTTTGCTTCCAGTCCTTTATCTCCCTGTGTTCTGACTCCAGGGCACTGGCCAGGACCATCAGGTACCATGTTGAAGAGCGGCCAGGCCGGAAAAACATCCTTATTTTCTTTCTGACTTGTATTTCCTTATTTATTTATTTATTTTTAATTTATTTTTAATTTTTATTTATTTATGATAGTCACAGAGAGAGAAAGACAGAGAGGCAGAGACACAGGCAGAGGGAGAAGCAGGCTCCATGCACCGGGAGCCCGACGTGGGATTCGATCCCTGGGCCAAAGGCAGGCGCCAAACCACTGCGCCACCCAGGGATCCCCTTATTTATTTATTTTAAGTAATTCCTACCCCCACGCAGGGGCTCGAACTCACGCCCAGGAGATGGAGGCGCAGCTCCATGGACTAAGTCAGCCTGTCCCTCCTCTTTCTGACTTTTAAAAGGCTGGAGAGATGGGGGGGGGTGCTTAGGCTAGTATTTAGGGCGGGTGAAGGCAGGCAGGAGAACCCCGCTCCTGCCGCGCAGGAAGCCTGACGGAGGGAGAGCGGGCGGGGTGGCCCGGCCCAGGCTGCTGCAGAGACCCCAGAGGCCCGAGAGGCCCGGGAGGCCCGGGGCGGGGCACCGGGCGCCGAGGGCGGCCCGAAGTCTAGGGGAAGAGCACCGAGCAGGGGCGGCCCTGCAGAGACCGCAGAGCGACCCGGGGGCGGGGGCCTGCACCCCGCGGCGCACGCACCTCCGCGCCCCGGGCTCCGGGACTCCGCGGCCCCGCCCCCGGCGCTGGCCCCGCCCCCGGCCCGCCCCCGGCCCCGCCCCCCGACCCGCGGAGCGCCTGCGCGGGCACGGCCCCGCCCCCCCCGCTCCGGCCCCGCCCCCGGCCCTCCCGCGGCCCGCGCCCCGCGGAGCCCCCTCGCTTCGCCGGCCCGGCTGGCCTGCACCGGGAGCGGCCCCCCAGGCCCCGCGGCGGGCGTCGGGGCGGCCCCAGGCCGCGCGCAGGACCCAGCGCCCCCGCCGCCGCCGCCAGGTTCAGCCGCGCTCCCGCGGCCCCGGCGGGGCGGGGCGGGGCGGCCGGAGCGGGGGAGGGGCGTGGCCGGGGCGGGGGCGTGGCCGGGGCGGCGTCACGTGGGTAAACACGCCGCACGTGGAGCCGGGCGCAGCGCGGGGGCGGGGCGGGGCGGGGCGGGCCGGCGCGGAGGGAGGCGGGGCGGGGCCTGGGGCAGCCGCGGGCGGCGGGCGGCGGGCGGCGGGGCTGGGGCGCGCGGGCGCGCGTCCTGCTGCGGCGGGAGCGGAGGCCCCGAGGTCGGCTCAGCCGCGCCCGCCCGGCCCGAGGTCGTGGTGAACCTGCGGCAGCCGGACGGCGGGCGCGGCCGCGCTCAGGTGGGGACGCGGGGCGGCGGCGAAGCTCCTCCAAGGCCACGTGGCAGCGAGCGGCGCCGCCCGGTCCTCCGCGCTCGGGCCCCGGGCGGTCCTGGCGTCCTGTCCCCACCCTTGGGGGCCAGTGGCCGCGCCGCCCCGCCCCGCCTGGGGCCGCCTGTCTGTCCGCCAGCAGCGGGCAGCGCCCAGGGCGCTCGGGCCTTCCCCGCCGCCCGCCGCCGGCTACCCTGCCCCCGCCCTCCGCCCCCTCCTCCCCCTCCCCCCTCCCTCTCCTCCTCCTCTTCCTCCCCTTCCTCCTCCTCCCCTTCCTCTTTCTCCTCCTCCCCCCTCCTCCTCCATTTCTCCCCTTCCTCCTCCTCTTCCTCCTCCCCTTCCTCCTCCTCTTCCTCCCCTTCCTCCTCCCCTTCCTCCTCCTCTTCCTCCCCTTCCTCCTCCCCTTCCTCCTCCTGCCCTTCCTCCTCCTCCATTTCTCCCCTTCCTCCTCCTCCCCTTCCTCCCCCTCCTCCTCCTCCTCCATTTCTCCCCTTCATCCTCTTCCTCCTCCCCCTCCTCTTCCTCCTCCTCTTCTCTTCCTCCTCCCCTTCCTTCTCCTCCTCCTCCCTTTCCTCCTCCTCCCTTTCCTCCTCCTCCTCCTCCTCCCCTTCCTCCTTCCCTCCCTCCTCCCACTTGGTCCCCCGCATCTCCACTGCGCACCCCCGCCCCGAGGCACCACACGAGGCCTGGGCCGCCGGGGTGGGGAGTGGTGGAGGCCTGCGGGGCAGACAGTGCTCCTGGGGATTCACGGAGGAGCCTGTTGGCCCCGGAGCAACCCTGCCTGGCTCTGTGGGCGGTACCCAGCATGGGGAAGGAGCGCCTGCGGCTCGGGCTCCCCAGGGCCTGCAGGTCCCGGGAGGGTGCTTGGGCCCAACCCTGGGTTGGATTTTGGAGTTCATATAAACTAGTTAATGGACTTAACCAATCCCGGGCATCTCGTGCAGTGTAGACACCTGAAACGGCCGCCTTCCGACTTCCATTTGACGCTGGGCAAGAGGCTGAACCATCCCGTCTCAATTTCCTCTTCCTTAAACTGGGCTGGTGGGGGAGTTCAGTGACTAAGTGAAGCCTTGGTAAAGTGCTGTGGGCGCCGTGGGCGAGCACCCACACTCTGGCTGGGAACCGTGTTTTCCCTCTGTCGGAATCCAAGCCCAACCCCTGACGTCAAGGTCTGTTTTATGGAAGGTTCCACGCAGGCACCTTGGAACAGTGACTGGTGCTGATGCGTTCACCGAGACAGGTCAAGACAGCTACAGGCCCATGGGGTGCCCCAGAAGCTGAACCCTCCTGCTGCCTCCTTCCTGCTCACTTGCCTGCTGGCCAGGGTTGCTGCCACCCCCAAGGCCGGGTGTTGGGGAGGCTGCCTCACAGGGGTGTCCAGAGCCTTCCCTGCGTCCTGGGCCTGGCACGGTGGGCCACGCACCTGCAGCAAGAAGGAGCCTGCTCTTGGAAGCGGGATTTTTGAAGCAGCTTCAGATCTTTGCTGTCAACCTCTGTTTCCCAGGGTTTCTGTTGTTTCTGTATTTGCTGCTTTCTCAGAACAGCCTCCCTTCACTTTTTCAGGTAGTTTAGATGGGGCTCACTCCAACCCTGCCCCAGGGCCTGGCGGCCCCGGCTTGGCCACTCAGAGCACAGCATCCCTCTGGCCCTCTGGCCAGCAAAGGCGTGGTCATGTGACCCGTGCTGGAGAAAGGAGTGCCATCCTCAGCACTTTGGCCTGAGGTTCCGGGAAGGAGGTGCTTGCTGGTGGGATTATCAGCCCAGAGATGCTGGCAGGTGCCACCTGGGGAAGGACGTGCACACAGAGCAAAGCAGAGCTGAGCAAGGGAGAGAGAATCCTGAGGATAGCCTGCAAACGCCCAGATCCAGCCATGCCTGAGCCATGTGTGCCCCCGGGCTGTCCAGACAAAAGGATCCATGAATTCCTTGTTTCTCCTGCTTGGATTCTGTTTCACTTGCAGCTAAACCTCTTTATGTTGTCTGGCTGGAGACTTGGGGGCTCCGGGCCACAGGACTCCTCGCGGGTGGATCTGACCCACAGCTCTCTGGAGAGCGTCTCTGGGGGGCCCTCTCAGGGCCCCGTGCTGGCCTTCCTGACCCGCGGCCCCTGGGCCAGTGCTTCCTGGGCCCCAGGGCCAGAGCCCCTCCTGCGGACCCTGGTGGGAAGACTTGAGTCCTCCCAACTGTTGTGCTTAGTCGGGGTGCGGAGGGGCTCGGGGGCTCTGGAGCGTCCTCTCTCCCTCCCCGCCCCGCGCCCCTGGCCCCCACCACAGCCTCGTGGCCCCGCTCTTCCTCCCGAGTTACCTGAGGCCTTGCTCCACGCCCTCGGTTCTTCCAGGCCCGGCTGGCGGGCGCAGCGGCCAGTCCCGGGCAGCGGAGTGAGGGGTGGGCTTTCGCTCTGACTCGCTTACCCTGTAGCCCCGTGCGCCACTCCAGAGGCTCAGGGACCCAGAACCGCCTCGGGGAGCACGGC
Source organism: Nyctereutes procyonoides (assembly GCF_905146905.1). Lineage (NCBI taxonomy): Eukaryota > Metazoa > Chordata > Mammalia > Carnivora > Canidae > Nyctereutes > Nyctereutes procyonoides. The sequence goes on from NW_026575146.1 coordinate 87,780,108, forward strand.
CCGAGGAGCCCCGGGGAGGGCCAGCCCCGACGTGCAGCGGCCCGTCCGTCCGGAGAAGAGGGAAGGCCCGCGAGATCGCAAGCTTTGCTGCTTCTGCTTTTGGTGTGAGGGGCCACCTGCAGGTGTGAGCTCGTCTGCAGGAGCCAGGGTGCCCGGGGGCAGGGAACGGAGGACTGAGTCCGCAGGCTGGCCCCCGAGGCTTCCCGGGCTGGGGCAGCGCTGCTGGAGCTTCCGTAGTGCGGCGCGCACCGGGGGCCAGCAGCTGTTAGGGGTGAGCGGGCGCCCCCCCCCCCCCGCGGGGCATCAGCCCCTGCCCGGTGGTCGGTCTTCTCAGCCCTGGTGCCACCAAGGCTGCCAGGCACCAGCCCCGCAACCGGCCCCGCTGCCTGCCCAGAGGCCGTCGGGAGGGTAGGAGGCCGGGCGGAGGAGGAGCTCCGCGCCCCTCAGCTGTGGCCTGTTGCTCCCAAACGACCTCCCTGAGCCTGCGCCAGCGCACCCAGCCTCGGTGATGGCCCTGGTCCCCATCGTCGGCCGCAGGACACCGTGATGCCCACACAGGGAACTTCCAGAAGTGCCCTGTCCAAGCCGCGGGGGGCTGGCCGCGTTGGCCCCCCAGGCCGTTGCCGCACACCAGGGCTGTGCTGGGGAGGGCTGTCAGTGTGAAGGGGGGGCCGGGGGGTCCTCCAAACCCCATTCTGAAAGCCCTTTCCAGGCCGTTGCAGGTGAGATCCCTAGTTCGGGGCTCTCCCTTGACTCCCGGCTGCCCGCAGGCCGTGCCCCAGCCCACGCGTCTCGTGCTTGTGAAGTTAGTCTCCAAACAACAGCAGAAGCGTCGATTTGTCACAGGAAACCTTGTTTTCGGCCTGGATGCCTCCCGTGGGCCTATCCTGGGTCAGGTGTGCGCAGCCCCTCATGGGGTGGTTCCGGGCAGAAGGGGAGGACACAGGTTCAGCGCACCTCCATTTGGAAACTTCGGTGCCGTTCCTGACCACTCCCTGCGGGCTCCGGGGCGGGAGGGCGATGACAGACGTGGGCAAATGCTGTGGCTCTTCAGTCATCGCGGTGTTCCAGCACAGGCCCCCTTCCCTAACTTAGGCCAAATCATGAAACCTAATACCGATAGGGGTGGTGGGGAGAGAGCAACCCATAACCTGTTCATCTCTCGTGCTTCAAAAAGAACCCTTGGGTGCGGGATGGGATTTGAGGTGCACTAAGAGGGGTCCGCAGCTCTGAGATACTGCTCCACACCCAGTCCCACACGCACCTGCCTGTCGCCCCTCCCAGAGGACTCCGTGCGTGCCCGGGTCGGAGAGGACCTGTACCGGGATTATGGCACCGCGGGATGGAGGGCTGCGGGGCCTGGGGACATGGCAAAAGGCCACCTCCAGCTAGGACTGCTGTTGGCATTGCCCGGGCACAGAAAGGACGGGGCGGGGGCCCAGAGGACGGCCTCCAGGGACCCGCGGGACTCCGGGCTCACTCGGGCTGAGTAGCCGGGGCAGACCTTTTTAAAAAAAAAAAACAAAAAAAACAGAAACAAAAGGATGAAGTCATTAGCATCAATTGGGCACATTCAGTGTAGATTACTGACATGCCATTGTTATGAGGATAAAAGAAATATAATTAATAAAACCCGCCCGGCCCGGCCCGCCTTTTGTGCTCCCGTGAATTCTATATTGGCATCTGCATCTATCTCGGCCACAGACGAGCCCTCTCCTTCCACTCCCTGGACGTCGCTAAAATGAACGGTGCAGAGAAATCACTCCCAGGATCTGGAAACTCATCTTTTTCTGCTGCAATTTGTCTTGTGATGCCTCCGTTCTCTCCCTCCCAGGGCAGAATTAGAGCATTTTCCAGCAGTGACGCAAGAGGTTCCATTCAAGGAATAACAAAGCCAAGCCGGGCCCAAGGTCCTCCCACCTAGGACCCTGTTGAGGGCCACCCTGCAGGGCCGGTTCCCTTTCAGGCACCAACCTTTGGATCATTGCGGGGGGGCGGGTGAGTGGGGGTGTCTTGTGGATGCAGCCCTGGAATCACACTTGCCCCACCTCTGGCCTTGACATGCCCTAGATGGGCTGAGTGTCAGAGGTCACCCTGAGGGTCACCAGGCAGCCTGCAGGACCAGGGGGAGGTGGGCAGCCTGCTCTCTGCCCTGCGTGCGCACCGTCGCCCTGGCCCCCCACCCACCCTCCACGTCTAGAGAAACGAAACCTCGTTTGCATGACAGGAAGCAGGCAAGTTCCCTGAAGTGTACCGCAAACCTAAAAACACCCCAGCCCCGTCTTTCATCAGCACCTGGAAGACCAGCATTTGAAGAGAAACAGAAAGCCACTCTTCCCTCCTGGGGGGCAGGGCTCCCGCTGGGAGAAGGTGCCACCCACCGGGCAGTTGCGGAGCCCGAGTCCTGAGGCAGGTAAGAGAGGAGCTGAAAGCCCCACAGCCCTTGGGGTGAGAGCCGGGACGACCCAGGAATCTGGACACTCAAATGCCGGTGGAGGCAGGCGGGTGACGAGGACCCACGATGCTTTGCCCTGACCTTAAACACGCGCAAAAGCTCTGCACGTCCAGGGAGGGATATGCTCTCTCTGCCGCTTAGCTTGCACCTTCTACTCTCCCCATCTGTGTTTCCTTGCTTTTGATAGAGTTGGCGTTCGGGCTATCCGTCTTCTCCGGAAGAGTGGCGGCGAGTAGGTGGTGATGAGGGGCAGGGAGCCCCGGGCCAGGGCAGGGGTGCGGGGGACCCTGGGGCTCAGTGGGCCCTGCAGGCCGGGCCGCCGGGGGCCGGGGCCCGCCACATGATCTGGGCTCACGTGTCGGCTCAAACATTTCAGGACCATCTATGCAGCCCAAATGCAGCAGACGCCCATGGGCAGCAGGCTCTCCTACCCCCAGGGCAGGGGAGGGACAGAGGACCCAGGATTGGGGGGGGGGGTGCCTCAGGCCGCTGCGGCATCTCCCACCATGGAGTGCTCCTTGTCTACAACCAGGTGCAATGACTTGGTTAGGTGCCTAGCAAGAGGGACACAGAGAACTTTCTGGATGACGGGAGGGATGGGCTTGTCCGCCTGGCTCTCTGTCTGAGGATGCACTGGAGTCTGGGCCTTGGTAAGTCAGCCCACTCCCGTGACCCTTCCGGGAATTGGAATTCGATGGCGTGTGGCTCCTTGGCCCGGAGGAAACACTAGGAACGGCAGCAGGGCCCTGCCTCGCTTCCACGGAGTCCCGCTTTTCCACGTGAATGTTGGGCCTTTGCAAGCGGAAGATGGCGAGTGCGCCCCGCGCGTGGGAGCGCAGGAGGTTGAACGAGGGCGACTCCACGGGTGAGCACCAACGCCTCGCCCTGTTCATTCAGGGAGGGGGCGTCTCCGGCGTGCCCGCAGGTGCGGGGCCCTGAAATCCTGGGCTAAGCCACAGGCCCGTCGCTAAGCAGTCACTGAAAAGGAAAGAGCCAGACGGGCTGGGTGTGTGAGGCCAGGTGCGTTTTGAATGACCTCGGAGGTATGATCGGACGCAATAGTCCCGGACCACAAATTCGGTAAATATTTTGTGTCTTCGTGGGTTAGTGTACGCACAGGAAAGATTCTGGAGCTGTTTCAACGCCAAAACTGGTAGGAATGGCACCTCCGGGGGTTTTCACTTTCGATGTTGTATGTGTCGCGGAAGTCTAATGTATCATTTCCAACACGTGCCGCTTCTCCCGGAGTCAGAGAAAACCCAAGAAAGCTCAGTGACAGCAGCGCTCACGGGGTCAAGAGACGGCGGGCGCGGGAGCAGCCGTGGGAAGGCAGGGACTGTGACGCCCGCGGCTGGGAGTGGAAACGGGCGCAATTTGGGGAATTGGCCGACCACGTCGGGCGAAGCCGTGGGAGCACGTGCCCTCTGACACGGCCATTCCGGGCCCGGGGACGTGCCCTGGAGGGGTGCACACCCACGGCTCGCGTGCGCACGAGGTGCTTGCGGCGGCGGCCTGCTCGTGGGCCAGCCTGGGAGGGACCGTGTACACCGTGGGGCATTCACACAAGGGAAAACCTCACCACAGTTAAAAATTTAAGAAAAAAAAAAAAAAGGATCCCTGGGTGGCTCAGCTGTTTAGTGCCGCCTTCGGCCCAGGGCGTGACCCTGGAGACCCAGGATCGAGTCCCGCATCGGGCTCCCTGCACGGAGCCTGCTTCTCCCTCTGCCGTGTCTCTGCCTCTCTCTGTGTCTTTCATGAATAACAACAACAACAAATCTTTTAAAAAAATAAATAAAGGATTTAAAAATTCCGCCCCTGCCCGTGTCCATGTGGGTACGTCCTGAAGATAAGGTTGAAAGAGATCAGGAAGTGGTGTGGTCGTCGGTACAGTGTGATTCTACTTGTGTGAGCTTTTAGGACACCCAGAGTAGTGTCCCTGTAAGTCTGTGGCTTATGGAGCCAAATATAAATGGCAAAAGTCTAAAAATACGCGTGGGAACCATGCACACAGGCCTTGGGGTGATTGCTTCCTCTGAGGAGCAAGGAAGGCGGTGGGACGGGGCGGGGAGGCAGGCGGCCCTTCCGTGGCGTCTTTAACGTCGCGTTCCTTGAAAAGTGACGTGAAGCCGGCGCTGGGGCTTCAGGTGAGTCGTAGTTGGGCTTAAACTTTGGTGCCCGCCGGTGCGTGTGAACCGACCCCGCTGTGCAGTTCCGCGGTCCCTGGTGGCCGGTGAGCCGACTGGGTCCCCGTGTGTGTCGCGCGTTGCTGGCCCAGTTCCCCGGGCGTGGCGTGAACATCGGACGTGGAGTAAGGGATCCCCCCGGGGAAGGCCAAGGGCACCGTCCCTGGGGCGCCGGCAGGCGGAGGCCGATCAGCGGTTGCTGCGCAGCGGGCAGCGGGCCTGGGAGGCGGCCGGCCCGGGGCAAGCTGGCCTGGACCGTGGGGGCGGCGGGTCAGGCCTGGAAGGGACGAGACTTGGCGTGTGGCTGGAGGGAGGGGACAGGGGAGGAGTTGCCGAGGGAAGGGGCCTCAGCTGTGCTGGGTGTGGCCAGGATGCCCCAGGGTTTCCCTTGGGCGGCCTTGGGTGGCCTTGGGCAGCCTCAGGTGGACTCTAGCAGCCTTAGCTGGCTTCAGGTGGCCTCAGGTGGTCTCAGGTGGCCTCTAGCGGCCTTGGCTGGCTTCAGGTGGCCTCAGGTGGTCTCAAGTGGCCTCAGGTGGCCTCAGGTGGCCTCTAGTGGCCTTAGCCAGCTTCAGCTGGCCTCGGGTGGCCTCAGGCAGGGCGCTGTGCGGCCTGGGGACAGAAGCCCACGGCGGGAGACAGGAGGACGGGGACAGAGGCGGTCCCCGGTGGCGGTGAGGGCCTCGTGGCTGCAGGCGGGCTACAGGCAGAGGTGAGGGGACAGAAGTCTCTGTGGTGGGTGCGGAGGCGGGCCGGGAAGAACGGCGGCTGCATGTGGCGGGTCCCAGGCACCCAGAGCTGTGGCCCCCAGCTCCCTGCCGCCGGGGCCGCGGGGTCACCTCCCCGCCTCATCGCCTGCTTCCTTGGCTGACTCAGGGCCCGGGGTGGGGGGGGAAGGGGGACACACAGCAGGAGCCCGGGCCCGGCCCCCTGACCCCGCGGCTGCACCCCGCAGTCTTTCGCCTCCAGAGCTGGGGTGCCCCGCGGGGAATGCTCCCAAGGGAGGGCCCCCCGCTCGCAGCCCGGCCGCCCCCAGCAGCTGAGCCCGCTGCGGTCCGTGCCGCCCATTCTGGGGACTTGGTGTCGGCCGGGCAGGCGGCAGGGCGGGCCGGGTGCGGAGGGGGCGAGGACTGGACAGGGGACAGCGCCGTCCTCCCCCGACTCCCGGGGGACGGTCCCTGGGGGCCCGGGCAGCCGAGCGCCGCGCAGGCTCCGGGAGTCACGTTAGGGATGGGGATGAGGTAGGAAAAATCTGTGCTCATTGAACCCGAAATGCAGTCGTCTGTCAGCGCGGGAACTGAAGTGTCCGCGGCAAATTATATTTAGGGCTCCGTTGTCACCGGCAGATTAGCTAATGCTCGATTTTAAGCGTAGGCTGCTACTGCTATTGCTCCTGGTTAGCTCCGGCTGGCAGGTAACCTTGTGCAACAGTGACTGCTTTGCTTGAATAGCATATTTGATCAAACAGGACAATTCTTTCAAAAATTGAGTTCTCTGTGGCAATTTGAGACCTGTAATCAGCCAATTAGATGATTACAGCACGGATAAAAATAGTCTCCTAACAATGTCCAAGGTATAAATGTGATTTGAATTTCAAAATGTTGAGCATGTGGTAGGAAAACGCACGGTTGGGTAAATAGGACTAGACATTATCAGATTTGATTTCTCTTTGCAACCCTGCTCTGAGCTAGAGCCTCATTTTGCCCGAATAAACTCCAATCTCGTTTGTGTCGGAGAGGCCCGGGGTACATCTCGCTCCAAATCTCAAAGGGCTCAGCAGCTTTACTCCTCTGCTGAACGTCCGCGTGAGCCTTGGCACCACGTAGCCACGTGGTGTGAAATCCACGCACCCGAGAGCCGTGCAGGTCCCCGGGGAGCATGGCATTGGGAGGCCGTCAACACCCCCTACCCGAGGACCGGCGTTCTCGCTCTCCGGCAAGGGGACGGAGACACGGAGCACCTGTGGGAGGTCTGGCGAGGGACCTGTGGGCCGGGGCGTGACACGAGGATGTGGTTTGCTCTGGTTTGCTCGACCGCGATCCAGTCAGCCTTCACCGTCGGTTCAATAACTTGCTCTTTCTCCTCTAACACAAGGAAGTCGCACTCAGGGGCCAAGCCACCCCCTTCTCTGGGGCCTTTCTGCTCACCATCTCTGCTCACCCAGGTTGACCAGAGCTCCCATTTTCACCCTGATGTCGTCGGTTCGGCATCACCTGGCCTCAGCTGGGCTTAGCTGAATTGCAGAACAAAGATAGTGACTTAGCAAATGCGTATGCAGAGCCGACCAGCGAGGGACCCACGTCTGTGCTGATGACTAAAGGAAAAAGCACAAGGCAAAAGGAAGAGCTCCTTGAAGCACGGAAACTTGGTGTTCCTTCCTAGTGGCCGTCAGGGTTCCTGGCAGAGCCACAGGACGCGTTACTATGAATTCACTCATCCACCCAGGCCGGATCCTGTATTAGCAGCGATGATGACAAGAGCTGCCCGTGGCAACGCTGCCATTGCTAAAACAAAAACAAAGAGCCCTGATGTCCAGAAATGCAGCACTCTCAGGTTTGCATAATCGTTTCAGCAGGTCCCGCCACGCTCTGCGACACAAGGGCCAAAGCGTGTTTCAAGAGTTACCCCAGACCTGCGTTCAGACCACCGTCCCCTCGTGTGTCAAGCCCCGAAACTAATCCAAGGCTTTGAAAACCGAAATGTTCTCAGTGCCGTAATTTTGCACACAAAATGCCAAATGTAAATTAACCACTTTTAAGATCTTTCCAGAAAGTCATTACACAGGGTCACCATTAAAAATTCCCTGCTTTTTAAGGTGGGAGCATCTCTGCCTCCAATGAGGAAATAATTAGCTTGGAGTACCATTTGACTAAATACCAGTACATGTAGATTTATATTGAATGCATTTATTAGGAACACTGTATTAAAACTTGCCAGAGGGATGCCCGGGTGGCTCAGGGGTTGAGCGTGTCTGCCTTCGGCCCAGGGCGTAATCTTGGGGTCCTGGGATGGAGTCCTGCGTGGGCTCCCCGCAGGGAGCCTGCTTCTCCCTCTGCCTGTGTCTCTGCCTCTCTCTCTCTCTCTGTCTCTCATGAATAAGTAAGTCTTAAAAAATAAAAATTCAAAAAATAAAAATAAAAAATACATTAAAAAATAAAACTTGCCAAACTGTAACATCACAATGTAAAGGAGTAGGGAGGGTCTCTCTCCTCCAGCTTCACATAAATGATTTAAAATGGCTGTTTTTCCTCTTTAGAGTTTTACAAAATGAGATAAAACACCAAGTTGAAAACAAGTGGGATTTATTTGCTCATTCACCCTCCCTTCTTACGAACCCGTACATACACCAAACCATTGCAAGGAAGTGAGACACAAAAGCCGACAAGACCACTGTGCGGATGTTCGACAAAATGCAGTGTGAGCTGAGCGGGGACCTCCTCCGTTAGCAAGGCACTCGGGGACTCCATCAGCGGTCAGGGACCAGACCACACGGCGACGTCTGGCCTTGAGCTGCATAGGATTCTAGGATTCTATTTCACATTTCCGTCTTTGGAGTATAGTTTTAAGCCTCCTACATTGTCAACAAATTCTCCAAACAGAAGTCCTTTAGGTTAAGACGTGGGTAAGGACGAAGACAGTACTAACACCAGTTACAGAGGCTGTATGACCTTGGGCCTGTTGCAGGGCAGAGGTGATACCTAAGAATCCGCTTGGATGCAGACACCGCTTCTCAAGCCGCCGCGGCCCGCCCGCGAACCCCACCTGAGCAGCCTCTGCGCAGGGCAATGCGGAAGAAAGGCCAAATTGGAGGCTGTACCTAAGGCTCACTTCAGAAGTCTTCTTTTAAATAGATTTGCTTGAAAGGTGTGAGCTTTCAGAAGCATGAAATCAAAAAAGAGACTTCGATAGAGCCACACTCGAAGATGACTTCTAACGGAATGATCAGACATAGCTCACAAAACCAGCTGTCTCAAAGACAGTGTTATCTTTATTAAAAAACGGATAGACATAGCAGCACTTACAAAACAACAGTTCATCAAAGGCATTATACATTGTCAACGGATAGTGTGAAAAGGGCAGGCCCCCAGCACCGCTGGGTGTGGGCTTCCACATCACAACGCTCACAACCACCAGCCCCGCTCAACAGCACACAACCCAGCACACGCAAGGGGAGACCAAGCGCAACACGGCGCTCTGCAGCTTCAAGCCTTTGTTATCTGCGTGAATAGTCAATCAAGTCAAGTATCACCCTCCTTAGCAGCATCTGGAGCACTCACTGGTGTTCTGGAGGTGGCTGGTGTACTCGACCCACTTATTTAAAAAAACCTAAGCATTCAATAAAAAACACTTCTCCCTGTCCAATGCCATCCACGGAAACACTTCGGTTGCAGAAGAGACGCGCTCTTCCACTTAAATAAGCGTAAAAGCTAACGCGCGCCTCGGCCACGGCGCGGCAGAGGACTCGGAGCGGCGCGCCCGCCCAACGGTCTTTGGTGGAGAGTGCTGGTGTGCTCACGCCGTGTCCTGCCCACCACTCTGCTTCTTGCTGCTCTGCGGGGGAGTGAGGACCCCGGTGGGGGGAGGAGAAATCCGATTCTGTTCAGACAATATGGCTTTCTTTGCTTGGGCTTTGTCCTGTAGGGAATAAAAGCGAGAAACGTGAAAATGGAAGACCCGATCCTTTGGGCTCGGCGTGCTGAGTGTGCCCTTCTGTGGCAGCGGGGGAAACAAACGGCAGGGAGCGATGGACGAGGTCTCTGGTCTCCATGCTATTTAGGCATCGCATCTATTGAGTGCAAGTTTTCTTTTTCAAGGAACTAGAAGGACTGGGGTCTTTCTAGCCTATCTGACGCCTGCCTGCAGAGGCGTGCAGAGGCTGGTTAGGCAGTTTTATGAGTTTATCTGGGAACGAAGGAACACTACTGACCAGCAAATCCAAGCTGTTTATATGGGTCTGGATGTTGTGTGCGTCTTCAGCGGGAACTCCCCTGAAGTGCTTCAGTTTTGAACTTCCCGTCTCCCTAATGACCATGGCAAACGGCACCATCCACTTGACACACTTCTCTATATCACACCACTGATACCCTGCAATGAAAGTAACTTTTAGGCCCAATCGGTCTGTAAGTTTAATCCACCTTGTGAATCGACCGGAAAGCCAACGTACCTGAAACCTTTTGCATCAATTCAGACGAAGAGAAATGATACAAGGCAGAAGCAGCAAGCACACCGTAGGGAAATTCTAAGCAGCCAACATCCAGGACACAAAGATCCAAAAGCTGTGGAGCAGAAAAGAGGCTGAAGCACACAGCCGGCCACCATCCATCCCTTCTAGGGCTCCTCAGGCTCACAGTGGGGTAGGTAGCCCCCAAGGGAGCGGGGCCGCTTACCTCTGCGATCTGTATGAAGATTTGCTGGGGATACTGTGGCAGGAGCACTTCATATAAGTCATTTAGATATGCAACCTGCATATATACATTCAGCCAGGATACAATGGTCAGGGGACTTAAGTGCCACTTAAGAGCCTAAGGGAAAACCGAGAGAAAGGAGACCAATGGCTGAGAGAAGAAAAAGACATTTCTGCTCCCCGAAGGCCTCTAAAGGAGTTCAAAACGCAGCCACATTCCATGCCACAATGTGTCCAGCGGGAGAACTCCTCTCAGATGCACTCACACGGAATGTGGAAAAGATATTATGTATGCATTTTAAAAAAAGGACTGAAAAATTAACTTGTAACCTACCTTCATAATGATTAATTCCATGCTAAGAATCTCCTCTCCTGAACATGCCCCATCTGTAACATAAGCAAACTGGTGCAGCTTTGGAGGATAGATTTCCTAAAAGGAAATAAAAGGGAGAAACAATTAGCAAAAATCTCTAATAGTTTTAACTTACAACGTACTTCCAAAGTTACTGTTTTTAGTACACTAGCCTGGAAAGAGACGGGGAACATCCATGGAGTAAACACAGGAGCTCCTCCACTGATCAAAGTGCATTTATTGGGAAAGAAACGAAACACCCACTGTTACCAATAAATAGACATAAATACAGCTTTGACTCGGTGGGCATATTTTTGAAATGGTCACCTTTTAAATGCCTTTAGCAACACGTTTGAAAGCTGGGCCCATCCACCCTTCTAATCACAGCAGAATTGTAGTCCTCTTGGGTCAAAGTTCAATTTTGGGGCTACCAGGAACTACACTAACCTAAGCGTTTCATACACTCACTACTTGTCTCACTTCTTGGTTAATTTCTAGCCCTTTCTGCACGTGTCTTTATACTTCAGACAACCTCGAATTAGAAAAACGCAGACAAGCATCTGGCCTCTTCCGGTCATCTCAGGGGATCTCAAGAAACAAGGTGTGCCACGTAACAAGTATTTGAAAATGATTTACCTCAAGTTTGGCAGCAATAAATAAAGATGAAATCCCAATAAGCTGTAAAAGCGTTTTTACAATATTCTGTTGCGTTGCCATATACCGATCAAAGAAATCCTGTGCCAAGTAAAATGTCTCTCTGTGAAGTTTATAGACTTCGCACACCTGAAAAAATATTAATAAGTCTTAGAACAATTACTTGAGGAACAAGGACAAAAACAAGCCAACAAACAAAAGTTGCCGCGAGTTTTGGTGAAGGACCAGAGAACCCAATCGAGAGAGAGGAACTTTGCTTTTCTGAAAGGACTGTTACCTTGCTTGTCCCCGGGCACAAGCAGGGGCGAAAACCTGGATGGGGCTCAGACAGAAGGATTAAACGTTCTGTGATCGATATCCCGGTAAGAGCCCATGTTCATAGGCTGAAGGAGCATTTCATGGGAAGACTGAACGATGGTCTCAAACCCTAACACCAGGACCGTGCCTGCCCGGCCCACCTCACAGGACTGCGGAGATGGGGTGGGGGGTGCCCGCGAGGGAGCGGAGGACAAGGGAACACTGGGCCCCAACTCCTCACCACCAACGAACGTCTGACTGCGCTCGGAAAACTGCCGCTCCTACAGGCCTTCCCGCGTGCCGCTGCATCTCATGGGGCGAACAGGGAGAAAAGGCCCCAGAGAAACAGCAAACAGAACCTTCACAGAAAATGCCATCAATCACTAAAGAGTATTTCTAAGGTCCAAGCTGAGGCATCTTTGAGGTCGGAAGTGAAGCTGGAGCATCCATCCGCTCAGGGACAAGCTCTCAGACCCCCGTCGCCCGGCTCACGGTCGACACGCCTGCAGCTTCGTCCCACCGAGCACCCAAAGGTTACCCTTCTGGCCTATCCTCTCAGTGGTATTACCATGACTTTCTTTGGTTGGATCTCTGAGAAAAACCTTCCTTAAAGTATACGGCATCAACCGCGGTACAGAAAATAGAACTTCTCGGTCACAACGTCCAATGAGCTGCCACCTAGGAGAGTGAAGCATCCTCCATCTACTGTTTCGAGGGATTATAAAACGTCTCCGGGGGCCCAGAAGGGCACGTGTGAGGCCTGGAGTCTCAAGTAGGCAGGCCTGCCAAAGAGCTCAGTACAGAAAATGTTAGCTTTTCAATAACGAAAAGACAAGCAGATTAGGAACGGTGAGAAGAGCCGTCTTTTCTCGCCAACCACATACGCTGCAGTTCACACATACCACGTCTGGGCCGTACAAACTCTGTAAGGAAAATACTGCTAGAAAATATTACAGATGAGAAAACCAAGATTCTAGATTAAATGACTTGCCTGACAAAGACCCATACCCAGCGAGTTGGCAGCGGGGGATCTGAGCCTACGATGGGCATTAACGGGGGTGCGCAGAGCCCGGGAGCAGAGGCTTTCCAAACAGTACCTAACCGCGTTTGTTTTTAGGGAATACTCGGACACTCAACTTCCTTATGTCCTTCCTTTTTCATAAGACGGAGCTGCCTGAGAAGTCCTTCAGCATCACAGAAGAAAGCCCACATCCCACCACCCAAGGCTCCCGGTGCCCCCCGGTGCCCCTGCAGGCACTACTGGGTCACGCACGCGTCCTCTCAGGAGAGGCACACTGCCCATACAATAGCTTTTGATGTCTAACAATTATCCATCACCATTTGTCATACTTGTCCTTTTGACCAGTTGTTGCAGAGAAATAAAAGATCTGAATACATTATTTTTTTTTTCCGATGCTATTCCGTGGGGAAAGAGAAATGGACTCCAAGGAGTTAAAAAAGAACAATGTAAGCTTTCTGACTGTTAAAGATAAGCCTGTTCATGTATTTTTAAAACTTATGATAGTGGCTATCAAACAGCTGTTATCTGCATTCCACCGGATAGATTCAAAAGCAATTTAATTAAAGACCAAATATCAATATTTACAGTTCAGTGGAAAAGAGAACTTTTGTAATTATTTGAACTTGGAAGAAAAAAAATTAAATGCCAACCTCAAAATATCTAAGAGGTAAAGAGACTTCAGAAATTCTTCTACGGAAGAACCCAAGCAAAAGAGTAGTACTTGGGAGACACAGAAAAGTGTCAATGGGGTAAGACACACAAAGAGGTCATCAAAGCCCAGAAGGTTCTAGAAGTGGTCAATGCTTCCAGTCGGCAGGAAGACTCAAGCTCACCTCCATCAACCAATCCAGAAGAATCGCTCGCATCTTGGGCTGCAGGAGGGGGTGCCGCTGCATAAAGTGCTTATCCCGTAAGTATGTCTTTTCCTTATTTAGCATAATTTTCCAGACCTCGTCTCTATTTGCCCAGCTACAAGAAACAAAACCAAGTGAAACACAAGAAGTAGGCGTCACTACGCGTCCACACTGACTTGGTGAGATTGTGCACAAGGAGCAAAAGACCTGGAAGGCACGTGGCAGGCAACTTACTTCAGTAGAGGCAGCGGCGAGGCTCTGGAGGGCATGAAGCTCTGCGGTCCACACACGGAACCTGGGTATGCTGGCTCATCCTCTTCTTTGTCAGGTGTGGGAATCAAGGAGCAGGGGTTTTCACATGCGGGATTATCGTCCCAAGGCTGTAGAAGAAAACACACATTCTCAAATGTTTGATGGGAACCAGCCAGGTGTACATTCAGTGATTTGTAGAACAGCCAGTAAAACAGAAAATATCTTCACACTAGAGAGCAATCGCCAGGCCTAAATACCTATTCTGGCCTAAATGAGGATGAAGATGGAACGAGTAAGTAAAAGCCACAGTAAGGACTCCAAGCTTTCGTTTCACTTGCCACTGGCTTAGGAGTCTATGCAGTAAGTATCTAAGACGACTACAAAGTCAGTAGCATTTTATCCTCCACGCTGTCGCTGTCAAACCATTACCTGAGCAGGAAGATGGACCCAGGAGGGATTAAGACAAAATGCAAACAGCTCTTAGGAGTACAAAAACCGACACCACCACCACCTATACAAATCCACCTGCAGCTCGGTAAGAAACTGGGCATAACCTCTGAGGTATGCTGTGGGATTATTTGGTCACAACTCAGAGATTTGTTTTTTTTTTTTTTTATTTAACAGGTACAACGAATCTACCAAAACTTCTTAAAAGTGAAAGAATTCCAATAAAAGTATATTTACATGCGCACCGCACATTCACAAGCGTGAAGACCAAAAATGTAAATTACCATCTATATTTAGTGTCCCCATCTTAAGACGTAAAACCATCAAATGTGACAACTCCTGGTTGCAAGACTAGCCTCATATATTACATAACGAGGACCTTTTGTTTTCCTTAACTCAAAACAAAACAAAAAGAATATCTGCCTAGTTAAAACCAAATCCAGGAATGGTCACAGGATATACTAAGAAGTCCGTGGAGATAGAAGCCAGATACCCCTGAAGACCTTTGAATCCTGCCCCCAAAGTCTTGCATGGAATGAGGATCCAAGAACTGATAAGGGAATAAACCATCATTAAAAACGCAAACAATATGCTTTCCTTTCAAAGATTCTAGGTACTTAATTTTATTCGATTTCCAGTATTTGGAAAATATTGGACCTATTGGAAAGTAGGTCCTTTTGCCACTTACAAAGTTTTCTTTTTCAAGCTGCTCTGTTTATTGTCCTACTCTGAAAAGAAGGCTACGATGGATTTTTTTTTTTCTTTTGAGTCGTAAGAGTGATTTTGTGGACAGTGCGGCAAGTAACAATCCCGCCAGCACGGAAGTCCTGTGGAAGTCTGAGACTCTTGGCCTTTTGTTTTAAAGCAGACAGCTCATTAAGGCTGACCAGAGAAGAAACGGGACAATTAGAAATGAGCATGGGATGTGGGCTCCAGGTGCTGCCTGGAGGATACGGTGGTGGGGCGCGCACAGCACACCGGCCACTTTCAGAGGCGGCCAGAGCACTTTCAGCGTGCTGAGAAGAGCAAGGCAGGATGAAGCTCTTCCCCACCCAGGGTGCAGAGAATTGGGCATGCAAATTAACCATGACAACTCCTGCCAACAGCTGTTCCAGAAGGGCAACCTCCCCTTCCAGCTCTAGTCTCATGTGCTGGTAGCATTTCCTTGACTCAAAACGAGTCACATTACAACTGCTTCAAGCTGCTCTTCGTTCGAGAATGAATTCTAGCTGTGAAGGCAGAAGCTGGGTGCCACCCTCCAAGCCAGATGGCTGAAAGGGCTGAGAGCAGCCTTTGAGGACAAAATGGCAGCAGTTCCCAACCCGCAGTGCACAGACAGACTGGATGACCCACAAGCCACAAGTGGTTCGGAAACCTGGACCCTTTAGGATCCAGCACGTGAGGCACAATAATGAAGTCGAAGTCTCGAGTTTACGCTGGGTTTCAAAGAGGCCAGATCCATCCGACTTTAGGAAGGACCCGGATAAGAGCAAGACCCCAATTTTGACTATTTCTAAACACCCCCGACCCCTTATGCCACTTTTAACTAAGAACAGGACTACCTATGTAGAATCAGGTGCTGAGAAGTAACTACTACAAAGTCCAGGATTTCACTTCAATTAAAAAGGTGGGTCTCCTGCGAAAAGTCAAACAACAAAACGGATATGCTGAATGGATTGCAGATAAAAGGGTAGTCTTTTGCTTAGGAAAGGCCTAAGGTAACACTCAAAGGTTCTCTGTGTCCTGACGAAGCAGTTATAAGGAGTTTAGCATAATGCGCCACAAGTAGCTCCAGGCCGCTGTACTGGGCTGAACTGGAACTCCTGACAAAAACTCCGTGTGATAATTGTGTCACCCCAAACTTCTAGCTTCATGAATCTACAGGGGGAAAAACCAGAACGAGCGCTCCATAGATAGATGGGCAATCTTCAAGCTATCTGCTCTACGAAACGTACAGAAACCTGTTGTCCTTAATCTCTGAACAACCAGGAAAACTCCTTCTCGTTAGTGGGAAATGGTGGAGTATTTAAATACCACAGCTATCAATGTGCACACTTTGGGGACAGGCCCACAGCCCGATTTTAGGCACCCTAGCACTGCTCCGATCCTCCGGGAGAACAAACTACTCCATCAAGTGGATATGGACGCCTTCGCTTCACTCTCAGAAATTTCAATTCCGAAAACAGCTGGGAAAATAAGCAATCCCGAGATTCACAAAGTGGAGAGCCATTTTACCACGGCTCATGAAAATCAACCTGCTTAAAGTTTGTTTGTTTTTTGTTTTTTCAAGAAGAAGAAAAGAAAAGAAAAGAAAGGAATGTCTTATTTCCTTCCCTAAAGGCAAGTATTTCTTCATCTAATGAGAAGGAAATCATCAACCCCTTGTTCGATATTAGGTCGATCTCCCCAGAAATGCTCATTTCCAGGGTCTACGTGCAGGGACGACAACTCTTCCTGCACACCCACTGCTTCAAAGCCCTTCACTCTGCCAGAACCAGCTGCCACAGCTGTTGCTCAGTGCCCAACACAGCGACGTGCTGCCCACTGCTAACCTAGTTGGGACCAGAGCCCTCTGCTCAGATACTATTCCCACTCAAGCTTTTCTCCGTGATAGGGTCAGAAGGCCTGACCCGCTGGTTTGGAGATAGGCTGCTTCCCCTACTGGAGCCATAACTACAGTCCCCAGCCATTTCTGGAGGGAGGAAGATAACGCGAGCTTTTTCTGCTAGGAACTGCTGATATTGTAACGATATCACGAGCACGCAGGAAATTTGGCGGCAACTCCGTGACGGAGAGGCAAGAGAAGTGGACTAGTCAATTTAAAAAATGTGTTGAGACACAGGTATCATCACAGAGAATGTTCCACTGATACTCTAGAGGCAGAGGCCAGGCGGAGCCCCGGACAGCAGTCCTCACTGCAGGTAACTGCGGGACACACGGGCTGAGGACCTCCAGAAGGGGGGGAAGTTACATACCTGCTGCTCACGGGGTGGCGGGGGGAAGGGAGGTCCTTAGCACCAGGACCGAAAGACAGAAGCGGGGACGGGGAGAATTGGGGTCGCTTATGGACACACACAAACCGCCGCATCACAGTCGCCGGAGGGCTCTGTGTCAGGAGCCCTCCCCCAGTTCCCCGCCTAGAGACAGGGCTCCGGGATGGACTCCGCCCTTGGCTTGCACAGGACTCTGGGTCACTTTCTTGCCCTGAGTCTGAGTTTCCTCAAGGGCAGAAGGAGAGGACTGAGTTATTTGATGTCCACTCTGGTTCTTCGGGACATCAGCGTGTTATCTGTAACCTCGGAGGTGCAGATGAGGAACCCAACGCCTTCCTGGGGTCCCAGGGCTGGCGGAGGCCAATGCCACCGACGGGCCAGGCCTCAGCCCATAGATGAGCACCATGGCCCCCGGCAGACGAGCGCCTCCAGCAGGAGGCAGCGGGGACCCAGCGTCCATCTAGAGCACAAAGCGCAGCAGGCCGTGGGCCGAGGCCCGGTGGGCATGGGAACCTACCTGCGCGCCGCCCTGGCCCCTCGCAGTCCTGTCAATCTTCGCAACTTCTTCATCCGGATCCTGCAAAAACTAACGGAGGGCGACCCCCAGCCCCCAAGGAAACACACCAGACGGTCCAAAGACAAAAAACACAGAGAGAGGAGAGAGAGAACGTCGGTTAGGCTGCGGGCCCCGCTGCGGCCCAAGGCAGTGCCACCACCCCAATCCGTGCGGGGAGGCAGGGCCCCGGGGCGGGGGGGGGGGGGGGGGGGTAGCCCCGCCAGGTAAGGCCAGGTAAGCCCGGGGAGGGGGTCTCCTCCCCCACCTGTCTCCTTTGTACTCACAACGGCCACGTTTGCCTTCCTCTTCCTGGAGCGCACAGACACGTCGGTGCCAGCGTCGTCCTTCATGGTGTCCCGGTCCTGGTGCTGCGCATCCCTGCGGGGCCGGCCGGGTGGCACGGAGGTCAGGGCGGGCGCTGGCAGCCTGGGCGCCCCTCCCCCCGCCGCGCAGCCACGGGGCACTCACCTCTCCCTCCGCTCCCTCGGCATGGCGGGCTCGGCACGCGGGGCCGGTCTCGGGCCCTGGGGGCACAAGCCGCGCGGGGGTCAGGGCGGGGGGTCAGGGCGCGGGGCGCGGGGCGCGGGCGGGGGCAGGGCCGGCCGCGCGCCCCGGACACCCCTCCCCCCGCGCGGGCGGCGGCGGCGGCGGCGGGAGGCTGCGGGCCGGCCGGGAAAATGGCCGATGGGCCCGGGGGGCCTGTCACCCGCCGCGCCGGGTCCGCAGCGCGCCCGGGGCCCCGCCGCCCCCCCGCCCCCCGGCCGCCCCGGCCCGTCCCGGGGCCACCCCGCGACCCCGCCGCGCCCGGGCCCGGCTCGCCCCCCCCCCCCCGGGAGCCCCGGGAGCCCGGCCCGGCCCTCACCGAGCCCTGTCCGCGGCGGCGGCGGCGGCGGCGTCGGCGGCGGCGGGAGGCGGGAGGCGGGAGCGGCGGCCCGAGCGCGCGGCGGTGGCGGGATCCGCGCCTGCCCCCTACACCGCGCGGGCGGCCGAGCCGGCTGCTCCTGCGCCCGGCCGAGAGCGGGACATTTAAAAATCCCTGCGCGCGGAACCGGCCCCCGGCCCGCCCTCGCGCCCTCCCGCCAGCCTCCGCCCCGCCCCGGCCGGCTCCGAGCCCCTCAGCGGCCGCCCCAGGGCCCGGGCCCGCCCCGCCGCCGCCTGCAGGCCCGCCCCGCCGCCGCGCAGCCCCGCAGAGGCGCTCCGGACCGCGGGGGCGGGGCCTGCGGTGGGCGGGGCCTGCGGTGGGCGGGGGCGGCGGGGGCGGGGCCTGCGGACGGGGCCTGCGCGCCGGAGGGCCGGGGCGGGGCCTGCGCGGGGAGGGGCGGGGCCTGCGCGGGGAGGGGCGGGGCCAAGCCACCGGGCCTGCGCGGCGCGAGGTGCGGCTGGGCGCGGGACGCGGGAGGCCGGCTGGCGCGCGCGGCGGGGGGCGGGGCCGGGGCTCGCGGCTGCGGGGCGGAGGGGCGGCGGGAGGCCGCGTGGCCGGCCCGCGGGGGATGTAGACACGGCGCGCGGCAGGGTGCGGGCCGGGCCGCGGGTGCTGGCCGGGCCGCGGGGAGCGGGGGTCCCGCCGGCCGCCGCCCCGCCGCCCCGCCGCCCCGCCGCGCGCTGCCCCTCCCGGCACGTCCTCCCCGCCCCCGAGACGCAGGGTTCCGGGCCGGCAGCCGGGGCGGGCCTGTGCCCAAGGTCACCGCGCCTGGTCGCGGGCCTACGACCTGGGCCGGCACCGCGGGCTGCTCCTGGCCGCGCGTCCGCCCGTCCTTCCGAGCGCGCCGGTTCCTGCAGTCACTCGTCGAGCGTCGAGCCGACCTCCCGGCGCCCCCCTGCGGGCCCCTCCCGCCACCTCCTCCGCGGCTGGGGCCCCGGGGCGCGGGCCGCCCCTCTGGCTGAAAGCCCTCCCGGTGGCGCCCGTCGGGCTCCCGGCCCGGCTGCAGGGCTCCCCTGGAGCTCCGTCGCCCGCGGGCCTCCGCCGCACCGGTGCCCTGGCAGCCGCTGCCCCACGTCCTCCCCCACGTCCTCTGTCACCTCGGCGGGAGCTGCCCTGCGCTGCGCACACGCCCTCGGGGCTGCTCTTCCCTCCCTAGAACTTCAGGGTCTCCGGTGAACACGGAGTCTGCAGCTCCCCGCGCCCCGCACTTCCTCTCCACCTCCTGCCCCGCTGTGTGTCCTTCACCCAACTTGCCGCCAGAAGCCTCGTGCGTTTCCTCCTGGGTTTCCCTGTTCGCTCGCTCGCTGTCCCTCTGCCTCCCGGGAGTTCCGGGCTGCAGCCCCCAGCTCTGGGCAGAGTAGTCCCGGGGTGCGGGTGGGGGTGCGGGTGGGGGAGGGAGACACTTGCTCATCTCTGTGGGTGAGTTGTTGAGGAGCATACGGCCACCGAGCCCTTGTGGACCTTCCAGGGCAACGAGAGCATCACCTGAAAGTACCTTTGAACTAAACTTGGCAGAAGCGGCATGTGGGCATGTCGCCCAGGGCTCCCAAACACTCCCAAGACCCTTCCTGATGCGCCATTCCGCCCCCCACCCCCACCCCCCAAACATAAGGATCTTCCTGAAGTGAGAGCCTGGGTCTGATTGAAGAGTGTGCCCTGTGTCATCCCCGGAAGTCCCTGCCAGCAGATGTCGGCCTTCCAGGGGCCTGGAGCTGAAGGCTGCTGAGATGACTCACTCAGGTTATCTCAGGGAGACATGAACGCAGGCTCCGGGGCTCCAGGCCCCGTGTCCTTCCGTAATAACAATAAGAGGTACCACGAACGGCATTTCCAAAACGTCAGCTTTGGACTCAGTCCTTCAGAGTGTTCAACTTCATGACGATCCCATCGTGTTGCTGCTACCATAGTGCTATTTCAAAGAAGGCAACTATCTACTTCTTAGGGTGATTATGAGGATTGGGGTGATACAGCTTCCGGGACTTGGTGCACACTCGGTGCTCAGTAAATGAGAGATATATGACAATGATGAATACGACATATGTCAGTATTACAGATATCATCCCATATCATTGTTATCGATGATAGACACAGACTTTTCCTTAGTGATGGTAGCAACTTACCGTCCCACCAGCGAGAATGAGAGTTCCAGATGTTCCTTTTCCTAGCTGACGCGCTCATCAACAGTACGGCGGACACAGAGATTTGGTATATTCATTCAGTGGAATACTGCACAGCAGTAAAAAGGACAGACCGCTGGAGCATTCAGCAACATGAAGAAATCTCACAGACGTAACCATGAGCACGAGAAGCCAGACACAGAAAAGTATTACTGTGTGATTCCATTTATTTGAAGTTTCAGAAAAGGCAGAACTATAGCGACAGTGTGAAACCAGCAGTTACTCCTGGGGTGGGGTTAATAACCGGGAGGGGACCCAGGGAACCTCCTGGGCACTTCCCATGTGTTTATGCTTTGATCTGGATGCGTGGTTGCGTATGTAAAAATTCATCGAGCCCTACATTTAGGATTTATGCACTTTCCTGAGTGTATGTTCATTTCAAAAATAAAAATAATTGTTTTTTAAAAAAAATCATTTAAAACAAAGTAAGACTTTAATGATCCCTGCCCACTTGGGAACATCCAGTCTGGAAGGGAGGCGGCTATGCAGATTGGTAGTTGTAGTGATAAGGGCTGAGTGATAAGGGTTGGGAAGGGAAACTTCTAGGAGCCAGCACTCCACATGGAGTGGTGGCAGGAAAGGGCATCCAGCCTACTCGTGGACACCAAGAAGGCTCCATGGAGGAAGCAACACCTAGGTCAGAAGGAGGAATGGGTTTAGAGAGGCAATTGAAAAGACGTCTGTGGAAACAGGCTGCAGCAAGGCTTGGGGTCCCCGGAAGTTACTGCTGGCCACTTGTCTGGGGTAGCTCGCCTTCGGCTGTTTGGTTTCATTTCATTCTATGGCTGCCTGGATCAGGGTGAGAGCATCCAAGCTCTGGACGCAGGCCTTGAGGGAGCCTGGAGATTGACCTAGAAAACCAGCTGCTGGCTAGAGAGGGTATCACTCCACAATGAGACTTTGGAAAAGCTCCTTAACCTCTTCAGACCTCAATTTCATCTGTAAAATGGGGGGAGATTCTAATCACCTTAACCGCCAGGGATGCTGTGAGGACTAAGTGGATTAATACCCACGATGCATTTGCAATAGTATCTAGCACATAGTGAGTGTCCTGTATTAACAATCATTATTGCTTATAAAGTATAAAGGGCATCGGAGGAGCTTAATACATGGTAAGAACAGTAGCCGGGTTAGAAGGACTAAGAAGTTAGTCCTTCTGGGAAGTCCTTCCCAGAGAGGACCCCTTAACCTGGGGCCGCCAGATAGCCTTCAGTGGCCCAGGACCCCCTGCTGACGTCGTGTGCACCTGGGCAGCTGCTGCAGAACGGTCAGCAGTCCCACAGAGGCACGTATGGAAAGTTACAGAGTGCTGGGGGCTGGGGTTGTTGACCCCGGGTTGACCAGGGGAGGTGTGGGCTGTGCTGGAAGCCCGGCTGGCCCAGGCCTTGCTCTCAGGCAGAGCTGGGCACCTAGAGCCGCTTGGCTGAGCCAAGAGGGGCGGTGGCGGCGGGAAGGGGGCATCTTGTGCGCTAAGCACGGGAATCCCAGAAGAAGAGAGGTCAGACTGGCTGCACCGGTGTGAGCAGTGAGGCCGGGGCCAGGCAGGAGGAGCAGGACCCGGTGCCAGGGAACCCGAGGGTGGGAAGGCCCCGGGGGCTTGGCCCCTGTCCTCTCTCAAGCCCGGGCCTGCCAGGTCAGCCCACGTCCGGGCCCCGTGGCTGCTCCGCAGGTCGGGCTTCCCATCAACGTCACGGGGCTATGGGCTCCGTGGGGGGCGCGCTGGCCAGCCGATGGGTGGTCCCGGCGCGGCGTGGCCCTCCCTTCGCGGGGGAGCAAGTGCAGTCCCACGTCTTCAGGCGGAAGGCTGTGATCAGTTAAAAAATTCCAATGAAAATTCAAATTGCCCTTTACGCTTTATAGGCGGCAGCGCAGCGGCGGCGGCTCACACTCCGGACTCCGTGCTGAGCTCAGGGTCCCCGGGGCGGACGGCTGGTGGAACACCCTGGAAGGATGGAAGGACGCACAGGCAGCGCACCAGCTCCTCCCACCCCGCCCGCCCGCCCTGGGGGGGCCCAAGCGCTCCGTCCCGAGGGTCCCCAGGGTCCCCAGGGTCCCCAGGGTCCCCAGGGTCCCGAGGGTCCCAGGCCGACCACCGCGTTCCCACGAGGCCCTCCCCACCTGCGCGCCTCCCTCGCGGGATGTTTTCCTCCAAGCACGAGGCTTTGCGCTTTGCAGGTGCGGGAGGCTTGGCCAATGGGCGCCGCCCATTCCCGGCCGTGTGATTGGCTCAGGGGAGGGCACGTGACCCCCGCTGGGCCAATAAGAACCTCCCGGGTGGGTCTCTATGCTGCCCGGAAGTGGGTCTGTTACCCGGAGGCCATCTTGCCGCTCGAGGTGCCCAGCCTTAGGGACGCGGGTCCCCGGGGGTCGAGGGGCGCGGAGGCGGAGGAAGGGGAGGCAGCTGTCGGTCACCGAGCTCCTGGGCGCCGTCCAGCCCAAGACCAGGCCCCTAGAACCTTCCAGATGCCGGAGCCGTTGTGCCGGTGTGTGTATGTATCAGGCCACGGAGGTTGGGTCTCCCGCGGCTGGGCATCGCGCATGCGCGGCCGGGCCATGGCTGCTGCTCGGCAGGTGCGTGCCCACCTGGGAGCCTCTGGGAGCGGGACACGCTCTCGTCTCCATCCCCCGGATCCTGACGCCCCCTGGCCGCGCCCTCTGTCACCTGCTTGCATCGCGCAGCTCCTGACCCTGACCCCGACCCGACCCCGCGTCCCCCGCCCTCCGGGAGCTCCCGGGACACCTCCCCCTGGGGGTGGGCAGGTAGACAGGAAGTGAGCAGGACTCCCTGCCAACAGGGGGGCGAATAGAGGTCGCTACCGACGCGGTGGCCCACGGGGTGGGGAGGACAGCTTCGCCCCGTGTCCTCCTTTAGGGGTCAACCTGGCCACTGTGGTTGTCTGACCCTGAGGACCCTCCCTGCCCCCGAATTCGCTGGGGTGTCGGATGAGGGTGGGTCCCCATTCCCTAAACAGGAAGGAGAGGAGGAGGCAGCAAGGAGTGGGTGGACTGGGAGTAACCCAGGCCCAGAGGCCCGAGCATCCCCGGTGGCGGCACAGCGTCTGGACGGCAAGTTTGGCTGAGCAGGTGGGTGAGCGGATGGGGGCGAAGGTGAGAGGCACCCAGAGTGCTTCCCGGATGGTGACGGGCCGCCTGGGAGGCCGGTGTGCCACGTGGGGCACATCCTTGTGCTGAGGGTGCTGAGGCCCAGGTGTGGCTGGTCTGGAGGTCACGGGGCCTCTGCACTGCAGGCTGGGGCTTCCCCACCTCCCCACCTCCCGCCCTGGGCCGCTGTCTCAGAGCCTCTCCACCCCCAGCCTCTCGCTGCATGTTGTATTTCCTTAAATCTGTTTGAAAAGAAAGACCTACTTGTCCCCCACGTGTCGTCCCCCACCCCACCCACCCCTGCACGACACCACAAAGCAGAGGGAAGCGGTGAGTGTTTATAACTGCAGGCCAGAGGCAGGTCATGGCCTCGAGGCCTGATCTCCTACTTAAATCAAGAGGTCAGGTGGCGATTCCAGGTACAGGAGGTCCTGGGGCCCTCGGATTCTAGAGGCAGGAAGCAGAAGGGTGGTTGCCAGGGCCGGGGAGGGAGAGGGCCACCGGGAGTTTTTAGTGGGTTTCAGTTTGCAAGATGGAAGTTCTGAGGACGGAGCGTAGGGAAGGGCGTGCCACTGGGTGAATGTAGACACGACACTGGTTCAGCTCTTAAAAGTAGGTAAGATGGTACATTTGTGTTGTGTGTTTCTCAGCACCGTGTTTTAGAAAAGGAGATGAACGAACGTGAGAGAGGTGTCAGCCCCCTCCGCTTCCAGATGAGGCTTTGTCCTTGATGAAGCAGAACACGGGAAAGAGAATTGAAAGGCAGTGACTCACTCCCTGTATGATGTGGATGTGCTCTTACTTAAAATTAATATGTCACACTGCGGTCAGAGGAGGAAAGGGGATGATGAAGGGGCAGAGGTGTAGGCAGGCCGAGGAGGGATCTGGCCCCCGTGCTGCAGGAGGAGGCCGTGGGGCAGTTGTGGCAGGTGCCCCGGCCACACTACAGGAAAGGGAAGTGGGAGCTGCGGGTCCCAGCTGCCGGGCTCCATCCGTGTGATCCTGGGGAAGGTGCGTCACCGGCCCACAGGGTGATGAAGAGGCTGCGGTGAGGCTGACCTGAGCTTGGCCTGGGAAAGTACGTGGGCGGGCTCAGTGCGCATGGTCCAGGGGTCCTGGGTGGCCATCTTTTGGGGCCCTGTTCCTGGATCTCATCAAGAGTCCCCTAGGTTTTCACGGATCCGTGAACTCAGTTCCCGTGGGACATTTGACCAGGTTCCCTGTGTTCATATCCTTCAAGATGCCCGACGAGAGGACGTGGTGGTTGTACCGTGTCACTGGGCTCACGAGGGAACTGCATCCAGTTGACGCTCATTAAGTGTCTGTTAAA
Organism: Nyctereutes procyonoides; assembly: GCF_905146905.1. Classification (NCBI taxonomy): domain Eukaryota; kingdom Metazoa; phylum Chordata; class Mammalia; order Carnivora; family Canidae; genus Nyctereutes; species Nyctereutes procyonoides. The sequence goes on from NW_026575146.1 coordinate 87,805,104, forward strand.
TGGTTGCAGAGATGAATTCTGTCCTGGGAGTAGGAAGTGTGAAGCAAGCATCCCGTCCTCAAGATGCTCAGATCCAGTGGAAGAGCTGCCCGTGGTCCTCCCCAAACTGCAGGGGTTGGGGAACCTGGCAGCGGAGGCCTCATCCTGCTCGGGGGAGGAGAGGGCTGGGGAGGGGGAGAGTCACTGCAGGTCACTGCAGGTGCCTTTGCCAGCTCACCCACACCCTCCACCTCACCGACTCCCAGGTGCATCTCCCAGCCATGTCGGGGGTGTTTGTGAGGACACGGCTACGCTCTCCTGGTTGCTCTACCTCCCCCCCCCCACACCCACACCCATTGCAGTGAAGGACGGACTCCACATGCCCCCTCCCTGCTTGCTCTTTTCTTTCTGCCTTCTTGACATCTTGACATCTCCACGGCCCCTCGGGCTACAACGCCCAGGGTGGACTCTGGGTTCCCCACCCTGCCCTGCCTGCGGCTCCACCTGCTGCCACCGCTCACTCAAGGCTCAGAACGGCTTTCACTGCAGGCACCGGCAAGCCCCAGTGGCTCCCTGTGCACCCACCCCAAATATTTCCAGTCTGTCTCTTGACCCGTCTCCGTCCCATCCTGGAGGGAGCCACGGTCTGCTATCTGGGCAGCCGAACCCCGTCCTGAACTTCTTTCCCACTGTGTCGCTGTCTCTTACCCACCGGAATGCCTTTGTCACCAAACAGCCCAAATCATCTCTTTTTCCTAAAAAATAACTGACTTCTGTGAATCAATGAAACCTGCCCCTTCTGCCGCATTTGACAGCCTTGTGCTGATCACAAAATAGTCGATTGCACAAGAGCCAGGCCCCGCCAGGCTCAGCTTCTGCTGCAGTGCTCGGGTCCTGGGGTCCTGGGGTCCTGGGATCCTGGGCCTGTACCCGGCCCTCCCTGGGCTCCACTTCTGTGGTGCGTGTGCACCTGTTGGCCTGCTGCCTGGTCCCTGCCCACCCCCACCCCCACCCCCACCCCCAGGGGCCCGCTCAGGCTCCAGCAGCCCCTCCCGGAGGAGGCCTCGCCAGCCACCTGCCTCCATCAGGTTCTCTCTGTCTCAGGGTGGGTCGCTCGCCGCTTTCTCTCAGCATCCTGTTTTGTTTTTTAATTACAAGTTTTTCAAACATACAAGTAGAGAAGTGATTGTACACCTTGTATACTTGTCCTGTAGGCTTAATAATTAAGACTCTGTTGTATTTGTTTCATCGACCCTGCGGCTTTTTTTTTTTTTTCTTTGCCAACATACTTCCAGGCAGATTCCAAACATCGTCGTTTCACTTGGACGTGCCTGAGTATGCATCTCTAAAGCACGGCCGCTTTCTTCCATAACCACAGGGCCAGCAAGACGCCTACCAAACTGAACGGTTCTTGGTAGCATTTAATGCTCCGTCTACAGTCACATTTTCCAGTTGTCTCAAATGTGTCTTTTAACCATTGGTGTGTGTGATCCGCACACCACGTGTGGTTCCCGTGTCCTTTGCTCTCCACTGGGGAGTAGCCTAGTAGCCTTTTGTGTTCCACTTTGCCACGTTATCCAGGTCAGTCTCCTTCACCTCACTTTCTGCATTTGTCCCTTTTGCTTCTCCATGGAGTCGTTTGACTCGTTCCGCTCTCCCCTGGCTTCCCCGGACACGGACGCCGGCTCTCGTAGCCAATTAAGCTCGTGTCTGCCGGTGATGCTGTGGGCGCTGTGTGTCACCCCTCCAGAGGCCCGTGTGCCTGACCGTCCACTCTCGTGACGCTGAGATCGATCAGTGGGGTCAGGTGGTGACAGCCTCCTCCAGCCAGAGTACCGTCCCCCGTGAGGCCTCACCTAATAGTTTCATCCATTCATAATTGGTTCCTGAATCCGTTATGTGATCAGGGTTTGCAAAATGGTGATTTTCTATTTCCTTCATCGCTTTCCGAATTAGAGGCCTACATACCCAGAGGGATGGTACGCGGGAGCACTCCACCCTGATGCCGGCAAGAGCGGGTGCATTACCTGTAAAGAACTTAGAAAGAACGAGAAAGAAAGGGCAAGTCCTCTGCTTGCGTCATTGCCACAGCCTTGCCATTGTAACCAGTGTCCCTGAAGGAACTGCTCCTCACGGGGCCCGGGGCTCCTGCCTCCTCCCTGCTGCAGTGCACGGCTGTTCAGGTTCTACCCACTGGAGTCTTCTGGAAAGAAATCTTCCATATCAATTGGGGCTACTTGGTTGTCCTGAAATGCAGCTCCTAGGGTGGCATCAATGCTTAATTCTGTCTTTTTAATTAAGCCCCGTATTTTTATTCTTCATCGCACTTGAGACATTTTGTAATTGTGCGTTTGTTTGCTGTCTGGGGCCTGCTTCAGGAGGCAGCTACGCGAGGGCACATGGGAGGCGCTCAGTACTCACACGTTTGAGTGGAAGATGCGAGAACGAAGCCGGGAGGGCGAGTGCGTGTCAGAGGTGCGGTGAGCAGAGCAGAGGGCTCAGGGCTAGAGTTCGAGCGGCACGTCCTGGCAGGGCAAGGGCAGGTGTCGGGTGTGTCTGGGCCTGAGCGAGGTGGAGGGGGCCCCGAGGCTCACGGGGCACCCCCATGCCCTGTCCTGAGGGCCGAGGGGCCAGAAGGTCTCTGTGCCCAGGCCCGTCCCGGACCCGCGGGAGAGCCCACCCTCCACGGGGACGGAGTGCGGGGGCTTGGCCACCGTCTCAGGCGGCACCGCCTCCTCCCTCCCGCTAATTGCTCTGTTTTCCTTCCGCTTCACAAGTGGGTTGGCTGGTAACGCCGCAGTCTGTTTTATGTACATGTAGATAGTTAGCAAACACGAGACGTGTGGTGAGCCCGTTCCATCCTTGTGTGATTAACACACAAAAGCAAGGGAGCTCCAAGTTAGAGCATCTGCAGCTCAGCCCAGTGTGCAGCACGCCATATGGCCAAGGCGTGGGACGGGAGGCAGCAGAAGTGCGTCGTCCCTGCCTCCGTCTGAGGAGCTCCTGCGCTCGCCAGGGCCACGGGCTCCTCCCGCCTGCCTGCTCTGGCCCAGGCCGGCCGGCTCCTGTCTGTCCGTCCCTCTGTCCATCGCATGTTCCTTGAATTCCTGTCCCACGCCAAGAACTGTCCCCTCACCAGGACAGAGGAACCAAGACAGAGAGGTCTGTCTCTGGGTGGGGGAGGGGTCAGGATATGAGCGAGTAAAGCACACAAGAGGGAGAGGATGCTTGGCGCCCGTAGGTGGAGCAGAGGCGGGTCACTAAGGCTCAGGTGCTTCAGGAGGGCCTTTCTGAACAGGTGGAGGCAGCACAGCTAAGCTCTGAAGCCTGGGGAAATGTGGCAAGAATTGTTGGGAGAAAGTATCCCCGGCGGAGGGAACAGGGGGTGCAAAGGCCCTGAGGTGGGGATGGATTTAATGTTGTTAGTAGCGGAACCGCAGGAAGGCCGGAGAACAGCGAGCAAGGGAGAGTGGGGCGAGGTAGGTGGGAGAGGGGCAGGGCTTCAGGGCTCTGGGGCTTGCAGGAGACCTTGGGGAGTCTGCAGTAGGGGAGTCACGGTTACGGTTGCTGGGCTGCTAAGGGCAGCGTGGATGGGAAGCGGGTGTCTCCTGGTGCCGCAGGTGGTGGCCTGGCCAGGGTGGGGGCGGTGGAGGTGGTCACAGGGGTCACATGTGGTTGCCAACAGAGGGAGGGCGGCTGCCCAGGGCCTGCTGAGTGTGCAGAGCTGTAGTTTTGCTCCCGTGTCCCCTCCCCTGCACGGTCCTAAGCACAGCAACTGTCGTTCTGCAGGTGGGCATCTGGGGAGAGGAAGGCAGTGCCCAGGACCACGCGGACATGGGCGACCCATGTCCTTGGGCTGCCAGAAGCCCGCCCAGGGTCCACATGACTGTCCCGCGTCCCTGCTGGCAGAGGACCCTGGTGGGTGCCCCATCAAGGATGACGGCCCTGCTTGGTCCCCGTGGCGGGGCTTCCTGCTGTCCTGGGGGCCCATTGCCTCCGCGGCAGGGGAGGCAGGGCTATGTGTGGGGCAGCGGGCGGGCAGGCCTGAGAGGCTGGCACCTGCGGGCGGGCGGGCTGAGCAGAAGCACGCATGGGCACAGGCCCTGAGCGTGGAGGCCCGCGGCCCACGAGGCTGCCCTGATTCGGGCCGGGTTCTGTCCGCCTCCGTCGGGTGCTATGGGGCCGCATGGGGCCCTGGAGGCCCAAGGCAGAGGCCGTCCAGGGGCGCTGGCGACTGCAGGCCAAGCGCTGGCTCTGCTCCCGGCCACAGGGGCGAAGCACCTCCTCGCCCGCGACAGTGTGGCACACGAACGCAGATGCTCCTGGGTTATAAAGCAGCTGCTGGGGCGGAGCTCAGGCGACACCACCCTTTTCCTAAAGAGGGAAGAGCCAAAGGTCTAAGTCCCTGAGCAGGCGGGTTGGAGACTCGGGAGGGGCTCTGCTTACAGGCCACCAGCCAAAGGGGGCAGCCCGGTGCCCTTGGTCCACAGCCGGCCGGGCCACTGGTGACAGCCCCGTGTTGGTGCCACTTGGTCCTGTGATGTTCTTCGCAGGCCCGCACCGCGTGTCCGGTGCTCAGGCTGGACGGGCAGAGAGCCCCGGGCATCCTGCCCTGGTGCAGTCCCCAGGCTCGGGGTCAGGGGCATGCCGGTGGGGGTGGGGACCACCTGAGGACCACGTCGTCAGTACGGGTGACGGCCAACGTGGCCTGTTAATGTGCGTCTCCGGGAGGACGAGGCCGAGGCCTGCGCCATCCTCCACCACCTGGTGCTGCCGTTGGCTCCCTTCAGATGGGGACGCGGCCATCGAGGGGGCACGGCAGCCCTCGGGGCCGCCTGCGAGGACACGGTGGAGGCCCGTGTGTGCTCGGAGAGCGGGGACCGGGTGTGGACGGGGCGAGGTGCAGAACAGCTGCCCTGGAGGAGTCGATACTCGAGCCGCGGGCAGGAGATGGGGACTGACGGACAGACGAGGCGATGGAGCGGGAGGACGGGCGAGCCGAGCCACGGCTCGGGGGGCTCGGAGGTGGCGGGTGTGGGGTGCACAGGCGGGGGCTCCTGCCTCGTCCCGAGAGCCGCGGGAGGCCAGCGAGGTGCGGCCCCGAGGAGCCTGTTGTGGGGCTGTCGTCGCGGGGGGCGGCCAAGGGCGAGGCAGCGGGGATCGGCCGTGTCCAGCGCTGTGGGCAGTGAGATCCGCTTGGCTTGAGCGGACTTGCGACGGGGGCAAGGGTCGGGGCAGGGGCCAGAGACCCAGAGATCGTGGCCCGCAGAGCTGGCTGCCGGGAGACCCTTCGCGCGGTGCAGACACTGGCACGTTCGGGTCCTGGGCAGGGCCACGGAGGCGGAAGTGACCCTTCCCAGCTCTCTCGGAGGTCAAACGCCAGAACCTTGAAGGGTGGATGGTATGACGAGTACCTGCTCACGGCCGTCTTCGTCGCGAGTGGTTGGTGCTTGGCCGTATCTGCTTGCCTGTCCTCTCCGCTCGCGCACGTGTGCACACGGATGCGCACTCGGACTCATGTGCACACACACCTGTCCGCCACGCACGCGTCTGCTGTGCAATTGCAGGCATCACCACACCTCATCCTAAACGTTTGTACCCCTTAAACGTGAAGACAGTCTCCCCAGTGAGCAAGGTCGCGTTTTCGCCCCTCGGAACCTCACCGTCCTGGAACAGGCGCGGTTATCGCGTGACACCGTTTGAGGAGTGATCCTGGTCAGGCTCCCCCTCGCCCCGGGTTTCTGTGTTCAGTCGAAGTCCTTGCTCTTGGTTGTGGGGTCTGCTCTTTGGTCTCCTTCCACGTAGAGCAGCCCCGTCCCCACCGCAACCCGTTTCTTCCCGTGGCCTGGCTCTTGGGCAGCTTCTCGCAGGACGTCGTGGACTCTGGCTTGTCTGATGGTTGCGGTTCTGCTGCTGCTGCTGCTGCTGCTGCTGCTCTGTTGGGATGTGGCGCCCGTAACCTAGCTCGCCTGTGTGAGCGAACAGGTCGGTGGCCTTCAGTCTCTCCCCAGATGCGTGTGGCCATCACCACAGTTGCTTCTATTACGTCGTCATCACCTTGAAAAGAACCCGAGTAGCTGTTACCCAGCTAAGTCCCTGTCCGCAGCCCGACGCGGCCGCTCATCCACCTTCCGTCTCTGGGTTTTCCCGGTCTGGCTTTTCATAGAAGGGACTCGTGTGCTTTGCTGTCTTTGGTACGTGGCTTCCTTCTCTTAGCATCACGTTTTCAAAGTTTGTTCACGTGGCCGCGTTTCTTTTCACGCCCGAAGGGTACCCCACGGTGTGGACGCGCCACATTCGTTTATCCGCTCGTCCCCCGGGGGTCATCGGGGCCGTCTCCCCTCTGGTTAGTACGAACGTGCTGCTATGCACGTTTGGGTGCAGGTGCTCATGGGCACCCGGGTTTTCATCTTTCTTGGGTAGACACCCGGGAGCTGAATTGCTGGGTGACTTGCTGGGTGACTTTGTTTAATTGTCGGGCTGCCGCTCAGAGCCGCGGAAACACCTTCCAGTCCTGTGGGCAGCACGTGAGGCTGAGCTCTCCGCAGCCCGTGCTCGTCGTCATCTGTCCGTCTGAGGCCGTTTTCCTCGGTGTCCCTCAGTGGAGGCTTCTCTCTCTGCCCGGCCTCCCGAGTCGCAGCCTCACCCCAGCAGACCTCCCAGACCCAGACGGCGAAGGATGCAAATGGCACATAGGACCGGACGGCACTGTTTTCTTATTTGGGGGTGCCAGCTCCTGCACTTTCCTACCGGGTTTCCTAGCGCCCTGAGGATCCCCAGGAAGCAGCCAGGCCAGAGCTGCCTCCAGCAGGTGAAGGTGGCTCCAGGGGGCTGGTGCCAGAGACCGGCCCGGGCTCCCGGGCCTGCCACCGAGTGCACAGGCTGCTGTCCTGCGAGCTGCAGCGCGTGGCCCTGGGGAAGGTGGTGGGAAGGGGACTTTCCCGAGAGCAAGTGCCCCGTAGGAGCCGGCCTCCGCGCTACACGACACCCAGGACTCTCCGCCCTTGGGTGCTTCTGTTCCCCGTCGCAGGAGCTGCTGATGCTGTGGGAAACTGGGCTTCTCTGGGAGCGGCCAGGCCGGGGTGCAGCCGTGCCCCCAGCCTGGGAGGCTGGTGGAGGAGGCCGGCCCAGCGTGGCCCTTGCCCCTTGCGGCCTCGGCCAGCCTGTCTACACTGCGGTCCCTCCTCCGGGACCAGAGCCCCCGTCGGAGCTAGGGGGCCTTCCTGGCTCTGCAGGCTGTGGAGTTGGCTCCGTGTGACCAGGTGAGGCTAGGCAGGCAGCGGTTTACCCCGGGATGGCCTCTCGGCAGCCCAAGTCTCCCACCCACCCTGCCAGTGCCCGTGCTGCTTGGGAGCCAGATCCCTCTGGGATGCTCCCCTCGTCTTCTCCTGTCCTCTCTCCTGCCTTGCACGTCTGCCCATCTTCAGCTGTCAGCCTCAGGTTCGAGGCCTGGCCAAGTGTCGCCGCCTCTCCTTCTCTGCCCTCCTCTGAAGGTGTGGGTCGCGGTGCCTCTGCGCCTCCCTCACGCTGACCTGCCTGCCATCCTACCATGTGTGTGCAGGGTGACCATGGCAGTGACTTCTGGTCCCAACAGACACAAGGGTTCTCCTCGAGGGCAGGGCCTGAGTCCTGCTCGCCTCTGCCATCTTTATTGATTTGCTCAGAACAATTTTGGTCACCAGCAACAGAACCTGAGCTCAGACTGGCCTAAGGATCCAGGGTGCATGTTCCTGAAAGCCTAGAGGTATCAGGTACGGCCAGGACCAGGTCCCCTGTGTCATGGCTGTGCCCACGTCTTGGTCCTGCTGTCAGCAGCCTCTTGGGTGGTGGCAGGGGCCCCGGGCTGGGGTCCAGGGGGCAGGTTTGGGTCACGTGCTCAGGGAGCAGCCGGCTAGGATTGGTCAGGCCCATGTCGTGGTTTCATTGAGATTGGGGTGTTGTCATGGACGGGGGGCAGGGGTGCTTCCCAAGGGAGATAGATGGGCACTGGGCAGGCCAAACCGCAGGAACTCTGAGATGATTCTCCCGACTCCTTGCCCGCCCTCAGCGCCCCAGTCGGGTCAGTAGCGTGTTTACCTCCCTCCCGGGTGCTTCTCGCACCTGCTCCGTGTTCTCAGCAGGAACTGACCCCTGCTTCTCTCCTTCCCGCGGCCATCCGGGGTTCGTTCTGTCTGCCGCAGCCAGGAGGGGTCTCTCCAACACCCAAGCAGATCCCATCCTAATTCAACCCTGGTTGGTGCCCCCTTGCCCCTTGGAGGAAGTCCGTTCTCAGCAGGGCGTGTCCGCCCTTGGTGACCTGGCCCTTCAGTCCTGTGGGGACTCTGATGCAGGACTTGATCCAAGGACCCTAGGATCATGACCTGAGCCGAAGGCAGAGGCTCAACCACCGGGTCACCCAGGCATCCCCCACCCATCTGTCTGTTGATGTGTCCACTTTTCTATCGATCCATCCATCCATCGATGCGTCTAGATTCTAGGTATCTATTTGTCCATCTGTCCCTCCATCTATCCATGCATCCGTCCATTTATGTGTGTGTTCACCCGTCTGTCCATCTCTCCATTCACCTGTCCACCTATCTTTTCACTCATCCATGCATCCATCCACCCACCCACCCACTGGGCATGGACTGGCCCTAGATGAATGTGCTGGGCGGTGGGTGGAGGAATAAGACAATGCACCCACAGATGTAATGTTACCTGGGAACTACACGCTCAAGTGTTGGCAGGAGGAAACACCAGGCACGGTGCCCGCAGTGGCGTGGAACCTCTCAACCCACCAGGCTGATACAACAAAATATCCCCTTCTGCCTGCTGATGGCCGCTGGCTGCCAGTCTGTGAATCTGACCTGGAGCTTCCAGCAGGAATCTTAGCTGAGGGGGCTGTGGTTGGGGCCGGAGCGAGGGGGCTGGGCAGGGCTGCCAAGAAGAGGGGGCGCTCGAAAGCCTGAAGGCTGAGCAGAGTCCGTGAGCCCAGGACTCACGGAAGGCGCTTTGCAAGGAGAGGGAACAGCCTGATGCCATCCCGTGCCAGTGCGTGATTTTCATGTGCTCTCAGCCTAGTTACTGTCCCCTTTCTTCTTCCCCCATCTTTCAACTCAAGGGTGAGGGACGGCAAGTGCCCCTGCTCCTCTCCCCTCTGCCCAGCTGCCCAGCGGGACTGTGGGGCAGACACGTGCACGTGGATTGAACTCCCGGGGCAGGGCCCTTCTCTGTTTGTTCTCTGCTGCGGCCCAGAACCTGGAGGAGGTGCTCAGGAATCCTCGTCGGGTGGACAAATGACAGGAGCGTGGGACGTACTGAGCGGATGAACGAGTGAGTGAGACGGATAAGCAGGGCTTCCGGGTGGTCCGGGTTGGTGGGTCGTCCCGCCTCAGACTCTGATCGGGAAAGTGAGGGCAGGGACCAGCTTACTGTGCGTTTCACTCATTTTACAACGATTCCTAACTTTTGATTACAGAAGCATATGCTGAACACGTCTTGCCGTGGGAGGAACGCGAGCCGGGCCGGCAGGCCAACCTACCCTTCCTCCCCAGCTCCCCCTCGCCCCGCGGGTGGACGTGGTTGATGGTGGGGACGTTCCCTTCCACGCTTCCTCTGGGCATTTCGCTTGTGTGTAGAGCGCGTGGGCGCGTGGCTGGGGCTGCACCCAATCACGATACGTGGCCCAGTCGACTCGCGGGATTGAAAGAAGAGTTGGGGCACCTGAGTGGCTCGACTGGACAAGCATCCCGCTCGATTTCAGCTCAGCTGCTGCTGTCCGGGCTGTGAGCTGCGGCCCTCCGGTGGGCTCTGTGCTCGAGGGGAGTCTGCTGCTCTTCCTCTGCCCCTCCCCCGTAAATACACAGATCTTAAAAGAGGGTCTTAAAAAAGTACAATTACACTGCAAGTATCGCATCTTATTCTATTTTAGACTTATTTTCTTTTCCTGGAGCTTCCTCTCCACGGAAGCGCGTCTCCTTCTTTTTCCCTGCTGCTGCCCAGCCACTCCTTCTTGCTGTCAGTTGAGGTATTCTGAAATGTTCGGCCGCAGAGACCTTCAGTGCGTGTTTCTGGATCCAGCTTCTCAGGTCCCCACGTCGCTGCCCTCGGCGCCTCGAGGAGTGTCCGGCCACCGCACTGCAGCGAGCCGCTTTGCCCATGGTGCAGGGACGGTCCTGCCGTGTGTCCCACCAGGAGCAGTGGCGGCTGGCACGGAGCCCCCCCAGGCCCCGGGAGCTGGGGTTAAGGACCCCGAGTCCAGTGACGCCCAGAGGCCCCCCTCCCACCACGGCACCTCCGCCAGCAGCCTGAGGAGCTTCTGACCCAAACCAGCCACGTCTCCCTCCCTAGAAGCTCCCCGGTTCTCAGGCATTAGCCCGTCCCCGACGCCCGCGCAGCCTCTGCAGCCTCCGGCCTCGCCGGCCTCCTGTCCCCGTGCGCGCCCCCGGCCTCCGCCTGGCTTTGGCTCAGCGCCGTGGGAGGGCCGTTGGCATCACGTCTGCTCCGCCGCCCGCCAGCTCTCCCGGGGCCTCCGGGGCCCCCACCAGTCGCTGGGACTTCCTGCCTTTGCAGCAGTGGTGGCTGCTGGTCTCCCCTGGAGCCCAGGATCTTAGCGTCGCCGTGACCTCGGGCCACAGAAGGGGCCCTGCACCTCGGGCACTCCGCGCACCCTTGTTGGCTGAACGACCGACCGACGGACACAGCCTCCAATGCCGGCCGACAGCCTCCCGGCTCCTGGCCCCGCACGGCACCTTCACCGCGCACCCATGCAGCGCGGCCCACCCTCCGTGCCCCTCCTCCCAGAGCAGGGCTCGCCCACTTCCCCAGGAGCCACCCCTCCGGCAGCCCCCCCACCCTGCCCCGACCACCCCGGAGGCGCCCCCCCCCCCCCCGCAGGCTCTGAGGCCACAGCCACTCCCATCCCGGCCTCGCCGAGGGAGGTGCGGCAGGTCCCCTTCCAGGGAGCAGTGGCCCAGGGTAGCGGTGGGGTGCTTTTTTTTTTCCCATATGAGAAAAAATTAGCTTTTCCTTACCAGACAAGAATGACAATTTACAGAAAATTATGCCCTGAATTCATAATCTGGAATGAGCGGAAATGGTATTCTATAGTAATCCATCCCAACTGACTCGCTATTGTATACGCACCTGCTAACATTTTTTAAGCCGGGACTTTATGGAAAGGACATTTTGATCGCTTCTGAAGTTTGCTGAGCAATTCCCCTCGCTCTCAGGCATACGGTCTTTGTGCTGGAAATTTCCCCCGTGGCTTCCCGCAGGCACCAGCAGCCCGGCACGTGGGCCCGCGCCCGGCTCGCACGCACGCAGCCGCAGCCCCCTCCCGCTGGCAGGACCGTGCCGGGGGCTCTGCAGGTGCTGAGCTGCGGAAGTGGGCGCCGGGCGAGTGCACTCACAGTTGGCACCTGGGCCGAATTTGCCCGCGGAGGAGCTGCAGACTGCGGAGCCCTCCGGAATTCGAGATGCTTCCCGCGCCGGATGAGGGGAGGGCCGGGGGGAGCAGGGGCGCGGAGGGCCAGGCAGGGCCGAGGGCCTGAGAGCTGGGCGGCCTCTGCAGGGACGCCGCACGGGAGGGGCCGGGGCATCACCGACGCCACAGGCCCTCGGTCTCTGTGCTCTTGCAGGAGCCGCTCATTCCGGGGCCCTGCTGGCAGCCAGCCGCCCTGCCCGGCCGCGGCCTCCAGCGCAGGACCGTCACCAACGCAGGGTGGACGGGGGCCCACGAGGCAGGGATGAGGCCACCCGCTCTCCCGGTGCACCGTGGGGCCGGGGCAGGTGCCTGCAGTCCGAGCTGCGGAGGGGGCCCTTCCCGCTGACGCTGCGGGGCTGTGGGCCTCCTGCGTCTCCAGGCCAGAGGGGGACTCCTCTCCATGGGGATCTCCAGGGGCTGTTTGGGGTGGGCCGTGGTTGTCCAGGTCCATTCAAATGGAGATGACGAAACCTGAGCAGGCAGCAGGCTCCAGAGAGCTGGGGGAGCACCGACCAAGAACTGGGCCCTGCTGTCAGGGTCTCGGGGCTTCAGGCACAGCTGGATCCAGGGGCTGAGACAGTATCGACGGGGGGGGGGGTGCTTTCTTGCTTTGCCTCTGCTTTCCTCTGCGGCAGAAGGTGCCCCAGCGGTGAGACCGGTGCTGTTGACCTCCTGTCGGCTGAGGAAAGGTCTTTGCCCAAACGAGGCTCCTTGTGGGAGGGGTCCTTCTGCTCTGCGTCCTCTCCCTGGCACGCTGGGCGGGAGCCTCTGACCGGGCCTGGAGGCCACCCCGTGGTCCCTGCCCCCAGCAGCCCCCTGTCGGTGACCCCGGTGGCACCGAGGGTCTGGCGGCGCAGCTCGTGGGCCCTGCGCACACACCCTGCCTGGGGAGCTGGCCCTGGGGAGCCGGCCCTGGGACCGTGTCCTGGCCCGGCCGGCATGCTGCCATGGTACAGGACGTTTCCGGCGGGGAGGTCCTTGAGCCGCCGACCCCAGCCCCTGACCCGCTCCGCCCTCAAGATGCCAAGAAGCCTCTGTGCCCTCTCGACTCAGACCAGCACGCTCACCGTGAGCTACCTGTGTGACCCTGGATGGCTTCCCTCACCTTTCTGTGCCTCAGTCTCCCCCTCAGTGAAGCGGGGATACCCGTAGGGCCACTGTGGGGACTAAGGAGCAACTCAGCGGGTGTCTGGCTGTGCTGGTCATCGGGTGCGACAGGTCCTGCATCCTGCTGGGCAGAGGTCCTGCGGGAACTGGCTCCGGCCATCTGGAGACACGCGCCCCTCGCTCCTGCGCGGCCAGAGAACCCCCCGGGAAGCCAAGTCCTTGGCTCTGGTCGGCGGCAGCCACGTGGGCCCCTCCGCGGAGGAGGCGCCTCCTGGGCTCCTGCACCCAGGCTGCTGAGGGCGCTCACTCTCGGCAGGTGCGCAGGTGGGGCTGCCCGCCCCGGGCTGCAGGGGCTGTGTCCGTGTTTCCACTTGCACCTTGTTTGCCCTCAGAGGCTGGGTCCTGGGCACACACAGGCACACGCGGGCACGCCTGCACAACACTGCTCGGCTCCAGGCCTCAGGTGGGCCGATGAGGCCCCCCCCATGTAGTCCCGATCTTCTAATCAGGGCTGCTTCACATAGTTGTGCACGTTGCACACTGCACAATCCCATGCTGCGCTCCATTTACCATGCTGTGCACCAGCTCAGGACGGCAGCTTTTCCAAAGGGCACCAGGCCAGCCCTCAGAGACGGGGTTCTGGTGTGCGGGCCCCCCGTACCCCCACCCTGCAGCCGCACCCTCTTCTAGCCCCTGCCCGCACGTCTGGGCTGCTTCCTTCTGGTGCTCCCGCCTCCCTGTGCTGGGTGGTGCCCAGCGTCCGAAGCCCCTGCAGAGGGCACCTGCCTCCCTCCCACCTTGCTCCCTGCCTGCCTTCTGGAAACACTAGGCCCTGCCCCCACCCGGCCCCTGCCCGCACACTCGCTCTTTTGGGGACAGGCTCCTCTCTCGCTGCAGTCCCGTGGGTCTGGCCACAAGTCCCTTCCCCCCCCCACCTGCCCCTGCAGCAGTGGACTGGCCCCAGGAGGGCACAGGACCCCACCGCGCCCTCCGAGCTGTTCCCCGGGCTGTCGTGAAGCACAGCCAGAGGAGGGATGGGGTCCTCCGTGGGTGCTGACCATAGAGGGGCCCCCAGGGTCCGTGCTTGCTTCCCTCGTGGGACGGAGGGGTCAGAAATGCCAGGGCGGCAGTGCTGCTCCCCCGGGCTGTGCGCCGGCCCACGCGTGTCTGCTCGGCTGAGGGCCTTCCGTGGGACACGGAGGGGCTGAGACTGCGCTGCCGCGCTCTGGAAGTGATGCCCACCGAGGACTGTGGGCGGCCCTGGAGCCCGCGGGGGGCGTGCAGGGGTGGGTCGGGGTGGGAAGGGCCCCTCTCCCGCTCCAATAGCCCCCGGGCCCCCGCTTCCCCTCTCGCCGTCCAGAGGAGCTCGGACAAAACCCAACCAAAACCAAACACACCAAAAACATTGAGAAGAGCCCCCGGAATCTTCCTGAGACCTCCCGGGGTGTGGTCCGCCCTTCTCAGCCCGTGTCCAGGGGCCGGGCTGGGCGGTGCCCCTGTGAGGACTGTCCCCGCCGTGGAAGGTCTGGCCCCGACGCTCCTGACCCGGGGACCGCTTGGGGTCACTGCGACCTCAGCCGGGACGTTGGCGATGGCCGTGCTGTCGGAGTCCAGGACGGACCCACAGCCTCGGGTGCTGGGGCTCGGGCCCTGGCCGGCCCAGGGTGCTGCGCTGCGTGAGCTCGTGCCATCGCCCCCTCTCGCGGGCGGGGTGCCCCTGGGCCCTGCGCCTGGGCCCTGCGCCTGCGCCCTTGGCCCGCCCGGTGCACCCGGCCTCCGCCGCGACTCGACGCCTCACGCCAGGGAGGTGGCCCCTCCGGGGAGGCCGCCTGGGCACCCGCCCCTGCCCCGGGAGCCGCAGGAGGACAGGACGCCCCCCGCCCGCAGCCCCCCGACACCCGCCCGGCGGGGAGCCCGCGGAAATTACAGGCTGAGCCGCGTGTTGAACGGCGTCCACCTGCGCCGACAATGCAGCAGCTGTCCCCGCGCCGCTGCCCAGGGCCGGGGGCAGGACGCTGCTCTGTGGCCGCGGGAGCCTGTCCGGACCCCTCTGTGGCCGTGGCGCGTCCTGCCCTCCGGCCGGCCCGCGGCGGATCCTCACGCTCCCCGGCGACACTCCGGCCCGTCCCGGGAGCTGCCCGCCCCCCCGCCCCCTGCGCCGCCAGGCTGCGGCCCCTGCAAACTGGCCTTCTGGAACGTGCCGCATCCACGCTACCCCAGGGGGCTGCATCGGGGCCCACTGGCAGGGGCGCGTGGCCCGGGGATCGCGTGACCCCTCCCCCCAAGAGCCCCTCCTGATTGAACGTAGCCGCCTGCACCTGTTGGGGCGAGCCCGGCGGCCGCCCCGCTTTGTCCTCAGCGCCCTCCGTCCTTTCCGCCTGCTTCCCGGGCTCTGCGTGTGTGGGCCACTGTCCCCGGGCATCCAGGGGCGGCTGCGCCCTCAGACCCCAGCTCGGTGGCTGCCCGCTGAGTGCAGGGGACCGAGCCTCGGGCAGGGGCGCGTCTCTGGCACCCTGGGGGCAGCCGTGTCCTCGACGGCTCCTCCCCGGGCCACTTGCCCCTGGGAGCCCCTCGGCAGAGCCCCTGGCGTCACCTCCGCCCTGGCCTGAGCAGTAGCTGAGCCCCCTGCCCCCCCACCAGCTGGCCCCGTCGCGCCCCTGGTTTCCACGCGACAGAAGACCCGCGGCCCCGCACAGCCTCAGCCCCAGGCAGGCGCCTCAGCCCTCCGACGTGGTGCGCGCCCTGCTCCTCGGGGCACAGAGACACCTCCCCGCTTTCCACCTCGGTGGCCGGAGCAGGGCTTCTCCCCAGGAGCTCGTGGCGTAGGCCGCGCCCGCCAGACGTTTCCTCTGCCCCCGACAGAAGGTCAGCAGGGGCCTTTACGAGCACCCACCCGACGCCCCCGGGGCGTGGGCTCCACGTCCACCAGCCCTCCTCCCTCAGGCCTGGGGCCCAGCAGAACCGCGGCTGAGATGTTGCTGTGGGTGCGTGGAGCTTGTCCTAGGATGGGACAGGCTGTGGGGGGGTGTGGGGGGAGTGGGGGAGGAGAGGGAGGGAGGGGGAGGGAGGGGAGGGCAGACAGGCACCCCGGAGGCCCCCAGCAGGGGGTGAGCCAGGGCCGGGGCCCTCTCTCTGACTCGGGCGCTTCCCGCCCGTGCTGGGGTCCTTGGGCTGAGAACTGCCTCGGCTCCTCCTCGGGTGCAAGGGGCTTTCCCCGGGGAGGGAGCAGAAGGCCTCCAGCCCGTCCCACACCGGTGGACGGAGACACGCGGTGGCTTCTGGACCTTCTGGTGTCTCATGTGGTTGCATAAAGCACTGGGCAGGGAGCTTTCGGGCTGGAGCTCCTCGCGCCGCGGCTGGGGGGCAGCACACTTCCTCTGCCGCACACGGACTCGGGGTGTGAGGGGGCCGCCCTCCCTCGGGAGGCTCCTGGGGGAGCTCCGCGCTTGCCCTCACCCTCTCCCTCTGTTCTCCCCGAGTCCTCAGGGTCCCTCCCATCTCGGCCTCTGCCTCCCTCCCCACCGTGTCCCCATGTCTCTGTGCAAAGCCCCAATCCGCATAGGGACACAGGCGTGGGCTTCAGGGCCCACACGACCCCACGACGCCTGGGTTTACCGTCCTCGCCTCTACAAAGACCCGTACTTCCTAATAAGGTCACATTCACCGACAGGGCAGGGGTGGGGGGTGGGGGTGTCAGGACCTCCATCCATCTTTTGGGGGGGGACACAATTCAACCCACAATGCTCCGCATCCTCTGGGCAGTGAAGCCACCACTGCCCTTGAACCCCAGGAAGCAGGACCCGCCACACGGGAAACGTGCTCCACGTGGGGCAGCGTCCCCCCGTAAGGCCCGCGGAACCAGGGCAGGGAGGAGCAGGCTCTGGGAGCGCGGGGCGCGGGGTGCGGGGTGCAGGCCTAGCCGCGTGCAGCACCCACCGGGGGGCTGGGGGCGGCGGGGGCGGCGGGGTCCGCAGCCCCCTCTAGCACCCTCGGGCTGCTTTGCCTGCGGAGTGTCTTCATGAGCCACAGGTGACGCCCAGCTCAGGCTGCCCCCTCCTGGATCTCGCGTGTCCCGGGGGCCCAGAAATAGCCCCGAGGGCCAGCTCCCCGCCCCAGGGGGCCCCGGCCCCAGAGGCGCAGCGAGGGGGGCGAGCAGGGGCGGGAGGAGCGCCCAGCCAGCCGCAGCACGGTCGGGCCCGGGGCGTCGGACCCCTGCTTTCCTCACCTGGCAGGCTCCAGGCCCCGAGCAGGGGCCACCTGATGGGCAGGAAGGCCGGGACCTGCAGCTTGGGCGGGAAAGGGGGCGCACCCCTCCCGGTTTCTGCCTGGAAACCGCCTTAGAGGCCACACGGCATCCACAGGGAGTGGGACGGCCGGCAGCACGGGCCCGGCCGGCTCACGGTGACCGCCCTGCGGAGGTGCCAGCCTGATCCCGAAGGGCACGTGGGGACTCTCAGACACGTCAGTGCACGTTCTGGTGACTTTGACGCCTTTCCTTCCCAGCTGCAGGGGCAAGACGGTGTGGACGCTCGAACCAAGAATGTGTCCCTCCGAGAGCTTCTGCTGCCTGGTCCCATCTGGGTGCAGGGAGCTTGTCCGACACGACCGGCTTGGGAACGTGCCCCCTCCGGTCCCTGTGCCCGGGGCCAGGGGGGAGCGGGGGCGGGTGCAGACCCCAGAGGGCACTGGGCGGGCGCCCCTCAACCCTGCCGGGTGTCACGGCGGCCGGCGCGCTTCAGCAGGGCCAGTGCCACCAGGGTCTTTATTTTCTCAGAAAAGCAGGGAATCTTTCGTTTTTAATACCATTCCTCCCAATTTTTAAACATTGGCAACGATTTCGAAGTCACTTAAAACCCTGTTTTGAAAGCAAAAAAAAAAAAAAAAAAGAGTGCGCCTGATGGGGTTTGAGCCCCTGGGGGAGGAATTCAAGCCGGGCCTGGGACTCAGGGGGTGCTGGTGGGAGGCCACACCTGCTTCAGAACGGGTTTCTGGGAGCTCGGGGACTGAGCGCCCGAGACCCCGGCCTCCCCATTAGGAGCTTCTATCCTGCACCCAGGAGGGACCCGAGGTGGGAGAGGGGGGTGGCTGGCTGGGGGCCACCCTGGGGGCGGGTGACAGCTGGGTCTGACATGTCAGCTGACCCACCCGCCAGCCACCCGGTTCGTTAGCAACGGGCGTGCAAAGGGTGAGGATAGGGGTCTGTTTGGGGGAAGGTGTTTGGGGCCCTGATCGTACATGTCCTGTTGCCATTGTTGTGTGTTCAGAGCAACAGCCCAGTGGATGGGACACAGGGCTGGGGGGTGAGAGGTGGGACAGGTCCTGGCCTCTCTGGGCCCTGTAGGGCTCTGGGACAGGGACCCGCGATGCTCCCCCATCTACCGCACCACTTGGGGCTGGGGTGAAGCGGGATCCGTGGGCCCAGGACTCCGGAGGCTGTGGGAGGGCCCTAGGGGACAACACCTGGTGTCATCTCCCAGGTTGCTCCAGGTGTGGCTGCTGCTGAGCGCCACGGGCCCTGGACCCGCCAGCCTGCTGCCCTCCCCATCACGGCTCAGTCACAGAGCTTGCACACCTTTACCAGCCCACACCGAGTGCGTCCCAACCCCAGCCCTTGCACTCGCTGTTCCTCTCCGTGGGACAGCCTTCCTCCAGAGTGTCGCATGACTGACCCCTCCTCCCCAAGCAGGAGGCATCCCTCCCCAGAACGTGCTTCCCTGAGCTCCCTGCCTCCCCCATCTGTTGTGACACTTGCTGTCTCCTCTGCATGGGACCTACTGCTCTTGTATCTTGCTCATTGTGACCTTCCTGTCCTGGGAATATCAGCTTGTTGAACTCAGGGATCATGGACTATTTGTTCACTGCTCTAGCCCCAGTGCCTAGAATAGTGCCTTCTACACGGTAGGTACTCAGTAATTATGTGTTCTGTGAATTACGCTTAGCGGATTGTTGGATAGGGATGGATGGGTGGATGGATCATGGATGATGGCTAGGGATGGTTAGGGATGGATAGATGGGATGGTTGGATCATGGATGGAGGGATGAATGGATGGATGGATGGACCATGGATGGTTGGATCATGGATGGAGGGAGGGAGGGAGGGAGGGGCGGATGGATGAATCATAGTTGGAGAATAGGGATGGATGGATAGGGATGCGTAGATGGATGGATCATGGATGATGGATAGGGATGTTTAGGTATGGATGGATGGATGGATGGCTGGATCATGGATGGAGGGATGAATGGATAGATGGGTCATAGATAGTTGGATCATGGATGGAGGGAGGGAGGGAGGGAGGGATGAATCATGGATGGAGGATAAGGATGGATGGATAGGGATGGATGGATCATGGATGATGGATAGGGATGGTTAGGGATGGATGGATGGATGGATGGATCATAGATGGATGGATAGGGATGGATGGATGGACTATGGGTGGATAGATAGATGGATGAGCAGTTAGATGGACAGACAAGTGCATAGATAGGGATGGATGAACAGATGGGAGGAGAGGTAAAGAGGGAAGGAGACATGGACGGAGCTGGTCCTGGGCAGTGGAAGGGCCAGCTAGGTTGAGATAGTCACCATGGCAGGCTGGTGCAGGGGTCCCAGGCTTGGGCCTGTGGCTCTGGCTGCCTCCCAGAGCAGAGGAGGTGGCCCAAACTTGGTGCCTGGGGCTGGTCCAGTGCTTCTCCCTCACCAGGCGACTTCAGGAAAGTCTTTGCTCCTCGGGGCTCAGGTTCTTCCTTCATTGTCCATGAGTTGCAGTCCTCAGGCTGCCTTCCTCATGGGGTAGGGGAGGCTCAAAAAACATGGCATTTGTGGCTGCTTGGGGACCTCGAAGCAGAGGCACATGCATCCCAGGAGGCAAGGGCAAGTGTGCTTGTGGTGGAATCCTTTATGACAATCCATTAGGAAGACCCTAAATGGTCACCCACTCAAAGTGGAAGCCCCCACTTGTTGTCGGGTACCAGGCAGCCCTCACATGCTGGCCAGCCCGCGACACCTGTGTGGCTCCTGGAAAGGAGCTTCCCCCGAGCAGGTGCATTACAAAGAGGTGCCCCCGCCTCTAGGCCAGAGAGCAAGGCTGAATTCAGCCCCCACTCGCCCTTGGCCTGCCTCAGGACGCGTGACTGACAGCACACGGCGGCCACGGGAAGACCTCCAAGGCACGTGCTGGGGGGAAAAGGCAAATTGAGGAACAATGTGGTGCCGCCGATGAGAGGGGAGCCCCGGGAAAGTTGCTGCAAATCTCTGTGTCTATCGATCTATCTGCCGCCTGTTCTCTCTCTCTCACCTGGATCTACCTGTCTGCGGCCCATCCCTCTCTGACTACGTGTCCATCTGAGCTGGCAACCGGCCAAGTACATGCGTCCATGTACACACGCAGGATAACAATCCAGCAGTGACCCCCCCAGCTGGGTAAGACCGGAGAGGTGTGGGGCGCACGGGGTCCAAGGGACGCTGGCCTTACTGCCGTGCCCCATCAGTCCTGAGAGGAGGCCAGATTCAGGTCCCAAGCAGGTGCTTAAACGGTAATAAAACATCGAGCGCCGGCCCCGGCCCAGGTCTCAGTACCTGCTGGATCAGAGAGGAAAGCCGCGTCTCTGCCGAGTGTTCAAATGGCCCCACCAGTGTCACCCCTTCCCCGCCAGCTGTCAGGGGAATTCCGCAGGGGCCCATGAGGATGGCGGCGCTTCGTAGCCGTGAGCTGACGGGAGGTTGGTGTGGACGCTGTGACAAGTTTGCTGGTAACGATGCTTCAGTGAAAGAGGCTGTTTTTAAAAACACTTAGCCAAGTTGCTAAAAGTCACTTTCGTTATGAGGACTTGAAACCCTAATATGCTGCTGGCGTGGCCGTCACGGCAGGGGAGGAGGGCCTGGGTGCTTCCAGCTGCCCCGAGCCAAGGCCTCCGGACTGGAGGGTGGGGACACCCCTGTCGTGCCTCTGCTGCCCTGGGTCGTGGAGGGGCAGCCCAGGCCTGGGGCCGCCGTGGTCCCCTCTGACCCTCCCCCCTTCCTTCTGCCCCTGTCCTTTCGTTTATACGACAGCGTACATATGTATCCTAGGAAATAAAGGGAAG
Organism: Nyctereutes procyonoides; assembly: GCF_905146905.1. Classification (NCBI taxonomy): domain Eukaryota; kingdom Metazoa; phylum Chordata; class Mammalia; order Carnivora; family Canidae; genus Nyctereutes; species Nyctereutes procyonoides. Next base: position 87,825,736 of record NW_026575146.1, read on the forward strand.
GCGTCACCCACAGGATTAAAGTTCTTCTTGACCCGCACCCGAACTCCCCAGGGGCTGCTACCTCCGTCACCGGGTTAACTTGAGTGTTTCCAGTTTTGTTCCTCCTTTAGAGCAGGGTGGTTCAGCCTTGGCACTACTGACACTTGGGGCTGGATGATTCTGTGTTGTGGGGACCGTCCTGAGCTCTGTGGGACGTTGACATGCTGGCTTCCACCTGCTCAGGGCCGGTCACACCCCCTGCCTAGTGGTGACAACCAAAATACCCCCCGACGTTGTTACGTGGCCGGTGGTGGTGGGGGGGGGGCAATACCACTCTGCTGTGGACCTAACCGGTTCTGTACCCAATTCCCGATGTCAATGTGTGTGTGTGTGTGTGTGTGTGTGTGTGTGTTGGGGGGGGGCTGTCCCGCAGCATCAAGCAACGCTCTGACGCCAGCTGGGTGCCCTCCCGTTCAGCCTAGTTCTGACGCTACCTACTGGGAGCCCAGGGGCAGATCCCACAGAGCCGGCCGTCCCCTTGTACTTAGACATCAGCCCATGTCTGGGTTGTCTCCTGCACTTGTGACCCAGCGGAGGTCCCTCGGCCTCCTCCTTGGGTTGGATCCGCTTGCTAGAGCGACTGGCAGAACTCAGAGAAGCATTTTACTCCCTCGATCACTGGTATATTATAAAAGGGTAGAACTAAGGAGCAGCCGGATGGAGGAGGTGCTTAGGGTGAGGTACGGGGAGGGGGCTCAGGGCTCCCGTCTTCCCCCAGTCCACCACGCCCCCCAAACCGCCACGTGTCCGCCAGCCTGCAAGTTCTTTGGGTTTTTATGGAGGCTTCAATGCATAGTTATGATGGATTAAATCACCCGCCACTGGAATTGGCTCAACCTCAGGGGGTCAGGGGGGTGGGGCTGAAAGTCGCAGCCTTGAAATCACAAGGTTGGTTCCCCTTGGCGACCAGATCCCACCCTTGGGTGACCTAGGGGCCTTCCCCAGGTCACCTCAGGAACATAAAGACACCTTTAAAGCTCTCATCACCTGGGAAATTCCCAGGTTTTAGGCGCTCTCTCTGGGACAGACAGGGACAGAGACCAAATACCTATTTCTCATTATAGATCACAGCATCACAGAGCCACAGCCCAGATGATGGGTAATAGTACTTTTTTTTTTTGCCAAAAAAAACCAAAAATAAGTAAAAATAAGAATAGAGTCTTGTCATGTGCATGTCATTCTTTATTCTCTAAGATAGTCCAGGACAGATGTGAAGAGTGGAACTGCTGTATCCTAGAGCACGTTTGTTTAAAATGGTTAAATACACTGAAAAGTGCACCAGAAAGTCCCCATTTACACTCCCGTCCTTGGCGTACTTGCCCAGGACCCTCGCCAACACTTGCTATTATCCTACTTTCCCATTTTCGCCAACCTCGTGTGTAAACGCGGCATCCCCTTGTTGTGTTCCCCGGTGTCTGCGCGTGAATTTGTGTGTGCACTCGGCTCTGGTTGAGCACCTCTGCTGGGTGCTGGGGCCGTGGGGTCAGGGCAGCAGAGGTCGAGGTCAGACTCCAGGTCGGGGCCGCTGCCCGGAGGAGGTGCGGTGGGGAGGAGAGAGCGTCCAGGCCGAGGCAGCAGAGGGCCCGGCCCGTGGAGCCTGCGCAGGGGTCCCGGGGCCGGCAGGGCAGGGCGGGGCTTAGGGACCCTGGCGGCCGGGCTGGGTCCTGAGGACGTGGCCACGGGAGCCCCTAAGAGTCTGAGCCAAGGGGACTTCACGGAACAGCGGGGCCACAGGCGTCTGAGCTGCCTCCCACGGATGCGCTTTCCGAGGCTGCCCTAACAGAGCACCCTCGGTGAAAACTGGGTGGCTTTTTCTCTTAATTCAATTAATTAATTTATTTGACAGAGAGAGAGAGAGAGAGAGCGCACAAGCAGGGGGAGCAGCAGAGGGAGAGGGAGAAGCAGGCTCCCCGCCGAGCAGGGGGCCCGCTGGGGGCTCGACCCTGGACCGAAGGCAGACCCTCGGCTGCCCGAGCCGCCCCGGCGCCCCTGGGTGGCTGAACCCACGGAACTGCATTCTCTGCCTGGGTTCTGGAGGCCCAAGTCCGAGAGCAAGCCTGCGCCCCGCCCGTGCCTCGTCCCGCTGCCGGCGCTCCAGGCTCTGGGCCCGTCTGTGTTCCCGCCTCCTGGTCTCCCGTCCCGTCCCGCGAGTGCACCTGCCACGGCTGCGGGCCCGTCGGGGGGCCCAGGGTGATCTCTGCGGAGCCTTCACACCCTGGCCAAGGCCCTGTTAGCTGACTAGCAAGGTCACAGTCACAGATTCCGGGACGTGGCCCATCTTCCCGGGGACCCCCCCATCACCCCCTTGCGGAGCCCGCCCAGCCCTGCTGTGAGCCTGGAGCAGAGCAGATGAGGCTGAGAGCCCACGGGAGCAGCAGGCCCCTGGAGCCCCGGGAGGCAGGTGGCCCCTGCCCTGCCGACCTCCCGAAAGAACGCCCCCCCCGCCCCCCGAAGCTTCGTGGTTTGTGGCCAGGTGGGGATCCGGCTCTGGGTTCCCAGAGCTTCTGAGTGCGACTACCAAGGCAGGAAGCACCCTGGATCTTTAGGTGAAACGTCTCCTGGCCTCAGGACGTTTTGAAGCCCCAAATAACGGGTCGTTGACCCCCCTCTGTTGGTGGCTGCTTTGCCCTGTGCGCCCTACACGCTCGCTGGCTCAGGAGGCTCACCCCTCTGCAGGCCTCACCCCTGTGGGACGGGTCTCGCTGTTCTCACCCCAGCCTAGGCGGGGCGCCCTTCCAGGTGAGGTCACCTGCCCAAGGTCAGGTCCGGCAGAGCTGGAGTTTGAGCCCGGGCTGCTCCCCCCTCTGCCCCGAGCTGAAGGGCTTCAGAGCAAACACCATAGGCCCCTTGCAACCTGCTGGCTCCCTTACGGCTCCATCCGCCCCCCTGCCCCCCCCCCCCCCCGAGGCCTTCGAGCCTCGGCCATCTGTCCGCCGTGCCTGGGCCTCGGATGGCCCGTCTGCAGTGCGGGGCTGATGCGCCCCGCCCGGTGGGGCACCCCGAGGCGCCTTGCCAGGAAGGGCCCCGGGGCGGTGCACAGGCCGGGGCGCAGCAGCCCGCGTGCAGGGTGGCGCCGCTCCCGCCGCTGAGGCTCTGGCTCCGGCTCCCCGGGACCTCCGGGGGTGCGCTGACGCTTTCTCGCCCGCCTTGGCTAATTTTCTCAAACATCAGGCAGAGGGGGGAAAGCTGCATTTTCAGATGTAAATTTTTCTCTGAACCACAGAAGCTTTAAAACCACCAGATGAAGTATAGAAAGTGCCTGACGATTTCTTTAGGACTCTCTCGCTCTCCGGGTTAGGGCATCGCGCGCGACTGTGTGTGTGTGTGTGTGTGTGTGTGTGTGTGTGTGTGTGTTTTAATCCTGCCATCATGAGCAGCAGGTAGCAAAATGTTGATCTTTAATGTGTTAGTAAAACAGCATACATTTGAATATTGGCTTTTTCTGCCATCTGCACCAGTTGACACTGTTTTTCATACCAGCTTATTACATTTCTTGTACAAACATACTTTTGGGTGTCTCTGTTGATTTATGCTATAGTTGCTCTGGTAGTTGTGCTAAAATAGCATTTTGAAACTTATAAAATATTGCTATTTATTCCCTCCTTGATTCTTTGCCACTTGACAAGCTCTGGAGCAGCGTATGCTTCCCGAGGACCACATCTTCCGCCGCGGTTGTGCCGAGGGGGCCGCGGGCGGGGGGCAGCGGCCCACGGCCCGGGGGTCGCGGCCAGCCGGGCGCTCCCACCCTGCTGCGCTCACCGCCGCCCCCGCCGCAGACCTGCAGATTCCCCAACGGTGATTTTTAAGTGCAAAGGAGAAAAATGGAAACAGCAGGGGCCGGGAGGGAGGGTCTCCATAAAGCTGGATTTGCTCAGTGTAAAGAACTTTTTATTCTTAAATTCTTAAATCCTCTTTCCCTTCCTCTCGGTGAACTGAAGACGACTTTGGATGATAGCTTTTGGGTTTGTTTTATTTATTTTTTTTCTTTTCTCCCCCCTCTCCAATAGCTTTCCTTGGCAAAGCCGGGAGCCCTGCAGTCGGTTTGGGGGAGATGCTGTCCCGTGTGCGCTGCGCAGCCCGGGGGGCCCGAGCCGCCTTCCAGGCTCGGAGCTGCGTGGAGGCTGCGGGTGGGGCCGGGCGGGCATCTGGGAGAGGGGTCCTCACCTCGGGGGAGGCTCTGCGGTGGCGGAGGGAGCCCGCCGCCGGCTGGCGTGTGGATGAGGCATCCTGCCACTCGGGGGGGAGATCTGTGCAAGCGACCACAGATGGGAGGAAGAGCCGGTATTCAAATTGGAGGCTGTTTTGCTAACACGTTAAAGATTAACGTGCTTTTACGGGCTGCCGCAGACTGTAGCAAGACGAGTTTTCTTCTTAAAAAAGAAGGAGAGGAAAAGAAAAGAAGGCAGAGAACTGGTGCTGGGCGCGGGTGGCGGTGCGGGGCGGCCGCCGGCCTCCTTTGCCCCCTCTGCCCGGGAGAGCCCCGCATTCTGCAGCCTGCGAGCCCTGGCCCTCTGCTCCGAGATGCTCAGCCCGCCGCGTGCCTGGGGGGAGGCCGCATCCCGCCCCCTGCGGCCAGGTTGCCGAGCCCTTCCACGGAGGCCCGGCCCCAGCGTCACACTGAGCGCCCAGAGCGCGTCCACGCGGACCTGCAGGCCCAGCACCCGCTGCCGTGACGTCCTGCCGAACTCCCTGACAAGCACTCCTAGCGCCCTCATTCTGTACAAGGGGGAAACTGAGGCACAGCGGTTAGTGACTTGCCCAGGGCCACGAAGCTGAAAACAGGGTTGAGTCCCGGCCGAGGGGATCCAGAGTCAGCCTCTAACTTTTTTTTTTTTTAAGATTTTATGGATTCATGAGAGACACAGAGACAGGCAGAGACCCAGGCAGAGGGAGAAGCAGGCTCCATGCAGCGACCCGACGTGGGACTCGATCCCGGGACCCCGGGGTCACGGCCTGGGCTGAAGGCAGGTGCTCGACCACTGAGCCCCCCGGGCTGCCCAGCCTCTGCCTTTTGCAGCAAAGCTCTGCTGCTCCCTCCTACCCCCAACCTGGCCCGCAAGACCCTCTCTTCCGTGGGCTTCATGCCCAGCTCACATTCTTATCCCAGGGGTGGGGGGTGGGGTGGGGGGACTCCTGACTTCTCAGAACTCCCCGCAGGGCCGCAGGGGGCAGAGCAGAGGTCCGTGGGTCTTTGTAGCTTGAAACACGGCTCCCCGTGAGGGATTTACTTTTGATTTTTGCAAAGTAGCACACGAGGTGGGGAGCTGGTCAGGGAGGTAGGACTCGTAGCAGGGGCGATGGCGGAAAGCCTGGTCTCAAAGCTCCCATGGGGCCCGTGTGTGTGTGTGTGTGTGGTGTGTGTGTGTGTGTGTGTGTGTAGATGCTGTCCCCGGGCCTGGGGTCCAGCCGGGCTGCTTTCTTCTGGAAGATGCTTTGGGCCAGCTCTCCAGGAAAAGGAGCCTCCTGAGCGGGTCTCCCAACCGGCGCCCTCGGAGGGCCCGTGGTGGTAGTTCAGCCCGCCTCACCCTGGGGCCCAGGGTCCCGGAAACCGGGGTCTGGGGCGGGCACCAGGCAGAGAAGGGCCTTCCAGTGGGCGAGGACGGTGGGGTGCAGAGGCGGGCACCTGCCCTTCCTCATGGTCGCCCCGGGATGCCCGCTGCGGAGTCAGGCCCCGACAGGCTCACCCCCAAGCCCCCTGCTCATCCCTCAGGCCCTCGTCCTGGGCTCCGAGCTGGCTCATAACACAGGCCCGGCTGGGGCAGGGCGACCCTAGTGGGTGCTCTTTAGTCTAGTGAAACAGAAGCAGGACCGGCTCTCAAAGACACAAGAACACCGGCATCGGTGGAAGCTCCCTCCCCCCGCGCCCGGGGCAGCCTGGGTGGGGAGGCCTGTGGCAGCGGCAGGAATGCTGTGGAAACTGGCTGATCTGGCTCGGCCAGGCCCGCCACGCCCCCCGTGCCTGGCCCCGTGCAAGTCGGAGCCTTGGTTTCCTTATCTCTGTAATGGGCACACGGGCGATCTCGGAGATTACGGCCTTGTGTGTCTGGACCCGGATTCCAGTGACCACTTGCCCTCAGGGTGACCCTGGCAGTGCCAAGCGTGGTCTACAGGGAGGCTCCCCAGCTGTGGACACGGGGTAAGGGTGCCCACGTGCACGCGGCCCCGGGCCTGGCTCTCCAGGTGCCCGCTGTGTCCTTCCCGCCCCCCCGCGGGCCGTCGCTGGTGGCTTCGTGCTGACCCTGGCCTCTCGCCCTGGACCGCCACGGCCCCTGCACCCAGCTGGGCGTCAGCAAGCAGTCGCCCAATGAGCAACCGGGTCCCAGAGGTCACCCCGGCCCGGGCCCCCAGCGCGGCCCCCCTCGCCCCTCCCCAGCTCTCTGGGGCCCTCGCGGGACCTCACAGGTTCTCAGCGGGAGCGAGGGCAGAGGCGGAGGCTGCGCGCCGCCGGCTGCGGCTTGGTTGGAACCAAAGCTCCACACATGCCGTGTTCCACCTGCCGCGACGGGTCCAACAGCACGACCACCCCGAAAGCCAGGTTCTGACTCAGCAGTCGGGCCCGGCCGCCCACCCGGCCTCCTGGGCCCCCACCCCTGTCCGGGCTGTGCTGTCCCCCTCGTGCAGGGGCGCCGCCGCCCGCGGGATGCTGGCTCTCTTCCCCCGACGCCGCCCCTCAGCCGCCCCTGGGGCCCAGGGCACAGCTTCTCCATCTGGACACCGCTGACACTTTGGGGCTGATGAGTCCTTCTCAGGGGCCACCCTGGGCACCGCAGGGTGCAAACACCCTACACCCTCGGCCTCTGCCCACCTCTGCCAGGAGCACCCCTCCTCCAGCTGCAAACACCAAACGTGTGCAGACACGGCCGAAGGGCCCCGGGAGGCAGTCACGGCCCCCGCCGACCCAGAGGAACACAGTGCTGAGGTCGGCTCGGGGCCCAGGAGCAGGCCTGGGGCTGTTCGGGCAGGACGTTCCAGGTTGTTAGGTGCCCAGCGTGGTCGGGCACGGGGCCGTGTCTGTGTGGGCACGTCCCCTCGGCCAGGTGGGATTCCCACCTCGCGGGGAGGGACAGGCCCGATGAAGGCCGTCCCTCACTCACGCACGGTGACAGGAGCCCACGGGGCCCACTGCCTCCCTCGTGGCCGGCCCTGACCCGTTCAACCTGCTTCCAGAATGAGGCCGAACCCCTCCCTCCCCACCCCCCTCCCCCAGCAGGTAACCCTGATCCCGGGGAGTCCGCGGCTCCCTCCTCCCTGAAGTCCCCCTTGCCTGCAGCCCCGGGTGGTGCGCGGCCGCCTCTCCGGGTGCCCAGGGTAAGTCTTGGCAACACACGGGCGAACGATGCTTATATTTTAATAGTTCCAAGTGCTTTGCACACGTGCCTAGAGAAAAATAGCCCATCGGGCCTGCGGTGTCCCTGGCGTCTTGAGGAGGGAGGGGCTTTGGGAGGGTTGGCTTCCTAGGGGCCGAGGCTAGAGCACGGCGGGAGCGGCAGGGATGGCGGCTGCAGTGACTCGAGACGCGCGAGCAAGGCGGGAATCTGTGTCTTCATAGTGACCCTGGAACACGGGGAGACCTGGGGGCGCCCGGGTGGCTCGGCCGGTCGACCTTCTGCCCCTTGGTTCCGGCTCGGGTCACGCTGTCAGGGTTGCAGACTCGAGCCCCGGGTCAGGCTCCGCGCTCAGCATCTCCCCCTCCCCTCCCTCCCCGCTCATGCTCATTCTCTGTCTCAGATGAATACAACTCACCAGCCCTAGGGACGGCCCCACACAGGGCTGCTGGTCCCGCCTGCACCCCGCTGCCTCGTCCACCTCAGCCCCCAACCACGTCCCCTGAGACATGCGGCTGGTCCCTCAACGTGTCCTCGTCGCTTGGAGGGACTGGGCCCTGTCCTGGACGTGCAGTTGTCCTGTTTCTGCACCCCGAGCGCTGGGCAGCATCCGTGACTCCTCCCCCGTCCACGTCCAGGCGGCCTCTGTATCCGGGGTGTGGGTCCCCCGCACCGTCCATCAGGATCGGCCCGAGGACTGCGTCGAGGCCGCTCCCGGAGCCCTGCCTCTCAGCCCAGCGGTGGCGGCCCGGCCGGGCTCCTCCTGGGCGCCCTGTGGCCGCGGCCCAGCCCCCCGCCTCCCTGACCGCCTCCTCCTCCACCCCAACCCAGGGCGCCGGCCACGGTCTGTGCGAGGACACCCCCTCCCTGACCCCGGGACCAGGACCCCTTGTGCAGGCCCCAGCCCCACCTGGCAGGTTGGGGGGCGGCCCCCGGGCCTGCTGCGGCCCCACCGGTGACCCAGGGAGCCCCCGCACTGGGCGGAGAGGACTCTGCTTTGAGGCAACATTTGTGAGTCTTAAAGTTGATTCAGGCTCGAGCTGTCAGAGTCGTGCGTTGGCCGAGTCCGCGCAGCTGCTGGGTTGTTGCTCCCAGAACCACTGGAGGGGTGGGAGCGCCTGTGCGAACGACTGTGGTGTGGTGGCCGCACTCCTGGAAGCGGCACTGGGCTCGGGGGCCCGGACCCCAAACCCGGCCCTGGCCTGCAGCCCGCCCTCCCTCGGGACCAGGGTGCCACGGGGGCAGAGCGGGGCTGGCGCCCTTCCTCCTTGCCCACCGACCCCGGCTCCCCGGCTCCCCGGCCCCTGCAGGCCGAGCCCCTTCCTCACGGTGCCTCAACACGGCCCCTGCTTTCTGGCTATTGTGAGAACCCCGGGCCCCCGCCTAGTGCCAGTTGGCTTCAGGGACCCCTTGTGTCATTGCTTGTACAACAGCCTGGGTGACACCGGATTTGGGGGAACAAAGAAGTAGGACCAGGCACCCAGCGATCCTAAGACGCATCATGATTCCAGCAGGTGAGAGGCTGGGGACCCTAACCAGGTAATCGGGCGTGTGCCCGGGGCCCGCATGCCGGGGTACGGTGGCCTCGGGACCACCTGCAGGCCCTCCCCAGACCCCCGGGGCGTGGGCGGCAGCTATGGTCCTCCCTGCCATCAGGGGAGCAGCCAGGCCGCTGGGGACGCCCCGGAGCTGCGGGGCCCCGACCTGTCCCCATGCTGGAGGTGACCGGCGGCTGGGGGTACGGGCGGCCTCCTGGGGTCGCGGCTCCTCTCTGGGTCCTTCCCCTCCTGTGACGTGTGGCGGCCCCAGGGGCCACGAGCTCCTCACCTCCTGTCCCCTCTGCGTTTGAACGGGAGGGGAGTTTCAGGTCGGGGGACGGTGGGCGGGGTTGAGGGCGCCGGGCACGGGGACGGGAGCCCTGCACCCCCTGCTGACCCGCGCCAACGTGCTTCTCTGACGGCTCGGATGTCCGTGTCGCCTGGGCCTTCCCACCTGTGGCAGGCGGCGGTCCTGCCAGTGTCGCGGAGCTGGAGGCCCGGTCAGCCCCGCTGCCCTTCCCAGAACTGCTGGAACCTTCCGCCCGGGTTTCCTCATCCTGCGTCCGGGGCGGTGGTGCTGCTTGTGGGCTGACCCCGGGGCGGCCGGACTGTCCCGTCGCAGCATCCCTGGGGCCAGCACTCAGGCCCCGCAGCGGTCGCCCAGGAGCCTCTGACCCGGGGCTGCAGCCGATTTCCAATCGGTTATCAAGAATCGAGAGCCGGAATCCTCCCCGGGAAATATTAGTTCTTAGTCTACAAAGTGTCTTGGTTGTAAATACACATAAAAACGACGTTTTGCGCGGCCGGATTTATTCTTCACCCGGTCGAAGGATGGCAGCACATCCGACTGCGTAAATCTGCCACCGCCTGGCACCTGCGGCCTGCGTGGGAGCTCACGGCGTGGCCCCGCCCGGCCCCAGGGCGCTGGCCCCATGGGGACCCTTCCCGGGGCTGCTGGGGGCTCCGAGGATGGGTGGGGACTGGGGGCGCCGCAGGGAGCCTGCCTGGGGGGCTGCGGGGTGGAAGGGAGCCCCTCCTGGAGGCCCCCCGAGACCCTCCTGGCCCGATGTCCACGGCCTGCCACCCCCGGGCCTCACCTCCACAGGCCCTCCTGCCTTCTCCACGATCCTGCCCCGTGGACGCGGCTCGCCCCTCCGCCTCCCCTGCCCGCGTGGACACACAGAGACCCCCGAGCATTTCTTCCTTCTCTGTCGCTCCCAGGAACACGCATCATCTGGAGGCCGAGCTGCAGCGTCTTGGCCCCGGGGTCGCCTAGGACAGGGCTGACACACAGCCCGGTGTCGCCGGGTCAGCGAGTCCCTGGTGGTGACGACCAGCGCAGCGATTGTCCCTATTCTCTGCCCACTGCGCACGGTCGGTCCCTGTATTCGTGACCCCATTTAATCGCCGTGGGCTCGGGGTGTCTACACTCGTTTGGAGACGGGCACACGGGAGCTCGGAGGCACCAAGTGGCCCGGCCAGTGACCCCCGGCCGGGCCTGAGACCCCGAGATGCGGGCGGCCGTCGGGTCCCGCCTGGCGCCCCCCTCGCGGCCGTGTGAGCGGAAGGGAAAACACGCAGAGGGGGCGGTTCCTGGAGCGAGTCGGGGGGCAGCGGTTCAGGAGAACGAGGTTTGGGCTCACTTCAATGCTCTCTTTGGGTGTAGACGTGGCTCCTGACACCGTGGCCGGTTCCACGTACTGATCTCTGCGTGGTGCGAAATGCAGGCATCTGGCCGGCATCTGCGACCCCGCTGACACGGGTGAAGGCACAGTCGGCGCCAGGGCAGGGGCCGGGCCCACGGGAAGCCCGGCGTCCCAGGGGCCGGGCTGCTGCTGGACCACGGCTTCCCCTCCCACAGACGCTCTCTGCGTTTTTATTCCAGACATTTAACTCGCACAGTTGACAGAAAGGCTATAGATTCCCCCCAAATATCCATTTGCCTTTGCCATTTATCTACTTCGATCTGAGATACAGAACATGATGGGTGCCCGAGGTAAATCAAGCATTTCCCGTCTCCCGAAATGGGTTTGCAAACGCTTATTTCATGCCATTACCATTTTTTTTCCCTGTTTCTAACAGTAAATCAAAAAAGTATCGCCCATCCATCCACTTTAAAAGTAATGCCTTTCTTATGCGTAATTACACATACCCAGTGGAGGTCTGTGCGTGCGCACCGTAAATCTCCTCCTTTAAAAGGTTTCCCCTTAAGTACATCGGTGACATAAATTGGTGTAGAGCGAATTTATTTATTTAATAGGTTTATTCTTTTAACTGGTCTGATAACCATTACTGTTCAGTGTTTGGTTTGGGGGGGGGCGGGGGGGAGGAGAGAGTTCTTACTAATTTATCTGATTTATTTCCGTGGCGGATATTTATGTAAAAGGGTTCCTCTGGAAATGAGGGTGAATGTAATTTATCGGTTTAGCAGGTTTATTCTTAACTGGCCTTCAGGCGGACCCGCGCGGTGCTCACGGGACCCAGGAGAGTTCTTGAAATAATCGAAGGGGGAGAAACTACCCTTCGGAAGCTGCTTTCTTGACCAAAGTCCTCCCGAACACTGCAGTAAAGGCGCACGAGTCTCAAAACCTGAGATGATTTAAAAAAAAAAAAAAAAAAAAGGAAGGAGAGAGAGAGAGAGAGAGAGAGAAAGAGAAAAGAAAGTGTCTCAATAATAACATCCCCAAAATGTTTTGGCAAATTGAAGAGAAAAGAGAATCTGCTAATCAGGCCCGTGTAAACTTGCTCGCTTTTGTAAATCTTGTTTGTAGCTCCTGATGGTGTTGGAGTGAAAGCAGACAGGCCCAGCTGGTGGAGGCGAGGGAGAGAAATGCTGAATTTTTAGCAGATCGGGGTTATTTTTAGGCATTTAAGAGTATCTTTAGCTTCCCAGTAAATGAGTCCATCAGAAGGCCGGGTATGAACTAATCAGAACGCAAACGTACGGAACAGAGAGCCGCCGCCCGCGGGCCCCGGTGTGCAGTGCGGGACCCGTCGGCCGGGCACGGCCGGGGACAGGCCCGCTCCCTGCGTCTGGCCCCGCTGCCCAAACCCGCCTGCAGGAGGCCCAGCCCCGCCGCTCACCGTCCCCTGGGCCCTGCTCCTTCTCCGTCCTTGTTCAAGGGCCCGGACTGGCGGGCGGGGGACAGTGGCCTTGCAGGGAGCGGGGCCGTGGGGGACGGGGCTGGGAGCTGAGGGGGTGGCCGTGGTCTAGAGCTGGCCGGGGACGAGCGTGCAAGGCCGGGCACCCGGGAGGCGTCTTTCAGGACAGGGGACGGGGTGAGTCTCGGAGAATCTTGGGAATCCGAAGAGAATCTGAGGTCCTGAGGTCCTGCCCAGTGGAGGCCAGAGGCTGGTGATGGAGGTGACCCACCTGCTGGGCCCACGTTGATTGGGTCCCTCTGCCCACGCAGAACCGGGAGGCCCGTGCCAGCCTCCACTCCGTCCCCAAGCGCCAGGTGTCCCCAGGAGCGCCGCTGCCACGCAGCAGGCCTGACCCGCGAGCCGCGCTGTACCTGGTGACACGGAGCGTCCTTTACAAGGAAAGAACTATGGAAGCGTGTGCCAGGCCCCGTGCTGGCTGTGGGGGTGACGCACCTCCAATCCGTGCTGGGTCCCTGCCCCCAGGGTGGGCTCCGGGTCCCGGGTGGGGGACTGGCTGACGGCGGCGAGGTGGGTGCATCCGTGACACGAGCCGGCTGCTGCCAAGTGCTGCGGAGGCCAGAGCTCTACTTTGAAACTTCTTCCTTCCAAACTTTGCTCCCGTGACCTCGAGCCGGGCCCACGGCAGGGGTTTCGAGTGCGCCCGTCGATGCCGAGCGACAGCAGCGAGGCCGGCAGGGCGCAGGCGGCCTCCCAGCTGCACGAGTGCGGGACCTGCTGAGGGCCGTCCGTGTCGGGCCACCTGCCTAGTGGCCCTGCCGCCCAGCCTTGCCCCGAGGGCCCCAGCCGCTGCCCGGGGGGGGGGGGGTGCGTGCGGGCAGCGTCCAAGCTGCTTCCAGGCGGCCTGGGTCGAGGCCTGCGGACCCGCCGCGGTGCCTCCCCGAGCACCTGCCACCTCAGCACAGCCACCACCACGCGTGCCGGGGCCGTGGGGCCACCGAGCGGCCGGCCTCCCACGGTGCTGCGGGCGCCCTCGGCGGGGTCGGGTCTGCCAACGTGAGCATCCAAACCCCCGACGGGTCACAACGACCGACGACGGACAAGACGACGGGCCGTGGTCCCTGTTCCCCCGGGGCCGGGGCCGTGGACTCGCTCCTGAGGTCGGAGAACGACGAGACCCCCAGGTCCTGCCCGGCCCGCTGAGGACCGAAAGGGGACGTTCCGGGTGGGAACTCAGGCCTAAGACGCCCGACGGGACGGCCCTGCGGCGGTTTATCATCTGTTTGTGTGGGTCTCGGGAGGCCCCGGGGTGCTGGCCCAGCCTCCGCCTCCCCCTCCCCGTGGACAGCAGGTTTGGGTGCCCTTGTGCCCAGCGGCCCAGGGAGCCCCGCGGGCGAGGCCCAGTGTGCAGGGCTCCTGGGCTCCCCACCATCCCCGGGAGCACCTCCGTCCTCTGGCCCTGGCCCTGGCGGTCCCTGTGCGCAGCTCCCTTCCTCAGCTCCCCGAGTCCCCACGTCACCTCCGGGAGGTCTCCTCGGACCCCGCGCCAAGGTGCCCTGCTCCCCAGCCTCTGACCGGAGCCTCCACTGTTATCTGGCTCGTCCTGTGCGTCGGCCACGTCCCTCAAGCAGGACGTGGGCTCTGTGATGGCAGTGACCTGTCTCTGCACCTACCGCTCGGGTCGAGGGTGGGGACGGGGCCCAGCAACTCCTGCCACGAGCTCCCGGGAGGCCCCTGATGGGTCCGTGCCTGTGCCCGGCCCAGTGGCACGCAGACACGTCTCCCTGTGTCCCCGGGGCTCGGGCTGGTCTTTGGCCATTCCCCTGGGGACAGAGGCCCCTCCTCCAGGGATGTGTGCACACAGTCGGGGCCTGAGAGCTCCAGGGCCCGGGCCACCCATGTCGGTGGATGGCGCCGACCACACACCCACGGGGCCTTGCAGGCCATGCACGTGCCGGTCACCACGTCCCTGAAGCCACGTGGGAAAGATGGCCCGGGACCCCGCGACGACACGAGGGCTGTGCGTGGGCTGGCGGGAGGTGGGGTTGGGGGTCCTCTGAGCCCCTGGCCTGGGGGCCCCGCTGCACCCCCCGATGTGAGGGGGGTGAGCCAAGGGCCCCGAGGGAGGAGGTGCAGCAGCGACGCCAACAATTAGGCCGTAAGCTCCCTGTGTCAATTTGCTCTGGCAGCGGCGGGCACGTCTTTGTCGGGTGGAAGCTCATCTTCGCACGCGGGGGCTGCGGAGGGTAAGCATTTTAAGCTGCCAATATTGTTATTCATAATAGGTTGGCAAATATTTTCCGATTAAGCCAAGTGCCAACCTCTGGAATTACGACGCTGAATCCTCCCGCCGTCCGGATCCTTCCTCTTGCCCCGTTCTTAGGCGGGGGCCGGGGCCGGCGAGCGCTGTCCTGGGGCTGTGCCCACGGCCTCCCCGCGGCAGGGGTGCCTCGCCCGCGTGCCTCCCGTGCGCCTGCGTGTGCCGCGGACCCCTCTAGGCGGGCCACCCCCACCCTCCGAGGCGCGCTGGCCTGCTCCGGCTCAGCAGATGCTCCGGCGACCGTGACCCCCAAGCTCGGGCGTTCGTGGAGCCACCCACACCCCTCCTCGTGTGTCTGCCCGGCACCTGACCATTTGCCGGGACTCGGACACGGTTAAGGAGCTCAGCCCCATCCCGGGGGCGCACACGTTGGAGGGGAGTGGGGGGCTGGGGAGCTCAGGACAGAAGGGGGGACAGACGGTGGCTTCGAAGGACGGATACAGCCTGAATGTGCAGAGGTGGAGGACGGGCATGGCTTGTCCGGGGAGCAGCTGCAGCAGGGCGCCCCGTAACCCAGTGCCGCTCTCTCCCGGCTCCCAGGCACAGCCCCAGCGGCCCCAGCACCGGGCCCTCCCCCCGTAACTCCGCCTCCGCCTGCGGCCCTCCAGGCGCCCCCCCACAGCAGGGCAGCCCGTCTCCCTGGGGCTCCAGCGGACACCTGGGGGTCCCTCCTGACCCCCTTCTCTTCTGTGCCCACAGCAGCAGGCGTGTCGTGCCCCCCAGCTGCCTCTGCCCAGGCCCCCCAGCTGTTCACAGCCAGGGCCCCAGCCCTCCTCCTGGCCCTCCTGGCCCAGCCCGGGTGCCTCCCGGAGATGCCGGCGGGGGCGGGGGGCCCGTGTTTCCCCACAGCCTCGAAGGCAGAAGCACAGAGCTGGGCTCCGGGCCACACCCGCCCCACTGGGAGGGAGGCCAGCTCTGGGCTCCCCGCTGATAAGGACACTAATCCCGTCAGGAGGGGCCCACCCTTGTGATCTCAGCTACCCCCGGCACCTCCCAAGGGCCCCACCTCCTAAGACCATCACACTGGGCTTTAGGGATTCAGATATGAATGGGGTCGGGGCCAGCCCCCCAGGCTCCTCGACCCCCAGTCCCTGCTCCTGTCGGGGGGCAGCTCTCCCGCAGGCCCCACCTGCCCCCACCTGCCCCCACCCCGCCCAGCGGCCCAGCATCCAGGACAAAGCCCCATGACCCAGTGGGGCCTGCAGGCCCGGCCGGCCCCTCCCGCCGCAGCTCGTCCTGACCCCCCCAACCCTCAGGACACGGGGGAGATGAGAGACGGGAGAGACTCGCGCAGCCGCCGTAGCAGAGATGCTGGACCGTGAGGGGCCGAGGGCCTGGTTCTCCCCGAGAGCCGGCCCCTCAGCCTGGCCACTTCCACGTCGCGAGGACAGTCCCCACTCCGGGGCTCTGTCCGTGGGCAGGGCCTTTAGGAGCAATGAGACGGGACCTTGTCGAATAACCTGCACTCACGGGCTGTGAGGAGCCAGCGGGCCCCTCTCGTCCTGAACGGGGGCGGCGGGGGCCACAGGGTCCCCGGGGAGGACCCGCGCAAGGGGGTTCGCGGGGCACCTCAGCCCCAACCGCGATCAAAGGGCATCTTCCTAGCAAGTCCTTGTGGCCTAGACTTGATCTTCATCCCTCAAGGCAAGACAAGAGGGAGCCTCTGCTCCTAACTGAAAGGTCGCGCTGGGGAAGGTGGCCCGAGGGCAGCCTGGGCTTTGCCTGCACACGCCCGGGTCCCCCACGGGGCTCCCAGTGGCGGGTCTGGGCGGCACAGCGGCCCCTCGGCCGGACACCTTGAAGTCTGGACCCCAGGGTGGCAACTGGGTGCAGACCGGCACCTACCAGGAGTGAGCGGGAGGGGGCAACGGGCAGGTGGGGGACCGGCTGAGCGATGCGACCAGCTGAGCAGCTGTGGGAAATCCTCTCCCCCTCCGAGCTTCGCATCCCCCCCAGCCGGTAAAGGGTGACAGGTGGCTGCACGAGGACCCTCCGGCCCTTGAGAGCTCCTGCAACAGTGCTCAGGGGGCCAGGAGCCACAGGGCTCTGGGCGAAAGGCCTCTGCAGCCGCCCTGGGCCGCATCCGTGAAAGGGGGGCCCTGGCCAGCCCTGGGGCTCGGAGGAGGGCGCCCCCAGAGTCCAGTGGCTGCACAGCCTGCGGTCACGTTAGCTGTCGCTCCCGGGACTGTCCCCAGTGTCACTGGAGCCCAGGGAGATGCATTAGAAGCAGCAAACGTCCTGTTAGCTGGGGGGCCCCTTGCCCCAAAGGCAAGGACGGTCTGGCTCCTCGGGCCGTCGGCGTCCAGGAGAAAGGATGGTGGCCACACAGACGGCAGGCTCCAGGTCCGTGACACGGTTGTGGCCCTGCTTCCCGAGGGGCACGGACCCTGCGCAGGGAGCCCCGGGCTCAGGCGTGCGCTGCGGAGCCTGAGGAGTCGGTCGCAGGGAGAGACGGGGCGCCTGCGGGGAGGGGGCCGGCCCCCAGGCCCACCTCGGAGCCTGCTGGGCCCAGCACAGGACGCCCGCCGGGGCTGTGTTCCAGGGAGCCAAGGAGGCCCACGTGGGCAAGGGGTGCCACCTTGGGTGAAAAGGTGGAGGACGCTGGGGTGTCCTGAGCAGGGAGCTGGGGGACTGGCATGGAGTGAGCCTGGGACGCGGGATGGGGCCTGTGCCCGCCCCCCAGTCCCTGCAGTCCCCGGAGAGCGAGGAGCTCAGCGCGGCCCCGGGCTCCAGGACAAGGACCAGGGGCACAGACGGGCGGGGCCTGGGATGGACGCGGAAGGTCCCAGATGGCCCCAGAGGGTCCGTAGGTCCCAGGGGCCAAGATGAGGTTGAGGGCCCCAGGGGGTGGGAAAGGGGACGGCAGGGCTGGGGGTCCTTGGTAAGAGGCGGTAACTGCTTCTCCGTCAGCGAGCTGCACACGGGGGGCCGGGAGCCGACCCCACAGCCCAGGGCTGGCAAACCAGAGGCGGCGACAATCCTGGCCCCCAAGTCCAAGTCCCGAATCACCTTGAAACAAATCCTCCCCCTGTGTTAGACTTAGCTCTTTAGGGCAGTTTTAGGTTCACGACAAAATTGGGGGAAGGTGTAAAGGTTTCCCACCTACGCCCTCCACCCCCTGCCGTCAGCGCGCCCCCACCCGGGGGTGCATTTGTCACTATGAACCAAGCTGCGCTGACACATCGTCGTCCCCAGAGTCCACGGTTTCGGGGGTCACTCCTGGGGCTGTTTGCTCAATAGGTTTGGGCAAATGTACACTGACCTGCACCTACTCTGGCACCATACAGGGCATTTCCACCCTCCTAACCCGTCCATCCCTCCCCGGCCTCCCTTTTCAAAACCACTTTTTGAAAGGCCCCAACCTTCACTTAACACTTATTTTGAGTGTTAAGAATTGAGGATCGCCCGGGGTGCGTGGGGGGCTCGGTGGGTTAAGCCTCTGCCTTGGGCTCAGGGCGTGATCCGGGAGGCCTGGGATGGAGCTGACGGCACACGTCCCAGGGTCCTGGGATCAAGCCCCGTGTCCGGCTGTCTGCTCCATAGGGAGTCTGCTCCTCCCTCTTCTTCTGTGCTCTCTCTCTCTCTCTCTCAAATAAATTAATCTTTTTTAAAAAAGATTTTTTATTTATTTATTCATGAGAGACACTGGCATGGGGAGAAGCAGGCTCCATGCAGGGAGCCCGATGGGGGACTCGATCCTGGATCCCGGGGTCACCACTTGAGCTGATCGCAGAGCCACCCAGGTGCCCCAAATTAATAAAATCTTTTAAAAAAAGATTGAGGAACTCCCAGGAACCAGGAAGGAGGATTTTGATCCATGGTTAGAACCATCTGATTGAAAAAATTAAAATTAAAATTAAAAAAAAATAAAAAAAAAAAAAAGAACCATCTGATTGGAAAAGCCGCTCGTCTCTGTCTCGCCCTCGGTCTCCAGCAGACCCCATGGGGTCCCCGATTCCATAGAATTAGGAAGCCCGGTGAGTGCCAAGCTTCCTACCAACTCCTCAGAAGATAAGTCGGGGCTGCTCCGTCGCTTAGAGAGCGCGCAGGGCCCCCCTCACCCCCGTGGCTTCAGGGGCACAGGCAAGGGAAGCAGAGGCCTCTGTGTGCACACGGATCACCCAAACTTCATTTTCGTCTCAACACCAGAATCTCTCCCTGCCCAGCACGTCAGCACCCGGCTCCGACCGGAGCGTGTTCGAAACTTCCACCAACAGAAAGGAGGTGGGATGCAAACTGTCTATGGAATGGGGCTGAAAATCCTGACAAAGACCAAGGACTTTGTGAAGTTGATGAAAATGCTGTTGGAGAGTTTCTGGGATCATGTGGAAAGCCCTGAGCCTCTGGCCAACTTAGATCAGATAAGGATCAAAAGAAAGAAAATCGACAAAAATGTTGACTTGTAGGAGTTCAAAGGAGAATGATTCAAATATCAAATAGTTGAAACCTCACATGTTTTTAAAAAGAATGATATTTTTGTGATCACCCTGTAGAAGTCGTAAGCTAAGGGGGCCACAGCATGTCATCATGCGCTTCGGCCAGAAAAGCCTTCTCTCCCTAAAACTAAGACAGTTAGGAACAACAATACAGAAGTTATAAATAAAGTATAATGAAATAAATAATATAAAATATAAAAGTTATAATAGGGAATAGTCAATTCATTCTTTGTCCTAATATTTAGAGCATAGTGGCCATAATAACCTAGATTTTAGTTTAATTTAGTAAATTATTGAAAACAAACTTATTTTCAAATAGTTGATAGGTTCAATTTTGAGGGCAATAACCAAATCATATTTTTTACTCATTTTTATTTTATTTTTTTATTTTTTTAAGATTTTATTTATTTATCCATGAGAGACACAGAGAGAGAGGCAGAGACTCAGGCAGAGGGAGGAGCAGGCTCCGCGCGGGGAGCCCGATGTGGGACTCGATCCCAGGACCCTGGGGTCACGCCCTGGGCCGGAGGCAGACGCTCAACGGCTGAGCCCCCCCAGGTGTCCATTTTAAGTGGCTTCTGTTTGAAGCTTTCTGTCCAATTCTATGGACAAATATGTCCCAAGGAGTCAGGCTTATTGTTTGTTTTGGCTTTTGATTTTAATGAACATGATGATTTATGACTGATCAGATTGGTAATTTAAATTATTAATGTATTTATTCTCAACTTTTATTTTCAAATTATCTCAAATTTCATTAAAAATTGCAGCAATAGGGATCCCCGGGTGGCGCAGCGGTTTGGCGCCTGCCTTTGGCCCAGGGCGCGATCCTGGAGACCCGGGATCGAATCCCACGTCGGGCTCCCGGTGCATGGAGCCTGCTTCTCCCTCTGCCTGTGTCTCTGCCTCTCTCTCTCTCTCTCACTGTGTGCCTATCATAAATAAAAAATAAAAATAAAAAAAAATTGCAGCAATAGAACAAAGAACTTCTATCTGTCCCTCACTCAGCTTCTCCCAGTGTTTTCACGTTACCACATCTATCTTATCACTCTCTCTTAATTGATAGAAATATAGTATCATTTCTTTCTCGAAACACTTGAGAATAAGTTGCTGATCTACTTCCCCTTTCTTAAATATTATTGGGTATATTTTCTCAAAACAGACACATTGTCTCATACAACCACAGTTCAATTGTCAAAACCAGGAAACAACTGCTGATATAATAGTGTTATCTAATCTATAGATCTTCAAATTTTTACCATAAGTTGCTCTTTTGACCTTGTGGGAACCTACTGATGTCTTGGGAGAAGTTCCAAAGAGATGGAAATCCATTCATGTATTCATCCAACCAACCAACCAACCAACCAACCAACCAACCAACCAACCAACCAACCTTTACTGACCCTTTCGCCATGTGCCAGGGACTGGGCAAGGGCTGGAAACCAGAAAGGAATCCTACATAGACCCTGTCCTCAAAATGATTTTATAAAACTAAGAATCAAAATGCCATGAATAAAATGATACCTCGGGATTCTCTACCACGATATGGTCTGAACAGCACGATGGTGTCCATTATGGTGTTAGGCCAAGTGCACCTGGTGAGCAGCAGGCGGCAAGCCCTGGATGTCTTACTAAGACGACACTTGCATGCCGAGGGCAGGAGGTGGGGGGTATTCAGGGCACTGCCATATGGGTGAGGTTTTTAGAGGTCTCACTGGCCTGCCAGTTGGCAGGACTCCCTTCTAAGGTAAAGCGTGAGCAGTGGCAATGCTGGATCATCTCCTACGGAGAAAGAAGCCCAGAGCTGGGTGCACTCCTGGGATTCCAGGAGAGGCACACTTGGACATATTTCTCCAAATCCATTACTCAGATGACTTGGAGGCCTGCCCGTTTTGAGGGAGTTCAGAGCAAGAGCGGGCTCTTCAGCAATCTGCTCTTCTACTAAGGTTGTGTGACCCAGAGGAACCAAAGGTGATGGACTCAGTATCCATGATGACGGAGAAGGGTTCCATGCAGAGTCTCTGGCGAGCCCCAGTGGGAGAGTCCTAGTCGTCCTAGTAGAGACCTTCAGCTTTCTGGAGAAAGACCCTTCCTTCTGCCGCAGAGAACTACTCTGGTGTGAAAACCAGCTCCTGCTGTGCAGCTGGGTCGGCCAGAGACTTAGCGCCGACTAAAGGGAGAGCAGCGACTGTGCCGTTGGACTAACCATAATGAGTGGGCAATGGCCAGACTCAACCAGTCACTGGTTGGAAGGGCACAATAGCAATGACAGCCATCCATCATGCAACGAAAATGGCGTATTTGGGATCAGGCCCAAAGAAGTCTAGTAGGAACGTAGAAGTTGTGTGAACAGGAGGCCCAGACCCTTACATCATCTGTCTCTGACGCAATGACAGGTCTCCCTCCGCTCACACTTACAGCCTCTACGGTTTGAATGTTTGTGTTCCCTGCCCCTCTAGTTCATATTTTGAATTCCTAAACTCCAAAGGTGGTGGTATTAGTAGATGGGGCCTCTGGGAGGCCGTGAGGATGGAGTCCTCATAAATGGGATTAGTCCTCTTATAAAAGAGGCCCCAGAGGGCTCCCTAGCCCTTTCCACCAGGGACACAGGGAGAAGTTGGTGGTCTGCAACCCATAGGAGACAGTCACACGACACCAAAACTACTGGCCTCATGACCCTGGACTTCCCAGCCCCCAGAACTGTGAGAAATAAATGTTTGTCCCCGACGTTTTGTTACAGCAGAGCCCGAAAGCACTAAGATCGGGCCGTGTAGGCATACGGCAGGGTGGAGGACGCGTGTGCCTGTGTCCTGCTGATGGAGGAGGAGAAAACTTGGACCTGGCTCATACGTAGGTGTTAAGTAAAAATAAACTGTTGCCCTCAGGCTGGGACAAGGGTGGGGACACACCTTGGGTGAAAAAATTTATCACTAGTGAAGATAAATGTTACTATGACATTTAAGTCAAAATTAATACAAAAACATCCATGATGAGTAAAATACCAAAATCTGCAATAAGCACAGGCTCAGTAACAGCACTGTGCTGGGCTATACTGAAGCTTGAGGCAAAAGGATAAATCAGTGATACTAATCTATGGGAATGGGAACGGGTGCACCAATCTTTGGATTTATGTTAAGGGTTCACCCTTCCCCCTGCCCCTCGTTAGGGTTAGGGTTAGGGTTAGGGGTTAGGGTTAGGGGTTAGGGTTAGGGGTTAGGGTTAGGGGTTAGGGTTAGGGTTAGGGGTTATGGGTTAGGGTTAGGGTTAGGGGTTATGGGTTAGGGTTAGTCAGAAAACATCTGCAGAGGAGACTCTCGGCACTGAGGTAGATAATATGATTCATCCTGCGGCTCTATCATCAGCCACCTCACTGCTTGGGCAATAAACGCTTTCCTGATTGACATGGCCAAGGTGGCAAAGATCAGGCCATCGGTGGGCCCAACACCATGCGTTCCTTCTTACTAAAGATAGTCTGGCTGCTGCGACCGCTCAGTACCTTTTCTCCAGCAACATAAACCAATATGCAGGTCCTCCATGTGACGCCATTTCTTAAGGAGACCAGCCACCGGTGTGAAGTTAATCAGATTCCTTCTGCCCGCGAGGGACAGTGGCTACTCTTCGCCAGCATCAACACTTATTCTAGATACGGATTTCCTTCCCTGCCGTAGTGTCTTCACCAGCGTGACCATCCGAGGACTTACAGACGCCGGGTTTATTGGCCTGAGTTTCAACCATTGGCTCAAGCCTGGGGATCTGTTTACTAGGAAAGGAGGTAGACAATGGGCTTGTGACCACAGGATTCACCCAGAAGCAGCTGACCTGATAGAAAATCGGAATGGCCTGTTAGGAGGCCGTGAAGGGAAAACCCAGGTAGCTGGGATGCCATCCTGTAGACGGTAGTTCGTGTGCTAAACCCCAGGTTGGTCTTCTCTTCCCAGCAGCTGAGACACATGGGTCTGGGAACCAAGAGGCAGGCGTTGGAGTGGCTTCTCTCACCTTCCATCTTAGGGACCAACTTGAGAAATCCGTGCTTCTTGTCCTCACGACCTCAGGTCGCACTCTGGCAAATTAGCCGTCTTGGTTGTTGACGAGGGTGGAGGCAGTGGAGGACACACTCTTCCACAGGGGGACGTTGGAAACGTCACTGATCTTGACAACATGACTGCTGCCTGGTCACCTTGGGTTCCTCACGGAAGTGGGCCAGATGCAAACAAACAACTCCCACGACGAAAAGAAATTAACACAACTAGAGGGACCCTCTACCTCACACTGCCCACAAACACCAACTCAAAATGGATCGATGACCTGCGCTCAAGAGCTAAAACCATAAGACTCCAGGAAGAAAACATAGGGGCAATACTTCTTGACCATGGGTTTGGAAATGGATTCTTAGATTATGACGCCAAAAACACGCAGAACACGAGAAAAAATATATTGGACTTCATCAAAACTGAAACGTGTGCATCAAAGGACCTTAGCGAGAATGTGAGAAGATAATATATGGAATGGAGAACATATTTGTAAATCGTATAAGAGGTTAATATCCAGAATACGGATGACTCTCGAACAATGTAGGGGTTAGGGCCCTGACCCCCACGTAGTTGAAGATCTATGTACCTTTTCTTTTTTGGAAAGTCTTTTTTTTGGGGGGGCGGGGATTTTATTTAATAACATTTGGGGAGGAGCAGAAGGAGAAAGACAACAGGTCCCACATTGAACGAGGAGCTCACCGTGAGCCTCGATCCCACGACCTCGAAGTCAGGACCCAAGGTGAAAACAATGACTGCACAACTCAACCGACTGAGCCACCCAGGCCCCCTAAAAATCCACGTATAGCTTTTGACTCCTCCCAAACTTGACTGGTATCCTACTGTTGACCTCACCAATGACATGAAGAGTTGATTAACACATATCGTGTACGTTATATGTGCTGTGTATTATATTCTTTCAATAAAGTCAGCTGGAGAAAAGAGAATGTCATTAAGAGCATCACAAGGAACAGACACCACATTCATACTACTGTAGTATATTTATCAAAAAATTCCATGTGGAAATGGACACACATGGTTCAAAAGCGTGTTTTTATGGGTCAACCGTACATAAGAACTCCTACAACTCAACAACAGAGAGACAAATCAATTGAAAAATGGACAAAGGACTTAATAGACATGTCTCTACATAAGATGTACAGGTGCCCGGGGATCCCTGGGTGGTCAGTGGTTTGGTGCCTGCCTTTGGCTCAGGTTGTGACCCTGGGGTCCCAGGATCGAGTCCCGCATCAGGCTTCCTTCAGGGAGCCTGCTTCCCCCTCTGCCTGTGTCTCTGCCTCCCTCTGTGTGTCTCTCATGAAAGATTTTATTTTATTTTATTTATTTTATTTAAAATAATTTAATTTATTATTTAAAATTTTAAATTATTATTTATTAAAATTCAAAATAATTTATTCATTATTTATCACAATTTAAAATAATTTATTCATTATTTATTAAAATTTAAAATAATTTATTTATTATTTATTATTTTATTTTATTTTGTTTAAAATAAAATCTTAAAAAAAAAAAAGAAAGATGTACAGGTGCCCAAAAAGCACATGAAAAGATGGTCAACAGCACCGGTCCTGAGGGAAATGCAAGTGGGACCATGAAGCAGACACGGCGTCACACCCGTTAGAAAGGCTCGTACAGAAGGAAGCAAAGGACAAGTGGTGGTGACCATGTGGAGACGTCGGGGCCCTGGCGTGCGCCGTCGGCGGGAATGCACCAGGACACGGCTGCTGTGGACCACAGCGGGGTGGTGGGTCCTCAAGAAATTAAAAACAGCATCAGCAGCAATTGCACTCAGGGGATAGACCCAAAATATCGGACGCAGGGACTCGGACGAACGCCGGCGGCCTCTGCAGCAGTATCCGCAAGAGCCCCAAGGGCGGGAGGCACACGAGTGGCCATCGACAGATCGGACACTAATCCAGGGTCGACGCGCAGAGGCTCGACATTCGGCCTCAGGAAGGAATGAGATTCCAAGACCCGCTGCGGCGGGGATGGACCTGAGAACACGACGCCGCGCAACCCACGCCGGGCCCGAACGGGCAGCAGGTGCGACCTGCTCGCGGGGAACGTCCAGAGCAGGCAAGTGCACCGCGGCAGCGAGCCGACGGGTCACAGGGGCTGGCGGAAGGGGAAGCAGGGCTTGCTGCTTCCCGCCGGCCAAGACGAGGGAGTCCGGAGTGGCTGGTGCGGGACGGGGGTGATGGCTATCGCCGTGGCTCCAGGGCCATCGGCCGCGGGGACTGTGGCTGGTCTCTGCCTTGAAGACCTGTCGGCAGATGGGAGCTGATGCAGCGCACAGGGTGTGAGGGGGGCCGGGTGGACTGTGCCGGACAAGCCTCTCGCTGCCCCACGTCCCCCTTGGCCTCAGCTCTGACGCCAGCTGCGGCTGTGGGGCAAGCCTCAGCTTATCTGGCCCTGATAGCACCTTTGCCTCAAGTGTGTGGTTTGCTGTTTGCCCCGGGGTCTCCCTAACGCCGTGGCACCAGGCGGCAGACGGCACGCGGGGCACAGGTGCAGCCTAGGAGGGCGGGAGGTGACACTCGGGGAGCCTTGGGGGGTGGGCCATCGAGGGGGGTCGGGGCCGGTGGGGACGGGGGATTAGCTGGGGTCGGGGCGGGGGGCGGGGTAGGCAGGGAATCCGGGAGTCTGCGTGGGGCTGTGCCCTGGCCGCCCCCAGCAGCACCCACCAGCCGAGGCCTCGCATCCTTACACCTGCTCTCCCTCCTCTTGGGCCGCGTCCCCCCGACCCTCATCCCTGTCCCTGGGGTGGCCTCTCAGAGCAGCCATCCTGGGTCAAGGCCTTTCCTCGAGCTCTGCTTTTTTGCGAAGGACCTAGGTTAAGCCAGAGTCTCCAAACTCCCCCTTCCCCTGGGAAAGCACCCCCCATCTGTCCCCGTGGGGCCTAAGAGGAGAAAGCACGACGTGGGAGGCTTGTGCGCGGCCCGCCGCGCTGTCCCTGGAGCCAGCCGGAGACCCTCGGCCTCGCAGGGGCGCGTGTGCCCCGTCCGGGCACGTGGAGAAGAATCCATCGGAGCACCATGGCGAAGGGAGACTCGGCGTCGCTGTCGCTGCGCAGCCCCCCCGCAAAGCGACAGCTTCGTCTGTTGGACCAAAATCCAGAGCAGCGCCGGGCTTCGGGCTTCGGGGCTTCGGAGCCGCGCTTCCCGGATTTCCAGATCCCGAGCTCCCCCTCGTGGTGGCTTCCACTCATGCTCCGAGCTTGGCCGTGAAGCCTCAAATTTCCAGCCCGTTTCAGGGCTTTTTTCCTCTAAGGACCAGTCATCAGGTGTTTGAGTCTTTGGTGCTACGTCTGTGTTTAGAATAAATAACCGTGTTTTATGCTCCGTCTGTTCCTGGAGCGAGTAACCGTTGAGTGTCCGCGTGGCTGCCGGGCCGAGATGTCGGTGGAAGGCGCAGCCCCTTTCCGCAGAGGAACAGCGAAGGAGGCAGGTAAAGCGGCATCCACGCGGGTGGGCGCAGGGGAGACAGCGGCCACTGCTTGCTTCCGTCCCAAACCCGAATTCGTCCTCCTGCCTCGCTCAGGAACAGGCACGGGGAGCACATGCCCTCCTTACAGTCGGCCCACGGCCCACGCGAGCGCGTGAGGGCGGGGTGACGTCCACTGCCCTAAATGTCTCACGGAATGAAAAGGCGCCTTCGCCTTAGCGGGGCTCAGCAGCTTCCAGTGCAGTTGGGTTGAGGCTCCAGCACAGTCCAGCGGGGCCGACTGTCACGCGCTTCGGGTAATTCATATGCATGAGGAGACGTCATCATTTTTGGTGCAGTTTTGAAAGGAAGTATTAAGGGCGAGAATCTGATTTTAAGTGATGGGAAGAAAAAAAAAAAGTTGCGAATTTAGCTCCAGACTCTGCAGAGGATGAAAGAAGATGTTATATTTCTGTTTGAGACGTCGCAACGCCCTCTGGCCCCCTGCCCCGGCGCACCTGCCCACGGAGCGCTGGGGACGCGCTCAGTTGCGCCACTGCTCCCATTAACAGCCTTGCAGGACAGAGCGTCTCCGAGACGCCCCGGGTCACGGCAGGGCAACAGATGGCTCTGCAAAGCGATGGCGTGTGTGGGATACACCGAGAGATCTTTTACAAAAGTAGTTGTATTTATTTTTTTTAAGATCTTATTTATTTATTCATGAGGGACCCAGGCAGAGGGAGGAGCAGGCTCCATGCAGGGAGCCCGACCCGGGACTCGATCCCAGGACCCCAGGGTCACGCCCTGGGACAAAGGTGATGCTCAATTGCTGAGCCACCCGGGCGTCCGTCAAAAGTAGTTCTAAAGTACCCAAGATTTGGGGCGCCTGCATGGCCGGGCGGAGAAGCAACCCACTCTTGGTTTCGGCCCAGGCCTTGAGCTGAGGGCCCTGAGATCGAGCCCCGTGTCCGGCTCCACACTCATCGGGGGGTGTGCTTGAATTGTCCCTCTCTCCCTCCCTCCCCCTAACCGACAGACCCCCTAACCCTAACCCTAACCCTAACCCCAACCCTCCCTCCTCCCGCTCTCTCGCTCTTGCTCTCAAATAAATAAATAAGACCTTACAAATGAATAAATAAGTACTCAAGATTTGTCGGTTTTCTCAAGACGCTATTTCTGTGTTAATCAGCTGTCCTGCGGGCACGTCTGTGTATCTACGAAGACCCAGAATTTAAGATTTGCTATTTTAAAAACCGCATAATAATTGATGGGGGTGCGTGCGTCTCTAAGGGGAAGGGCCGTTACCTAACCCGCCGTGGGACTCCAGGCAGCCGTCTCGCCCACGGCTGTCCTCGAGTGGACGCACGCCCAACAGTGTGACCTGCTAACCCGAGGGTAAGGACTTAGTTGCAGCCTTTGACCCCCAACCGGGGAGGAGCATCCACCCGGCGCGGGCCTTGGGCGGGGGCGTCCAGGGTGACAGTGCGGGGGGCTGGCCCCGGGAGGGCAGGTGTCTCAGTAGCATCTCCCCCGCTCTGGCCCCCGTAAACCCTCCACGTCCCCGACAGCAAGCGCACGGGGGTTAGAGACGCCTCGGGCAGGAGCCGGGAGGCCCTGGGCGCCCCAGTCCCCCGGGCCAGGCAAGCGGAGCGGGAGGGGCCTCCGAGCGAGCAGCTGACACAGGAGGCTGAGGGGAAGCGGGACGACCGGGGGCTCCCGCCCTGCTGCCGCGCTCCTCTCTGGCGGTCTGTGGGGTGCGGCGCCCACGTTCCACTCCACGTGGGCTGGGAGCCTCGGCCGCTTTTCCTCATGAACGTGCAGGTGCCTTGCATGGAACCTGAGCGACTTGGAGACACCCACGAGGCTGACGCCTGCTAGACCATGATAGGTAACGACCAGCGCTGGTGGACTCCAGTTACGCCTGGTCATTCGGTGGGCGCCAAGGACACGGGGGAGGGAAGACACAGCCAGTCCCTCTCCCGTGGGTCTCACGTTCGGGAGGGGGAGTGTCGTGCCAACGCGGGCGCCCAGGAGAGGGGGATGCTATTAAAGTCCGCCTAATCCAGGCTGTGGTTGAGCTGACACGTTGGCCTGCAGCCACCCCACTGCGTGCACGGTCATCGCGGATTTCCAACGAGGTGTGCGGACCCCCAAGTACGGCGCTCGGCCTGGTGTCCTTCCGAGGCCCCACTGCCGGCGACACCTACAGCCCCTCTACCGCACTGTAGCACTAATTGCCGCCCGTTTGTCTCCTCGTGTCCTCCCTAAGGGACGCACGATGAGGAATCTTGCCCCTCTTGACTACTGTTCTATCCCCCAATCCGGAAGGGGCCCCGAGTCCACGTCTGTTGGACAGATGGCGGCTTGGCTGCGACACGGGACACCATTAACAGTAAGCGGCCACGTCGCTTCCGTCGACGACAAAGACAAACGAGAGATGGCGGCGTCAGCCATGTCGAACCGCCCTCCAGACCCTCAGAAAACCCCTGGAAAGTAGAACTGATGGTCATCGCTAGTGGTGACCAGTGTCCACGAGCGCTCTCCGTGACCCTCACCTACCGTAGTCACATCCCGGGCAGCCCCGGCCAGACTGACGGAGGCTGGGCCGCACGACCCCTGGGATGCGAGGACGTGAGGATGTGTAACTCTCAAAGCTAGAGCGGGAGGAGGAGATGGGGCCTCTGCTCTGTGCCGGGATCACTGGCTCGGAGGATCCTGCCGCCTCGTCGTGAGGGTGCTCAGGAGGCCCTCCGGCGCGGCCCGCGTGTGAGGAGCTGAAGCTTCCACGGCCATAGTCGCCTGCCGTGGCGGAGGCCCATCCTCCAGCCCCAGTCGAGCCTTCAGATGACGGGACCCCAGCCCAGGGAAAAGCCTTTCCAAGCTCTTGACCCTCAGAAAGAGCTGGGAGGAGATGTGGGGCACCCTTACCGTTGCCCTAAGCCACTAAGTCTTGACGCGACCTATCACGCAGCGATGACCCCAGGTAAGGTGAGGTTGGTGCAGCTCCGTGAGCCAATGATGGGCGTCTCCTCAGCCTGACGCGGCTTAGAAGAGCAATTTGAGAACGTCGCACATTATTAAACGTTGCAACGTGGACCGCAGGGGTGTGCTCCCTTTGCGGACACAACTTGAGAGAAGCCCCTGAGCCTCCTGCTCCTGCCAGGATGCGGCTGCCCCTGAGCCCCTCCTACGTAGATTCTGGAGCTTTCCCGGCAAGAGAAGCAGGCTGGACAAAGTGAGAGCGTTGACTCCCCCGGCCGAGGCCGACTCCCCCGGCAAGAGTTGGCGATCTGGCTCAGAGGACTGAAGCCGGGCTCTGGCCCGGAGGACACCTTCCCTCTGCCCCCCCGCCCCTGCCACCCCCGCGTCCTGCCGCAGCCCCGATGATCTCCATAGCACCGGAGGAGGACCGTGTGCCCGGGGACCACAACACAGGCAGGGCCACGACGCATTCGTGTAGGACGACCCGCAGACCGCCTGCCGGAGGGCAGCAGCAAGCAGCGGGGGAAGGCAAGGGCCCGGGCGCGTGGCCGCATCCTCGCAGATCCACACACACGAGGGTCCGCGGGGGCTTCCTGCAGGCCCGGCGCTCTCCTGCCAGGCTGCGCCCCGTGGCCCCGTGCTTGCTGGGGGGGGGGGGCAGAGCGGCGCCCTCCCCTGCCCGCAGCAGAGGCCCCAGGGCCTTTGTCCCGGGGAAGCAGCAGGCTCCCCGCCTGGTGCTGGGAGTGGGGCACGGGGTGCCTGCCGCGTCCGTGCTCCCTGCGCCGCGGCCTTGCCTGGTGCTCCCCGGCGTCACTGGAAGCGGCTTTGCTCCCACCGCGTGGCCTGTCGTCTGCGAGGTTCCTGGAGACGTTCTGAGGAGCTCGCTCGACGGAAATGCCTGGCTCCCGCGGGCCACCCCGACCCCGCCGGCCCAGCAGGGCCCCCACCCAGGCCGCAAAGGCCTCCCCCCCCCCCAGGCAGGTGGCCCCGGGCCTGCGGGCCTCGCCCCGGGCTGGCTCCCCTGTGGGCTCCGCGGCCAAGCCTGAGGGCAGCTGCCAAGGGAACCCGCGTGACGGGTCCGGCGTAGGCAGGGGGATGGGGGAGTGGCCGTGGCCAGAGCAGGGCCTGGGGGACACGGTGCCCCTCGCATCACTGACGTCCCGACCCACGGAAGCTGCACAGACGCCGCCTGCTTATCCGCCCAGGCCTCCACCCGGAGTCCGCCTGCTCAGGGCCGCGCGTGGGGGTGACGGAGCCTCGTGCACCTGAGGCCCCAGCCGGGAAGCCCTGGGGGACCAGGGACGGAGTCTCTGCTGTCCCGGCAGAAAGGGGGCCCGAGAAGGGATGCGCGCCCACGGCACCCCTTTCCCCGCCGCCTTCCAGCCTCAGGTCCGGCGGGTGCCCCCCAGGGGAGCAGGGACAGCCAGCTGCCGGCGGGAAGGGGCGTGGGGGCAAGGGGAGACCCCGGGCAGCTCCCAAGGCTGCGGCGCCCCAACAGAGCTCCGTCCACCGCGGGGCGCCCCTCTCCCAGGAGCTCCCACCGTGGGGGCGTCTCCTTGCTGGAGAATTCCCGGGTCGTTCTCCTGCCGGTGGCTCAGTTCATGGGGGGGGGGCGTGCGTGCGACCCCGCAGCCGCCCTGCCTTCCACGGCCCCCAGCACCCCGCAGGGCCCTCCATCCCGTCCCTACTGCGGGGAGAACGGGCGCCCAGGGGTCTGGAGGTGTGACCTCACTCTGTCGCGAGCTGTGTAACCTGGGAGAGGCCATTCCTCTCCCTGCATCTTGGGGAGCCTGAGGAACCATCTGGAAACCAGGGCGCCGAGAAGACGTGAGCTCCGTCTAGTGGGGGGCTGTGGCTGGGAGCCTCGGCCCTTCCCCGGGGCCAGGACGTGTCCCCGTCGGTAGCTCTGGGTCTGAGCTGACAGCGCGGTTCTCCAGGGACGCGCGGACGTGGCGGCGGTGGCAGAGGTGCTGCTGGCGGTGCTGGAGTGTGTGGGCAGGTGTTGGGGGACCCCTCGGGGTCCTCCCACCTGTCACTGCGGGGGGGCCCTAAACCAAGAGCGGATGCCCAGGATCGGGGGATCACCCTTTCCCCAGGGGCGGTGACGTCCCGGCTGCCATGACCTTCGTGCTGGAGTCAGGGACGTGCTTCGGGATCCAGGCCGCGCTTCCAACAGGGGGTCAGAGGGCAGTGAACTAAGGGGGGCCTCCTGCCCGTCCCCCGTTCTCCCCACCGTGGGCTCCCGCCTGAAGGAGGAGGTTACATACCTGAGCTGCGCTGCACGTTTCAGGGTCTCAAGCACCCACTCATCATTTACTGCTTCGGAAATGTTGCCTATGAGGCTCCCCGACACCAGGGCTCTGGGTTTTCTTCAGTAATAACAAAACTTCAGCGCGATGCCCTGTGTGCCCCCAAATTCACGTGGAGGCAAATTCAGCGTGACCGTGCTCGGGGATGGAGCCCATCAGGAGGCACCTAGGGTCCGTGAGGCCCTAAGGGTGGGGCCCTGGTGTGACAGGACGGATGGTCTCGGAAGGGAGACGGCAGAGACTCGCACCCTCCGTCCCGGGACACCCGGGACACGGGCCCCGAGGGCGCACCCCGGACTGCAACCCGCCTCGCCCCACCCTCGCCCTGGCGGCGTCCGGGCTTCCAGGCTCCGGAACTTGGGGGAATCGGTGTTGGCTAACCCCCCCCCAAAACAAAACAGAAAAAAGCCCCACATTTCCTCACAGAACAAAATCACGAACACGCCAAAGTTTAAAACAAGAAAGAGAAACCGCGCGGGGCGCGCTGAGGGAAGAGCTACTTGGGAGAAAGAACCCCCGCCCTCCGAGCACCCGGAAACACAGGCCTCAGCACCCCGCAGTGACCCTGGCGCCCCTTCTGTGCTGGAAGGTCATTCCGACGGACACGGCCGGGCGGTAAGAGTCCTGTTGTTCCAGAAGCTGTTCTGACGGCAACGGGATAATTCTAGAAACACTGGCGTGAGCCCGGCCTGTTCTACAGAACCATGGAAAATCATGCATCTCGGACTGAGGATCAGTGCTCCGGGGGCACAGGCCTCCTCAGCGAGCTCCACACGGAAGACCACAAGACCACGTGGATTTTCCTCCCAGCTCTTTTGCAGCAGCTCCGCCCCCCAGAGCCCCCCCGGGGCCGTCCGCGGCTTGACCCCAAGGGCCCGGCCGCTCCGCTCCGGGTCCCACACTTCACTTGGTAGGGTTTGGAGGAGGGCACCTCTCTGTTCTCTCCGCAAACAGATTTTAGGGTGCATCTCGGCCCTATCAGGCTCGCTGCGTAGACCCTAGCTGAGAATTCCTGGTTGTGCCGCAGGGGACCTCTGGAACGTTCCGCGGGGATGCAGTCGTGCGTGGAATGCATCGCGGGTACCGCCACGCTCCCCGCTTTGCAGTTTATGAAGCGCTTTCCACTCTGGCCCTCCTCCGAGGGCGCCGAGGGCGCCGATTCTCAGCGTCATCTCGTAGCCGAGGGCGCTGGGGGCCGTCTGGGTGGAAGCAGGGGCAGGGGAGTTGTCTGGAAACTGCTCTGGCACCGTAAGCACGCCGTTTTCACTCGGCTCGTCTGTCTATTTGATGTGGCTTTGGGGAAAGTGACAAAAATGACGGAGGAGCAGGAGGCCAGAGGGCCTGTGAGCCGTCCCCTGTCACCTGACTACTGACTTCCGACGGTTCATCCCGGTGACTTGGAGCGTGTGGGTGGGACCTGGAGGAAACTCACGCGGCAGTGATGGTGGCTGAGGGACCCAGGGAGTGTGCAAGGGGGACATAATAGCGAATAATACTATGAATGAGGATGACACACTCAGCACATGGCAAATCGGTGGAGAGGTGCTAAGCGATGACAAAGGGACAGGACAGCCGTCGGCAAATATCGCAAGGACGTAAATACCAAGGAAGAGGACGACTTAAGTATTTAGAAGGACGAGGAAGCCCGGGATGGGCTCGTAACCAGTCCCAGCCAGCTCGTCCCACAACAGCCCTTGCTGAACTAAGCTCCCTGAGACCAAAGGCGGGCGGCCCCGTGGTCCCTCCACGACTTTGACGCCTGGGCTGAGCCTGAAAGTTCCTTGTGCCCCAGGTGCCATGTGCATCCTCGCACGCTTACCTGGCATTTGTGGAATAGCTGCGTTTGGCCTTGAATCGTGTCACCCTGGAGAGGCATCTGCAGCCCTGACGCTGGTACTTGTGCGAGGACCTTGTTTGTGGTCCCTCGTCACGGGGCTCTAGCCGACCCATCCATCTCCCTGCTACGTGGCCAGCAGTGCGCCGAACATTCCACGTACGAAGGGAATGGCGTGCGTCCCCGGAAAGACGGGGCCACGGAAGGAAGGGTGTCCTAGGCCGCACCCCGTCCCATGAGCCCCTGTCCTCTACCCCAGCCCGCACACGGTTGAGATGGACCTTGCACCCTGCAGAGCTTCTGCAAGCCTGGAGAGCCTCCGGGGACTGTGCCTCCCTTCGGCCTTTGATCCAGGCTCTCTGAGCCTCGGGCCCAGGGATGCCCCTCCCCGTCCTCAGCAGGCACAGGACAGAGTCCAGGGACCT
The DNA here is from genome assembly GCF_905146905.1 of Nyctereutes procyonoides. Lineage (NCBI taxonomy): Eukaryota > Metazoa > Chordata > Mammalia > Carnivora > Canidae > Nyctereutes > Nyctereutes procyonoides. The sequence goes on from NW_026575146.1 coordinate 87,859,515, forward strand.
CGGGAAGCCCAAGGTGCTCAGTTAACGTGCGGTGAGTGATGGGCCGACGTCCCACACGGGCTCTGTGGACGCAGCCTGGCATGCCGGGGGCCCCTGGACCTCCAGCATGGTGGACCGTGTGTGGTGGGGGTGGGGGTGGGGGTGGGGGTGGGGGGGTGGGGGTGGAATCAGTCTCCTGCCTCCCCGGGCGCGAGGCTCCCACTGCGACTCTGGAGATGGGCTTCGTTTTCAGAGTCTATGACATCAACAAGAAGGATCTAGATGCCCGGGCATCACCTCCCCGAGTCTCCAGAACGACCCTATGGGAAGGCACTACTATCGTTGCCATTTCCCGAACGAGGAAACTGAGGCATAGAGCAGCTGAATGACCTCCGCAAGGTCCCCCAGCCAGACCTCAGCACGGTGGGCGTCACGGGGGCACTGTCTGGATGCCGCGCCAGGGCACCGCGCCTGTCATTCTCAGGCCCGCTCTGCAGGAGGCCTGGCTGCCACGAGGAGACCGCGGTGTCACGCGCTACCCCGACGGGCTTGTGCGCGTGTGACCCCACGACTTCATTCATATCAGGGTGCAGGTCCCAGGTGCAGAGGTGGCGGGGCTGCCCGCAGCTCGCCTGCCCTGGAGGACCCTGACTGCGACTTTCCCTTCCAGCATCTCTCCTGCCTTCCCACCTCGGGGAGTCGGCAGCCCGATTCCTTGAGGAGCCGCCAGAGGGAGCCGCCCGCAGGGGAATGGGAGGCTCCCCCCCCCCCCGCCCCCGCCCGGCCCAACTCGGGGGGGCTCCTACTGGGAGGCGGTGGGATATGTCAGGGCGGGCAGGGAGCGTCCGTCCTGCCCCTGCTAAGACCGTGCGGTGGACAAATGTAAGGGCCGCAAGCCCGCCGTCAGGTGTGCTTACCCTGCGCGCCCACAAGTGACAGTAATAAGGAGGGTGGGAAGAGACTTCTGGAGGGAAGGATAGGCTTAGGGGGTGGCTGGTGACATGGGCTCACAGGCGTCTGCCTAGCCCCCAGCTCACCGGGCCGCACGCGGTAAAGAGGTGCAGCTTTTTAAAGTCGCCACGTGTGTACCTTTTTAAAAGAACCACCTTCCGGGCCGGTACATGCTATCGCACAGGTGCGTGCAAGTGCGCGCTGTGTGTGCGTGCACCTGGGCCGCAGACGTATGGTGTAGCTGCGTGTGTGGACACACACACTCCCAAACTACTTTCCGTTCTGAAAAAGAAAAAGAAATGAGAGGAGCCAGGCGGTGTGACGGCGGCCCACGGCCCGGGGTGCCAGGCGCCCGGAGGGCAGGGCTCTGAGCCAGGGGGGGCCCAGCTGCAGTCAGGCCCCTCCAGCCCCTACCTGGGTGCCCCGGGGGACCCGCCTCCCTGCACCTCACTGCACGGGGGGCTGATCAAGCGGGGTGGTCACCGAGGGACCCCGGGGCCTTTTTCAGATTTGGGAGGCTTCCAGGCCAGCCTGAGTCTGTGGGTGGGGGGTGGGTGGGGGTGAGGGTGCGGGTGGGGGTGGGGGTGTTGTCCACACCCCCTGTGACCTATGCCCCGCAAGCCAGGAGTAAACCCAGGCCTCGGTCTTTCAAAGGCCCAGACCCGAGGCCCCGGGGGGCACCGGGCGGGGCGCGCGCGGTCCGGGTCACTGCGGCATCCGCATCCGGGCTTGGGGGTCGCGGGGGTCTCGTGGCACCGAGGGGCGCCCGGGGCAGCCGCCTGCGGCCCAGGCCGCGCCCGGGGAAGGGGCGGGAGCCCAGCGGGAGCCCAGCGGGAGGGGCGCTGCGAGGTCGGGCACCTCGGTGCTGCCGCCCAGGCCAGGCCCCCAGGGGGAGGGGCGCGGCCGGAGCCCGCGGGCGGGAGGGGCGGGGAGGGGGAGGGAGGAGGGGGGAGGAGGAGGGAGGAGGGAGCCGCGGCGGCGGAGCGGACGCCGGAAGGGCCCGGGCGGGTGAGCCGGAAGGCGGCGGCGCTGGGGTGCGGGCGGGTGCGCGGGGACGGGGGAGGGGGGTGCGGGGACGGGGACGGGGACGGGGACGGGGGAGGGGGAGGGGCGCGCGGGGCGGGTGGGGGAAGGGGCGCGCGGGGCGGGTGCGCGGGGGCGGGGGAGGGGGAGGAGGTGCGGGCGGGGGCGCGGGGGCGGGGAGGGGTGCGGGGACCGGGGTGCGGGCGGGTGCGCGGGTCGGGGGGAGGGTGCGCGGGGCCGGGGTGCGCGGCGGCGCTGGGGGCGGTGCGCGCCGGGGCGGGGCTGCGGGCAGCAGGGCCTGGGGGACGCGGGGCCTGAGGAGCCGGAGCCTGTGCGCCCCCGGGTCGCGGCCCGGCAGGTGCAGGGCCTGGGTCCCCACAGAGAGGCCAGCGCCCGGGGCGCGGTGCCAGGAGACCAAGGGGCTGCAGGGCCCGCCCCCCGGCACCAGGTGTCCAGGGCCCGTATGAACCACTGAGGCACGGAGAGGCCGAGTCACGGCAGAGGCAGCGCCAGCGGCCTAGGGGGCTGCGACCCCGGGGGCGGGACTCAGGGCGCTGGCGCCGAGCGGGGCGTCCGCAGTGGCCGGGGTGTGCGCGAGCTCCGGGGTCACCGGCTGTGCGCCCTCCGGTGTGTGCAGGACCAGGACGGCGTCCTAGGAGGATGCGGGTGCCAGCGCCCCGGCCCGCCCGCCGGAAGTCCCGGGATGGGAGGATGGTGAAGATTCCCGGGGGGGGGGGGGGGGGGGGGGAGGGCAGCCGGGTGGCTTGGCCTTTAGCCCTTTAGCGCCGCCTTCAGCCCAGGGCGTGACCCGGGATCCCAGCGTGGAGCCTGCTTCTCCCTCGGGCTGGGCCTCTGCCTCTCTCTCTCTCTCTCTCTCTCTGTTTCTCATGAATAATTATAATAATAATAAAAAGATATCCGAAGGGCTGGAAGTTTTCTTAGCCTTTATAAAAAGACATGGGGAGATGCCAAGACGCCAAGAGGTCACAGGGTGACCTCCCTATGGCTGGGAGGGCAGGGACGGGGCACAGGGAGGAGGCACCTGCTCCCCTAGGGCAGGGGTCAGGGCGGCCCCGTGCTTGGTCAGGACAGGTCAGCGCAGATGGCCGTGGACGCCAGGGTTTCAGCACCAGCCACTCCCCGTCTCTCAGGAGTTGGGGCTGCTGCGACAGGGCCACGGGGGCCGTGGGGACATGTGCCCCGGCCTGCCAAGGAGGAAGACAGGCCTGCCGGGACCCTATAGAGCCCAACAGAGAAGAGGCGGGACTGAGGCCACATCCGGGCTCTGCGAGGCCGCCAGGTGCCCTCCGAGCCTCCCCTCCTCCGACCGTCCCCCTCCCCGGAGCCTCCCCCTCCTCGCACCACCTGGTCCAGCTCAGAAGCCGCGCTGGGCTCCCGGGTGGGCTCACCTCCCTCTTCCCCGGAACCAGCCGTGCAGCACCCCAGCCTGGTGCTGGTGACATTGGGGCCGCCAGTTGGCGCTGCCCCTCCCCCTCCCCCCCCAGCCCCCGGGCAGCAGAGGGGCTCTCTGGGCCCAGAGCCCGTTTGTGCGTGAACCTGCTGGTGAAATACGTGCGCCGTGGGGAGGCGCCGGCCCACCCTGAGGCCTGTCCCCCCGCGTCCCTGCGGTACAGACGGCAGGCGAGGAGTGGGGAGACGCAGCACCGACTTCCCACCCCGCGTGGTGAAGTCACGAGTCAGGAGCCGGGCTTTCAGCGAGGCCCCGGGCCCCGGGTCCCAGCCCTTCCACGGGGTCGGGTGATGCTCTACCTGCTAATGAGGCCCCAAGGAGCTTCACCCAGGGGTGTCTCGCAGTGAGGCCTCGGTGGGGAGCCCCTGCACCCGGGCAGAGGTGGGCCGCTCCTGCCCGGGCCCCGGAGGGGCCGCGTCCACCGCCCGACACCGGCTGGCTCCCCAGCTCTGCGCAGCCCTGGCCTGTGCCCTGCTGGGCCCGGGGGGCCGGGGGTGCCGTTTGCACCACAAGGCCTCCCTAGCCCCTGGCGTTGCTGGGAAGTCATTCAGAGCAGCTGGGGAGCTAGGCTCCCTGAGGGACACTGGGGGGGCCTCTCCTGCCCCTTTCCGCGCATTTCCTCGCCCGCAGTGTGAGTGCGGGTGCGCCCTCCCCACCGGTGAGGGCACGCCCGCAGCCCCGCAGCCCATGGTGGGCTCCTCGGGAGCCCGCAGCGGGCAGCTCACCGCCGCCTCCAGAGGGCCTGCCAGGACTGCCCGCGGCCTCCCTGCTCCCCAGCACAGCGGACGGCCAGAAAGCCGGCATGAGCCGGGTGTGAAGGACACAGCGGGGACCCGGGAGGACCGCTCGCTCTACGAAGGGACCTGCCGTGAAATGAGACCCGTGGGTTCTCAATACGCGAAATACATTAGTATCTGACACAAAACTCATTTTGCTGGCATAGCTGCGCAGCACCTGCGGGCCGGGTAAACCAAGTCCCAGCCCGCGCCCCCTCCTCTCTCAGGGACTCGCGCCAGGTGCAGTCCGGTTGCCCTTAGGACGCTAGTGCGTTACTGTGACGCGTGTGTGCACGGGGCTCGCCCGTCCCGGCGGCTCGCTTCCAGGGTGGAGGAGGGGCCTGGACTCTGTGCCAGGGCTGCAGTGCGGGGAAAGGAGCCGGGGCGCCACGGGTGTCCTGGCAGGTCCGGGACGCAGGGAGCCAGGGCGGGGCAGGCGCACCTGACCTCCTCCAGGCCCTGGAGCACCCTGCGCGGCCTCCACACCCCACCTGGTCAAGCAGACACGTTGGGGGGATGTGGGTGGCGCTTTGTGAGCTCGAGGGCAACGTGGCAGGTGGCAGGAGCCCTGGGTCGTGCTCTCCTAAGCTCTTGCTGTCCACACTGCGGTTAGGACGCCAGCTGGAGGCTTGTGGCAAAGGCAGCAGCTCAGCCTGCACCGTGGCTGTGTCGCCTCTCAGGTCGTGGCCCTTCCCGGGTCACCTGGCCCTGCCTTCGCAGCCCACATGCGGAGCCCCACTGGCATCAGTGGCGTGTCAGAGGCGTGTATGGGTGAGAGAACATCCGCCAGGGCCACCCTGACCCCCGCTGGGTGCCCGCCTCCGATCCCTTCAGACCTCGGGAGCTCAGCCTGTAGCTGGTGTGTCTGCACTTCACACGCAGGACTGGGCGAGTGTGCTCAGGGGCCCAGGGCGGGCACACGTGCGTCCCCGCATCCAGAGCCTCCCCCTGCCCCGTCCCAGGGCCGGCATCGAGGCCGGGCAGTTGTGCCGCCTGCCAGGCTCCAGGCCCCGGGGATGCGGGAGCCAGCAGGAGGCCGCAGACGCCAGGAGGGTGCACTGGCCTCTGCGGGTGACCGGGGACGTGCGTCCTGGCCTTGCTCCAGCCGAGCTGCCGCCGTCCACGCGAGACTCGGCCTCGACTCTAGGGGGAGTAGCGTTTGGGTGGAAATAGTCCGATGCTCATTAACACTCTCCCTTAGAAATGCTTCCTTTGAGGCTCGCCAAGATGCCCCTCGTGGTGGAAGACGTCATGAGGCTGCTCTGCTCCATCGCTGAGGAGAGGAAAATGCAGGCAGCCATCAAGCACTCTGGGAAGGGCGCCCTGGTCACTGGGGCTGTGGCCTTCCTCGGTGGTCTGGTCGGAGGCCCACCCGGACTAGCTGTTGGTAAGTGCAAGCTCCGCGCGGGGCAGCCAGCCTCCAGGGCCTCGTACAAACAGCCTTGACGCCACAGAGACCCCACGGAAGGGTGACCGTGTGCGATGCTTTGAGCTGAGGTTGCTTCTGTGACATGGTCTCCGTGTACCTAACTCATCCTATGGGAAACACGGGCTTGAGCCTGAATGTCTCAGGAATCCGGGCATCCTTGCAAATGGCACGTGTCCACCCAGACCCGGGGCGCCTCTCCCCGCAGGGACGTGTCCCAGCGTCCGACAGTGGGGCCGTGCTGGGTCCCCGCCGGCCTCCTGGCCCTGGCACCATTACGTGTCCCTGCAGAGGGAGCCGGGGGAGGCTGGCACGGCCGAGCACCCACGAGCAGAGCCGGGGGGGCCCTTCTCCACTTGCTCGTGGGGAGAGACGGCCGGGTCCGGAGCAGACGGGCCCAGGCCGGAGCAGCAACAGCCGTCCAGGTGCAGATGAGCGCACCTGCCGCCGGCTGAGGCGTCTCTCGGGCGTCGTGGGGGACGTTCAGCAGACCTTGGGAACGACTGCTTTCCCCTCCCGAGTCCTCCTTCCTCTGCGGCCGAGGGGCAGCCTGGCCGGGGCCGCGTTCCGCCTCCGGGCCCGAGGCCGGCCTGGCTCCGTCCCGGGGAGGAGCGGGTTTCCAGCTGCGTCCACGCCGGGCCTCCTGGGAGGCTGCAGGCTCCCGCCTCCTGGCGGGGTCCACCCAGGCCCGGGCCCCTCTGGCCCCGGTGTCTCCTTTCAGAGAAACCCTTCACCTGGACCGGGCCGGCGAAGCACAGAGCGGCTGGCGGACCGTGCGAGAGAACCCCCCAAACCCCTCAGCCGCTTCCGTTCCCCCCACGTTCCCATCTTGCGTCCTTGCGGTGCATTTGTCACAAGTCAGCAACCAGCCCCGACGCGTCACTATTCTCCGTTCCCGGGCTCGATCGGGACTTTGCTAGTTCTCGCGTCAACGGTCCCTTCCTGTCCCAGACCTTCGGAGGAGGAGGGGCGCCCGGCTCATGGCCCCTTTTCAGGGACACGGGACCTCCACGGGGCCTTCCTGGGGACGCCCGCCACGACCTCTGGTTCAGGGGGTCCTTGCCAGGTTTGTCCACGTGACCCCAGCGTCTCTCCTGTCCAGGCTCTGCCCTTTCAGGGTCACTAAGTAGCTGCGCTGCATCCATTACCATCTCGTCATGATCTTTAGGAATCACGGGATTTTTAATGAAGAAACCTCGCATCTGAGTGGTAGCCATGGGCCAGCAAGGGGTAGTCACCGTCCTTTAGGCAGGGACCCAGCTCCCGGTCACTCATAGGCTCCCTGAGCCGCCCTCATTCCTGCCTGGCCCCAGAGGGCACCTGAGTGTGATTCCCCCGCCCCAGGGCCCCTTCCTGTAGCAAACCTGCAGCCCACCCGACCAGATACAACCGTCCCTCGACACAAGCCCTCGAGTCCCCAAGTCGTGCACCCGAAACTGGATCCTAAATTTACCTTTAAAAATGTCGATTATGCCCCTTTGAGGTTGCGGGAAGAGTAGGAGTAGGGTAACCTACATTGGATGATTATCACCATACAACTCTGGAGGGCTGGCGTGGACAACCACGGCCTCCAGAGTACGGGTCTCCTCTGTCCCCAGGGTCCCTTAACCATGTGCTTTCAGTTGACATTTCCAAAGTTCAGGGACAAAGAGTGCATGATGGGGAAGACCCAGCCCCACCACGGAGATGATTCTCCTTGAAAATGCACCTGCTTCTCAGCTCTCTGCGTTCAGACTAGAGGGTTCTGTGGGAAGCAGGAGACCTCCAGGCCCTGGGGAAGATTTTAGTTGGCGCAGCTGCGAGGAGACACCTCGTGCTGCACCTGTGAGGGCAGAGCTTAATGATGGGCATGCTGGGTGTCAATTATCTGAGCCAAATGGACCAAAGTCCCCATAAACCTCTGCCCCCCGACTGTGGGTGGAGGGGACATGAGGCCGAGGCTGTGCTGGCCTGCTCAGGAATGTGCCCACTCGTCATGGCCGCGGGCGTGCTCCCAGCAGGAACCTAGGCCTTTGTGTATGGATAAGGCCCCACTCATCGAAGCCGTCCTTGTTTTGCAGGGGGGGCCGTTGGGGGCCTGTTGGGCGCGTGGATGACGAGCGGACAGTTTCAGCCGATTCCTCAGATCCTGATGCAGCTGCCGCCCTCTGAGCAGCAGAAGCTCTTTAATGAAGTGACCGCCATCGTCAGGCACCTGGAGTGGACGGACGCCGTGCAGCTGACCATGCTGGTCATGGGCAGTGAGGCCCTGAAGCAGCAGCTGCTGGCCATGCTGGTGAACTACGTCACCAAGGAGCTGCGGGCCGAGGTCCAGTACGGTGACTAGAGGCTCCTCCTGGGGGCGGCTCAGGTCCCCTGACGCACAGGAGGGGACGCGTCCTTGGGAAACCCCACATCGCCCGTGTAGTGCCGTAGATGGAGTGAAACGCGCTGGAGACGCTACTACTGTGCTGCATCGTGTACTGGAAATTATTTATGAAGACGCTGTTCTGGGGTCCTGACACCCCGATCGCCGGGAGCCTGGCCAGGAGCAAATCTGTGCCTGCCGCGGACGTGGGGGGCGCTTCCTGAAGCCTGCTCTGGTGGTTCCTCTGCTCCCGTGGGGGCCCCGTCCTCAGCACCTGCTACGGGACCTGTCCCTCCCCTGCGGCACCGCGTCTCGGGACCTGGGAGCTGGCCCCCACGGGAATCCTGCTTCCGTCGTGTGCCCCTTGCTGTCACTGCCTCGAGCCACCCCGCCGACGGACGGTGGCCCGGCGACTGCAGCCACAAGCGCCCAGGCACCCGTCCCGTCCCCAGGGCCTCAGTCTCCCCATCCAGCAGGCTGTGGTAGTTGTTGAGTTTTGCTCTGTAAATTAAATGCCTCCAGTCGAGAGTATTGGTCTTTCTGCAGTGATAGGATCTAGGAAGTGCGTCCACCCGACACGGTTCTTATTCTGGGTTCCCTTTGCTCTCAGAACCGTAGCTGGACTCGGTGTCATCAAATTGCAGTAAATGTCTCCGGACGGGCCTTTTCCGTAAAGCGTCTCCAACATCCAGGGTCGCTCGCACGGAGCACAAGGGAAGGGGCTGGATTTGTGCCTTTAAGGAATGACACAAGCCTCCCAAGTCCGGTGCCCGAGGCCTGACCCTGCAGGCTGCCTGCTTTGGCGCCCCTGCTGCCCTGTGCCCACACGGCCACAGGCATCCCCAGGCCTCCCCGAGCCCGTGCACAGTGTCCCTTGGGTCCCCAGGCCTGGGCAGGGCACCCGGCCCAGGCCGCCCTGGGGTGAGGAGGGGCACCGCTGCCGAGGAGACGGCATCTTGGCACCTCCAGGGGGGTAAGGACCGTGTCAGGCTGAACTAGAGCCCACGCGGAGTAAGGCCAGACCAGGGCCTCTGAACTAGGACCCTACGACCCCTGGGTCTGGGAGAGCTGGGCCCAGCGTGAGCAACCAACCGGGGCGGCTTCCCTCGACCCCCCCCCCAGGCACCTTGTGTGACAACTCACGGCCCCGGGGTCCTGGACGCCCCGCACTGATGTCCCCGGGAGCCCCTCCCACCCCCTGGCCTGCCGGCCTTTATTCCTGGGAAAGACACTGACCCAACTCCTGACCAGAGTTGAAGCAGATGGAGCAGCCCTTCCTGAGTGAAGTCACCCGGGACCAGCAGGGTCCTGGGGTGCCCTGGGAGGGGCTTTGGGCCCAAGATGCGCAGAGCAGACCTCCAGTCCTAACTCGGGAGGAGAAAGCACTTTCCTGGCTCTCCCTCCGGCTCTCCCCTCGCCTCCTGTGCTTTAGTGTTTCCTTCTGTGTCTCCTTTGCAAAATCTTCATTTATTTATTCTTTTAACAGGTAATTAGAGCCTGGTGCAAAACTCGGAAGACTCCAGAGAGGACAGATGGAAAGGCGAGGCTTCCCCCTGCATGCAGGCCTACCCCAGCCCCCTCCCCGGGGGCAGCCACCGTGCCCCGGTCTTGGGTTTTCCCTTACTCCCCTTGAAATGGTCTTTGGAAACCATAATCATTTCCTTGCGTTTGTGTTTATTGATGAAAGCTTAGAAAAATGCAGAAAAGCATCAGGAGACCACTTTTCAGTGTTACCATCCAGAAAATCACCCTTAAAGGACTGTGTTACACATTCCTCCAGCTTCAGCACAGCTTCTAATACCACGTGTCGGCATCTCCAACACACTCACGTTCTTCCCGTTCAGACTTCTTTGCACGTTGTTACCAATTAACACCAACATCTGGGACGTCGTCCTTCAAAATGTCTTGTAAATATGCGTCATGGCGTGGAGCATCCCGGCACCGAGCCCGGTCCCCGGTGTGGTTTTCACTGCTGCAGCGAACATTCTGTGTTCACCTTCCGTCACATCTTGGACTCGGACAGACGGTCGTTCAGACACATTCCCCAGAGTAAGACTGCCGGAGCAAAAAGTCTGCGAGGTTTCTGAAGGTCTTACATTCAATCAAAGTTCTTTCGAGACAGGGAGTGTCCGTAAGGTGCCCTCCCCGCCACAGGGTTTGGGGTACACATCTCACTGCATCTGCACCAAGACACAGGAGGAGGGTGTATCACAATTCCTTATTAGATGGGTGCTTGTGGACATCTTGGTTGGATTCGGTTTCCTTTGCTAATGGGGGTGACAAGGCCGGGGTGGCCTCCTGCTGGCCCTCTCCCCAGGTGGTGTTGACGCACGCCCCCCAGGCCCAGTGGCTGACTCCCAGCAGAGGGTGAGGGGGTCCCAGCCTGAGCAGAGGGCTGGCTGTGGGCTGGCCCCTACGCTGGCAGGGTGGTGGCAGGTGGGCAGTGACAACGGGGTGGCTGGAAACAGCAGGGGGCTGCCAGCAGGGCAAAGAGGCAGCCGAGGAGGAGCCTTGGTGGGGGTGGGGGACCCAGTAATTATAGAAAGAAACCATCTGTTCGGGCCGGTTATTAACCTGCTTTGGGTGTAGACACGACAGCGCCGGGCAAGGCTCTTCGCGGGCAGATGTTTGTATTTTTAGCTGGAATGAGCTCTTTTATTTTTCCGTTTTCTGAGATGTCTGGGTTGGATGTAAACACGACGGAGGTGTGTTGCAACGTGGGGGGGGGGGGCAGTGAGGCCTGGGGCTCCAGGGTTGGAAGGAGGTGGTCCTCTCCCCACTACTTGTTGAGAGGAGCCATCTAGTGGGCAAGGCGGCGCATCCTCTCCCTTCCCTCTGCCTCCCTGGGTCACCTGCCAGGCCAGCAGGTGGCTCCTCAAGGATGCCCTGTTAGGACTTCCCCTGGGCAGGGGGCTGGGGTCTTCCTGAGGTTTGAATAAGCCACGAGCACAGCGTCACCATGTGTCCTGCAACGTGTCTGCAGAGAAACCAGAACGTGTCTCGATCCGGAACAATCAAAATATGGGAATGAAGATCCGCCCGGACTGGCCTAAACCACCCCGGGAAGGGGGCTGTGGGGAGGTAAATGGCTTTACTGGCCAGAGGAGGCTTCTCGGAAGACTTGCTAACAGCGGGTCAGGTGTGAAGCTGGGGCCCGGCCGCCTGACTTGCAGCTTCGGGGCAACCGTGGGGACCCCAGATGCTGGCAGGCAGGGGGAGCCGCGAGGGGTTTCTCTCCACTACTGACGTGGTGGCTGTTTCTTTCATTCGTGTGCGTCTCAGGGACGGCCTTTCCCCCTTCTCCTTTGCAACGAAGCAAAAGCCTGAACGAATTAATGGGTGAACGTCCATACAAATGACCAAACCCACCTTTCTTTTTCTCCTCTGGTCCGAGGTGCTTGGGGAGCCGCGGGCTTTGGTGCAGACGTGGCCAACCCCGAGAACCATACCACGCACAAGCAGTCATGAAAATGGCACAGAAATGGCATCAAGAAACCCCAGTCACAGGGGGATCCCTGGGTGGCTCAGCGGTTTAGCGCCACCTTCAGCCCAGGGCATGATCCTGAAGTCCTGGGATTGAGTCCCGCCTCCGGCTCCAGGCATGGAGCCTGCTTCTCCCTCTGCCTGGTCTGTGCCTCTCTCTCTGTCTTTCATGAATAAATAAATAAAATCATTACAAAAAAAAAAAAAAAGAATGGAAAGAAAGCTCAGTCACAAAGATACAAATCTCTTAATGGGGCAGACCCCAAGTTCCTGAGGAACATGCGCTTTGCCAAGAAGCACAACAAGAAGGGCCTGGAGAAGATGCAGGCCCACAGTACCAAAGCCATGACTGCACGTGCCGAGGCTAAGGCTCTTGTGAAGTCCAAGGAGATTAAGCCCAAGATCCCAACGGGCGGCAGCCCCAAGCTCAATCGACTAGCCTACACCGCTCACCCCAAGCTTGGGGAACGTGCTCATGCCCGCATTGCCAAAGGTCTGAGGCTCTGCTGGCCAAAGGCTCAGGGCAAGGCTCAAACCAAGGCCCAGGCTGCAGCTGCGACCCCAGCTCCGGCCCCTGCTCTTTCCTCTGCAGCGCAGGCTCCCAAAGGTCCCAGGCCCCCACCGAGACTACAGTGCTGGGCTTCCATGTGCACGGGCCTGGTGTCCTCCTGTGCTGTTTGTACAAATAAACCTGCGGCAGTTATCTGTCAAAAAAAAAAAAAAAAAGAAAAGAAAAAAGAAAAAAAAAAGACCTAACCCAAACTGGCAGGGCCGCAGGATGACGACGCACACAGAGCGGCGGCGACCACGCGCCGGGACACGGTCCTCTGGGAGAGAGGCTTGAAGAAGAAAAGGCTCAGGAACCAGGAAGCTGCACACACTTTCCAGCCAAGACACTGCACTTCAGGGGGACAGGACGAGACAAGAATCTCCATGGAAACGAGATCAAGACGCCCAGGGCCCTGCTGTTCGGGGCAGCGGGAGAGGAGGGAGCCGCCCCAGGGCCGAGCACCAGGGAGGGAGTCAAGGTGCCTCCTGGGCAGCCTCATCACTGACTTCAATGCGGAGGAGACGGGGATGGGCCTCTGGGATTCAGATCGGCTGCCTACACCGCGTGTGCCCCACGGCAACTTCACACTTACGGGCTTGGGGGGAATAAAGAGAAAGACAAACGGGAACTGGTGCTGGGGACCTGCTCGGGGTTCCCGGGCAGGGAGAGCCTGGCTCAGAGGAAGCCGCACAGGTGGACCAGGATCTCCGGGTGTGGCACCTCGTGTAATTCCACGGGGGGATTCCAGGGTGTAAACACGTGCATTATGCACCTGTCCCGAAACCAAACAGGAACCAGCCTGGCCCCCAGCTCCCGGGGCTGCCTCCCAGGGACCGTCCACCGCCGCCCCGACTGGCCTGGAGGCCCTCCCTCTCGGAGGCCTGGCCCCGCTGGCACGGGAACGGGTCCCGCTCATCCCCAGGCGGGTGGCACAGGCACCTAGGCTTCCGGGCAGGAGGGCCTGCCGAGCCGGGGGCCCTTTGGGACGTGGGGTCTTCTCTCTGGTGTCTCTGCTACAGGACGTAACACAAGCCGCAAGTGCGAGCCACAGCTATAACTTTAGGTTTCCTACTTGCCACATTTTTTTTAAGCAATTTTTTTATTATTATTTTTTTTATTTATGATAGTCACAGAGAGAGAGAGAGAGAGAGGCAGAGACACAGGCAGAGGGAGAAGCAGGCTCCATGCACCGGGAGCCCGACGTGGGATTCGATCCCGGGTCTCCAGGATCGCGCCCTGGGCCAAAGGCAGGCGCCAAACCCCTGCACCCCCCAGGGATCCCCTACTTGCCTCATTTTTAAAGAGTAAGAAGAAACAGGTGAAATTCACTTAGTAATAGAGTCTAGCCCAGCGCCACCAAGCGATTATCGCCTCAACGTGTAATTGAGATGAATGGCTCTTGAGATATTTTCCTTTTTTTAAAAATATTGAGGCTTTGGAACCTGCTGTGTAGCTTTTACGCCTGCACCACATCTCCATTCTGAAGCCACGTGCCACCCGCGTATGGCCAGTGGCCGCCACCTCGGGCCTCACTGCTCTGCAAGATACAGGAGAGAAAATATAAAGCTGGAAGATGGTCCTTTTCCACTTTGGCTTCCGGGACGCAGACTCTCCCTGTGAGGGTAGGAGCCTCCTCCTCCCGTCCCTTGTCTCAAGCCCAGCAGCTGGGCTCCCTCGAGGTCAAGAGCAGCTGGGATGGTGCTGTGGACTGAACTGTGTCCCCCAAAGCCAAATTCTGAAGCCCTAACCCCCAGTGTGATGGCATTTAGAGGAGGGGCCTCTCGGAGGGGATGGGGGGAGAAGCATGGGGGGAGGCCACAGTGGGAAGAGGGCTGCTGCAGGCCAGAGCCCCCCCAGGGTCCGGCCGGGCTGGCCACCTCTCCCGGGCCCCCAGCCTCCACACCGTGAGCCACGAACGTCCACCAAGAGGCTAAGTTCCCGGTCTCCGGGGCTTCCTTGTGGCAGCCCAAGCCCCCTGAGACAGAGGAGGGGCCCTGGGACAGTGAGGACCTACTGGTGACTCCCTGCCCGCCCTCTCTCACTAGATGGAGGGGCAGTGGCACTGTCCCCCGGTCTCGAGGGGACCGGCTGGCGGCTGCAGGCTAAAGACCTCCTCCCTGGCTGACCCTGACCATCGTCAGCAGAGGGCTGCTTGCTGCAGCCACTGGACCCGGCCTTGTCCTCCTGCCCCCACAGAGAGCCTCAGAGGCCCCGGGTCCCTGCACTCTCTCCCCCTGCACCTGCCTCCCTGATGCGGCCAAAGAACAGTACGTGACCCCACGGACCGGGGTCACTCGGTTCATCGGGCGCGGCTGTGTTGCCGGCGAGCACCCTGGGTTCCCCACCCACCTTCACTGCCGCTCACCTCGTCCCCGGCTCCCGACCCTCGATCTCGGCCTCGGCCCTGGCGGTGCTGCCTTGGCGCCCATTTCCGTGCGGACACGAGAGACAGGTCCCTGTGGACACTGTGCCCATGTCCACTCCTGGTCCTACACACTGGCCTTGACCTTGGCGGGCGCCAGCCCCTCCGCTGGGCACCCCTCTCCCTCTGGACGCCGCTGCTCCCGTCATTCCCTCCTTCCCGCTCACCACCATCCACACCCGCCTCCGTTCCTCCCGGAGCAAAGCACAAGAACATTTCAACGAGGTGTGGGGACGATTCCAAGGGGGGGGGGGTAATTGTCTCGTCAACATGCAGAAAAGGGAAGCCGGACAACCCCCTGTCTTGCACCATATGATGACAAAAGAACTCAAAATAGGGCATTTCTTGGATGAAGACATGAGAACAAGTCTTTACGACCTTGTATGAGGTAGTGGTTTGTCGATATGACGCAAAGCCACAGGGGACAAAAAAGACCAGTGGGATTTCATGGAGGTTAAAGACTCTTGTGCTTCGAAGGACACCGTCAAGAAAGTGGCGGGGGGGGGGGCAGAAAGCACAAGATGGGACAAAAGATTTACAAATCATGTATGTGGTAAGGGACTAGTATGGAGCATATACGAAGAACTCCCAGCCCAGCCATAAAGAGACAAAAATGGGCAAAGGATTTGAACAGACATTTCTCCAAACATGGCATTCAGACGGCCCGCAGGTGCATGAGAGGGTGCTGCCCGCCTTCCGTCGTCAAAACCACAGCGAGATGCCGCTTCTCACCTCTGGTGGCTGAAATTGGAAAGGAAATGACAAGTGTCGATGAGGGGAAGAGGCTGGACCCTCTATACGTTGCGGGTGGGACCTAAAATGCTGCAGCCACTTTGGGAAACCTCTGGGCAGTTCCTCAAGATAATAGTAACCACAGAGTTGCCCTGTGACCCAACAACTCCCGGCCCAGGAATGCCCCCCGGGGAACCCGAAACGTGTCCACACGAAACCTCGAATGTGAAGTGGCAGCTTTATTTCGTAACAGCCGCAGCGAGCACACCCGCCGCCACCAAGCCGCTGGGCCCCAGGAGCGCAGGCCCCAGCCCTGGACCCGCTCACAGCCGCACCCCGGCCACCAGCACATTCTGCTGCTCCTACTGCCGGGCCCTGGAGACCCATCTCCTCCCCGGCTCCCGGCCTCCCCCTCCCGCCCCCTCCGCGCCCCCACCCCGACCCGGCTCAGGGCAGCGGGTGACGCCGTCAAAGGAGAGTCGGTGCCACTTCTCCACCGAAACAGCTCCCACGGCTTCTGTTTCTCACTCCAAGCAAAGCCGAGTCCTTAGGACGCCTCCGGGCCCTACTTCATCTCCACGGGGCCCTCACGGCCCCCCCGCCACCACCCCCCCCACTCTGCCAGCCACACCGGCCTCGGCCTCCTCCCTGCTCCTTCACCAGGCTGGGGACATCCCCACCCCCACCCCAGGGCGCTTGCACTCGCCGCTTCCCCTGCCCTGGATGCTCTTCCCCCAAAGGCCGGCCCCATGTCCGTCAGGCCTTCACTCGGGCGCACCTCAGTGGCGCCGGACTGGCCACTCGGCCTGGAACTGTGCCCGGGCCTCGCGGCCCCCGTGTGGCACTCAGTCCTCGGCCGCCCTCCACCACACGCTTGTTCCCGCCCCCCACCCCGCGGAGAGCATCTACATCCAGGGCACGAGCGCCCAGATCACCCTTTCAGAACACAAACCGGCGGGTGAGTAGATGCAGAAGCCGAGGCGTGCAGGGCCCGGAGCCGGAGGAGGGGGAGATGGCACCGCGTGCGGCCATGTGGACCGAGCTGCAGGCCATCGTGCTGCGGGCAGTAAGTCAGAGACAGACAATTCTCCTGTGATCTCGCCCATACGGGGAATTTAAGAAACAAAGCAGACGAGCACAGGGGAAGGGAAGGAAAACTAAGAAAAACAGAGAAGGAGACAAACCACAAGAGACTCTGGGCCCTAGGAAACACTGAGGGTCCCTGGAGGGGAGGGGTGCGGGCGGACTGCGGGAGGGGCACCGGGAGGCCCGGGATGGGGTGAGCACAGGTGCGTGTGCAACTGACGGACCCCTAAGTTCTACCTCTGAAACCAATGATGCATCATATGGTAATTAATTGAATTTAAATTAAATTTTTAAAAGAAGGAAACAAGGGGATCCCTGGGTGGCTCCGCGGTTTGGTGCCCGCCTTCCCCCAGGGTGTGATCCTGGAGTCCTGGGATCGAGTCCCGCGTCGGGCTCCCGGCATGGAGCCTGCTCCTCCCTCCTCTTGTGTCTCTGATAAATAAGTAAATAAATAAATAAATAAATAAATAAATAAATAAATAAATAAACAAATCTAAAAAAAAAAAAAGAAGGAAACAAGTCGATAAAGGCGCACCCCTGGAGCTGAGCTGGGGAGGGCCCGGTGGGGTGTTTCCACAGCACCCCCCAGGGCTGGGCCCTTCGGTGCTGGAGGAGCCCCCACGGAGAGGAGAGGGTGCGACACCCTCACTTGTCTTCACTCGCGGGAGCTCCACGAGGGGCGATTTTGCCTGCCTGCCTCCCAGCCGTGGCCTCAGCGCCCTGGGGACCCAGGAAGCAGAGTAGAGGCTGCGCGGGGCTCCTCGGGCTTCATTTCCCATCTCCCCTGTGAGCGCACAGGCCCAGCGCTGCACCCGCGCCTCCCGCCCCTGCTCCTCCCGCGTCCCCTCCTCCGGACGCCCTCCCCCCACACCCTCCTCCCGTCCCCACTCGGGCAGAGGCTGCCTCCCACTCACCCCCGAGGGGAGCCCTGAAGTCAGGCTGGCGTCTGAGGCCCGGGTTCCAAGTGACCCTCCAGGGTCACCGCAGGGACAAAGCCCTTCGGTACCGGGTGGCGCTGAGGAGCGGGAGCACCTGCAGCCGCCTCTGCCGAGTGGGCCGCCAACCGCTTGAACCCTGCGGGGACCTGCCCGGCGGCCTCTGCTGGCGCCACCTGGACGCCTGTCCTGGACCCCGCGGCCGGGAAGGGTCCCAGCGCTTCCTCGGTGACCGTGGCCCGCTGGGAACAATGCGGGTGCCCGTGCACAGCGGGGTGGACACAGCTGCGCAGGCTTGGCCCCACGGACTGTCCCCCCCCCCCCCGAGAAGCACCAGCCACAGGCGCCGACATGGGGGGGGGGGGGCCTGCGCTTCATCCGAAGGCACAGACCATGCACACGGTAGGGTCCTGTGCCTATGAAGCTAAAAAAAAATCTTAAAGCCAGAGGACGACTTACGGGGAGCAGTTACCCTTGGAGGCGGGACCCTGGGGGGCCCTGGGTGCTCTGGCCGCCTCTGCCTCTCCGGTGTCCTAACTGGACGGGCCTGGCCGCGCTTGGTTTCCCCAAACCAGGGCTGCACCTGAACTGGGTGTGTTGGCCAGAGCCCCGAGCCCCGCGACCACCCGCGGGCGCCTGGTGAGGTGTCGCCGTGTCTCCGCCTCGCATGAAGGGAGCAGCCCCGCTGCCCGGCGCCCGAGGCTCTGTTCCACGAGCTGTTTTCCCTAATTCAAGTGACATCCGCCCCGAGCCTGCGACAGCCTCGTCCTGAGCCCAACCTGGGCCCCGACTCTCCAGAGGGCCAGGCCGGGCGCCCCCGCCGTGGGACCCAGGGCCTCCCTGTCCGCACCAGGGGCAGGTGCAGGCGGCCCCGGCCCCACCGGCGGTGCCCGGGTGTGCACGGTCGTCTCGCCCAGGCCAGTGGCCACAGCCAGAGGCGGCCCCCCCCACGAACACTCCCATGCCGGCCCCCATGCCACCCCTGCAGGCTCCCGGCGCTCCCGGCCGGCCCCGGCCCGCACCCCGTGCCTGCCTTCCCCAGCACCCAACGCCGGCTCGGGCTCGCGGTGCCCCAGGTCCCCCAGGTCAGTGCGGGCCACACCAGCTGCTCCCACGTCCTCCAGCGGCAGACCCGGGGGTCACCTGGCCTCCTCACCTGCGCAGAGCAATCAGGCTTCCCACGATCCCCTCTGGGGGCTGAATCTGCTGGCAGAGCCCCCAGAACTCAGGGGAAAATGTTAGTTCACTGCTTTATGATAAAGGACAGAGCAGACGACACACATGAACCCCGCCCCGGGGAAGACGTGGGCAGGCAAACCCCTCACCTCTCCAGGGCTGCCCCCTCCAGCGCCTCCCCCCTCCCAGCGCCTCCCCCTGCAGCACCTCCCCATGCCAGGGCCTCCCCCTGCAGTATCTCCCCCCCAGTGCTTTCCCCCTCCCAGAGCGCCCCCCCCACAGGGCCTCCCCCTGCAGCACCTCCCCCCTCCCAGCTCCTTCACAGGTTCCCCAACCCAGAAGCTCTCCAAACCTCGTACTTGTGGGGTCCTCATGGCACCTTCATCACGACTGGTCATTAAATGAGCTTCCGGTGCCCTTCCCCTACAAGTCCCAAGCTTCTGAGCACGGCCTGGCCTTTCTGGTGCCCACTAAGCTCTGCCTCATTAGGGCACAGGCCCCCCTGTCACCCGGGACATTCCAAGGCATCTGGGAGCTCTGTGCTAGGAATTGGGAGTAGAGACCAGTCTCCCCTCCGCCTTTTTTTTTTTATTATTTCAGGCAGGAAACAGCAGGGAGTGAGCGCCTGGAGGAGGAACGAGTGCCCAGGTGCCCCCACCCCACCCGTGCCCCCCACCCCGTGAACCCCCTCCAGCAGGGGGGCAAGGAGGCGGGAGCCCAACCGTGTACCAGGGTGAGGACGTGAGTGCGGAACAGAAGGGCGTGGGGAGCCGGGGCAGGTCCCGGGGTGATGACTGCATCCGGCCCTGCCGGGCTTCCTCTCTCCCAGCGCCTCTGCCTCGACTCCTCTCTTAGACCAGCTCCAGCTCCAGCCTGTGGCTAGTTGGGCCCAAGGCCGAGAGGTTTCCTCTAGTTCTGGGGGGGGGGGGGGTGGCTCCAGGAGGCTTGGGTGGGATGCAAAGGAAAGCATTTTGGCATTTGAAGAATGTTGGCAGTTTGCAAACTGCATAAAGCTTCCTTGTGTAACACAAAGGAGAGTGTGTGTGTGTGTGTGTGTGTGTGTGTGTGTGTGTGACCGTGTGTGCCCACGTGCGTGTGTGGGGTTCCCAAACCCTGGAAGCCTGGGCCCCACCCCCGGCTGTGGCTGTGGGCGGGGTGTGGGGGTCCTGTGGAGCCCCACTGTGTGGAGAGACAGCGGGCAGCACCAGCGCGGAGTCTGGCCGCGAGCACCCCCCCCCCCCCCCCTCCCTCCAGCTTGGGAGCTGCTCCTGGGGCTCGAGCTCAGCTCTGAACATCTGGCAGGACCCCCTACAGAGACACTCCAGGGATTGAAATTTCCCCTTGTTTTTGCCCAGAAATGTCTGGCTTGGTCTCCCCCCAGCCCTCGTCTCTCCCTCCCTGCCCACCAGGCCGCCTGCTTTCGGCATCGGAACATTCCAGTCAGAGCTGGGCTCTGTGGTGGTGACGGGAGCCAGCAGGAGCGGGGACGCCGGGAGGGACACGGGACAGGACTCGGGCCACAGCCTCTCCCTGGCACCGACCCTGCCCCGTGAGTGTCAGGTGCACCTGCCCCGGGGGCCTCGGCTTCCCAGCGGCACCTCCTGGATTTTCATCTCAATTCTGGACTTGAGCCCCACCGTCAGCCTCTATTCCTCCCTTCCCGGCTGCTCCAGAGCCAGGGGGATGGGGGTGGGGGGGGGTAGCAGGAAGGCAGGGGGCAGGCTGGGAGGGGCGGGAGGGGTGCCTGTGCTCACTGTTGCTGGGCAGGAAGGACTCTACCTCGAGGGGCGTGGCCAGGCCCGGCTCTGGGGGCCCCAGTGCTCCAAGGCTCCCCACTTGGGCCTGGGTTGTGGAGAAGGGCACAGGGGAAGGTCGGGGGCCCCCCAGCGTCTGGCTCAAAGGTGCGGGTGCAGGTGCCCACGGAGGCAGGACCAGCTGGTTAGGGGAAGCCGGCGGGGTCAGCTCGGGACCAGGGCCTTTGAGGGCGCCGTGACCCCAGCCGACCCCCCACAACTCGGGGAAGTTCCAAGGCCACCCTCCAGGAGGGACGTCTGTGGACCCCGCTGAGTTGCGGGGCTGCCGGCGAATGATGAGTGAGGGGCCCCCAGCCCTCAAGCAGCCCGGCCTCGAAGGCCCACCCAGGCCCCTCATGAAACACGGAGGGTGGGAGCCGGAGCAGGGCA
Organism: Nyctereutes procyonoides; assembly: GCF_905146905.1. Lineage (NCBI taxonomy): Eukaryota > Metazoa > Chordata > Mammalia > Carnivora > Canidae > Nyctereutes > Nyctereutes procyonoides. The sequence goes on from NW_026575146.1 coordinate 87,880,055, forward strand.
GCAGGTGCCCTGGGGGGCAGATGGGACGGCCACGCCGGCCCGGGCAGCAGGGAGGCTGCGGGGTGCAGGTGGCGGCGGCGCTGGGGTGCACAGGCCGGGCCAGAGGCCGCAGGCAAAGGCCGAGGCGGGTTCAGCGTCAGCGAGTCGCTGGGACAAGCCCAGGGCCGGAGTCCCTCCTGCGGCCGCAGCCTGCACCCCGAGGGCCGCCCCGGGCTCGGGTGTCCCGCGTGGAGGGGGCCGACCGTGGAGGGCAGCCTGGGCGCGGAGAGGGCCAGGGGCGCCCGGGGTGAAGGCCCGGGACCCGGAGGCGGCCTCCCCGCCCGCAGGCCTCGGGAGGCCCCTTCCTGCAGCCCTGGGGGCGTCGCGGGCCCGCGGAAGTGGGTGCCTGGTGCCGGATCCCGGCTGAGAACGGGGTCAGCCCTGCCCTCACGCCGGGCGGGGGCTGCCCCCCTGCAGCCTCTTCCTGGCTGAGTCCCCAAGAGCAGGCCCGGCGCCCAGAGAGCTGGGGGGGCACTTCCTGCCCCTGCGGCCAGGGTCTGGGGGAGGGGCTGCTCCCCACCCTCCCAGGGGGAGGCGCAAGGGCCATTTCCTTATCCCGACCTCTGCCCCAACGCCCCACCTCACCTCTTACTTGATTCACTCGGTCAATCCACAAACCTCCAGTGGCAGCGACAGGCGGGGACAGGAAACAGGGAGAGCCCGAGCCCCAGCCCTGGGGAGAGCACTGTCCTCTCTGGTAAAGTCCTGCCCTCCTGGAGCTCGACCACACCTCCCCTCCTCCAGGAAGCCCTCCGGATCGCACGACTGTTCTGGGACCTGTGGCCACTGGCTTTGTGTGTCCCTCTGTCAGGGCTCAGGATGGCCTCGTGTACCCTGGCCCCGCCTCCCCGTCCCAGCGCCAGATGGGTCCCAGTCAGTGGCAGCCAGAGTCACCACGGGGACCCCCTGCCCCGTCATCCCGAGGGGATCAGGTTCCTCGGGTCCTGCCAGCCCCCGGCCAGGGTGCGGCGTCGGCTGCCGTCCAGGACAGGGGAGGGGCAGCCCTGCCGGAGGAGTGGGGACAGCCACGGCTGCCGTCCATCACCCTCCACCGCGGGCCTCCGTGGCCTCCGGGGGCCCGGCTCCCCTCCCGGGGATCCTCGGGGTCTGGGGTGGCCGTCCAGCCGCTCCCTCTGCACACAGCCGTCAGGGCCGGGCCTTGAAACCAAAGAGCACGCCTGCTGCCTGCGGAAGGTTCTAGAGGCTTCTGGAATGACACCACCCGTCTGGCCGCAGCCCAGCCCCGCCACTCCAGGACACATGGACTCCTCTCCCCAGGGCCTTTGCACTGCCGTTCCCTGGTCAGGAGCGCCGCCTCCCCTCGTCCTCACCCCTGCAGGGCACTGGCTGCTCCTGGGCCTGCCTGACTCCTCCGCCAGGCAAGACACCCTAAGAGGGGGGACCGTGTGCGTCTCACCCGCACCGTGTCCCCCAGGCAGGCACAGAGCAGCGAGCCCGCACGAATGAGGGCCCCCGAGGGTCGCTGGCCACTGGAGCCCTGGAGTCCTCGCAGCCCCCGATACCCTGGCCCCAGGAGGCAGCGACCGTCCTGCAGTCCTGGGCGGGGGGACAAGGGGAGCAGCTCCAGGGGTCCTGGTGGGGAGGGCATGGCTCGGGCCACCTGCCCTGCACGGGGGGTCTTGTGCTCTGGGCCCCGCGCACGTCCCTGCGCAGCAGGTCCCTGTCGAGGAGGCCGGAGGGGCCCCCCAGCAGCCTCGGGCCGGCCTCCTTCCCTCCCCGTCCTCAGGCTGCCCGGCGCCTGCCCCTCTCCCAGGCACCAGGAGAGCGGCTGTGACCCGGGGCCCAGCGGCCGGGCTGGGTTTCGGCACCTGCCACGTGGCCTGGGGACGCTCTCCTGGCCCGAGTCGCTACTTGAGCAGACGGCGACCTTGCCCTCGTCCCCGCTGCCCCGGCGGGCTCTGGCCCAGGCCCGGCAGGCGGCCATGCAAGGACCCACGGCCCGTAGCCAGCTGCGGGACGGGCCCCGGGAGGCTGGCATTCAAGGCCCAGCCCCGACACGCTCGCTCTGAGCGAGGCCAGTCGCCGCCCACTCCACGGCGCCGTCCCCGGGGCAGGCCGGGGGGAGCCCGCAGGGCCAGCGCTGAACCGGGAAGGCCCGGGGGAGCTGGACGAGGGGCTCCGTTTGCTCCCTGCCCTTCTGTTTGGACGACTCACGCCAGGGGACGGGGCTGCGGGTGCCGGGCGGTGGTCAGAGCCCCAGGTGGGCCCAGGGGGACGGGACACGTGCTCGGGGACCACGGGTGTGGCATCGTGTCCGACCCACTGGGCCGCCAGTGTTCCCAGGAGCGCCCCGCATGGCGGGCGGCTCACCTGCCAGGATTTCGGCCCCCGAGGAGCCGTGACTGAGGCGAGACCACACGAGTCAATGAACGTTCTTTTTATTGTGACAGCAGAGCCTGGGCAGGGTTCCTGACACTTGCCATGAGGGGTCCTAACAGGGAACGCTGCTTTCCCGGGCACGGGGACGGATGAGGGCGGGACTGAGGGGGACCAGAGCCCCGGACGCCCGGGCAGGGGCGACATGGGGCCGGAGGCGGGGGCCCCACGGCTGGAGGGCAGGCTCTGGGCCGGCGAGGGGCCAGCCAGCAGGGCACGGGCACCGCGAGGGGCAGGGGCCGACCCGGTCTCCAGGGCCCCGGCCCTCCCGCGGGTGTGCGCGTCTGGGAGGCAGGCGCAGGGCTCCCGTCCCGTCTTCCCTCTGGTCCTGGAAGGTGCTGCCGTTGTCTGGCTCCAGGGGTCACCTGGGGCCGCAGGTGAGAAAAGGCGCGAGGTCCCAGGAGGCCAAGGCGACGTGGGTTTGCCAAGTGGAAAGGGAATCCCCTGAGGCGCCAGAGGAGGGTGCCCGTGCCCGGCACGAAGGCCCCGGGGCCGATCCCAGCGCCCCGCCGCCGTCTCGGGGCACCCGGGGGCCCGTCTGGCGGCCGCTCAGCCGTGGAAGGCTGACCAGGACACGCCCGAGGCGTAGAACTCCACGCGGCTGGGCCAGTCGCCGTCCCCTCCGCCCTCCTTGTCCTCGTCGGAGTCCTCGTCGTCCCCACTGGAGGCCCCGCACTCGGCCCCCGCCAGGTAGGCCCGCGGCTGCCCCGGGGCGCCCCCGCCGCCCCCCCCCTCCTCCTCCTCCTCCTCCTCCCGGCGCTTCTGCGCGGCCAGCTCGCGGTAGCAGAGGCTGCACACCCGCAGGGGCTTGGGCGACAGGCGCGGCAGCAGGAAGCGCTCCCGGGAGCACTCGGCGCAGACCACGAAGCCGCACTTGCGGCAGTGGTGGCGCCGCGTGAGGGCGGAGAAGCGCGTCTGCGTGCAGCGCATGCAGATGTCCGTGGCCTTGTCGGGGATCCAGGGCGCCGCGTGCTCCGTGCTGGGCGGGCGGCCCGTGGCCAGCAGCTGCCGCCGCACGCACTCCTCGATGTGGCTGATCCACTCCTGGCGCTCCGTGGTGGAGGCGGCCGACACCACGAACGACTTCTTGGCCGTCTTGATCATCCAGCGGTTCTTGGCCTGCAGGGTCTCGGGCAGCGGCTCGAGCGTCACCTCCTCCAGCGGGATGATGTGCTGCCCGCGGTACTTGCGCTTGCTGAGCACGATGCTGCCGTAGACCAGGATGTCGTTGAAGAGGAAGAAGATGCGCGGCTTGGCCTTCTTGCGGCACTCCTTGGTGAGCACGCCCTCGCCCAGCAGCACCCGGCCCGGCAGCGCCAGCGGCTGCCCCGACGCCCCGAAGCAGCTCTCCACCGCGGCGATGCGCTGGCTGTTGATCTCCGTGTTGGCCAGGTAATCCACCATCGTCGCCGGCGGCCTGGCGGGGGCCGGGGGTCAGCGGGGGGCTCGGGCCCACACCCCGCCCGGGCCCCCCGCTCGCTGACCCGCCGCGCGTCACCCAACCGCACACGCGCCGCCCTGGAGGCCACAGGCCAACCTGGGGGACCACGGGGAAGCCCCTGGAGGCCGGGGGGTGGGGCCTGGCGCCCCGCGGGAGCCTGGCGAGGACACGACTTCACGCTCCCCACCCAAGGGCAGGGGTTTGGAGGGCCTCCCCGGGCGGGGGAGGGTGAGGGCCAGGCAACAGGGGTCTGCACCCCTCGGCCACCGCGCACTGCACCACCCTCACAGGCCTGCAAGCCGCTCCCTCGGCCTGGGGCTCAGGGGTCACCCCTGCCGGCGCCCCAGGCACCCCGCGCCGAGCGACTACCTTATGGATCCTCACACCAGCCCTCAGTGGCAGAGCCGCCCGCTGCTGGGGGAAACTGAGGCTCTGTGGGTAAGCAGGGGGCTCAGGGCCTTCCTCCATGGACTGTGAGGCCCCCTCCCTCCCCCTCTGCCAAGCACAAAACCTTGGTGGCCCAGATCTCACCCAGGCCCCCTCTGCTCAGGCCACACACCCTCCCGGTGACCCCCGGACTCACACCCGCCACCCAAATACCCTGACTCCCCAGGCCAGGCCTCCAGCCCTGGCCTCTCTGCGCCGACGTCCACCTGCCCACACGACCTCCCACCTGCTCATGGGAGAAGCTCCTCAAATTCAACAAGCCCAACGCAAAGCCCGCCTTTCCCTCCAGCTCTTCTTTTCCATGAACAGAACCACTGCTCACCTGTTGGTTCAAACCCCAAAGCCAGGAACATCCGTGAACCTCCTCCTTCCTGTAGCCCCAACACTCAACCCATGAGCAAGCTGCACCATTTTTTTTTTTTAATATTTAATTTATTTGCTCTTGAGAGACTCAGGCTCCCTGCAGGGAGCCCGATGCGGGACTCGATCCCAGGACCCCGGGGTCGCACCCTGAGCCGAAGGCAGACGCTCACCCGCTGAGCCCCCAGGCGCCCCAGCTCCACAGTCTTATCCCCCGCACCCCGTCTCACCAGGCAGCTACACTGAAGCAACAGCAAGGTGCCATCACGTCGTCCCTCGCCGGCTCCTTCCTGTGACTGGGCTCTGGGTTCTCATCTCCCCCCAGAAAGGCCCTGCGACAGCCCCAGCTCAGGGAGCCTCCCCTAACCCCGCACAGGGTCGGCAAACTAGGGCCCGAGGGTCGCATCTGGCCCACAGCCTATTTTTGTAGATAAAGTTTTATTGGAACACAGCCGTCCCGTCAGCTACCCGGGTCCCTGGCGGCGTTCGTGCGGCCGCGGCGGACACAGCCCCGGCCGCGAGGCCTAGGATGCCACCTGGCCTCTACGGAAAACGCTTGCCGGCGTCGTTCTCCAAGACGTTACCCTACTTTGTGTTTCTCTCCACGGGACTTCGCAGGGCCGACGCCTTCTTGTCTCTCTGTCCTTTGCTCCTGGGGTTCCTATCTCCCGCCCCCACGAGACCAGGGGCCCTTTCTCGGTCACTAGAGCAGCCCCGGGGCTGGGACGGGGCGAGCACAGGCGTCCCGGGAGTCGGGAGTCGCTAGTGAGCGGAGGAGCCTTTGCAAAGCTGCCCGAGGGCGCGCTGTGCATGAGTCAGCTCCGACTCCGACTCCTGAAGAGGAAGCAGGTGAGAGCTGAGCTCACCGCCGCCTCCGTGCACCCGGCCACGCGGATCACACATTTCTGGGTCACCACGCTGCAGTTCTCTAAGTCAGACGGCTTGTGGGAAGCCAGAGCGGGGCCCAGGGTGCAGGCTGCATGCATTGCACAAGAGGGGTGCTGGGGGGGCCCCCGAGTCACATGTCACTTGCCCCCTTCAGACCACAGGCATCCTGAGGAGTGCTGCCCCTGCTGCCTTATGTAAGAACCACGACTTTTAGGTTGCTGATCTTGGCCGTGTGTTGCAAACCGAGCTGATTATTGGCCCCTGGGCTGGGGGCTGGGGGCTGGGACGGGCGGCTGAGGGCTCCCCGGGGGGGAGGGGGGGCTCACGGCGCAGCACAGGGACGCAGCCAAGAGCAGGGGATTGGCGACCTGCAGCCCAGCTGAGAGACGCCTAGCACGGGGCGGGGGATGGGACGGGGCACCCGGCCGGGCGGCTCGCACCCGGGCGGCCGTCGGCACCTACGACCACTCACCCAGTCCACGCGGCTCAAGACGGAGTGAGCACAGACGTCACAGGCCGAGCGGAAAAAGCAACCTGCCAAACGGTACGTGACAGCGTCCGTGTCGACATCACACGTCTCAAGTGTTCAAGTACTCGACCTACGAGTGAAGACGGAAAGGATGGAACTTCACACTCATGAGGGTGGCGACTATCAAAAAAAAAAAAAAAAAAAAAAGAACCCCCAAAACCCCAAATAACAAAAACCCCAGGCAGTAATAACAGGTGTGGGGAGGATGCGGAGAAGTCGAAGCCCCGCGGGCTCCCCGTGGGAACTACAAGGGGTGCGGCGCAGGGCGCAGAGGCTCCGCGGGAGGGGACGAGCACAGAAACCATGCGGCCCCGGGATTCCAATCCTGGGGGTCTCCCCACAGGACCAAAAGCAGGGCCTCCAGGCCGGGGGGCACCCCGTGTTCACGGGGCAATCGCCGCGGCAGCCGAGCCGTACCAGGAACCCACAGGTCCGTCGGCGGACGAAAGGCTGAGCAAAATGTGCAGACGGAGGAGTAATCAGCCCCAAAAGGAAGGCGGCTCTGACCCCTCCTGCCACCACACAGAGGAACCCCGAAGACGCTGACGCTCAGTGGGATAAGCAGGCCGCAGAGGGACAGGTTGGGTCCCCTCCCCTGCGGCATCACACGCAGCCAAACGCAGGGGCACAGGTAGAAAGGTGGCTGCAGGGCTGCGGGGGGATGGGGGAGAAGGGCTGTGACGTCACAGGGCAGAGGCGTCCCGCGCCCAGGCCGAGGACTCGTCGGATGTCTCACTGGGTGACACACACTAGACAGCGCCCAGCTGTCCGCCTACGAACGGTGAAGGCCGCTAGACCCCAATGATGGACCCAGCACAGTCGGGAGAGGGTGGCCGGGGAGGGCACCCGCCACGGGCGGGGGCGCGTACGATCCACCCTCATCTACCACGTTCTGTTGCTTTTCTTTAAAACGAGCAGCAGCAAAGGGACAGATTCCCAGGACGGCAACCCCAGGAGGCGGGAACGCGGGCTTGGGCGACTCCCTCTCCTCGTAGGAGGAAGGTGTCCGCCGCCGGCTGGGCCTGCACCCGTGGGGCTTGCACTGGGTCGCCCGGCGGGCCCCCCCGGACCGCGGTGTCCGGGCACAGGGACACAGGAGATGCCGGGAGGGGGCCCCGAGGACGGATGCCGCTTGTTCCCTCCGGGCGCACCTGCGGGGCCAGCTGCCTGGCCGAACCGGCCGGAAACCCAATCTTGGGGCCACAGGCCGAGGCTTGACACAACTGGCACGGAGGCGGGCGGGCTCTGCGCCGAGGGAGACGGCCCCCCATCCGGCCTGCGGGGTCCGGTGAGCAAGAGAGGCCAGCCCGCCCAGGTCCCCGCTCGGACCCGAGGGGCCCAGGTGGCCGGCACGGAGGACGCGCACAGCAGCACCCGGGGAGCGGAGAGGTTTAGGCAAGAGAGGACCTACAACACCGCCTCCTTGTCCCTTGTGGGGGGCCGGGACCCCTGCGCCAGGGCCCCTGCTACCTGGCCCCAGTCGGCGACGTTGAGACCCTCCACAGGCCCCAGCGGCCCCCGGCCGGTTGCTGGCCCCGGGAAGGTCGGGATCTGTGCAGGGGGGCTGGGCTCTGAGCCGATCCCATACGCGGATTGGGGTTCCCAGAGGCTCTGCTGCCCCTCTCCCCCAGGAGCCTTGGGCGGGTCCCCGCTGGGGGGAGGGCTGCCCCCGCCCCCGTGTGCCCACCCTTCCCACGCCCGCCACTTCACCCTGGTTGACGCGGCCTGGAGATTCGTCTTGTAAATGCAGCAGCCCCGCGCCCAAGCAGATGGGGACTCCTGCTTTTGTTGCTCTCCCCAAAGAGGTGAGCCTCCCTCCTTGGGGACACAGGCTGATCCCGCTGTCCCCGGGGCGGCCTGCCTCGGGTGCCTGCGGCGCGGTGCCCCGCCCGGGGCTGGCGGGGGGCGGACTCTGTGGAAGGGTCGGTGTGTGGCGCAGGGAGGGGGGAGGGCTTGGGAGGCTGCCAGGCTCCTGGGCGGCCCCCTGGACACATGGGATCCCCCCGAGGGGGCTGACGGTGCCCCGTGAACACCGGGTCTCGGAGCCGTGCCCCAAGCCCTGCGGGGTGGCTTCAGTCCTGGGCCTCGCGGGGGAGGCTTCGCACGCCAGCTACAGCGGGGCCGGCAGGTGCACGTCCAGTCTGACCCCTGCCCATTTTTCTAAATCCAGTTCCCTGGGACACGGCAACAGAGACTGGCTGGCAAAGCCTAAAATATTTACCATTGGGCCCCTTACAGAAGAGGTTTGCAGATCCCCGGTCTACACCCCCGAGGTGGCAGATGGGCGAGGGCCCGGCTCCGGGGATGCGTCCCGGGGGACGCTGTTCTCTCCTGTCCTCCGCTCAGAAGCAGCCTGTGTGGTTCGAGAGCGATGTCTGCCCCCGCCCCCGGGAACCCTGGAGAGCAGGACCTCGGTGGGGCACCCAGGGCCACCCTCTGTTAGACCTACAGCTGGGGACACTGCTTATCAAGAGGGGGCTTCCCGGCCAGGGTCAGAGGCCCGGAGTCGGGATGCGGCCCCTGTACCGTCCATTGGCCTCTCTGCCCGGGGCCAGGCTGACGCACGGCCACCCCCCTTCCCTGCAGCCCCAGGCCCCACCGAGCTCCCACACCTGCCTGTTTCACCTTCCGAATATGGCCTGGAAGGCCCGTCGTGCGCCCCCATGGTCCTACTGGGCTGGCACCAGCTTAGGGCAAAGCAGCAGAGCCCGGCCCCCAGCCCTCCTGCAGACTTCCCCGAGGGACAGGCCTAGGGCGGTCACCCGGCGGCGGGGGAGGGGGGCAGGCAAGGCCGCCAGGAAGTAACCTTACACCAACCTGCCAGGAACGGGAAGAGCCAGTCCTGCAAAGCCCGGAGGGGGGGGGGGGGGAATGTTCTGGGCCTTGGGAACAGCTCCAGAGCTTCAGAGGAAGGAGCGAGGGGCAGGGGGTAACGCGGAAGAGGCCAGCAGAGGCCACGCTTGAGGGGCCTCAGCCCAGGCGAGGATCTGGGTTTCTGTCCAAGGGCAGGAGGAGGGCGCCACGACCCAAGGGCCCCTCCTTCCAGAGGCGCCGACCCGTGTCCCCCCTCCCCCCCCGTGCTTCCCGGAGGCCCTTCTCCACGGAGAAGCTGGGAGTGAGGAAAGTGGCCACAGGTGCTCTTAGCCCGGAGCCTGCCGCTCACCAGGCAGCACGGGAAGGAGCCGAGGCTGCGCCCCGAAGCCCCCCAGGGGAGGTTCCACCTCCCTCATCAAAACTGCTGCCCGAGGGCCCAGCTGCAGGAGGGCTGCTCCCGCCCCAAGACAGAATCCGGAATCCTCAGGACGCCCCGGGGCTCCGTGCTGGAGCGGCTGCCTTCGGCCCAGGGCGCCACCCCGGGGTCCCAGGACCGAGTCCCGCCTCGCGCTCCCCGGTGGAGCCTGCTCCTCCCTCTGCCTGTGCCTCTGCTCCTCTCTCTGTGTCTCTTGTGAATAAATAAAACCTTAAAAAAAAAAGAATCGGAAATCCTCAAGTCCAGAGGGCAGCACCCGCCCTCTGACAGCCCGACCCCTGCTGCACCCGCACCCAGGGGTCCCTCGGGGGCCGGGCAGGCCCCCAGCCCAGCCGGGCGGCCTCACCCCCTTGGCAGCCCCAGGGCTGACGTGTGCAGGACCGGCGAGGGCAGCCGCCTCTCCGCCTGCACCGACCCCGGTGGAAACTATGCGCGGGAGCAGCCCGGGGCCAAGTGGAAACTGCCCGCAGGGGCCCCAGCAGGGCCTCCCTCCCACTGGCCCCCTCCCCGCCGCGCTGACCCCAGCATCCCCCTGGCCCCGCGGAGGTCGAGTCCGGCCGCTCCCAACTTCGGGGTCTCCGGAGCCTTCCTCTTCCCACCAGCGGCCCGGCTTGACCCTTCGGGTTCGGGGTTCGGGGTTCGGGGTTCGGGGGAGGACCTGCGGCCTCTGGGCCCGGAGAGGGGTCCCGCCGGCCCCCACGCCCCCCACAACGGTTGGCACAAGCCCCGAGGCTGCGGGGCCAGGCTGCTCCCCCCACGCCCCACGCGGCCCCCCCCGCCCGCCCGGCCCTACCTCCGCCGCGGGGCCCTGCGCGCCGAGCCAGCCGCGCTCCGCTCCGGGTCTGCGCCCCCGCCCGCCGCGCGCCGCCTCCCCCCGCGGACACGCCCCGGACACGCCCCGGACACGCCCCCCGCCGGCTCAGCCAATCGGGTTCCCGGACCGCGGGGGGCGGGGCCTGGGCGCCACCTCGGAGCCCGCGGCGGGACCTGCGCGCAGCCCCAGCGCCCCAGGCGGGGCGGGCGGGACCTGGACCCACTGACCCTGCGGGAGACCCCGGGCTGCTGCTCCAGGGAGACCCCGCGAGGCCTCCCCTGCACCCCCCGCACCCCGGATGCTCCCGGGGCTGCTGCTCCAGGGTGACCCCGAGAGGCCCCCCCCCGCTGCACCCCCCGCACCCCGGATGCTCCCGGGGCTGCTGCTCCAGGGCGACCCCGCGAGGCCCCCCCTGCACCCCCCGCACCCCGGATCCTCCCCGGGCTGCTGCTCCAGGGTGACCCCGAGAGGACCCCCCCACTGAGCCCCCCGCACCCCGGATGCTCCCCCGGCTGCTGCTCCAGGGTAACTTCCCCGGGTCCCCCCCTGCCCCCTGGTCCCCTGCTGTACACACCCCACACCCAGGCTGCTCGCCCTGCGCTGGAGAGGGTGCTCACGGGACCCCGAGGGCAGCGGGGGTGTCACCACGGGCGCAACTGCCTGGCGGGGCTCCCAGCTGCTGGCTGCCAGTCTTCTCCTCTCAGCAACTACTGTAGGTTTCCGCGGGTGACAAACCGGCAGCATTTAATCCTTTTTACATCTTGACCTTCTCATCATGGGACCTTTGAAACCTGAGCAGAGCCTGAAGGAGAATCGGGTTTGGTGGACCGAGGCTCCTTGCGTGCTGCGTCCCCACCCAGGCCCTCCCGCCTCCTGGAACCGGGAAGGAAGTTCGAGTCCTCGCCCCTCCAGGAGGCCTGCCCAGCCTCCCTCTGGTCCCCCCACTCCCCGCACTTCATCTCCCACGTCCTCTTCCTCTTCCTCAAAACCCCAAGGCGGTCCCACCTCTGGGCCTTTGCACGTCCCTCCCCCCTACACCTTCCCGGGATGGCTGCACCTTTCGCTCTGGGGTCCGGGCCCTCACTCCCTGGCGCTCGGGCAGCTCCGCACCCCGACCCCCACCCTGTGCGACCTCACCCAGGTTTACAGTGTGTACATCTTACCCGCTCACTTGCTTAGTGCCCAGGGCTTGTCCCCCCAGCTGGGCAGGGAGCCCCCGGCCGCCCTGTACTCCTCTCCCTCCGTGCGTCCAGCGCTAGAGCGAGGCCAGGCTCCCTAGACAGCGCAGAAGGGCAGGCCCCGGGCGCTTCGGAGAGGAGCCGGCTGGGCCACACGGTGTCCACGGGCGGGGAGGCAGGAGCCAGAGCTGCTCCGGGCTGGAGGCTGGAGGCTGGAGGCTGGAGCCAGGGGGCCTGAGCCCGGCAGTGGTGGGGGTGCGGCCGGCGGGCACAGCCCGTGAGGAGGGGAGGGAGGGGATGCGCCCCTCCAGGCCTGGGGTACAGCTAGGGGTGCGGCCGGCAGGCAGACTAAGGAGGGAAGGGGATGAGCCAGGGGAGGAGAAGGGCGGGAGAGGCCGGAGAGGGAAGGGGTGGAGGTGGCCGGCGGGGAGGGCCGCTCCCACCCTCCCTGCGGTTAGCTCCGGAGGGGACAGGCCGCTGCCTCACAGAGCCCCCCGACTCGCGGGGAGAGCTTTCATGTTCGAATCAGGATTTTCACCTTCTGGTAAATCAGAGGATCAGAAAACACAGTCCCCGGTCTCCGGGTGGAACTGTCCCCTTCACATTGGGCACATGACCCCATCCGCGAAGTCCCCCACCCTGTCCGTGGGTCCCTCCACCCCGCTTTACCCTCTTAGGTGCTTCCAGATAAATAAGCACCCGCAGTGCTGAGTCCCGACGGGGCAGCCGGGCCTCTGTACCTGCGGAGGGGAGACCAGGCCCAAGGCCCCGGGGCTGACTCAGACCCAGGGAGGCCGGCGGGGACCCTGACACCCCGGGAAACGTCGCCCCAAGGGTACACACTGCCTGTTGCCAGGGGCCGGGGGGTGGCACTGGAGGGGGACTGTGTTCCGTGACCGCCTCCATGCCAGGTCCCCCACCTCCCCGGCAAGAGGGGCTTCGGGGGAAGGAAGGCCCTGGCTGCGGTGCGGTGGCCTCGGGAGGAGGCATGTGTGCGACTGCACCCCGCCACCGAGCCCTGTGCCTGGCACGGAGCAGGTGGGCAGAGGGAGGACGCGTACCCGTCGGCCCTGGAGCTGAGAGGGGTCAGCCCCCCCGGGGGCTGGTCTCCCCACTGGCCCAGGACCGTCCGGGGCCTCAGTGTCCTCCTGGTCCCTGGTTCCAGCGCCGCCATCCCCGCCGCCTCCGGCTGGAGCTCTGGGAAGTGCCCGCGGGGAGGCTGCTGGTCCTGCTGTCCGTCCGTCCGTCCGACCATCCGCCCCTTCCCAGCAGGGACCAGCTGTGGGCGGACAGGCCTGGGCGGAGGGCCGCGCTCCTGCAAGTACGAGGAAAAACTCGTGACTCCGGGAAAGGCAGAGGGTGACTCAGCCAAGCCACAAGCTGTGGAAAAAATGAGCTCTCCCCGAGGGGTTTTTTTTTTTTGTTTTGTTTTTTTTTTGGTTTTTTTTTTAAATTTGCTCCTCGGGTAAGAAGAACTTTCGGAGGGAAAGCTGCCTTCCAGACTGCAGGGAGCAGGCTTTCTTCGGGGGACTGCCGAGGCTCGGGATGTTAGGTTGGGAGTTCGGGCAATCACCTCGGTGGAAAATGCCAGAAATGGGTGTTGGATCTTCCTCTTAAGTTGGGTCTAAGCGCCAAGCGCTGTGGCCGCGTCGTTCGTCCTTCGTAGTAGCTGATCTCTGCTCGGACTAGGCCGGACGAGGCCGGTCGTTCCCCGCGTTGAGCTGGGGAGAGGGAGGCGGACTCGAAGCATTTGGGGCAAAGGATCAAGACCAAGGGAAATGTGGCAGCAGGGGGGCGGGAAAGCAAATGGGGCAGAGTAGTGACAGGTGACGACTCCAGGTCAGGGGTCGGCAGATTTTGTCCTGAACAGGGTCAAATAGCCCAGACCTGGCAAGCAAGCGGCGCTGCGGTGCACAGAGCAGCCTGGCGGGGGCGGCGGCCCGTGGGCAAGCTCCCCTCAGCGCCGCCGACGTCTGACCGCCCGTGTGTTGTGAAACATCATTTTCCTTTTTTTTCCAGCCACTTAAAAATATAAAAGCCATTGTTAGCTGACGGGTCACGTGAAAACAGGCCACCGGCCGGGGTTGGCCCACCCCCGACTAGACATGTCCCTCGGACGGTTCTTACGACCCTTGTGCTCTCCTGAGAGTGTTCAAGACGGGAGGTTGGGGGAACAAATAAAGAAAAAAAGTGAAACAGCGGTTGTCCTACTTATCACGGGCAGGTCGTGGACTCGACCTCCAGTTGGGTCGCTGGCCGCCACTCTGCACGCGACTTGCTTTATCAGGGACGCGCCTGAGGCTGAGTGTGCAAGCCGTGGGGGCGGGGGCGCCGGGGACGATTCCTCCTGGAATGGCTCTGAGATTGGTTTTGCAGGAGGAGCCCCTGAGAGGTTTGGAAACTGATGTCACAAGAAGATCTCTCAAGATTGCAATTCTTTTTTTTTCTTTTTTTTTAAATTTTTTATTTAATTTATTTATGATAGTCACAGAGAGAGAGAGAGAGAGAGGCAGAGACACAGGCAGAGGGAGAAGCAGGCTCCATGCACCGGGAGCCCGACGTGGGATTCGATCCCGGGTCTCCAGGATCGCGCCCTGGGCCAAAGGCAGGCGCCAAACCGCTGCGCCACCCGGGGATCCCCCCCCTTTTTTTTTTTTTAATGGGAAGGATCGTTGGAGTTTGGATTGCTGCAGGATCAGATTGAAACCGAGAGGGGAAAAAAAAGGGGAAAAAAATAAAAATAAATAAATAAAAAGAGAGGGAACCTCTGGTCTCCTGTGGGCGGGACAGCCGTGGGTCCCTCCTCCACACCCCGGCCCGGCCCCACAGTGTCAATATTTGCTGGGTGTGCGTTTGTCCTTCCAAGTCTGCGCATCCTTGTCATGTTTGCCGGCGCCGTCCTGCCTGTTTCCCATCCCGGGTGTCCCTGTGAGCCTCTGACCAGGCCAAAGGGGAAAACGAGAACCGTGGGAAAGGCTGCCCCTTCGACAAATGCTTCTGATGCAGGAAATGAATGTCGCCCCTGAAGAGAATCTTCAGGATGGCCGAGGCTCACCGACGCCCTCGGAGGCCCCGGGTGACAAGGCTCCATCTCGGTCGTTCATTCCTTCAGCGGCTCCCTGGCGCCGCGGCCGAGTGGGGTGGGCAGGGGCGCCCGCGTCGGGAGGCTCCCGGAGCAGGGCAGACCTGGGCAAGCCTCGTGATTCCCCAGGAGCGGGGCCGCTCGCCCAGAGCACAGGGCACAGGGCGTCCCGGGTGACAACTGTCTGTGTTGGATGACACGTCTGGGAGCAGAGTTTTGGCGCCAGAAAGTCAGCCTTTGGGGCCTGGCTGGCAGGGAACTCTTGCTCTGCTGCATTATGTCAAGAACAGGAAGTTTAGGGACCAGGAGCCTCCGAGAAACTTATCCTTGGACATTATTGTGTTTGTGCAAAGGGGTATACGCTCACACTTATTCGTCACGGCTCCGCCTACAACAGGGAAGTCATGGCCCAACCCCAATCCCCAGCGCAGGCGGCTACTTAGGTCAGGGCGCGTGCACACGGTGGCCGGGCTGCCCCGCGACAGGGAAGGAGGCAGGTCTCCACGGGCTGAGGTGGAAGGATTTCCAAGACCTACGGAGCAGGAGAAGTGTAAGATGCAAAAGCGTGCACGCACGTGCCACCTCCTGTGCGGGTGTGAAACTACTGCTGGCACAGCTCACGGGCAACTGGTCCCAGCGGTGGCCTCCGGAAGGGCAAAGGGAGGTGCGGACCGACGCTGGGGGGACCCACACTCGTATCCTTGTCTGCCTCCCTCGCACCCTCGGGGCTGAGCCTGCGTGATCAGCGGAGACCCTGGAAACGCCCGTGCGTGACTTCCCAGGCGCCTGCCTTGCTCTCGTGATCACTGGCGCGAGGGGGAGACGCTCCTTGGTGCCGAGGCTGCCCAGCAGCCCCACGGAGGACGCGAGGCCTCCCGCCGGCGCCAGCACCGGCTTGCCAGCCACGCGGGGGCTTGTCTGGGCCCAGGGAGGCCGCGGGGCCCCACCACACCGGGTCTTGCCTGCAGCCCCCTGGGCGGCCTTGGGGCAGAAGGATCCAGCTGAGCCCTCCCCAGCTCCCGACCTGCAGACGCCCATGACCTGCCTGTTATCTCAAGCCACCGAATTTTGAGGTAATTTCTTACGTGAACAGATAACTTCCCGTCCTTTTATTTCCTCTAACCTTTGTGCCTGTGCGTCCGTGCACGTCCAAATGGTGGTGGTGGTGGTGATGCTCGTCGTCGTAATCTTGGTCGTAATCCAGTGCACACCATGGACTGTGCATTCAGGGATAATCTCCGGTGGGTGGAAGCGGGTTGCAGAGGTGGGAGCCAGTGCAGGGCAATGAGACCTGGCCCAAGTGGGCTCCACGTGAGTGCTCAGCGAAGGGGAGGAGGACTCGAGTGACTTCCAAGGGTGCGGGGGGGGGGGGCGGCCCACGTGCAGAGCTTGAGCAGCGCTTGGGTGCGGAAGTTTCACACTAGCTGCCTGCAGGCTCACAGACCCTCTCAGCTTGGCCAGCACGCTGAATTTCAAAATCTGAACTCGAGAAAAAATATAAAATAAAATAATAAAATCTGAACTCGACACCCACCAGAACTGCCAAAATTACAAATGTCGACGATGTCACGTGTTGCATATGTGGCTGGAGGGAGTGTAAACGGATGCGACTATTTCAGAAAACCATTTGGCAGAGTCCCCTGGGCTCAACCTCTGCGACCCTGTGGCCCAGAGGTTCTACTCCGCAGTGTTTATCTGCGAGAGGAATGAGAGCAGGGGCCCACCGAGGAAAATGTGCAAGAATGCTACACGCTTGTCATTCAGTAATTAATCCAAGTAATTAATCCAAGCCAAAGAGGGATGCGTTGAAACAGGTGACGGGGAGGGAGTCCGTCTTGTGGGACTGAGTCCCTGACCTGTGGGATCTGATGCCGCCTCCAGGTAGGTCGTGTCAGAATAGAGTAGGATCGTAGGACGCCCAGCTGGCGGCCGAGAATCGCTTGGATGGGGGGGGGAGCCCCATCCATTGCAACCAGAGGCACAAAGCTGATGCCCCCCCACCCCCCCACCTGCTGCACGGTGGGTGGGTGGCCCAGGCGGATGGCTCGGCTCCCTCCCTCCGTGCCGACACCCTGCTGCGTCCACGTGCTCCCGCCAACGGCTGAGCATCCAGGCTGCTAGTACGGGTCTATTCCCGTGAGACGTGGGCCTCGGGCCAGGCCTGACTTTGGGCTGTTTTCACAAGTGATGGACGGGGAGGTTAGAAAGGAAGCAGTGATCTGTGACCCCCCTGGACCAGGCTGGAAGTCTGAGAGCAGGGTGCTAGCGTGGTGCGGTTCCGGCGAGAGCCCTCTTCCGGGTTCTAGACCGGCTCGGTTCCTTGAACCCTCACATGCGGGAGAGGGCGCAGGCTGGCTCTCTGGCCTCTTCTCATGAGGGCCCTAATCCGTTCCTATGAGGGCCCCACCCTCAGGACCTTGTCCCTCCCGAAGGACCAAACCTTCTCACCTTGGGATTAGGCCTCCATGCACGCATTTTGGAGGGGACACACTCAGTTCCTGTCGGGCTCCGCGGGCTCAGGGATTCCCCGTGGGCCCGGCCGAAGCGTTCCTGGAGCTGCTCTGCAGCTTGAGACTCTTTCTCCCCCAATCTTCCGTCTCCCCCTCTTTCTGGGTGTCCCACCGCAGAGCCGTCTGCAGGCTCTCCCCGCCTTTCCTGGAAACCTCTTCTTTACCCTTCACGGGTCTTCCCTCCAACTCAGGCGCCCCCCGCCTTGGTGTCTGCTTCTTGGAAGACCCCAAGTAGACACGGATACGCCGGTAGTACTCCCGCCACCCAAGGCCGCGACCTCCAGACACCTTTAATGTCTCCAGACTCCCTGCCTCTGCGCTTTCCCAAACCCTCATCTCTCTCCTCCTCTCCAACCGAAGAAATGCAAGAGCTCTAATTCACCTAGCGAAATTTTCTTTTTCCTTTTTTGATTAAAAATTTTATTTTCTTTTTTAGTTTTCCATTTTATTTTTTTGATTTTTTAAAAAAGATTTTACTTGTTTATTCATGAAAGACACAGAGAGGCAGAGACACAGGCAGAGGGAGAAGCAGGCTCCATGCAGGGAGCCCGACGTGGGACTCGATCCCGGGACTCCAGGATCACGCCCTGGGCCAAAGGCGGGTGCTAAACCACTGAGCCACCCAGGGATCCCCAAATTTTTCATTTTATTGTTTAATTATCATTGACATATAACATTGTTAGTTTCAGGTGTCCAACATAACGATTCGATATTTGTATGTGCCGTGATCACCGCACGAAGCCGCCCTTGTTTATTTTTGCTTTTGTTGCCTTCGCTTTTGGCATCAGATACAAAAAAAAAAAAAAAAATCAACAAAACTGATGTTAAGGAGCTCAGCAGCCGTGTTTCCTTCAGGACTGTCACGGTTTCAGGACTTACAGTCAAGTCCTTAATCCATTTTGAGTTAATTGCTGTTGATAGTGTGAGATCAGGGTCCAGTTTCCTTCTCTCCACGTGCCTGTCCCGTTTCCAACCCCGGTTATTAAAGAGGCTGTCTTTTCCCCGTTGTATTTCTCGGCTTCTTTGTCGTAAAATAACTGATCACGTACGTGTGGGTTCATTTCTGCGCTCTCGATTCCGTTCCGCCCAGCTGTGTGTCTGTTTTTAGGCCAGCACCATACTCTTTTGGTGACTGTGGTTCCGTAATGTAGTTTGAAATCGGGGAGTATGATGCCCCAGCTCTGTTCCTCCTTCCCGAGATTGCTTTGGCTATTGGAAGCTTTCTTGGAAACAAAAATCGTCACCTCTTTCATGATGTGCTCTATTCCTGTTTTTTTTTAATTTATTTATTTATGATAGTCACAGAGAGAGAGAGAGAGAGGCAGAGACACAGGCAGAGGGAGAAGCAGGCTCCATGCACCGGGAGCCCGACGTGGGATTCGATCCCGGGACTCCAGGATCGCGCCCTGGGCCAAAGGCAGGCGCCAAACTGCTGAGCAACCCAGGGGTCCCTCTATTCCTGTTTCTTGAGACAAACTCTGGCAGCATCTTCAAAGCCATCTCATCGAACTTCTCTGCTTAGACTCCATAAAGAGGATGAGGAAGGACAGTGTCCCTAACAAATGGTGCTGGAATAATTAGATGTCCAAATGCAAAAAAAAAAAAAAAAAAAAAAAAAAAAAGGACTTCCAGCCACTTCCAGCTATATCTCATATCTTATGTAGACATTTTAGCAACAGTGGGTTGGTGATCTAAACGTAAGCGCCATCAAACTCTAAAACTGTTAGGAGAAAACATTGGGGAAAAATCTTTGAGCTTGGGTGAAGCAAGGAGTCCTCAGATAGATACCAAAAGCATGATCCAGAAAGGAAAAAAAATGAAAAATTGGACTTTCCCAAAATCAAGTTTTTGTTCTGTGAGATACACTTTTAAATAAAGAGAAGAGCCACAGGCCAGGGGTGTGTGTTTGCAAATCACACATCTGACAAAGGGATAAATATTCAGTGTATATAAAGAACTCCCAAAACTGGACCGAAAGAGAACTGTCTGATTTTTTTTTATTTTTTTTACTTTTTTTATTTTTATTTATTTATTTTTTGAACTGCCTGATTTTTAAAAGGTCAAAATAGTTCAGTAGATGCTTTACCAAAGCAGGTATACGGATGGCAAGTAAGCAGTGAGAAATGCTCCGTACCGTTAGGCAGTAGGGAAAGCAAATGAAAACCATCCTGAGAAGCCACTAGCCCCCCCCCCCCCCCGAATGGCTTTGGGAACCAGACCCAACAGACGGCAATACTGGGTGCTGGCGAGGTCGTCGATGACCGAAGCGTTCACACTTGGCTCCGAGGAGTGCAAAATGGCCCAACCGTGGGAGAGACGGGTCCGCAGTGTCTGGGGAAGTTAAGCGTGCTCTCACCGTACGGCCCGGCAAGCTCACGGGCGCGTCCTCGGAGAAATAGAGACTTTGGTCTACACCAGACCTGTTAACGGGACCGCACAGAGGAAGGCCCGACCGGCCCTGTTGCTGGCCAGGTGTGGGGTTGACTGCACGGGAGCAACATGAGGCCGATCTGGGGGGTGATGGGTGTGCTTTTGTGAAACCAGAAGTCAATTAAAAAATAACATCGAGTCTTGGTAAAATACACAGTTATGTCATCTGTGATTTAGGATCTCCGAGCACACAGAGCACTTCCCACATTTGTTCTTTGCACGATTGCCAATTATTTTCGGATTTGTGTGTGTGTTTCAAAAGTTTAATGTATTAGATTTTTTTTTAAAAAAATGGTAAAGTCTAGGAGTTGGGGATTAGTGGCCATCTAGGTACTAAAGAAAATCATGCTGGGGACACCTGGGGGGCTCAGATGTTGAGCCTCTAACTTCGGCTCAGGGTGTGACCCCGGGTCCTGGGATCGAGTCCCACGTTGGGCTCCCTGCATGGAGCCTGCTTCTCCCTCTGCCTGTGTCTCTGCCTCTCTGTGTGTCTCTCGTGAATAAATAAATAAAATCTTTAAAAAAAGAAAAGAAAAGAAAATCATGCTGGAAAACTTCCAAGTTACCCATTGTTAGTGAGGATGGGAAAAAAAGGGGGGGGGCTCAGTCTTCCGTTGTGGCCAGAGGCCTTAGGGAAAGGGCCCCCTTCCATTCTGCTAGGAATTCTTCAGTCATTTCCTGACTGGGAAGCGGGGTAGGAACTTCCCTTCCCCTGGGGAAGCCACGGGGGGGGGGGGGGGCATTTCCCAGGTACAGAGCCACGGCCTCCGTCCCCAACCCCAGCAAGCAGGACTCGGAATAAATAAAAACGCGCCATCAACCACAGCAGCAGCAGCAACGCACAACTCGGCCGTGCCAAGTGCAATCAAGTACGACTAGAAAGACCCAGAACAGAACAATTCAAACCCCAGCTAGGCCCGGAGGCCTTTGGGGGCCCGGGCGGGATAGTGCCGCATCCACGCTCCCACGTTCCGGAATCCCCCCTGTGAGGGGGGCTGGGGTCGGGGACCGCGGGACGTAACCCCGCATCCCAGGCGGACAGGCCGGGTCCTGAGCGGTTTGGGGGAGAGATGCGCCCCCGCGCCCCCACGGTCCCCTGGAGGTACCGGACAATCACGTCACAGCGCTCCCACTTCCTGCCCTGGGTCCCCTGACACCTGCCGCGTCTGCCCGGCCAGCTCTCGGATTCCCTTTGCTTGCAACGAGATACATGTCTAGGCCCCAGAGGCAGAAACTGTGCTGACCCCAGAAGGTGAGCACCCCGCTGCGCCCGGGACTGGGTGCCCCTGCCTGCCTGGGCCTCCCAGCACCCCTGCTCCCCATCCGGGCGGGCAGCGCCTCTTTGGAACCCAGGGCTCTTGCCTGGAGCCTGTGGCCAGGCCCCTGCGGGGACAGCGGGGCGACCGATGTCCACCAAACGGCGGACACTGCCCCCCCACCCCCCGCCCCGTCACCAGGCTGGGGCAGCTCCGGCGGCCGGAGAGCTTCCAACCGCCAGGGTCAGGGTGGTGAGGAGCCTGTGGGCGAGTGTGTGCAGGAACAGAACTGGAAAATACTGACCGTAAACCCAACAGACCAAAAATAATGGCAACAAAACGTCCCAAACGCTTCAGCAAATTAAATCTCAAGGTTTAAAAAAACCAAAACCAAGCGGAGCAGCCCCCAGAGGCCTACCTTGAAGTCCCTCCCTCATCCCCTCTCCTCCCCCAGCCAGACACCTGCAGCTCTTCCCTGATTGGCCTCCGCCGCCGTGCAGGCTTTTAAGTTCTAAAATTTTTTGATTTTTAACTATTTTCAAAAATATTTTACTTATTTATATTCAAATTCGATTTGCCAACATGTAACACCCAGTGCTCATCCCATCAAGTGCCCTCCTCGGTGCCCGTCCCCTGGTCACCCCAACCCCCCACCCACCTCCCCTTCTGCAACCCTTTGTTTCCCAGTCAGGAGTCTCTCATGGTCTGTCTCCCTCTAATTTTTCCCACTCAGTTCCCCTCCTTTCCCCTATAATCCCTTTCACTCTTTCTTATATTCCCCAGATGAGTGAGACCATATAATGTTTGTCCTTCTCCGATTGACTTACTTCACTCAGCATCATACCCTCCAGGTCCATCCACGTTGAAGCAAATGGTGGGTATTTGTCATTTCTAATGGCTGAGGAATATTCCATTGTATCCATAGACCACATCTTCTTTATCCATCATCTTCCGATGGACACCGAGGCTCCTTCCACAGTTTGGCTACGTTGGACATGGCTGCTAGAAACATCGGGGTGCAGGTGTCCCGCGTTTCCCTGCATCTGTATCTTTGGGGTAAATCCCCAGCAGTGCAATTGCTGGGTCGTAGGGCAGGTCTATTTTTAACTCTTTGAGGAACCTCCACACGGTTTCCCAGAGCGGCTGCACCAGGTCACATTCCCACCGACAGTGCAGGAGGGTTCCCCTTTCCCCGCATCCTCTCCAACATCCGTTGTTTCCTGCCTTGTTAAGTGTTGCCCTTCTCACCGGTGTGAGGTGGGGTCTCATTGTGCGATGTCTCCCCTACCCAGAGCAACTTCCGCACTCATGCAACGCCCCCAAACACCACGCAGCCCGAAAGCCTTGTAGCCTCAGCCGGAGCTGGGAGTCCTGAGCGCCTGGAGCTCGGGGGACTGTGTGCGACCTTACAGACTGAACTTGCAGCTTCCTGGAGGAAGGGATCTGCCCCCTCAGGCTGTGGGTGTTAGTGCAGCAGAGCCTAGGGGGCAGCTGAGCATCAGGGGGGCAGCGGAGGGTCAGGGGGGCAGGGGAGCCTCAGGGGACAGGGAAGGGTCAGGAGGGCAGGGGAGGGTCAGGGGGCAGGGGAGGGGCAGGGGCAGGGGAGGGGCAGGGGGCAGGGGAGCCTCAGGGGGCGGCGGAGCTCAGAGCACAAAGGCAGCCGCGCTGCGTCCTGAGCGCGAGGACTGGGGAACACGTATGCCCCGCGGAGAACCTGGGGGCTCGGTTTCCCTCCTGCGGTGCGGGAGCCGCAGAGCCCCGAGCCCTCCCCTCCGCACCCCTCCCTGGCGCCAGCACAGTCGCACAGGTCGCACGGCCCTGCTGCAGTCCGCGTCCACTAGGGCCGGGCTCCCCTGGCCAGACGCTGTCGGACCATCTAGATCCCAAGCGTCTGGCTGCGTCACCCGCTCCCCGACTTCACCGTGGCCTGTGACCCCGCAGCGCAGCCGCTGACCCCCGCGGTAGGTGTGCCCCCGAGCCGGGGTGTCCACGTCGCCACGCGAGCGGCCTGCTCACCGCCCGAGTAGCTCAGCAGAGGTGAGGGACAGCCGGGCCGCAGAGCGCCGGCAGCGCAGGCTCACCCCACGGGACGCGGCCGGCCCACGCGTGGGCTGCTGTCGGGGGCCGCGTCCCCCTGCCCGGCCCTCAGGAAGGCCGCCCCCAGGGTCGGAGCCCCCGTGTCCTCTCTCGGCGGCGGGCCCAGTGGCCTCTGCAGGGCGGGTCTCCCCCTGTGGCCTCATTCCTGGGTAGGGGCGGCCCTGCCTGCGGCTCCTTCCGGGGCCCCCGGGGCCTCGCAGCGCCTCTGGGTCTCGTGTCCACGCCCGGCCGGCGGCCTCCTCGCACGTCTGGATTCCCGCTGCTTTCTGGAACTCTCTTCCATGGGAGTTCCACCTGGGAGAGGCAGCCTCTGGCCTCAGGGGGGGCTGGCCGCCCAGCACGCGGCACCCCTGATGCCTGGGGGGCCCGGGACGCTGCTCCGCGGCTCAGCCTCCTGACCTGGGACGAAGGCCCCGAGGACCGGGCCCTGGGCCCAGGCCCACATGCTCACACGTGTGTGGTCGCCGTGGGTGTGCCCCGAAGCGCGGGGGGCTCGAGGCAGCCGCCTCCCGTGCAGCCACGAGCCACGTGGGAGCTGGTTTCTGCGGGGGGAGCCCCGGGACTCCAGAGCCTGGCGTGGGGCTGCCACTTACGGGGCCGTTTCCCTGCGAGTCTCGAGCCGCAGGAGGGAGCCTCACGGCCGCGCCCGGGTCCCTGGCGCATGCAGGGCCTTCTGCTCTGGGGGGGGGGGGCGGGGGGGCGGATCCCTTAACGGGAGTCACTCTCCATCAGAGAGAAATTTTAAAAAGGGAAAGTGACGTGTCCTGCAGGAATGGGGTCGAGCTCCGCGAGCGCTCGTGTCCCATCGAAGCCGACGCAGGTTCTCGGGGCCGACGCAGCGCGGGGCACGGCGGTCGGGCGGCCGCGTCCCCGGTCAGGCACCGTGTGGTCGTGCGGTGGGGCACCCTCTGCGTAACGGGCGCCTCTTGTTTCTGGGTCGCAAGAGTCTGCTTTGCAAAAATATGCAACTGTGCTACCGATTTTCTGGACCCACCGAGATTCAAGCCGTTCTCTTCCGAAGCGCCCGGCGTGTCGTTATCCTGGTTGATGTTCTTCGACTGTGGTCTGGTCCGTCACAGTTTTTCTTGATGATTTGTTCATTCTATCAAAAAGAGACACCATTTATCTGTTTATTAAAGGTTTTACTTATTTATTCATGAGAGACACAGAGAGAGGCAGAGACGCGGGCAGGGGGAGAAGCGGGCTCCACGCAGGGAGCCAGACGGGGGACTCGATCCCGGGACCCTGGGATCCAAAATGAGACATTTTTTAAGACGTATGTTGCCTTGAGTTCTATTCCTTGATGCTAATGTCACCCCCCCCCACAGTGTTAGTGTTTGCTGAACGATCCTCGGGCACACGCATGTGGCCCAAACAGTCTTTTCCATGACGTGAGATCGCATGTCGTCGCGGCGTGCGCGTAGGTGACTTTCTCACCTAAAAGCTCCACCTTCTTGCCGCTCTCCGCCGGGGGCCGCCACAGGACCCAGAGCCCGGGAGAAAAGTCTCCCGAAACCGCCCGTCTCGGGGGCGACCCGAACAGACCCCACGGCCTCAGAGCCGCACACGCGTGACTGACGGACGAGCGGCCAGAGCCTGGGGCCCTGCAGGCGGGGCTGGGGCGCGGCCACCCTCGGCCGGGACAGTTGGCCAGTGGGCGGTGCCCGGGGCCCCGGCAGGAGGTGCAGGCGGCGGGCGTCCCCACGGAGGTGGCGCCGTGACACGGGGAGGGGGGCCCGCGAGTTCACAGGCCGGTGCCCGTCCTGCACCACGAGCCCTGAGCCCCACCTTACCTGCGGCGGCTTCCTCGGTTCCCCGCCGAGTCTGTCCCTGCCGGGGTGCAAGTCCCAGCCGCCACCCTCAGGCTCCCGGGGCCGCCTTCGTCCCTGTTGGGGGACCCGAGGTACCGGGGCCCACGCGGAACCGCAGTCGGGATACCGGAGAGGACGGCTTCGGGCCTGGGGGGGCGAGGCTCCGAGGAAACGCCCGGGAGGCGCGCGGGGCGGTGGAGCAGGCTTCCACACTCCCGTCTGTCCGGGGCTTAGCAGGGGGGTGGGGGTGGGGGGGCCCCCTTCTCCCCACCCCTGTCTCCCGGCGCTGGGCTCCTCCCTCCTCCCCCTCCCACCTCTGTGTGTCCAGGTTTCTGTTTTCCTACCGTCCAGATCCAGCACACGTGGTGACGTGGTGACGGGTCACTGCGTGACTCAGACAGAGAGAAGCCGTCACCCGGGGGAGCTGTGGGGAGAGGGAGGGAGAGACGGGGGTGGGGTGGGGGGGAGAACCTGGGGGGAGGGGAGAGACGGGGGGGAGACGGGAGCGGAGGGGAGAAAAGGGGCCAGGAGGAGACGCAGGGTGGGGTGGGGAGGGGGAGAGGGATCTGGGAAGAGGCTTTTCCCTCCCGGTCCGGGAGCAGGGACGCAGGGAGCCGGCTGGGAGCGAGGCCGCTGGCGTGGGGCTCGCGCGGGAGAGGCAAGCGTGGCGGAGTCCGAGCCCTGCACCTCTGCCCTCGCTCGTCCGCCGAGCGGCCTAGTCCCGGCTCGGGGCCTGTGGGTTCGGAGTGATGCCCGGGGTCACCCACAGACCCGCGTGAGCAGGTGCGGCGGCTGCCCTGACAGCGTGGCCGCTTCCCTCCGGCCTGCAGACTGTGTGGCGGCAACAGGACCCCTGGGGACGCGTCTCGGGGGACCTGGGGGGCAGCACCTGAGCGCTCCGGGCTGATGCAGGGCTCTTGCCTGGACCCAAGGCCTCCGCACCCTGAGGCCGCGGCCGGGCCCCATCCAGCCTTATTGCTTAATGAAAAACAAATTCCTGAGTAATTTATTTGTCTGTGTGTGTGTGTGTGTGTGTGTGTGTGTTTTAATTTTATTGTTACTGTTTTTTGTCCCCCCATAAAACCGCCGGCCGCACGAAGGCGAGGGGGAAGCCCAGGAGCGGGGAGGCAGCTGAGGCTCGGCGCTGGCTGCGGGGCCCGCCGCCGTGCTCCCACCCGGGGTTGGGGGCTGACATTCGGGGAATCCTCGCGGTGGGGCCGGGCCCTGCGGGTCCCGAGGGTGAGGGGGCACAGCGGGCAGCACGAGGGTGGGACTGGGGTCCCTGGGCCCCCGCCCCGCGCTGCTGCTCCCTGCGAAGGTACCGTCTGCGCCCCAGGCGCCCCCGCCGACGTCTCCCGAGGGGACTCTGGCCTCGGTGCCCTCGCCTGGACCTGAGGGACAGATCCCAGCTGCATCTCAAGGGCACCAGGGCCCCGGACTGGACGCGGAGCCGGAGAAGCTGGTGCTTCCTCCCGCTTGCGAGGACGAGGAGGGCCGTTGGCGCCGTTGGGGTTTTACACGTGGAGCCTAGAGCCGCAGCTCCGAGAGGCTGCGACAAGGGAGACTGTCGGCGGGTGCAGAGCCTCGGGGAGGGCCAGCGGCCAGGAGGGCGTGCGCACGTGTGCGTCTGCAGCGGCCCGGGGGCTCCCTGCGCCGGCGTATTTGTCCCATACTCTGGGGCCAAGCTGCAGGGCCTCGGATCCCAGCTCCGCTCCGGCCCCTGACTTCACTCCTCTGGGCCTCCACGTCCTCATCTGCAAAATGGGAACAAGACAGCACTGACCTCATCAGGTAGCCGGGAGGACAAAGTGTGCCGAACGCTCAGAATAGCGCCTGGCAGGTGCTTCCTGAGCGTTCACGCGCCAAGGAGCTTGTGCGCTCCACTTGTTAAAAATCACGTCTAGACGAACTTCACCAACTCAATTCACATTTTCCCGGAGACTTTAATTTCGAAAACGAGGGATGAGACGTCTAGAAGTAATTTTGTCGCCGTGATAAACCCAAATCACCGAGAAATGGGGGCCAAGCCCTCCGTGGCGAGTCAGGCCGTGTGCAGGTCAGCGTGGCTTACGCTCGGCACCGACCCGGGTGCTCCGCGCTCAGAAGCGACGACAACAGACAACATAGAGCTCCCCCGTCTGTTGGTCTGTTGCGACTGGATCCGCAGCTCTGGCCCTGGACTCAGGGCTCCGCGGGGAGCTGAGCCCCAGGTGGCCCTTCTCACTCTCCTCCCCCCACGTCCGCCAACACCGCGGACGCAGGAGCCTGGTGGCCAGAGTCCGCCCTGGGCCGGCTGCAACCGGAGCGGAGACCTGGGGCCTCTCCAGGAACGGGGGCTTCCCTGCGCAGAGGGGGCCCAGAGGGCGGCCAGAGGCAGAGGCAGGCCGCTGCGGGAGCAAGACGACGGGCGGGAGATGCTCCCGTCGGGGTGCTGGGCGGGTGCCCACGTCGCGGACTCAGGGGCTCCTCTGCTCACACACGTTTCCAGTAAGAGTAAGAGACGCAGAGAAACAGCGGGAACCTGGGCTTCCCCGAGGAGCCAGGGGACCCTTCCGTGCCCTGTGGGAGGTCACAGAGGTGGTCTCCCTGGGCTGGAACCTGGTCCCTGCCTCCTGCACCCGGGCTGGTGGGTCCCTGGGGACGAGCCCATGCCCAGCGCACCGACCTTCCCAGAGGCAGGAGGAGGTGTGACTCCGCGCTCATGGGCCGGCAGCATGATGGGAACAGCGTTAGGGTCACACGTCCTGGGGAGACAAAGAGCCAGGAGGGTGCTTTCCATCTCAGCTCACACTGGGGAATGGGGAGGGGGGGACGGGGGGAAGGGGGGCTGCACCCCCTGCAGGGCTCAGCTCCTGCAGGTTAAATGCATCAAATGCATCGATCACCACGACCACACTCCCCGAATCATGTCATTTGGGGCTGAAAATGGAGGTCAGGGGTCAGGGGGGCCTTGAGCTCGGGTTTCCTGAGGCAGGTCAACCTCCCAGGCAGGTCACCCGCACCGGGCCCACGGGTGAAGCTGGAGGGGATGGAGGGGACAGGGAGGGCACGCCGCTGCGGTCGCTGTAACTCAGGAGGGCAGGTCTGGGGGGCGGGACCCTGGGGGGGCCCATGACCCTGGTCAGACCCACGTGTGGGTTTGGAGCAGGACGGTGACAAAGGCCCCGGGCTGTGCTGTGGCCCTGGGGTGGGGGGTGGGGGACACAGACGCCTCAGGACGGAGTGAAGGCTTAGCCGCGGCAGGTCCCCGAGAGGCCACAGGAGACGTGCACACGGGGAGCGAGCGCTGGCTCTGGGACAGCAGCGCACCTGCTCCGTGCAGGGGTGGGGGCAACACGGTGCGCCCCCACTAACGCACGTCCGCCGGCCCCGCCGGGCCCCCCCATCCATCCCTCCGGCTCCGCGGTGGCAGGTGCACCAAGGGGAGGCCAGGCCACGGGGGTTGGGCGCCTCGGGGGGCCTGGTCGGTTCCGGACCCTGCTGGGGACCCGGCCCCGCACCGCCCTGTGCGCCCGTCTCTGCGGGTCTCCTTAGCACCGCGCGCCCTTCACGGCTCAGGAAAAATTACCAAGAATGTTATTGACTCTAATTCTAATTTGTCGAGACTCGTGTTAATGACGCCTATTGAAGACATCCATTAGAGGCCCGTGAGGTTAATTAAACGGACAATTCCAGAACAGTTCTATTAGGAACCCCCCCCACTAAATTAATATTATAGACATTTAACAGATGTCCTAATTAGGCATTATGGCGAAGAAATGCAAACTAAATTAAAACAAAAGCCATTGTCCAGAAAGAAAGCTCTTTACCGTAATTTATGGCTTTTTTGGGGAATGCGACTGTTTCCTCCTCGGAACCTGAGATGAGCCCTCTGACCATCTTTCCCAGCATCTGGAACACGTCACCCCGAGAGCCCCAATCTTCCGTCACAGGCAGACGTCGCGGCTGGACCCCATCTGGAGTCCACGGGCCTCACCCGCGTGACGGAGCAGAGCAGCGCGGGCCGCAGGAAGGCCCAGGCTCCCACGGCAGGAGGGGACCGAGCCCGGCCCGCTGGGGGGTGGCACGGAGGGGCTCGGTGGTCTGGGGACGCGGGAGCGGGGCTGGCGACGGCGGGGCGGCAGCAGCTCGGCTCCTGAGCGGGGGCTGACCCAGCGCTGGGGGGAGCCGGCCGGGCTCGTGGGACGGCGTCCTGCAGCCCGGCAGAGGGGCTCCAGCAGGGGCCCCGGCACGTGCACTCGACGACGTCCCACGAATTCCCTGCAGGTCTCCTGCCCCGGGTGCCGGAGGTGGAGGGAGGCCCTAAAAGCGGCGCCCTAAGCCCCAGGGCAGCTGTCCTAACAAGAGTTAGAGACGCCAGGGAATCCCGGGGTGGCACAGCGGTTTAGTGCCTGCCTTTAGCCCAGGGCGCGATCCTGGAGACCCGGATCGAGTCCCACGTCGGGCTCCCGGTGCATGGAGCCTGCTTCTCCCTCTGCCTGTGTCTCTCTCTCTCTCTCTCTCTCTCTCTCTGTCTCTCTATCATAAATAAATAAATAAATCTTAAAAAAAAAAGAGAGCCAGACGGCGCTCCCCGCAGCTGCAGAGGCCAGGTGGGGACACGGCAACGAGGCGGCCAGGGAGACGGCCCTCAGCGGGCCCAGCCTGCGGCCCACCCGAGTCCTGGGCGTCCAGCCGTGGGGCAGCAGGTGAAGAATTTTCTGGAGTCCACGCAGCCGACGGCAGAGCGGTTAGGCGGCCCGAGCCAGCGCCGTGGCGACGACCGTGCCGGCCCCACCGTCCCGCACTGTCCCTGGAGAGGCTCCGGCCTGTCCTGTGGGCCCCGCAGTCGGCCGCTCGGCCCACTCGCATTTGGGAGAACAGTGGGTCCCGGGCTGATGCCCCCCGGCCCGCAGCTCCCGAGTCTCGCCCTGCGGCGTGACCACTCTGCTGCCGCGGGGGCCTCCCGGGTCGCCGGTGCCCGACGGTGGGCGCAGGAGCCCGACACGGCCTCGGCCCTGCTGCGGTCCTGCTCCAGCCGTGGAGGAGGGGCCCGGGCTGCAAACGACCACACGCCCTCCACGAGCGGCCCCGTCCACCTCCCTAGGCCTCAGCCTCTCGGGGCGCTCCCTGAGAGCCAGTGTCCGCCTGGGCTGGGCCCTCGGAGGATGGCCCGGTCCTCAGGGCACAGGACCCCAGGGCATCCTAGAAACAGGCAGGCGCGTTCTCCGCAAGCGTCCTTGGGGGAAGGGGACGGAAGCCCACAGAGGAAAGAGCCGTTCACACGCAGACGTGAGTCTGCACCAAACAAGAGCAGGTTTCACGAGGCAAGTGGCACCACCACGTTTCTGGAAAGCAGCCGCATGTGCACCCAGGGGCGCCCTCCCCAGCCGAGGGCTGGCACGCGCAGTGCGGTTAGGGAGTCACGGCGCCCCGGCCGTGGGCACCGGGCACAGGCAGGTGTCGCGAACGCCGCCCGGCCCCAGCGGGAGCCCAGGTGATAAAGGCCCGCGTGACGCCCGCGGAGCAGCCTCCTCATCCCTGCGCTCAGACCCCGGCTCGGCAGCCCGCGGTGCCACAAGGCTGTGGGCGCACAGGGCTCAGGCGGTGCCGGGGGCGGAGAGCTGCAGCCCGGGCAGCGACCACCCCTGGGGCAAGGCCCCGGGGGCACGGACGCGGGCGACCCCGAGCCCTGGGAGGCGCCGAGGCAGGCCTTCCTGCTCGGCCAGTCCCAGTTCACGTTTCCCGTCCCAGGGGGTTTGTCCTCCCGGGCGGAGGCTCTGCGGGACCCAGGGACCACGCGTCCGGCCCTGCTGCTGCTCCTGGGGTGATGGAAGCAGCAGCCCGTGATCTGCCGGTTTGCGGCCAGGAATGTTTCTGGCCTCACCGGGCTGGGGACACACCGACTTCTCCCCGAAAGGGGCCACCAGTCCTGAGCGCGTGGCGCTCCGACCACGGCACACGGAAGCCGGCCCAACCCCGTGCCCACGCGGGCCTGCCCAGCGGGGCCGAGCTCGTGGGCTGTAGGCTCTAGCCTGACCCCAGAGCCCGGGCCTCCGGCCGCAGAACGCGAGGGCTCCGCTGAGCAGCGACTGCTGGGGACGCCCCTGGGGGGTCAGCCTCGGGGGCGCTGCGGTCCCGCCCCCGGCCGCCTACCCCTGCCCCGAGCCCAGGAGCCCAAGAGCCACGGGAAGGCGGATCCCTGTGGACCGAGCTCCCGGCTCCCGGGGAAGGGCCACCAGGAGCACCTCCGACCTGGCTCCCTGCCCCCGGGCCGTCCCAGCTCTCCCTCCCAGAGCCCACGAGCCCACAGCCCCTTGGCAACGTCGCCGTCGCGCGTCCCCTCTCCCGGAACAGCAAAGGAAACCGCAGCTGGCCAGAGGTCGAGGGCGGGCGTGAGCTACAGCAGCCACTGTCCTCGGGAACGGGCGCCTGAGGGCAGCTGTCTGCACCTGGAGCGGAGCTGCCAGCAGCCTCTCAGCGCCCACGTGGGTGTTTTACTATTACGTCAACAACGGGTTCGTCACAGAGCATTCACGAGACACAGAAAAGGATGAAAAAGAAGTAAAACCCCACTACTGCCACCAGGCAGGTCACGGTGTGCGGGTCCTGCCGGGCTCTTCTCCCCCGGGGGCGGGACCGACTCGTCGCCATCCAGACACGCGCAGCCCGCGTTCCCTGCTCCGCAGCTCAGTGCAGGGTTTCTTTCCAGATGATGAGTGGTTCTTTTGTTTTTTTTTTTTTTTAAAGATTTTATTTATTTATTCACGATAGACACAGAGAGAGGCAGAGGGAGAAGCAGGCTCCATGCCTGGAGCCTGATGCGGGACTCGATCCCGGGTCTCCAGGATCACATCCTGGGCCAAAAGCAGGTGCCAAACCGCTGACCACCCAGGGACCCCCTGATGAATGGTTCCTAACTCTGGTGGTGACGCGTCGCGGTGGTCGAGAACCACAGCCACTTGTGCAAGGAGGACACGCAGGCGGTCCCAGTCCTCGGGGCACACACAGTGGCCTCCGCAGCAAAGACCTCACAGGTCCACTGTTCCCTTTGCTTTGAATTTCTTTGCCGATCGTTCACTTGATCGAAGCTGGAATTTGCTTCCATAAATGTAGGAAACGAAGCCATCGATCTCTACCGTGAACACGCAGTTTAGCTTGGGGATAACTGGAAGAAAAGGAGGAAAAAGGACAAAAAAATCCCGACAGTGAAGGTCATGTTGGCGCACAACGTCATCCCTAAAACACCTCGTGAGAAGTGGGGACCCACAGAGCTTGGCAGGACCAGGACGACAGGCGCTCTTGGCTGTTATTCAGATCCAAACACAATTCGATACCTAGCTTCTAGGGTCAAAGGCCCTACACCAAATTCCCAGAAAAGGTGCCAGGAACAGGCACCCTTCCCCACGGTTTTCAGACGGGCTCGTGGCTCTACGCCCAGTGGGGACCCCAGACACTACTTCCTGGGGTTTAAAATGAGACAAGAACATTCAGGAAATGGAGGAGGCAGAGGGAAAAACCAAGCTCCAGGAGGAACAGCTCCCGGGGTGGTGCTGGTCTCAGGTCCGTGGGCAAGGGGCGTGGGCGTCCCAACACACTGGAGCGTGAGCCTGCACCCGCTTCCGGAGCCCCAGGGTCACCAGCGGGCCCAGGTCTTGCAACTCCAGGGGCAGGCGCTAGCTCAGCCTCCCTGTCTCTTTAGCTCCACCCTCCGGGGCAGCAGCCTCTGGGCAGGGACGCCCCAGCCATGGACACGGACCCCCGTGGCTGCAAGCACACCAAGCGGCGCTTCCCGCGATCCCATCTGGCCGAGGCTGCTGGCCGCGCTCCCGGACGCCTGAGGGAGAGGCACAGGGCAGGGTCAGGGGTGCCCTCCGCAGGCGCGGCTCGCAGTCGGCAGCGACCTGCACTCTGTGCTGACGTGGGAGGCCAAACTGCCCCGAGAGGCCACGAGGACAAGGCTGACGAAGCCGGGTGCCGCGGGCCACGACACCGAGACACACGCACTTACCTTTCAGGCGGTCTTCTTTGGTGATGATTTTGAAAACGTGCTTCGTTTCCTGTAGGAGGATTCCCGTGACACCCACATAGGAGGGGCATTTGGATTTTGTGACTGCGGAGGAAAGCGCATTCAAGGCCTGAGCGTCGGGGGTGCTGGGGAGCCACAACCAGCGGGGTGGGGGCGGCTGGGGAAGGGTCGTCAGCGGGACAGGGCCCAAACGATGAGAAGCAAGGTCCCAACCCCCCTGCCTGTGGCTCCACAGGCTCTGGGCTGCCCTGACGCGGCGTCCCCTGGAGGGCCGTGGAGCCAAGAGGTCACGGGCGTGTCCAGCAGCACCGAGACCCAGAGGCAGCTGGGCGGGACCTGAAGGCGCCCGTCCATCGTGGCCTTCCCACCACCTCCCAAGCTCTGGCCACAACGGAATCCTGCCACAGGCTGTGGAGCAGCGAGGCGGACAGGCAGCCGGCCCCTGGCCTCTCCTGACCCGCGCCCCCGTAGCCGGCAGACGTTCACGGAGCACCAGCCATGGGCCTGGCACTGCGGGAGGACGGCGCCTGCGCAGCCGGGACCAAGGCTGTTCTGGGCTCTGCTCTCAAGGAGCAGGAGGGGAACGTGGACCAGATCAGACAACTGATTTTCTCTGATCACGTAACTGCCACGGTAATGGAGACGAAGGTCAGCTTTAGTGATGGCAGGCCCTCGGGGAGCTGGCACCTGAGGGACCTGGACACCGGGAAGCGGTCTGTGAACGCACAACCCTGGCACGGGGAGAGGACAAGTGCAAGGGCCCCGAGGCGGGGCCAACCCTGGTGTGTGAGCAGCGGAAAGCGGGCGGCTGTGCTTAGACCCGGTGCCTTTCAGACGCAGCAAGGAGAGAAACACGGCCTGAGCTCTGGGACAAGACCTTCCCTCTGGCTGCCTGTTGGGGGCGAAGCGGCGTGCCCGCAGGAAGGGGGTTAGGCTCGAGGCATCCAGAGGAGATGGTGGGGGCTCAGCTTCGGTGAGGACACGGGAGGGCTTGGTGCTGAGGCTCAGGAAAGAGAAAACGCAATCCCGCCTGGGGTTTGGGCCCGAACAGCCAGGGTACGCACCGGCACCGAGAGCGGACATGGGGAACGCCAGGGGCTGACGTGAGGAGGGGCGGAGTTGTGGGATTGGAGGTTGCGGCGCCCTCTGGACCCGTGGGTGGCTGGGGGGGGGGCAGCTGGAGGAGTGAAGGGGCGAGGGAAGGGCTGCCCTGGGGAGGGGACTGCGAGCGGATCCTCGAAACTGCAGGGAAACGGACCAAAGGGACGTTCAGGGCTGGGGGCAGTGCCGGCAGCTGCTGTGCCCTCGGGGGGCAGGAGGGTCCCGTGCGGAAAGGCGCACAAAGACCATTAGAGGATACAGAGTGGCCAGAACTGCTCGCCTCCCACCCTCAATGCTGGTGATCACGCGACAAGGAGCGTGTCTGCCTCCGAGCAGAGCCGCGCGGCCACCGAGGGACGGCACGGGCGTGCGGGGGACCACGCGCTCTTAGGCCAGTTACCTGAAATGAGAGCCCCGTGAAGGTCTGCCTTTAACAGCTTGGCCTGAATCATCTGTGGCTGCCTGGGAGGTAAACAGAGGCCTCAGTATACGACCATCAAGAGTCCCGAAGGGAGCACACAGTCCGCACACTTGTGCGGCCAGCTGGCCCCGAGGCCATTCACTGTGGTCGTAGGACTGGGGCTGTGCCAAAGGGCAAGGCTTCGCAAGAGCGACTCACGTGTCCGGCTTGAGACCGCCGCACAAGTCCCGGATGTACTGCTTCCAGAGCTCGTGCAGAGGGAGAAAAAGATTGTACCTGCGGCAAAGTTACAGAGCAGCAGAGTCAGGCGACGTGAGCTTGGGACGGAACATCGGAGGAGCCAGCGCGCAGCCTGAGGCCAAGGACTGCGAGCTGGGTCGGATCCCGGTGGTACAGTGGGGAACCGGACTACAATCAGGACTTCCGGCCTGGACCTCTGGCGGTCCCGCTGCCAGAGCCCTCTCGAGGCCACGGCGGGAGGAAGCTGCTGGCCTCCTTGGCCCCGCCGTCCTTCCTGCCGGCCGGCTGCAGCCTGGACAGCTGGCGCCCAAGTGGATCCCGCAGACCACGAGGCAACACGCAGACGCGGAGCAGCCAGGATGCACCCAGGGCGACAGCAGCCCGCGGGGGCGCTCACCCACACTTCCTTTCGTGAGGATTGTCTCGCTTAAGCGCTGCTGTGAGGTCGTGTGCTAAGAGCTGACCCCGG
The DNA here is from genome assembly GCF_905146905.1 of Nyctereutes procyonoides. NCBI lineage: Eukaryota > Metazoa > Chordata > Mammalia > Carnivora > Canidae > Nyctereutes > Nyctereutes procyonoides. The sequence continues at coordinate 87,914,823 of NW_026575146.1, forward strand.
GGGGAGGGGGGGGTACACAGGAGTTGCTGGCTGGCTGTCGTGCACGTCCCCACATAAGGTAACGGGTCCGTCTGGAAGGTGAGTGAGCAAGGGGCAGGCCCAAGGGGAGGGACCAGGTGAGGGCACCTCAAAGGCTTTTGTCTGGGGTCATGATGACTGGTCCTGGCGCCTCATGGGGAACCTGCTTCAGGAAACTGTGGCCAGACAAACGGGAACCTCAGGCTCTAACTCCAAGTGGGCTCTACTGGTGCAGACACCAGCCAGGAAAACGTGGGCAGCGGTGGCCCCTTCCTCCTCCTCCACCCGAAGCCCAGCTCCTTCTGCGAGAAGGGCCACGGACAAAGTGACTGACTTGGTCTCGAGGGACGTGGGCGGCTTTCTGGCTACCGAGCTTGGAGCCAAGTCTACACGGTCTGAAGACACGCGCACGCAGAACCGCGGCCAAGGAGGGACGCAGCGCGGGCTGGAGGGAGGACCCCCCCCCCCCCCACAGAGGGACGCATCCTGCCCACAAAGCTCTGGCTCGCGTGGGCGGCACGTTCTCCGGCAGCAGAAGCCCAGTGGAGGGCTCCGTCTAGGGCCACTGAAAGCTGTAAGAGTGACGTGCAGATGCACCAGGTCCTCTTTCGCTAGGAAAGCCGACAGACAGCCGGCCTGCTGCCAGGGGTGCCAGGCTCACGTATGGTCCGGGCCTCAGCTACGGTGCGGACAGACAGACAGACGCCAGACAGTACAGCAGCCAGAGCCGCGCGGACTTTCAAAGCCAAGTGCGGGCAGGCTGCCCCCTCGTGGCCGACGCAGGAGGAGCGCCCCAGGCCCAGGAGGACCCAGAAGGTGGGGCTGCTGCAGGGGCTGCAGGTGCACATGCGGGGAAGGCACACGGGCGGGGAAGGCGGACATACCTCTGCTGCTCCGCTGTGATGTCAAAGAGGTGCAGCTCCCTCCTCTGCCTGGCGGACAGGCCTTTGGATCTTTTTCTCTTCTCTTTCCGTTTGCGGCGGGTGAAGTACTCCAGGACCACGGCCTTGCGTTGCAGCTGGTCCTCGCAAGCCTGCTGGCTCATGCGGGGCATGCTGCGCTTCAGGAAGGCTCTCACGAAGGCCTCGGCCTGCTGCGCTCCCGGAAGCTGCATGGGGACACGGCGGCTCGCTGTCCACTGCTCTGGTTGGGGCAGCCCCAGACCCCGGGCCCGCTACACCCCGCAGACGGGGTCCCTTCCTGACCACCCACCTGCCCGCCGGGCCTCACACAGCCTCTCATCTGCTCCACGTCAGCTACCCCAGCTGTCCAGATGCAAAAGTCACGTTCAAGTGCAGACTCCTGACTGCCCCACAAAACAGCCTCGTCAAAATTCAACTTCCTACCCTACTTCTCTGAGGCATACTTTGGTATGGATCGAAAAACAAAACAAAAAAACGCCCCAATAACAACCAACCCTTTACATTTGGAATAAAACACTTCCCTGACTCTTGGCAGGGAGGAAAGGCTGAGAAACGTGCGACGACAGTATTCATTCAGTCACAGCGCGACAGACGCAAGCTCGGAGTAGAACCCAGCTACGCCCTGGAGGGTGGGACGATCCTAACACTTGGGAACAGGGCACCACTGTTCCGTGGTGCCCCAGAGTGGGCCGGGCCTCGGGGGTAGGAATCTGGACGCTGTGTCCCTGTTGCAATCCTCCTGTCCGCCTGCGCGGGGCCCCGTGGATGCATCACGGCTGCTCGCTCAGTCGGCTCGCACTTCGCCGGCAGAAAGGGGGTGCCAGGGCGTCCCGGCCTCCCGCGCTCCCTCTCTCCCACAGAGAGCACAGCGTCATCTGGTCTTGACCTAGCACAGGCGCTTCGGACTTGTGGGCAACAGAACTGCCACGACTGTGCGCGATCCCCGAGAGAACTAACATCACCGCCTCTCGGGGTGGGAGCTCCACTGCTCACCCGTCCTTCGGGCAGGCGCCTGTGTCCTGGGTCGGCCCCAGCCCCGGGGAGCACCGTCTTCCCGAGTCCTGCCTCTTGGCCGAGCCATTCCCTGCAGCCCTGATGCGCTAACCAGGCTGTAGATACATGAGGCCGATGTGTCGGGCATCAAGCTCTCCCTAATGGAGAAGCAGGGGTGACAGGGCTACGAAGATGGGTCCCATCTTGGACCCACTTAATCCTCAGGGTGCTCACGGCAAGGGTGGCAGCCGGCTTTAGACGCTAACTAGGTTCATCGTCACCGTCATCATTACAGCGACAGGACAGCTATCGGCTTCCTTTAGGTACTCAAGTACCTTCCTTCACGAAGAGACCAAATAAAGGTCAAATAAAGGTCTGTCGGCCCTGGAGGACCTTGCGTTCACGTTGGGTCCCTCGTTACGAGTCACCAGTGGAGCTTCGGCCCAACTGGCAAAGAAGGTGTGCGGGATCCAGGTGTCACCCATAAACTGCACTCGCCAGGTGCCAGCTGCCTGGCCTCTGCAAGGGTCAAGGGGCACAGCGACGGCGACGAGGGGCCGCGCTCAGCAGCAGCATCAGCCGGGCACGGCCCGTGTCCCCTACACAGCGGGAGACGACGCAGGGTCAGGGCGTCCCAGTTAACCCGACGCGGGGAGAGAGGCCAGCGCGTGGACACGGGCCACCGCAACAGCAGGCAGGCCCTGGCTGGGCCGGGCTGGGCCGGGCCGGGCTGGGCCGGGCCGGCCCGCGCGCTGCGGAAAGGACACCTAGGCCCGGGCGGCGGCGAGCCCGGGGGCACCTTCGCTGTCGCTCCCGCAGTCCCGCCGCGCCCTACCTGAACCTCCAGCTCCTTCGCCTCTTTCTGGGAAAACGCACGGTACGTGGCACCTGCGGGATTCAAGCAAACCGAAGAACGAGAAGTGATCGGTTCTGGCTGCGGAGGTCCGGACCCGCGGCTTCTCTTTTTTCTTTTTTTTAAAGAGTTTGTTCATTCATGAGACACACAGAGAGAGGCAGGGACGCGGGCGGGGGGAGGCGGGCTCCCCGCGGGGCCCCGACCTGGGCCTCGATCCCGGGACCCGGGGTCACGCCCCGAGCCCCCCCCCCCGGCGCCCCCAAATCTACACGTTTCACGTCGTTCTGCTGCCGAACAACCCTTGAGAGTCGCTGTTATCCCGGCGCGCACCCGCGAACCCCGGATCCGGGATGCTGACGCCCGCGCCTGCGCGGAGGCCCCTCCTCGCCCCGCGCAGCCCCCGCCCCTCCCCCTCCCCGCCCCCCGCCCCCCCGCCGCGCCGCGCCAGCACGTCCCTTACCCTTCATCCTCGGGTCCTCCCGGGCCGGGCTGGGGCGGCCCCGCGTCTCGGCCTCCGCGCCCCTCCGACCGCCGGGGGCTCCGCGGGCCTCCCCGTCCCCGTCCCCGTCGCTGCGCCCCTCGGACGCCGCACCCGCAGGCTCCAGCCGGCAGCCGGGCTCGGCGCGCGGGACGCTGACGCGCCGCCTGTGACGTCACTGACGCGCGACCCCGCGGCCGCGCCTGCGCAGGAGGCCGGCCCCGCCCCCGAGGGGCCCCGCGGGTCAGGGCGTGGGAGGCGGGGTCTGCGCGCGGGGGCTCGGCGGGCGGCGTGGGCGGGGGCTCCGGGGGCGGGTCGGGTCGTGGGCGGGGGGGGCCCCTCCGGGCGGCGTGGGCGGGGGGCTCCGGGGGGCGGGGCGTGGGCGGGGGAGCTCAGCAGGTCGGCGGGGGCTGGGGGGCTCGGGGGGCAGGGCGTGGGCGTGGGGCTCCGGGGGCGGGTCGGGTCGTGGGCGAGGCGGGGCTCCGCGGGGCGGGTCGCGGACGGGGGCTCCGGGGGGCGGGGCGTGGGCGGGGGGCTCCGGGGGCGGGTCGGGTCGTGGGCGGGGGGGCCCCTCCGGGCGGCGTGGGCGGGGGGCTCCGGGGGGGCGGGTCGTGGGCGGACGTGGGCTCCGCGGGGCGTGGGCGAGGGGGGGCTCCGCGGGGCGGGTCGCGGACGGGGGCTCCGGGGGCGGCGTGGGCTCCCTGCCCCTGCCCCTGGCCCTGGCGACCGGTTGCGAGGAGCGTCCCCGCGGCCAGGCCAGGCCGAAGCAGGCGCCGCCGCAGCGCGTCGGGGGTCCGGTGCCCGCGTCCCCGTCCAGCGCCGCCCGCAGCTGCCCGTGCTCGGGGACCCGGGGGTGCCCCGTCTTGAGCCGCGCCAGGCCAGCGCCATCAGCTGTCTTCGGCTTCCGCCGCCTCGGGGGGCCGCGTTCTGTGCCCAGGGCCCGCCGCGTCGTGGACATCGGGGTGCACCTCCCCGTGGAGCCTCCTGCCTCCGTGCGGACCGCGGAGAAGCACGTCCTTGGGGTCTCGTCTGTGCCGCGCCGCGTGGGGGAGCCGAGGGGGTCCCGACCGCGGCCTTGGGCCCGAGCACAGACGCCCGCGGCTCCTGCGCGGCTGCAGGGCAGGTCTCAGAGGTGCGGTCCTGCGCGGCTGCACGCACCTGCGCGGCTGCACACACCTGCGCGTCTGCACGCACCTGCGCGGCTGCACGCACCTGCGCGGCTGCACGCACCTGCGCGGCCTGCTTCCGGGCGGTCGCGGTGAACCGAGCAGCGCGGGGGCTGCAGACCTGCTCGTGCCCCAATCTGCAGCCTTCCTCTCGGGCGCTCGCTCATTCCTCCCTCCGGCCCAGGGCCAAGCCCCCACCTCCCGGGACCCGGCTCCATCGTCATCCGCCTTCTGCCACGTCAGGCTCTCCCCGTCCCGGCCTTTCCTTGCTCAGCCCGCGCGCAGAGGAAGACTTGCATACTGGGCAGAAGGCGTCCCTTCCTCACCCACCCTCGTGGTCCTGCCTGCCCTCGCCCCCGTCTCCTCCCCTTCTCCGCCAAGCTTCTGAAAGTCTGGCCTGTGCCACTTCTGCCCGTCTCATTCACTCGCCCCCACTCGAGTCTTCTCCGGTGAAGGGGACCAGTTTTCCGTGTTGGCAAAACCAGTGAAACAAGCACGTAGGGCATATGGAAGGTCACAGCCCAGGATGTGCCCACGGCCCGGGTGGCATTGTGCCGTGTAAGCCCCTCTGGCGCTGAACCCGGGGCCTCTGGGGCAAGGACACTCGCAGCCCTTTAGTTGCTTAAGACTCTCCCTGCCCTGGTTTCCAGAACTTCATTCTCTGATGAGCTTCCTTCTACTGGTGTCTTTCTCCTCCTCCTACATCACAGTCTCTTTTGTGTGTACTTTGTCCCTGTGGGTTTTATATCGAAGACACTGTCCTGCCTCCACCACAAGCTCTTTCCAGTTGCCCTTGCGGTCTTATTTACTAGCTCTGTGTGCTTGCGCCCAAATATTTATTTCTGGTCCCAACCTCCCCCATGAGGCAAGTGAGTTTCCAGGAAGAGAGAGGTCCATACAGAGCCCAGGGTTCTCCTCAAGATGAGGAGCCGGAGTTGGAAAATCAGGGAGGCCAAAGTGACTGGCCCTTTCAGGCAGCCTACCAGAGGAGGGGTGGCGGTGGTGGTGGTGGGGGGGTGACGCGAGAGAGCTAGGAAGGGAAGGAGGGAGAGGGAGCACCTGGAGTCCTCACGTTCCACTCAAGTCAGTCATGCACGGGAGGAAAATTCTTGAGGCATCTGAAAGTACTTCTGAAAAGGAGCAGGTAGAAAAAAATCCCTGGACTCCTACGGGCTGGAATGAGTCTTGCTCCCAGCAGCAAACATGGAAAAACCTTGTAATGCCCTGTGTACTAAAATACTCAGGACTCCACAATTTACATGAAATGGACTGATTTCCTGAAAGACACAAACTACTAATGCCTAGTCATGAAAAGAAAGTAGATAACCCAAATGTCCCTATATCTATGAAAGAAGATAAATGTTTAATTTAAAACCTTTGCACAGGGTACCTGCCTGGTTCAGTCAGTAAAGTGCGTGACTCTTGATCCTGGGGGCATGAGGTCAAGCCGTATGTTGGGTGTGGAGCCTACTCAAAATGAAACACAATGAACAGACGACCATCACCACCCCCAACAACAACAACTTCTCATTAAAAATATTCTACGCCCTGGTGTCTTTAGTACAGAAGTCTACCGATCACTGAAGAAGAAATAGAGTCAATTCAATCCAAACTCTACTAGAAACATGAAGATGAGGGAAGAGTTCCTAATTTATTCCGAGGCCAGCATTACCTTTAGTTTGAAACCAGAAAAGACAAAAGAATGGAGGAAGGCACATTAAAATTTCTCATGCACATTAGATGTGAACATTCTTTTTTAAAAAAGATTTATTTATTAATGAGAGGCGCAGTAGAGAGAGAGAGAGAGAGAGAGAGAGAGAGAGGCAGAGACACAAGCAGAGGGAGAAGCAGGCTCCATGCACCGGGAGCCCGATGTGGGACTCGATCCCGGGTCTCCAGGATCGCACCCTGGGCCAAAGGCAGGCGCCAAACCGCTGAGCTACCCAGGCTGCCCAGATGTGAACGTTCGTAAGATTTTAGCAACTTGGATCCAACAAAACACAAAGAATATATCACAGCCAAGTGGCATTTATTGTAGGAACACAAGCACAGTTTAACATTTGAAAATAAATCAATGTAGTCATTTTTAAGAAAAAGGAAAATCCTATAATCTCAGTAGATGTAGAAACTAATTTGACAAAAGCCAACATCCAAACATGGCAAACTTGTCAAAAAAATAGTATTCATGCTAAAAATACATGGTGATCTAGGAATAGAATACAATTTTCTCATGGTGATAGAGAGTTTCTGTGAAAAACCTGCTAACATCATCCTTAATGGTGAAAGAGGAAGCACTTTTCCCATAAGATCAGGAACAAGACAAGTACATTCATTCTTCCCACTTTCATTCACTTCTATGCTGGAGGTGGTAGTTGGTGCAATAAGACACGAAAAGAAAAAAGCCAGCATATATTTCGCAAAGGAAAAAAGTAAACCCTATAAATTTGCTGACCGTATCCACCTAAGTAGAAAATTATAAGGAATCTACAAAAAACAGCTATTGAACTTATACAGGGGGTTTAATAGGGTTGCAAGAAAAAGATCAACGTGAACGAGCACATTGCATTTCCTTAAACTAGCAATAGTGAGAAATTAAAAGTTAAAGCCACTCACTTTATGATAGCATCAAAAGTTCTAACCACCGACAGATAAATTTGGTAAAAGATGTGCAAGTCCTGGAGACTGACACCTAGAAGACACTGCTGAGAGAAATTAGGGACTCGCAGAAACGAGGGGACGTAGGCCACGTTCATGGGTCAGGAGACTCGATATTGTTAAGCTGTCAATTCTCTTCAACTTGATCTATGGATTTCACGTTATGTCCATGAAAATCCTAGATGTGTTTTGTAGAAACGGACACGTTAATTAAAAATGTATACGTAGGTGCGAAGGTCCTGGGGTCGCCTACATGCTTTGGAAAGGAAGAATCCAGTTGGAAAACCTGCACTAAGTAGAAAGGGAGCAGGTGCGTTGCCAGTTGCACTTGGAGCTTTATGGCCTGGAGTTTTATGGCCAGGTGTGGAGCCAATCGTCCACCCGTATCTCATTGCCAAGGTTGAGTCCGTCTGTGCACACACTGGGTGTTGGGCAGCTGATCTCCTTGGGTCCCTTTCATCTACCGCACCCCCCTCTCCCCAACCATCTGTGGGATTTGGCTCACAGACCACACCCGCAACCTTCTGCGGGATGTGCTGGAGCCCCAGAGCCTCCTCCTTGTGAGCGGAGAGTATCGTCTCACTTGGAGCAGCCCATAGACAGGAGTGCCCGCCGTAGGGAAGAAACCCTTTCCATCTCTGCCTTGAGGCAGGTCAAACTCTGGGGCGTAAGGGATGGTTCGGCGCCTCCCAAGGGTCCGCCCCAATGTGCGGCCCACTGGGAATCACGCCCTTGCCGTCTTCTCCCTTCTCCTCCTGCTTCCCTGCCACCCCTCACTGGCTTCCTCAGAAGCTCGTTCTCAACAAGTCGGTCACACCCAAGGGAAGCAAGTGCTGGCGGGGACCTAGTGGCCTCGCTGCCCCTTTCCTTTCCTCCCGCTCCGTCCTTTAGGGATTCGGGGCTAGGCTTCCTGTTTTGGAAGAAACCTCCTCCAGGAGACCAGCTGCCTTGTGTTCAGAAAGGCGCCACGTTCACCTGTGTCTCCCTGCCGCTCATGCAGCCTGGCGACAGACACGGTAGCTGCTGGATGACCCAGCATTCCTGGACTTCCATCTCCTCGTGAGGTTCTGCTCTAAGGGAGCATAAGGCGCCACCTGAGGACGTTGTGTTCTCTGCTGCCTCCCTGACGTGGACGGTTGGGATATCCCAGAGGGCAGCTGGCGGGGAAGCTGGATCCTTGCTGCTGTTCTTGGTCCAGTTTCCCAAACCCTGGGCTTTGCGTGAAAACCTTCCTTCCCCCGTGTCCCCGCCTGATGACAGCTCCCGCGTTACACACTCTGGTGCTCTGCGATTAGGCAATAATGCGATTGGAACTAATGCCGCAGAGATGATGGTCTGCGGGGCCTGTTCATGAAACTGCTTCTACGATATTAAGCTCAATGTGGAGAAAGAGTAAACAGACCCATTTCTTTTTTTCCCCTTTTCTTCTGTTTTACATAAAAAGGAACTGGGTCTCAAAGCAGTTGTGGGTTTTATGAGTCCTCACGTCTGCTCAGCCTGTCGCTTTCGGGCCGAACGCATCAGAGGAGCCTTCCCCTGGGATCCATGTCTGCCGTGCAGCTGGGCAGGCTCTGCAGGCAGATCACGTCCTCGCACCTTGGGCAGCCCCTCGGATGCTTTGCCAAGCTGGTTCCCGGGGACCTGGTGACAGCGGCCTCGTACCCTCCTCCCTTCGCCTCCTGGGTCATGTGTGGGTGGGGAGGCAGCGCAGCGTAGGAGGGCCCAGCAGAGCAGCTTAGCCCTCAAACTTCTTTGCTTCAGCCCCTTTAGGAGCGTTCTGAGGGCGGCCATCCCTTTTAGGCCTGCAAGGCCTAGAGCTTTCACACAGCTGTCAGAGGCTGCGGAGGGCAGAGGCAGGATCAAATCCTAAATGGGTATAAAAAGTCTGGATTGCATCTCCCAGGAAATTATTCAAAAAATTCATAGAATCATTTGAAAATCTGGACCGCAAAGGTATTCCTAAGAGGCAATTACATAGCAATATGAGGCTTTCTTAGGAATGAGGAAAGTCTCACATATACATCCTAACCTTACATCTAAAGGAGCTGGAGAAGGAACAGCAAACACAACAGGAGAAGAGAATTAATAAAGATTAACGCAGAAACAATGATATAGGCAGTGAAGGAAGGTGGAACAGATCAAGCGTTCCACCGTTCAGAGAAGAGACGGCTTCCCAGGGGAATTGTACCAAACATTTAAAGAAGAACTAATGCATATTCTTCTGAAGCTGTTTCGAAGAATAAAAATGGAAGGAAAACTTCCAAACTTGTTTTATGAGGCCAGCATGACCTCGATTCCCAAACCAAAGGCCTCACCAAAATGGAGAATTACACACCAATATCCCTGATGAACAAGGATGTAAAAGTTCTCAGCAAGACACTAACCAATAGGAACTAACAAGACCTTGGGTGGATTATTCATCACAACCAAGTGGGATGTATTCCTGGGCTGCAAAGGTGGTTCAATCGATCAACGCGATAGATCACATTAATAAAGGAAAAGACAAGAACCATACAAGATCAAGACAAGATCTTCCCAATCGATGCAGAAAAAGCATTTTATAAAATAAGGCAACCTTTCTTGATGAAAACACTCCTCGGTGTGGGGTTAGAGGGAACATACCTCAATATCACCCGAACCATTTACAAAAACCCCACAGTGAACATCGTTCTCAGTGGGCAAAAACTGAGAGTCTCTCCCCTAAGATCAGGAACACGAGGGATGTTGATTCTCACCTCTGTTGTTCAACACAGTACTAGAAGTCCCAGCCTCTGCAATCAGGGAACAAAAAAGAAAGAAAAGGCATCCAAATTGTCAAAGAAGAGCTCACTCTCACTCCTCCCAGACGACATGATTCTCTAGGTGGAAAACCTAAAAGACTCCACGCCAGAATTGCTAGAAGTCATACAGGAATTCAGCAATGTGGCAGGATACGACATCAATGCTCAGAGGCTGGCTCAGAGGACTGAAGGGCTCTGGCCTGGAGGACACCTCCCTTTTGCCCCCCCTCCCCATTCTCGCAGATCCACACACACGAGGGTCCGCGGGGGCTTCCTGCAGGCCCGGCGCTCTCTGGCCAGGCTGCGCCCCGTGGCCCCGTGCTTGCTGGGGGGGGGGGGCAGAGCGGCGCCCTCCCCTGCCCGCAGCAGAGGCCCCAGGGCCTTTGTCCCGGGGAAGCAGCAGGCTCCCCGCCCGGCGCTGGGAGTGGGGCACGGGGTGCCCGCCGCGTCCGTGCTCCCTGCGCCGCGGCCTTGCCCGGTGCTCCCCGGCGTCACTGGAAGCGGCTTTGCTCCCACCGCGTGGCCTGTCGTCTGTGAGGTTCCTGGAGACGTTCTGAGGAGCTCGCTCGACGGAAATGCCTGGCTCCCGCGGGCCACCATGACCCCGCCGGCCCAGCAGGGCCCCCACCCAGGCCGCAAAGGCCTCCCCACCCAGGCAGGTGGCCCCGGGCCTGCGGGCCTCGCCCCGGGCTGGCTCCCCTGTGGGCTCCGTAGCCAAGCCTGAGGGCAGCTGCCAAGGGAACCCGCGTGGCGGGTCCGGCGTAGGCAGGGGGACAGGGGAGCGGCCGTGGCCAGAGCAGGGCCTGGGGGACACGGTGCCCCTCGCATCGCTGACGTCCCGACCCATGGAAGCCGCACAGACGCCGCCTGCTTATCCGCCCAGGCCTCCCCCCGGAGTCCGCCTGCTCAGGGCCGCGCGTGGGGGTGATGGAGCCTCGTGCACCTGAGGCCCCAGCCGGGAAGCCCTGGGGGAACAGGGACGGAGTCTCTGCTGTCCCGGCAGAAAGGGGGCCCGAGAAGGGATGCGCGCCCACGGCACCCCTTTCCCCGCCTTCCAGCCTCAGGTCCGGCAGGTGCCCCCCAGGGGAGCAGGGACACCCAGCTGCCGGCGGGAAGGGGCGTGGGGGCAAGGGGAGACCCCGGGCAGCTCCCAAGGCTGCGGCGCCCCAACAGAGCTCCGTCCACTGCGGGGCGCCCCTCTCCCAGGAGCTCCCACCGTGGGGGCGTCTCCTTGCTGGAGAATTCCCGGGTCGTTCTCCCGCCGGTGGCTTGGTTCATGGGAGGGGGCGGGTGTGCGTGCGTGTGTGGCTGGGGCAGGGGAAAGGGGGTGTTCTCCATACTCCCCGTAGCGTATTCCCTGCCATCCCTCCACACACACCTCTGCACCCTCCCTAGAGGTTCCCCAACCTCAGCTTAGTCCTGGAAGCTGGGCACCCCTTCCCTTGAAACCCTAGGAGTAAAGCCCAGCCTTAGCCTTTGAAGCTCCCAAAGCCAGAGACAAATGCTGCCAGAAATGGGGAGCTCGTGGAAAGCCCCTGATGTTGGACTTTGGTCACACACTCGGCAAATATTAACTCAGCACCTTGAGCTCTCCCACGTCCAATGAATGGGGGGAGGGGCTTCTGTGGGCCCAAGGCTCAGAGATCCCCCATCAAAGGCCAAGGGGAGAGGCCTCTTGGCGTTTCAGCAAAGTCCAAAGTAAGCTCAGCTTAAGTGAGCGGAGACTACGGTACAGGGCTGGGGTTGCAGGTGCAGATGGAGTGCGGGCAGGCGGTGGTTGTGGTGGACTGGCCTCAGGGAGAGCATGTGGAGGAGGAGAGCCCTCAGGCTCTAGGCTCTAGGCCAGCCCCAGTCCGGAGGCCACCCCGAATGAGGCCGAAGGCTCCACAGGAGCAGAGCATGAAGAAGGCTCCAGAGCAGCAGAGCATGAAGGAGGCTCCAGAGCAGCTGAGTGTGAAGGAGAAGGCTCCAGAGCAGCCAAGGGTGAAGGAGAAGGCTCCCGAGCAGCAGGGGGTGAAGGACAAGGGTTCAGAGCAGCAGAGGGTGAAGGAAGAGGCTCCAGAACAGCAGAGCGTGAAGGAGAAGGCTCCAGATCAGCACAGGGTGAAGGAGGAGGGTCCAGAGCAGCAGAGGGTGAAGGAGAAGGCTCCCGAGCAGCAGGGGTGAAGGACAAGGGTCCAGAGCAGCAGAGGGTGAAGCAGGCTCCAGAGCAGCAGAGCGTGGAGAAGGCTCCAGAGGAGCCGAGGGTGAAGGAGAAGGCTCCCGAGCAGCAGGGGGTGAAGGAGAAGGCTCCAGATCAGCACAGGGTGAAGGAGGAGGGTCCAGAGCAGCAGAAGGTGAAGGAAGAGGCTCCAGAGCAGCAGAGTGTGAAGGAGAAGGCTCCCAAGCAGCAGGGGGTGAAGGAGAAGGCTCCAGAGCAGCAGAGTGTGAAGGAGAAGGCTCCCAAGCAGCAGGGGGTGAAGGAGAAGGCTCCCAAGCAGCAGAGGGTGAAGCAGGAGGCTCCAGAGCAGCCGAGGGTGAAGGAGAAGGCTCCAGAGCAGCTGAGGGTGAAGGAGAAGGCTCCAGAGGAGCCAAGAGTGAAGGAGAAGGCTCCAGATCAGCACAGGGTGAAGGAAGAGGCTCTAGAGCAGCAGAGCGTGAAGGAGAAGGCTCCCGAGCAGCAGGGGGTGAAGGACAAGGGTCCAGAGCAGCAGAGGGTGAAGGAAGAGGCTCCAGAACAGCAGAGCGTGAAGGAGAAGGCTCCAGATCAGCACAGGGTGAAGGAGGAGGGTCCAGAGCAGCAGAGGGTGAAGGAGAAGGCTCCCGAGCAGCAGGGGGTGAAGGACAAGGGTTCAGAGCAGCAGAGGGTGAAGGAAGAGGCTCCAGAACAGCAGAGCGTGAAGGAGAAGGCTCCAGATCAGCACAGGGTGAAGGAGGAGGGTCCAGAGCAGCAGAGGGTGAAGGAGAAGGCTCCCGAGCAGCAGGGGGTGAAGGACAAGGGTCCAGAGCAGCAGAGGGTGAAGCAGGCTCCAGAGCAGCAGAGCGTGAAGGAGAAGGCTCCAGAGGAGCCGAGGGTGAAGGAGAAGGCTCCCGAGCAGCAGGGGGTGAAGGAGAAGGCTCCAGATCAGCACAGGGTGAAGGAGGAGGCTCCCAAGCAGCAGGGGGTGAAGGAGAAGGCTCCAGAGCAGCAGAGTGTGAAGGAGAAGGCTCCCAAGCAGCAGAGGGTGAAGCAGGAGGCTCCAGAGCAGCCGAGGGTGAAGGAGAAGGCTCCAGAGCAGCTGAGGGTGAAGGAGAAGGCTCCAGAGGAGCCAAGAGTGAAGGAGAAGGCTCCAGATCAGCACAGGGTGAAGGAAGAGGCTCCAGAGCAGCAGAGCGTGAAGGAGAAGGCTCCCGAGCAGCAGGGGGTGAAGGAGAAGGAGAAGGCTCCAGAGCAGCCGAGGGTGAAGGAGAAGGCTCCAGAGGAGCCGAGGGTGAAGGAGAAGGCTCCCGAGCAGCAGGGGGTGAAGAAGGAGAAGGAGAAGGCTCCAGAGCAGCTGAGAGTGAGGGAGAAGGCTCCCGAGCAGCAGAGGGTGAAGAAGGCTCCAGAGCAGCACAGGATGACCGCGTCACTGTTGACTGTGGTAATGGTAGTGGTCACAGTGGTGGTGGCGGCAGTGCTGTTGAAGAGAACAGTGACCGCAGATGTGGGGATGGCTCAGGACATGACGGTGGTGACAACAAAGACAAAGGAGATCTTGTCGGAGAAGGTGATGGCGGAGGGGAGGCCTGTGATGGAGGAAGAGAGGACAGTCCCGGTGGAGGGGAACACGGCATGGGCAGTGAAGGCACAGAAGACGGTGGTGACAGATCCAGAGATGGTGCAGGAGGGGAAGGCGGTGGTGGCAAAGGCGGCAGCACACAAGTTGGTGAAGACTTTGGTGGACGGTATGACAGCTACAAAGGAAGAGAAGGTGACGGCGGCAGATGCAGAAAAGACGATGGCGGCAGAGGCGAAAGCCTGGGTGACAAGGGCTATGGAGATGTTCCTGGAGATGGTGATGCAGAAGACAATCGAAGGGTTGGTGGAGAAAGCGACAGCAGTGCTGGCGGGGATGACAGTGGAGCAGAGTATTGTGGCATCGGCAGTGTTGGTGGTGGTGGCAGTGGTGGTGCCCATGGCACTAAGGTGATTGGAGATCAGAAGGTGGGGGCTGGAGGGGGGTGTGAGGAGGGGGGACGCGCTGGGAGGGTTACCTGAGGCGAGGGGAGGGCGGGCCTCCGTTGCCTGCAGCTGCGGCCCAGCAGGTGCAGGGCCTGGGTCCCCACAGAGAGGCCAGCGCCCGGGGCGCAGTGCCAGGAGACCTAGGGGCTGCAGGGCCCGCCCCCCGGCACCAGGGCCCGTATGAACCACTGAGGCACAGAGAGGCCGAGTCACGGCAGAGGCAGAGCAAGCGGCCTAGGGGGCTGTGACCCCGGGGGCGGGACTCAGGGCGCTGGCGCCGAGCAGGGCGTCCGCAGTGGCTGGGGTGTGCGTGAGCTCCGGGGTCACCGGCTGTGCGCCCCTCCGGTGTGTGCAGGACGGCGTCCTAGGAGGATGCGGGTGCCAGCGCCCCAGCCCGCCCGCCGGAAGGTCCTGGGGATGGGAGGATGGTAAAGATTCCCCAGGGGCTGGAAGTTTCCTTAGCCTTTAGGAGAAGACACGGGGAGACGCCGAGAGGTCGCAGGGTGACCTCCCTATGGCTGGGAGGGCAGGGACAGGGCACAGGGAGGAGGCACCTGCTCCCCTAGGGCAGGGGTCAGGGCGGCCCCGTGCTTGGTCAGGACAGGTCAGCGCAGATGGCCGTGGACGCCGGGGTTTCAGCACCAGCCACTCCCCGTCTCTCAGGAGTTGGGGCTGCTGCGACAGGGCCACGGGGGCCGTGGGGACATGTGCCCCGGCCTGCCAAGGAGGAAGACAGGCCTGCCGGGACCCTATAGAGCCCAACAGAGAAGAGGCGGGACTGAGGCCACATCCGGGCTCTGCGAGGCCGCCAGGTGCCCTCCGAGCCTCCCCTCCTCCGAGCGTCCCCCTCCCCGGAGCCTCCCCCTCCTCGCACCACCTGGTCCAGCTCAGAAGCCGCGCTGGGCTCCCGGGTGGGCTCACCTCCCTCTTCCCCGGAACCAGCCGTGCAGCACCCCAGCCTGGTGCTGGTGACATTGGGGCCGCCAGTTGGCGCTGACCCTCCCCCCCCAGCCCCCGGGCAGCAGAGGGGCTCTCTGGGCCCAGAGCCCGTTTGTGCGTGAACCTGCTGGTGAAATACGTGCGCCGTGGGGAGGCGCCGGCCCACCCTGAGGCCTGTCCCCCCGCGTCCCTGCGGTACAGACGGCAGGCGAGGAGTGGGGAGACGCAGCACCGACTTCCCACCCCGCGTGGTGAAGTCACGAGTCAGGAGCCGGGCTTTCAGCGAGGCCCCGGGCCCCGGGTCCCAGCCCTTCCGCGGGGTCGGGTGATGCTCTACCTGCTAATGAGGCCCCAAGGAGCTTCACCCAGGGGTGTCTCGCAGTGAGGCCTCGGTGGGGAGCCCCTGCACCCGGGCAGAGGTGGGCCGCTCCTGCCCGGGCCCCGGAAGGGCCGCGTCCACCGCCCGACACCGGCTGGCTCCCCAGCTCTGCGCAGCCCTGGCCTGTGCCCTGCTGGGCCCCGGGGGGCCCGGGGGTGCCGTTTGCACCACGAGGCCTCCCTAGCCCCTGGCGTTGCTGGGAAGTCATTCAGAGCAGCTGGGGAGCTAGGCTCCCTGAGGGACACTGGGGGGGCCTCTCCTGCCCCTTTCCGCGCATTTCCTCGCCCGCAGTGTGAGTGCGGGTGCGCCCTCCCCACCGGTGAGGGCAGCCAGCCCCGCAGCCCATGGTGGGCTCCTCGGGAGCCCGCAGCGGGCAGCTCACCGCCGCCTCCAGAGGGCCTGCCA
Organism: Nyctereutes procyonoides; assembly: GCF_905146905.1. NCBI lineage: Eukaryota > Metazoa > Chordata > Mammalia > Carnivora > Canidae > Nyctereutes > Nyctereutes procyonoides. The sequence continues at coordinate 87,930,595 of NW_026575146.1, forward strand.
GGACTGCCCGCGGCCTCCCTGCTCCCCAGCACAGCGGACGGCCAGAAAGCCGGCATGAGCCGGGTGTGAAGGACACAGCGGGGACCCGGGAGGACCGCTCGCTCTACGAAGGGACCTGCCGTGAAATGAGACCCGTGGGTTCTCAATACGCGAAATACATTAGTATCTGACACAAAACTCATTTTGCTGGCATAGCTGCGCAGCACCTGCGGGCCGGGTAAACCAAGTCCCAGCCCGCGCCCCCTCCTCTCTCAGGGACTCGCGCCAGGTGCAGTCCGGTTGCCCTTAGGACGCTAGTGCGTTACTGTGACGCGTGTGTGCACGGGGCTCGCCCGTCCCGGCGGCTCGCTTCCAGGGTGGAGGAGGGGCCTGGACTCTGTGCCAGGGCTGCAGTACGGGGAAAGGAGCCGGGGCGCCACGGGTGTCCTGGCAGGTCCGGGACGCAGGGAGCCAGGGCGGGGCAGGCGCACCTGACCTCCTCCAGGCCCTGGAGCACCCTGCGCGGCCTCCACACCCCACCTGGTCAAGCAGACACGTTGGGGGGATGTGGGTGGCGCTTTGTGAGCTCGAGGGCAACGTGGCAGGTGGCAGGAGCCCTGGGTCGTGCTCTCCTAAGCTCTTGCTGTCCACACTGCGGTTAGGATGCCAGCTGGAGGCTTGTGGCAAAGGCAGCAGCTCAGCCCGCATCGTGGCTGTACGTGGCAAGGCGGGCAGGGAGTCCCGTGCACGGTGGGGACCCCGGGACCTCAGGAACTCTGGGGGCCAGAGCGCGGGATGCTCTGACCGCTCCTAGGACTGCACAGAAGCCCTGGGGCCTGCCTGTGGCCACGCCGCAGACCCACAGACTTGTGGTAAGGGCTCCCGGTTCTCTCCCAGGACCGGGAGGGTACCGTCGCCTTAGAGCCTGGTGCTGGAGGACCCTTGGGGGGAAAGATGTCAGCAGACGTTATTGAGCAACAGGGTCTGCCCCCTGCCGAGTCGAGGTCCCTCAGCGATGCTTGAGGACTCGGGCGTCATGGAAGGGAGGGGCCCTTCCCGCCTGGGGTCCAGCTGAAGCCGGGGAAGCAGCAGCAGCTCCCGGCCTCTTGGGCCTTACTCCCGGGGCCCATCAGGTGGTCCGTCAGCGCTGTGCTCCCCACGCGCCCCACCTGGGCAGAGCCCATGCTGCCCGTGCCCCGCTTGCCTGCCCACTTCCCACCCGTGTGGCCATCAGCTTCCTGACCTCAGGGAGCTCCTCAAAGCTCATCGTTGCGAAGGTCCGTCTGTCTGTCCCGACCTGCAACCCCCTGCATTTCTGCGGCTGTGTCACCTCTTGGGTTGTGGCCCTTCCCAGGTCACCTGGCCCTGCCTTCGCAGCTCACATGCGGAGCCCCACTGGCATCAGGAGGGGCTGCTCGTGCAAAAGCCAGAGGCGTGTATGGGTGAGAGAATATCCACCAGGGCCACCCTGACCCCCGCTGGGTGCCCGCCTCCGATCCCCTCAGACCCTCGGCAGCTCAGCCTGTAGCTGGTGTGTCTGCACTTCACACGCAGGACTGGGCGAGTGTGCTCAGGGGCCCAGGGCGGGCACACGCGGTCCCCGTGTCCAGCGCCTTCCCCTGCCCCGTCCCAGGGCCGGGATCGAGGCCGGGGCGTCATGCCCCCCACCAGGCTCCAGGCCCCGGGGATGCAGGAGCCAGCAGAAGGCCGCAGACGCCAGGAGGGTGCACTGGCCTCCGCGGTTGGCTGGGGGGAGCGCGTCCTGGCCTTGCTCCTTCCTGTCATACAGCAGAGGTTAAGCAGAGGGCAGGGAAGACCTTCCGTCCGGTCCGATTCCATCTGCTTGTTAACTAAGTGCCACCTGCTTCATCTGAGCCAAGGAACGGCCCTCAGGGCTGGGTGCCCTCTGTATGCATACGGCCGTGCTGCTGCCGTCCACTCGGCCTCGACACTAGGAGGAGTAGCGTTTGGGCAGAAATACTCTGATGCTCATTAACACTCTCCCTTTGAAATGCTTCTTCCAGGTTCATCAGGGAATCCGTCCAAGAAGAAGGCATCATGATGGTGCTCTGCTCCATCGCTGAGGAGAGGAAGATAGCTAAAAAGAAGGGCACAAGGTTTTGGGGTTTCTTTGTAGGTCTGTTCAGAGCCCAACCCAAAGAAACTGCTGGTAAGTGCAAGCTCCGCGCGGGGCAGCCAGTCTCCAGGGCCTCGTACAAACAGCCTTGACGCCACAGAGACCCCACGGAAGGGTGACCGTGTGCGATGCTTTGAGCTGAGGTTGCTTCTGTGACATGGTCTCCGTGTACCTAACTCATCCTATGGGAAACACGGGCTTGAGCCTGAATGTCTCAGGAATCCGGGCATCCTTGCAAATGGCACGTGTCCACCCAGACCCGGGGCGCCTCTCCCCGCAGGGACGTGTCCCAGCGTCCGACAGTGGGGCCGTGCTGGGTCCCCGCCGGCCTCCTGGCCCTGGCACCATTACGTGTCCCTGCAGAGGGAGCCGGGGGAGGCTGGCACGGCCGAGCACCCACGAGCAGAGCCGGGGGGGCCCTTCTCCACTTGCTCGTGGGGAGAGACGGCCGGGTCCGGAGCAGACGGGCCCAGGCCGGAGCAGCAACAGCCGTCCAGGTGCAGATGAGCGCACCTGCCGCCGGCTGAGGCGTCTCTCGGGCGTCGTGGGGGACGTTCAGCAGACCTTGGGAACGACTGCTTTCCCCTCCCGAGTCCTCCTTCCTCTGCGGCCGAGGGGCAGCCTGGCCGGGGCCGCGTTCCGCCTCCGGGCCCGAGGCCGGCCTGGCTCCGTCCCGGGGAGGAGCGGGTTTCCAGCTGCGTCCACGCCGGGCCTCCTGGGAGGCTGCAGGCTCCCGCCTCCTGGCGGGGTCCACTCAGGCCCGGGCCCCTCTGGCCCCGGTGTCTCCTTTCAGAGAAACCCTTCACCTGGACCGGGCCGGCGAAGCACAGAGCGGCTGGCGGACCGTGCGGAGAACCCCCCAAACCCCTCAGCCGCTTCCGTTCCCCCCACGTTCCCATCTTGCGTCCTTGCGGTGCATTTGTCACAAGTCAGCAACCAGCCCCGACGCGTCACTATTCTCCGTTCCCGGGCTCGATCGGGACTTTGCTAGTTCTCGCGTCAACGGTCCCTTCCTGTCCCAGACCTTCGGAGGAGGAGGGGCGCCCGGCTCATGGCCCCTTTTCAGGGACACGGGACCTCCACGGGGCCTCCCTGGGGACGCCCGCCACGACCTCTGGTTCAGGGGGTCCTTGCAAGGTTTGTCCACGTGACCCCAGCGTCTCTCCTGTCCAGGCTCTGCCCTTTCAGGGTCACTAAGTAGCTGCGCTGCATCCATTACCATCTCGTCATGATCTTTAAGAATCATGAGACTTCTTATTTTTAATTAAAATATATTTAGAGATTTTTCAAAGAATGCTGGGCTTCCTCATGTATATTTTTTCATCTTAAGCATTTTTACTATGTTCAATTTACATTGAATAACTTCCATATAGTGTATTGTTACTTGGGGATCCAGCAGCTTATACAATACCCACTGCTCATAAATCGCAGGCCTCCTCACTGCCTATCACTGGGCACTCTCTCCCCTCAACCCCCACCGTCTGCAACTCTCAGCTTGTTTCCTATGATTAAGAGTCTTTTATGGTTTATCTCCCTCTTTGATTCCATCTGATTATTTTTTCCTTTCTTCCCTATGACCCTCCGTTCTGCTTCTTAAATTCTACGTATCAGTGAGATCATATGATAATTCTTTCTCTGAGTTACTCAGTTCACTTAGCATAATACCTTCTACTTCCATCCATGTTGTTGCAAATGGCGAGATCTCATGCTTTTTGATGCCCATTGTAGTCCACTGTATATACACAGCACCTCTTCTTTATCCATTCACCTGTGGATGGACATCTGGGCTCTTTCCATAATTTGGCTATTGTGAACATTGCTGCTATAAACATTGGGGTACAGTTGCCACTGCCATTCACTACATTTGTATCTTTGGGGTAAATACCCAGTAGTGGAATTCCTGGGTTGGAAGATAGCTCTGTTTTCAAAATTTTGAGGAACCTCCAGTTTTCCACGGTGGCTGCACCAGCTTGCATTGTCACCAACATTGTTGAGGGTTCCCCCTTTCTCCACATCTTCACCAACATTTCCTGTTTCCTGACTTGCTAATGCTTGCTATTCTCACTGGTGTGAGGTGTTATCTCATTGCCATTTTGATTTGTATTTCCCTCATGTGGAAATGAGGAGCATTTTTTCATGCGTCTGTTTTTCATGTGTAGGTCTTCTTTGGAGAATGTCTGTTCATCTCTTCTGCCCATATCATGACTGAATTGTTTTTCTTGGGTGTTGAGCTTGGTAAGTTCTTGATAGATTTTGGATACTAGCCCTTTATCAATAAACATTTTTAAATATCTTCTCCCATTCTGTAGGCTTTCTTTTGGTTTTGTTGACTGTTTCCTTTGCTGTGCAGAAGCTTTTTATCTTGAAGTCCCAATAGCTCATTTTTGCTTTTGTTTCCCTTGTCTTTGGAGACAGGGCAAGGAAGAAGTTACTGTGGTCGAGGTCAGAGGTTGCTGCCTATTGTCTCCTCTAGGGTTTTGATGGGTTCCTGTCACACATTGGATCTTTCATCCATTTTGAAGTTTTTTTTTTTTGTTTTTGTTTTTGTATGTAAGAAAAGGGTCCAGTTAAATTATACTGCACGAGGCTGTCCAATTGTTCCAAAACCATTTATTGAAGAGACTGTTCTTTTTCCATTTGATATTCTTTGTTAAAGATGAGTTGACCATAGAGTTGTGCGTCCACTTTTGGGTTCTGTATTCTGATCCAGCACGTGTCTGCCTTTATGCCAGGAACATACTGTCTTCATGATGACTGATGGCTTTGTAATAAAGCTTGAAGTCAGGCATTGTGATGTCTCCACCTTTGTTTTGCTTTTTAAAAATTCCTGTGGTAATCTGGGGTCTTTTCTGGTTCCATGCAAATTTTAGGATTATTTGTCCGGCTGTATTCAAAAAGTTGATGGTATTTTGATAGGGATTGTATTAAATGTGTCGACTGCTCTGGGCAGCATAGATATGTTAACAGTGTTTGTTCTTCCAATCTATGAGCATGGAATGTTTTTCCACTTCTGCGTGTCTTCCTGAGTATCCTTCATGAGTGTTTTTTTTTTTAAATTGAAGTTCGCCAACATATAACACCCAGTGCTCATCCCATCAAGTGGGGTCACCCAGTCACCCCATCCCCCTGCCCACCTCCCATTCCATTACCTCTTTTTTGTTTCCCAGAGTTAGAGGAGTCTCTCATGGTTTGTCTTCCCTCTAATTTTTCCCACTTAGTTCCCCTCCTTTACCCTATAATCCCTTTCACTATTTCTTATATCCCTGTATGAGTGAAAGCATATGATATGGTCCTTCTCTGAGTGACTTACTTCACTCAGCATGGTACCCTCCAGTTCCATCCACATCGAAGCAAATGGTGAGTATTCATCCCTTCTAATGGCTGAGGAATATTCCATTGTATCCATAGACCACAGCTTCTCTATCCATCATCTTTCGATGGACACCGAGGCTCCTTCCATAGTTTGGCTACTGTGGACATTGCTGCTAGAAACATCAGGGTGCAGGTGTCCCGGCGTTTCACTGCATCTGAATCTTTGGGGTAAATCCCCAGCAGTGCAATTGCTGGGTCGTAGGGCAGGTCTATTTTTAACTCTTTGAAGCACCTCCACACAGTTTTCCAGAGTGGCTGCACCAGGTCACATTCCCACCAACAGTGTAAGAGGGTTCCCTTTTCTCCACATCCTCTCCAACATTTGTGGTTTCCTGTCTTGTTAATGTTCCCCATTCTCACTGGTGTGAGGTGGGATCTCATTGTGGTTTTGATGTGTATTTCCCTGATGGACAGTGATGCGGAGCATTTTCTCGTGTGCTTGTTGGCCACGTCTACGTCTCCTTTGGTGAAATTTCTGTCCATGTCCTCCGCCCATTTCATGATTGGATTTTTTCTTTCTTGGGTGTTGAGTTTAGTAAGTTCTTTATAGATCTCGGAAACTAGCCCTTTATCTGATAGGTCATTTGCAAATATCTTCATGAGTGTTCTATAGTTTTCTAAGTACAGATCCTTTGCCTCTTTGGTTAGGTTTATTCCTAGGTATATTATGGTTTTGGTGCAATTCTTTGAGGGATCAGCTTCCTAAATTCTCTTTCTTCTGTCTCATTGTGAGTGTACAGAAATGCAAAGGATTTCTGTGCATTGATTTTGTAAAATGCCACATTGCTATTCCTGTAGGAGTTCTAGCAATTTTGGGGTGGAGTCTTTTTGGTTTTTCACAAACTATCATGTCAGTTTGCAGAGATAAGAGCTTGACTTCTTCAATACTAGCTGGATGCCTTTTATTTATTTTTGTGGTCTCATTGCTGAGGCTAGGACTTCTAATACGGTGTTGAACAACATAGATAAGAATCAACATCCCTGTCACGTTCCTGACCTTGGGGGGAAAGCTATGTTTTTCCCCAAGGCGAATGACCATTGCTGTGGGGTTTTCATAAATGGAATTTATGATATTGAGGTATGTTCTATCCCCACACCATGGAAAGTTTTCAAGAAAGGATGCTGTACTTTGTCAAATTAATTTTCTGCATCTATTGAGAGGATCCTATGGTTCTAGATCTTTCTTTTATTAATGTTGTGATGCACATTGATTGGCAGATGTTGAACCACCCTTGCAGCCCAGGAATAAATCCCACTTGGTTGTGGTGAATAATCCTTTCAATGTACTGTTGGATCTCACTGGTTAGTATCCTGGTGAGAATTTTTGCATCATTGTTCATCAGGGATATTGGTCTATCGGTCTCCCTTCTGGTGGGATCTTTGGTTTGGTATCAGGTTTTGCTGGCCTCACAGAACAAGTTTGGAAGTTTTCCTTTCATTGCTACTCTTTGAAAAACTTCAGAGGAATACATATTAATTCTTTAAATGTTTGGTACAATTCCCCTAGGAAGCCATCCAGCCCTGGATTCTTGTTTGTTGGGAGATTTCCTATTACTGCTTCAGTTTCCTTGCTGGTTATGGGTCTGTTCAGGTTTTCTAGCTCTTCCTGTTTCGGTTTCATTAGTTTGTAAGTTTTCAGGAATGCATCCATTTCTTCCAGATTGCATAATTTGTTGGCGTATACTTACTCATGATATGTTCCTATAATTGTATTTCCTCGGTGTTGGTAGATATCCCTTTCATTCGTGATTTTATCTATTTGGGTCCTTTTTTTTTTTTTTCATTTTCAGAAGTCAGGCTAGGGGTTCATCGATGTTATCAATCCTTCAAGAACCAGCTCCTAATTGCGCTGATCTGTTTCACTGTTCTTTTGGTTTCTATGTCATTGATTTCTGGACTTATCTTTATTATTTCTCTTCTCCTGATGTATTTCCTGTTTTTTTTTTTTTCTCCAGGTCCTTTAACATGTAAGGTTAGGTTGTGTATTTGAGACTTTTCTTGTTTCTTGAGAAAGGCTTATATTGTTGTGTACTTCCTCTTCAGACCATCTTTGCTCTATCCTAGATATGTAGAACAGTTGTGTTTTCATTTTCATTTGTTTCCATGAATTTTTTAAACTCTTTATTTTTCTGGTTGACTCATTCATTCTTTTTTAAAATTTATTTTTATTTTTTTTTGACTCATTCATTCTTTAGTAGGATGCTCTTTAATCTCCAAGTACTTGAGTTCCTTCCAAATGTCCTATGGTGATTGATTTGTTTTCAGAGCATTATGGTCTGAAAATATTCAGGGAATATTCCCAATCTTGTGGGACCAGTTGAGACCTGCATTGTGACCCAGTATGTGATCTGCTCTGGAGAATTTTCCATGTGCAGTTGAGAAATGTGTATGCTGTTGCTTTAGGATGACATGCTCTGAGTATATATCTGTAATGTCCATCAGGTCCAGTGTGTCATTCAAAGCTGTTGTTTCTTTGGTGATTCTGCTTAGATGATCTCTCCATTGCTGTGAGTGGGGTGTTAAGAGTACCCTACTGTTATTGTATTATCATTTCTTTAATTTTGATATTAATTGGTTTCTATAATTGTCTGCTCCCGTGTTACAGGCATCATTTACAATTTTTAGAGCCTTTTGCTGCATAAACTCTTTAATTATGACATAGTGTCTTTCTTCATTTCTTGAGTCTTTAAATTCTAATTTGTCTATAGAAGGGTTCCTACTTGAGCTTTCTTTTGACGTCCATTACCATGATAGATGGTCCTCCACTACCTTACACTCAACCTGGAGGGGTCTGGTCTTTGAGTCTAAAATGAGTCTCCAATTCCTCTACCATCTTGAAAGCCTTCTCACCGCACTTTTTAATGAAGAAAACTGGCATACGTGTGGTAGCCATGGGCCAGCAAGGGGTAGTCACCATCCTTTAGGCAGGGACCCAGCTCCCGGTCACTCACAGGCTCCCTGAGCCGCCCTCATTCCTGCCTGGCCCCAGAGGGCACCCGAGTGTGATTCCCCCGCCCCAGGGCCCCTTCCTGTAGCAAACCTGCAGCCCACCCGACCAGATACAACCGTCCCTCGACACAAGCCCTCGAGTCCCAAAGTCGTGCACCCGAAACTGGATCCTAAATTTTCTTTTAAAAATGTCGATTATGCCCCTTTGAGGTAACGGGAAGAGTAGGAGTAGGGTAACCTACATTGTATGATTATCACCATACAACTCTGGAGGGCTGGCGTGGACAACCACGGCCTCCAGAGTATGGGTCTCCTCTGTCCCCAGGGTCCCTTAACCATGTGCTTTCAGTTGACATTTCCAAAGTTCAGGGACAAAGAGTGCATGATGGGGAAGACCCAGCCCCACCACTGAGATGATTCTCCTTGAAAATGCACCTGCTTCTCAGCTCTCTGCGTTCAGACTAGAGGGTTCTGTGGGAAGCAGGAGACCTCCAGGCCCTGGGGAAGATTTTAGTTGGCGCAGCTGCGAGGAGACACCTCGTGCTGCACCTGTGAGGGCAGAGCTTAATGATGGGCATGCTGGGTGTCAATTATCTGAGCCAAATGGACCAAAGTCCCCATAAACCTCTGCCCCCCGACTGTGGGTGGAGGGGACATGAGGCCGAGGCTGTGCTGGCCTGCTCAGGAATGTGCCCACTCGTCATGGCCGCGGGCGTGCTCCCAGCAGGAACCTAGGCCTTTGTGTATGGATAAGGCCCAACTTATTCAACCTTCCTTGTTTTTAGAGGAGGAGGCTTGGAGTCCTTTAGATGCATGGATATGCGGACTCTCAAAGTCAATTCCTCGGGCTCTAATGGAGCTGCCACCTGATAAGAAGCAAAAGCTCTTGAATGAATGTAAGGGCATCATCAGGGATCTGAAGTACACAGATGACAAGGAGCTGAACAGACTGGTCATGGGTAGTGAGGACCTGAAGCAGCAGCTACTGTGGAAGCTGAAAAAGTACCTCAACGAATAAACTTCAGTAAGTTGACTAGATGACTCTCCTGACCTATAAGCACAGTAGGCCAATCAGATGGTTCTCCTAATTCATAGAAGGTGATTGGGAAGTTGGGGTAAGCCCCACCCATTCATTATTCATGTGTTGGGCTCAAGTCTCTGAACCCATGAGATATGAGAGTCCTGGTCCGGACGCCCCACACTGATGTCCCCGGGAGCCCCTCCCACCCCCTGGCCTGCCGGCCTTTATTCCTGGGAAAGACACTGACCCAACTCCTGACCAGAGTTGAAGCAGATGGAGCAGCCCTTCCTGAGTGAAGTCACCCGGGACCAGCAGGGTCCTGGGGTGCCCTGGGAGGGGCTTTGGGCCCAAGAGCGCAGAGCAGACCTCCAGTCCTAACTCGGGAGGAGAAAGCACTTTCCTGGCTCTCCCTCCGGCTCTCCCCTCGCCTCCTGTGCTTTAGTGTTTCCTTCTGTGTCTCCTTTGCAAAATCTTCATTTATTTATTCTTTTAACAGGTAATTAGAGCCTGGTGCAAAACTCGGAAGACTCCAGAGAGGACAGATGGAAAGGCGAGGCTTCCCCCTGCATGCAGGCCTACCCCAGCCCCCTCCCCGGGGGCAGCCACCGTGCCCCGGTCTTGGGTTTTCCCTTACTCCCCTTGAAATGGTCTTTGGAAACCATAATCATTTCCTTGCGTTTGTGTTTATTGATGAAAGCTTAGAAAAATGCAGAAAAGCATCAGGAGACCACTTTTCAGTGTTACCATCCAGAAAATCACCCTTAAAGGACTGTGTTACACATTCCTCCAGCTTCAGCACAGCTTCTAATACCACGTGTCGGCATCTCCAACACACTCACGTTCTTCCCGTTCAGACTTCTTTGCACGTTGTTACCAATTAACACCAACATCTGTGACGTCGTCCTTCAAAATGTCTTGTGAATATGCGTCATGGCGTGGAGCATCCCGGCACCGAGCCCGGTCCCCGGTGTGGTTTTCACTGCTGCAGCGAACATTCTGTGTTCACCTTCCGTCACATCTTGGACTCGGACAGACGGTCGTTCAGACACATTCCCCAGAGTAAGACTGCCGGAGCAAAAAGTCTGCGGGGTTTCTGAAGGTCTTACATTCAATCAAAGTTCTTTCGAGACAGGGAGTGTCCGTAAGGTGCCCTCCCCGCCACAGGGTTTGGGGTACACATCTCACTGCATCTGCACCAAGACACAGGAGGAGGGTGTATCACAATTCCTTATTAGATGGGTGCTTGTGGACATCTTGGTTGGATTCGGTTTCCTTTGCTAATGGGGGTGACAAGGCCGGGGTGGCCTCCTGCTGGCCCTCTCCCCAGGTGGTGTTGACGCACGCCCCCCAGGCCCAGTGGCTGACTCCCAGCAGAGGGTGAGGGGGTCCCAGCCTGAGCAGAGGGCTGGCTGTGGGCTGGCCCCTACGCTGGCAGGGTGGTGGCAGGTGGGCAGTGACAACGGGGTGGCTGGAAACAGCAGGGGGCTGCCAGCAGGGCAAAGAGGCAGCCGAGGAGGAGCCTTGGTGGGGGTGGGGGACCCAGTAATTATAGAAAGAAACCATCTGTTCGGGCCGGTTATTAACCTGCTTTGGGTGTAGACACGACAGCGCCGGGCAAGGCTCTTCGCGGGCAGATGTTTGTATTTTTAGCTGGAATGAGCTCTCTTATTTTTCCGTTTTCTGAGATGTCTGGGTTGGATGTAAACACGACGGAGGTGTGTTGCAACGTGGGGGGGGGGGCAGTGAGGCCTGGGGCTCCAGGGTTGGAAGGAGGTGGTCCTCTCCCCACTACTTGTTGAGAGGAGCCATCTAGTGGGCAAGGCGGCGCATCCTCTCCCTTCCCTCTGTCTCCCTGGGTCACCTGCCAGGCCAGCAGGTGGCTCCTCAAGGATGCCCTGTTAGGACTTCCCCTGGGCAGGGGGCTGGGGTCTTCCTGAGGTTTGAATAAGCCACGAGCACAGCGTCACCATGTGTCCTGCAACGTGTCTGCAGAGAAACCAGAACGTGTCTCGATCCGGAACAATCAAAATATGGGAATGAAGATCCGCCCGGACTGGCCTAAACCACCCCGGGAAGGGGGCTGTGGGGAGGTAAATGGCTTTACTGGCCAGAGGAGGCTTCTCGGAAGACTTGCTAACGGCGGGTCAGGAGGCGAAGCTGGGGCCCGGCCGCCTGACTTGCAGCTTCGGGGCAGCCGTGGGGACCCCAGATGCTGGCAGGCAGGGGGAGCCGCGAGGGGTTTCTCTCCACTACTGACGTGGTGGCTGTTTCTTTCATTCGTGTGCGTCTCAGGGACGGCCTTTCCCCCTTCTCCTTTGCAACGAAGCAAAGGCCTGAACGATTAATGGGTGAACGTCCATACAAACGACCCGACCCAAACTGGCAGGGCCGCAGGATGACGACGCACACAGAGCGGCGGCGACCACGCGCCGGGACACGGTCCTCTGGGAGAGAGGCTTGAAGAAGAAAAGGCTCAGGAACCAGGAAGCTGCACACACTTTCCAGCCAAGACACTGCACTTCAGGGGGACAGGACGAGACAAGAATCTCAATGGAAACGAGATCAAGACGCCCAGGGCCCTGCTGTTTGGGGCAGCGGGAGAGGAGGGAGCCGCCCCAGGGCCGAGCACCAGGGAGGGAGTCAAGGTGCCTCCTGGGCAGCGTCATCACTGACTTCAATGCGGAGGAGACGGGGATGGGCCTCTGGGATTCAGATCGGCTGCCTACACCGCGTGTGCCCCACGGCAACTTCACACTTACGGGCTTGGGGGGAATAAAGAGAAAGACAAACGGGAACTGGTGCTGGGGACCGCTCGGGGTTCCCGGGCAGGGAGAGCCTGGCTCAGAGGAAGCCGCACAGGTGGACCAGGATCTCCGGGTGTGGCACCTCGTGCCCGGGGGGATTCCAGGGTGTAAACACGTGCATTATGCACCTGTCCCGAAACCAAACAGGAACCAGCCTGGCCCCCAGCTCCCGGGGCTGCCTCCCAGGGACCGTCCACCGCCGCCCCGACTGGCCTGGAGGCCCTCCCTCTCGGAGGCCTGGCCCCGCTGGCACGGGAAAGGGTCCCGCTCATCCCCAGGCGGGTGGCACAGGCACCTAGGCTTCCGGGCAGGAGGGCCTGCCGAGCCGGGGGCCCTTTGGGACGTGGGGTCTTCTCTCTGGTGTCTCTGCAACAGGACGTAACACAAGCCGCAAGTGTGAGCCCGTCATAAAGGACCGCACAGAGCACAATTCCATGCGTAGCTAATGTCCGAATAGGCAATCTGCAGAGACTGAAGACCAATGGATAGGGGTCAGGGGCTGGGGCAGGGGAGAATGTGCTTGGGTGCCCAGAGGTGTAGGGTTTCTTTTGGGGTGTAAACAATCCCCTGGAATCAAGTAGTGGGAATGGGTACATGATTCTGTGAATACACCAGGAGTCTCTGAACGGCAAACTTTAGTGGATGGATGGATTTTCTGCCATGTGAAATTTATCCCAACACAGCTGTTTAAAAAGCAACTTTTACCTCTGTAGCCACTGCTCCATTTCTCTGTCCCTGTGCAGTGCAATTCCTCAAAAGACTTTGCCAGTTCGGCTTGCTTCTGGGTGCTTTCCAGCAGACATTTGGTAGAAGAAATAAAAATAAAATGGTGTTTCGCAAACGCTAATTCACGTGGGAACCATCGCTGGTTCCTGCTGACATGTAGATACTTGGGCCTCACTCCAGGGTCCTGCATGTGCAACAAGTTCAGATGCTACCTCGGGTCAGTAGACGACAGCAGGAGGTGACTGGTGCAAAACACGGCAAGTCAGGAGCTTGAACGGTTGCTCTAGAAGTGTAAGTAACTCAGTTGAAACTTGTAGGATAGGGGTCCCTGGGAGGCCCACCTGGTGAAGCATCTGCTTTCAGCTCAGGTCGTGATCCCAAGCGCTGCATCAGGCTCCCGGGTAGGAGGAGGGGGAGGAGGGTCTGCTTCTCCCTCCCTCCCAGGTCTTGCGTTTTTTTCTCTCTCTGAAATAAACTCGTAAAACTTTAAAAAATAAGTCACGTGCTAGAGCTTCCTGGGACGCGGAGGGTTGCAAGTATTACGCTTTGTTAACAGTAAGATGTTTGGAAACAAGGGGACTTTTCACAGCGCAGGGTCAGTGACCTTGGGGAGGTCTGATGAAGCACTTGGAAGGTCTTTGTTCACGCTCAAAACCTAGTCCCAATGTGGTTTCCACCTCTAAAGCTTGCAGCTCCCGTGTCTTACCTAATTTGTCTGAAGAAGAGAAACGCCGCTCGGGGGACAGAGCGTGGGCGTCAATGGAGTACGCATAAGGGAGAGGCCTGGTTCCAGGCCCGAACACTGGCCAAGGCGGCCGACGTGCGCCGTGGGAGCTCCGCTAGCCCCGAGCTCCCCGAGCACAGCTGAGCAGGCCGAGCTCCTGCGGCGCAGCACACGGAGGCTGTTGTACTGTAGGGGTCGCAGGGCCTGGTTCTCCCTCCACAGGACGGAGGCAAGGAGGCCTGTGTCTCCGGAGCTACCCCAGCAAGGGGCGCGCTTCAAGGGTCCCGGGCGCTGAGCGCAGGCCGGGAAGTGGTGCCGCGACGTCAGCACCCACGGTCCTTGGTCCTTGGTCCTTGGTCCACGCCTCCACACGGTTCATTGTGTTAGACGCTCTGTTCGGGCCGGGGAGAGGCGGGCTCCCCGCGGGGCCCCGACGCGGGCCTCGATCCCGGGACCCGGGGTCACGCCCCGAGCCCCCCCCCCCCCGGCGCCCCCAAATCTACACGTTTCACGTCGTTCTGCTGCCGAACAACCCTTGAGAGTCGCTGTTATCCCGGCGCGCACCGGAGAACCCGGGATCCGGGATGCTGACGCCCGCGCCTGCGCGGAGGCCCCTCCTCGCCCCGCGCAGCCCCCGCCCCTCCCCCTCCCCGCCCCTCCCCCCCCCCCCCCGCCGCGCCGGGCCAGCACGTCCCTTACCCTTCATCCTCGGGTCCTCCCGGGCCGGGCTGGGGCGGCCCCGCGGTCTCGGCCTCCGCGCCCCTCCGACCGCCGGGGGCTCCGCGGGCCTCCCCGTCCCTGTCCCCGTCGCTGCGCCCCTCGGACGCCGCACCCGCAGGCTCCAGCCGGCAGCCGGGCTCGGCGCGCGGGACTCTGACGCGCCGCCTGTGACGTCACTGACGCGCGACCCCGCGGCCGCGCCTGCGCAGGAGGCCGGCCCCGCCCTCGAGGGGCCCCGCGGGTCAGGGCGTGGGAGGCGGGGTCTGCGCGCGGGGCTTCGCGGGGGCGGGGCGTGGGCGGGGCTTCGCGGGGGCGGGGCGTGGGCGGGCTTCGCGGGGCGGGGCGTGGGCGGGGCTTCGCGGGGGCGGGGCGTGGGCGGGGCTTCGCGGGGGGCTTTCATCTGATTGGATCATCACTTGGCGAAAGTAGTTACTGGCCTGACAGTTTAATGGTGCGGCTTGTAGGCCGCGTTAACGTCCTTATGGGGAAAAGGGCGCCCTGAAGGTGTCACTGACCTCTCCGTCCCTGTCATCCCTCCTTATAGCCTTTGCCGGGCAGCCAGTGGTCTCTCTGGTTGGTTTTGGGGGGGAGGGCGGGATGCTTCCTGGGTGAGGCTGCAGAGGGTCCTCCCTGGCGCATACCCTAGTGCCTTGGCCTCAAAGCTCGGAGCGTCCCGGCAACGGCAGCGCCCCTGTTAGAAATGCAGATGCTCAGGCCCCTCTGTGCGCCTGCGCTTGAACCAGACCCTCCAGCGATGGGTGTGAGCAGCCCTGACGGACACGTTACGGGATCTTCCCGGGTCACAGTGGCTCCCCGTTGGCGCAGCAGCAGAAGGAGGTGGGGCAGGAAGCCACCTGGGATGACTGACCCCATCTCCTCGTCACATTTGATGGGACTGGGGCTAATCATCTGACCCAAGCTGGGCCAATCACTGCCCTTCTCTAGGAATTTGGATAGGACTGTGTGTGCGTGTGCGTGTGCGTGCGTGAGTGAGGGGCACACCTTCTCCTTGGGGCGCCAGATGTAGAACTTACACGCCTGAGAGCGGGTCATCTTTAACCAGCTGCAGGGCCCTGAGCAGGTGGATGTGTTAGGCAATGGATAGCGCCGGCCTTTAGGGTTCTGTCGCAGCCCCATCCTGAAGCACAAGTACCCTGCATCCCGGGAACGTCCCCGTCAGCCTCGTCTGGCTTGAGTTGGGTCACTGTGTCAGCTGGGACTTGTGCTGGCAGCAAGGGAGCCCGGACTCTGGCTGTCTTCCTCTGGAGAGAACGTCTTGGTTGCTGAGGGCTTTCAGGGGCTCACGGGAGGCAGGTGGCCCCAAAGGTGCCAGGCGGGTGGGCATCGGAAGACCGAGGCAGGGCGCTGCAGGGCGGACAGGCTGTAAACATAAGCCACGGCCACGGGGGATGCCCAGGCCGTTCTCACCCTGGGTCTCCCTCCCGGGGCCCGGGCCCCGAGGCTGTCCAGGGCCGGGGAAGGGGCCGACGGAGCTGCCCTGGCTCGCGGGCCCCTCTCAGATCCCCTGCCACGGATCTGCACACAGCGAGGGCGTAGTCAGTCCCCAAGGGAATATGATGATGAAGGAAGAACGGCTGCCGGACAGCCCCGACGTGCACGGCTCCGAGTCCCGGTCGAGGCAACTCGTTTGAGGGTGATTCTGCAAAGGTGGCAGGAGGGAGCAGAGAGTGAGCCCAGAAGGAGGAAAAGACAGTAAAGGGCACTCTGTCTAGGTCACCTGTGTGGGCGACGGGACTCGGTGTCCTGAGGCAGGCCGAGCGCCTTTGACAATGACCCACCAGGGATGGGAGAGGCATGCCCAGGGGACCCCTGGGCCTCACCCGAACTCCTGCGCCGCCTCTGTGCCTGCGCCACACTGAACAGGCTCTGAGGCTTAGCGGAGGCCCTGGGGAAGAGCTGAGGCATGGACCGGACCCCTGGGATGGGCCCTTGGGCGCCACCTGGGAGCGGAGGACACGGACCAGGCCCCTGGGACGGGCCCTTGGGTGTCACCTGGGAGCGCCCGCCGGCGCTGGGTCAGCCCGAGAAGGCCGAGGAGAGGGCCTGCGTGGTGCAGAGCATCTTTCTGGTCACGAGGCACCGATCGTGTTTAAATGCCCCCAGTAACCTAGATGCGGGGACGGAGTCGATGCCCCCAAACGGGAATGATGCAGTGAGTACCTCAAAACACGCCGCGCCAACCATGTCGTGAAAATTCCCCTTTCAGTCTTGACCAATGGCATGAGTCGGGCACTTGGGAACCTTACTCGTAGGACCGAGCAGGGACAAAGGCTCTGGTGTTCCTCTCCGGCCTATGGGCGCCTTTGCACGGCCTCTTCTACCGAGCACGCACCGGTAGGAGGCCAAACGCCGACGTCTGTTCAATAAACCAAAACCAATTGCTGACATATCTGCTGCTGTGTTTAGGGCATTTTTCTTCGTCCCTGCCTCATACAACGGAGGGGGAAACGGCAAGTTCCTCATTTATTTGACTCATTTTAGTTTTTAACAGGTCAACCAGCGCTGGGCTTTGACCCGGGTCTGCCTTTTGCTCGCCGAGCCGCCCTGGCCCCGGTTCCGTCGTCCTGGGGTGTCTGTGCGCAGAACCCCGGCTCTGGCAAAGGTCGGGGCGGACGGGCTGGCGCTTCTTTCCTTCCGGGACTGCAGTTCTCTTTGTTAGGTTTGCTTTGCCGTGTGCGTGCCGTGTTCCCCCCACGTTGTCTCCATCGTGACAGGTGCCCTGACTGCCCATGCCGTGCGTGGAATGGCTCAGCGCCCCCTCCCCCCTGCAGCTGGCTCAGCCTCCATCGTCCCAGGCCCGTGCAGAGACCTCTCTGTGTTCCCGAGGGGCCTCTGAGACCCCCGCGAGGGCCGCCTTTGCTCAGCCGCCCCGAGACCCGCTGCTTCTTGTTTCCACACCTCAACAGGAGTCGCAGTGAGGCCTCCACCTCTGGGGACGCCGCTGTGGAAAAGCGCTGAGTTTCGCTGCAAGGAGACGGCTGCGGTCCTGGTTGGGGACATCCCGCTGTGTCGGCGTCACAGGCCTGTCCCACGGCAGGGAGGCGGGGAGGCTCCTAAGGCCCGGCCTAGGGATCCCTGGGTGGCGCAGCGGTTTGGCGCCTGCCTTTGGCCCAGGGCGTGATTCTGGAGACCCCGGATCGAATCCCACGTCGGGCTGCCGGTGCATGGAGCCTGCTTCTCCCTCTGCCTATGTCTCTGCCTCTTTCTCTCTCTCTCTCTGTGTGACTATCATAAAATAAATAAAAATTAAAAAAAAAAAGAGTCTGTCTAAGGCCCGGCCTAAACACCGCTTCAGTTCAAACCACGAATGGGGAGCCCGTGCTTCCCTCCCGCACCTCATCGCAATTCATGGTTTCTCTCCCTGGGCCCCTTCCCACCTCATGACTGTGCTGACCTTGGTCCACGTGGAATTCCAGTTCGCTGTGGGTGTGCTCACCCCTCCTGCGGGGCCACCAGCTCCTTCGCCGAGTGGGGGCCGGGAATCCTCCCACCGTCAGCTCTTTCTCCGACTCGGAGCTGCGTGTGTCTGAGTGACTGACAGGAGCTAACGGCCCGGCTGCAGACCGCAGGGCCTGTGGCACATGGACACCCGTGTCTCCAGCCTTCCCTTCCTCTGAGTCCCGCTGGCCACCTCTCCCGTGCTTGGGCCACACAGCTTTCCCTTTTGGGGTGATGGTCCCCACCTCAGGGGAACCCCAAGCTCCCACCTAAGTGACCTGCTGATGCTCGGCCACCGGGGGGCCGGGTGTGAAAATCACCATGTTCCAGGAGAGCCCTTCCCAGAGCAAATGTTCTGCTGAAAACCACTGGGAAGTTACAGTTTACACATAGAATCTTCCTTGTGTGTGAGAATTGCTTTAATTAAAGATATTTTATTGCTTTGATTTTATTACAGAAGTAGTGTTCATCGTGGCAACGTTGAGCCTTGCAGTCAGCCACCAACGCACACACCATCCCACCCAACATGGTGACGTCAACCCTTTAATACCTTGGGGTATAACCATCTAAACCTGTGTGTGTGTGTGTGTGTGCATGTGCGCACGTGCATCAGTGCTTCTATTCTCTGTGTAATAAAATCCAGATTCAATCCTTATTTTAAACATGCTGCAGGAACTTGCTATTTAAAGGAATCCTAAGTAATTCCTTTCGGGATATGAATAATTCCTCTAGGATTTATTGGTCCCATGGGGTCAGGGAAAATCTGAAGTTATAAACTATTTATGGTTGGGGGTGTCTAGGTTTGAAAATCTTTGAAAATTTCTATTTCTGTCCTGCCTCCATATCCATGCATCCATGTATACTTCCATCCATCCATCCATCCATCCATCCTTCCTTCCTTCCATCCATCCATCCATCCATCCACCCATCCTTCCATCCATCCTTCCATCCATCCATCCATCCACCCATCCATCCACCCATCCTTCCATCCATCCTTCCATCCACCCAAGCATCCATCCATCCATCCATTCTTCCATCCATCCATCCATCCTTCCACCCATCCTTCCGTCCATTCATCCATCCTTCCATCCACCCAATCTTCCATCCATCCATCCATCCATCCATCCATTCTTCCATCCATCCATCCATCCACCCATCCTTCCACCCATCCTTCCATCCATCCATCCATCCTTCCATCCATCCATCCATCCTTCCATCCATCCATTCATCCATCCTTGCATGCATGCATGCATGCATCCATCCATCCACCCAACCATCTATTCATCCATCCTTCCATCCATCCATCCATCTATCCACCCAACCATCCATTCATCCATCCATCCATCCATCCATCCATCCATCCATCCATTCTTCCATCCATCCATTCTTCCATCCATCCATCCATCCTTCCATCCTTCCACCCATCCATCCACCCCTCCTTCCATCCATCCTTCCACTCATCCTTCTGTCCATTCATCCATCCTTCCATCCACCCAACTATCCATCCATCCATCCATCATCTATTAGCCTGTTATATATTTTTTAATTGAGTGTTGAGAGACTGACATGAAGAGACAGGCCGGGAACATGGCTGGGCTGATGGAGTGCCCTCCGCAGGGAGCCTTGCACACTCAGTGCCATATATTTATAGTGTTCCCCGAGGACTGGATTACACCAGGAGAGATGGACATCCCTGCTGCACAAATTAAAAATACTCCGCAGTGTGGAGCAGACTAGCTGAAGATGAGCATCTTCTCTCTTTTATTATTTATTTCTTAAAAAGATTTTATTTATTTACTCATGAGAAACAGAGAGACAGACAGGTAGAGACACAGGCAGAGGGAGGAGCAGGCTCCATGCAGGGAGCCCCATGTGGGACTCCAGGATCACGCCCTGGGCCAAAGGTGGCACTAAACCCCTGAGCCACCCGGGCTGCCCAGCATCTTCTCTTTCAACAATGTAATTGAATGTCTCTGGGCCTGAACCCCTCGCTGTATTGATTCGAGGTAATTATTTGTGCATTCAAAATCTGGCCGCCCCAGCCCGGGAGTGCCCCGCATCGCCACACTGCACGGCCGCCTCCTCCCGAGCCGTCACTGCCAGGACGGAAGCCATTGACAGTTCTGAGGACAATTAATCAGTCAAATGGAATCAGTTTCTGCTGATAAAGGAGCGCCTTCCCTGTAAACCTGCCATTCCATTTTATGGGAATTAATGTTCTGAAAAGGGACTGTCGTTTGCTTTAGTTAAAAGCCCCGATTCATTAGGACCCTGTTTGGAGAAGCTGTGGGAGGTGGTGGTTGGGGGAATTAAGTTTTTACCATCGAGGGGCTTAGAGCTGGGTCATTGGAGAGGAGCAGCTTTTGGGGAGTTAGGGAGCAGGACTATGTTGGGCCGCAAACAGGGGGCATTCGTGGGTTATGCAGATAACAGTGTGTTGGTAGATTGTGCTGTGGACATACTGCAGAGCCTCCAAAGCAAAAATGGAAAACCTTGTATGCTATAATTTACTACAAATAAATAAATAAATAAATAAATAAATAAATAAATAAATAGCACCGAAAACCCAACATTTGCAAGGAAAAGAAAACCCCGTTTATCTGCAATCCGATTTCACTCTCCTATGTTCTTAAATGGAAAACTGGATACATGTTATACAAAAACATCAATTATGTGCTTTGGCGATGGGATTGTGCTTAGCCCTCAAACTTCTTTGCTGCAGCCCCTTTAGGGAGCGTTCCGAGGGCGGCCATCCCTCCTGGGCCTCCGGGCCTGGAGCGTGCACACAGCTGTTGGAGGCTGCGAGGGCAGAGGAGGATGCAGGCTGGCCAGGGCCTCCTGGGGGCGGGATGCTCCCCCAGAGGCTCAGGGATTGGGCCCCTCACGAAGCGGGCTGGGTTGGGGAGAGAGCCCGGGGCTTGTCGGGAAGTGGGGAGACTGCTCCTTCTCAGGGGACAGCTGCTTGGCACCCATCGCCTGTCGCCACATAGGAATGTGGGCTCCGTCGGCCACATACTATGATTTTCTCAAGAGAAGCCAGAAATTGGATTTTTACATGAGGTGTACTAATATCGTAAAGTTTGCAGGCCAAGCAAAACATGTCTGAACCCGCCTCGGAGGCTGTAGGAAGGGAAAGCTGAATGTGGCTTTTCTGATGCAAGACAAACCCCGGACGGGACTCCGTCTCTTCTTCTTCTGGTTTTCGCCTCGACTGCGCTGAGTTGATGGATCGCCGTCCTTGTTCACGGGAGGTTCTGGCCAGGGACTGGAGTGTGGGGTCACTCGCTCCTTCATTCGAACGAATGCAACCGGTACCCGGACTCACCACTCGGTTTGAAACGAAGATCTTGAAAATCCCCTACAACCGCTGTGGGCTCCTCCTTCACTCCATCTCTCTGCCTAGGGCCAAGGCAACCATGGCTCCAGATCCATACCCACCACTCTCCTGCTTTCCTTTTAGGTTTATTTCACCTATAGGTTTTTTTTTTTTTTTTAAAGATTTTATTTATTTATAGGCAGAGACACAGGCAGAGGGAGAAGCAGGCTCCATGCAGGGAGCCCGATGTGGGACTCCATCCAGGGTCTCCAGGATCACGCCCTGGGCTGCCGGCGGCGCTAAACCACTGTGCCCCTGGGGCTGCCCTAGTTTTTTTTTTTTTTTTAAATATTTTTCATTTATTAGAGATTGAGAGAGAGAGAGAGAGAGAGAGAGAGAGAGAGAGAGAAGCAGGCTCCACGCAGGGAGCCCGACATGGGACTCGATCCCAGGTCTCCAGGGTCACACCCTGGGCCGAAGGTGGCACTAAACCGCTAAGCCACTGGGGCTGCCCTCACCTATAGGTTTTTAAAGAGCCTGTTAGTCCATCCGTCCGTCCATCCATCCGCCCATCCTCTATCTTTTGGCTTTCGTTGGGTTTTGTAACTGTATAAAAATATTATACTGTACGTAATCTTTTGGGACTTACCTTTTTCAACCAATAGGTGATAAGATGCAGTTCATTTGTTTTGCGTGAACGTCCAGTCCTGAGAGTCAGCGGCAAAGTGTTTCCAGCGAGGTTGCGCCCGTTCATGTGGAGCGTGTGATCCACATCCTAACACCTGGTACCGTCAGACGTTCGCCTCGTTGGTCGTGATCATTATGGACTCGGTCTGCCCTCCCGTTATCACTCGTGACGCCGAACACGTCGCCAGTGTTTACCGGCCATATTCTTTGTGGTTCTTGTCTTCTGTCCTTTTCCCCATCGTATCATCTGTGCTTTCCCTACTGATTTCTACGAGTTCCTTGTACGTGTTCGATATTAATCCCTTAATGGAGGCATTTTCCGAGTCTCTTTTCACTTTCTTTATAGGGCTCTTGATAAGCAAAGGCTCTTTATCATACTTGGTCACAATCCTCCATCTGCTCTCTCATCAATGCCGTTACCATTTTTGGAGGGTTATTTAAGAAATCCTTCCCGACTTCACAATCTGAACGATGTCATCCTTGTTTTCTAGGGCTATCACTTATTGGTAAGAATATTACTTGTCACTCACCCTCTCAAAAAAAAAAAATCAAGTGCAGGGAACAAGTCTGATTTTTGGTGGGTCTCTGCTGGTTGGTGGCACATTAGACCCGGCGTCGAGTCATGTTCTGTGACTCGACAGACATTTTCATGCTCCGCCGCTCTTGGTCATCTCAAAGGGGTCACTGCTGGTGTTGTTTTGAGACTTGAAAGACTCATGTTGTGTCTGCAGGCACAAGAGGGGGCAGGTCTTTCCTAAGGGTCCTGGGTTATCCATGCATTTCAGGGCCCTGGCAAAGGCTCTTCCCGGCAAAGGCAGGCAGGGGGGCCTGGGGGCAGCAGCCCCGCCACGTGGCCAGGCTGAAGTTCCCCCAAGCGCTGGGCCGCTGCCATCGTGCCACCACTCACTGCACAGAAAGCCCAAGTGTTCTCAAGCTGGACACGCGTGTGCATACACACGGGGAACAGCGGCACCGAGCCTCTTGCTGCTTCTTATCTGGAAAAAGCCGGGTGGGGGGGTGCACCCTCCGAAACGCCAGCCACCGGATGCCCGATGCCATCGGATATGGGGATGAGCCCGTGCGGGGGAAGCGGCCCCAAGACAAGCAGCAATCACAGCCCCTCAGCCACGACCTCAGGGTGGCTCACCTTGGTACGTCCCCACCGAGGCCAGTGCCCGTCCGTCAGAGGGAGCCGTTTTCTGGGTCAGAGCAGTAGCTAGGAACGTGGGGTTGACGTAGAGCTGAAACTCCGAAGGCCACTGCCTTGGTCACGTCACCGCAGGCCTTCCCGCGAGGCCTCGCCCCGAAACGCTGCCCGCTGCCTGGAGGACACGCGTGGGCCGGCGCTCCCCGGCGTCTGGGGTGTGGCCCACCCTCCCCAGCCAGCCCGCTCCCCTCACCTCCTTCCCGCCTCCCCCACCCTCCCACCCACTCTCCCCCTGCCATCCCTTCCCTCCTCCCCCCTCCTGCCTCCTCACCCTGGGTTTGGTGTTATTTGCAGTGATCCCCCCCGCCCCCGCCAATCCCTTCCAGTCCACCAGGTGGTCTTCACAGCCCGGGCCCACTGAGTCACCCGCAGTCCCCCTTCTCAGATCAAAACATTCAAATTTGTCCTCGTGCACGAGCCCCTGTTTGTCGTGGCCTGGGACCAAAATCCAAAGAAAAAGGTGGTTCGGTGCTGGGTCCAATGCCACGGTTTCCATTTTGGGTGGGTGCATGTTCCTCTGGCTTAGACAGGTCCCATAAAGTTCAGTGCGGCCTGCCCCTTCTTGGTGGTCGCCCCGGGGTACCGCGGGGGGACCTCAGGGAGCCCGTGTGGAGGTTGCTCCGTGTCAGTCTGCTCGTGGGTGCACAGGTGCAACTGCACGTCTCCTTCCTTTGAGTCCAGGGCACATGGTCCGGGGGGTCCACGGTCAGAGGGATTTGCTTCTGCCCCTCATGGACCCCACGGGGCCTTGCTCTGCCCTCCGCTGGCCTCTGTTGGGGGGTGTGAAGCGCAGCCTCACTCATGGCTTCCTGCACGTCCTCGGTCTTGAGGGGACGACGGGGCTTGCTCCTCCGAGTGAGGGGCAGCCCTCTGTGCAAGAGCAGGCCCCGCAGAGCGGCTCCGGAGCCCGGCTGCTGGCTCTCTCCGGTCACCTTCTGCCTTGATGGGTGCTGATCGGCAATAGGGGGTGTGAGCAACTTGCCGTATCTGCGGAAACAGCAGACGCGGGGAGGTCTCCCCACGGCCTCGCCGGGCATCAGCTCCTCCCTGGGGTCTCTGCACCCCGCGGGGGGGACGGCAGGACCTTGGGGGGCTGGGGACTGGCTGGATGGCGGGCGCCCCCCACCGCGGCCTGAGGGCACTTCCAGCACCGCCCCGCACGGGGTGCGCTGTGCACAGGACGCTCGGGCCCTGCGGAGCCCCCAGGCCGCGGCCAGTCCTCCCTGGAGGACCTTGCCTGGGCCTGGAAGTCACGCCAACGCCTGCTGTGCACCACGCACGGCCACAGCTGGCTCCACGGCCCCATGTGCCACAGGATGTGGGGCGATGAGCGTCATCCAGCACAAACACACCTGCTTAGAAACCGGCTGGGTGAGCCGAGCCAGTGGGTTCCGGCTAATGCCAGCCGGTCGCGGACTGAGGAGCGGCCCCCAGGCCACGCCGGTTTGCTTAGGACGCCTGGCACCTGCCCACCCGCGCGTCTCCTAGAGGCTCGAAGCCACCTCTCTGTGCACGACGAAGGAGCACCCCTCGCCGCCCCGAGTTCCCTTCTCAAACTAGCAGCGCACCCAGGAGCAGTAAATACCCAGATGCACGACTGTGACCCCAAGGGGGCAAATGCACGGCACAGTTACCCCGAGAAAAGGGGCAGCGCTCGTGACTTTAGGTCCCACCTCCTCCCAGAGCCCTTCTCTCCTCCCCAACCCGGGCTGGCGGCTCCTCTTGCTCCCGCCCGTGGGGCGCCCTGCGCTCGAGGAGGCCGGGGAACGGCTCCCTGCGGCGTCGCACAGCGGGCACGGCGGCCCTCGCCAGGCTCCCGGGCTGGCCATCCATACATGCCCGCAGAAGCGTTACTTCAAAGTCGTTTTTTATTCAACTGTTATCCAGCAGGTATACAATACGGTTTATAAACAAGTGTCTGACCTTGTTTCCAATCTTTATTTAAAAATAAATATTATTGACAGTGGATTTTAATTATGATAAGATGTATCTCTTTTTTTCTTTTTTTTTTAAAATCAAAACATCTCAAAAGAAATAACTTACTTTAATAAAAAAAAAAAAGGAAAAGCCCCCAAAGGAAAAGAGTAAATAAAAAAAAAAATCCTAAACACAAATAATCTACTAAAAATAGTTCTGCTTTGTCAGAAAGGCCTTTGACCCAACATATTTTTTTTTTTTTTTACATAGTATCCTAAAGATAACTGCTCAACAGTTCGTGCAAAATGAAGACCTGGAGGAAAAAAGTTTAGGAAAGAAAAAATACATTGAAGTAGAGAAATCACTGGTCCCCATGCAGGCCGCATGGTCCAAATTCCATCTTATTTGGGAACTAGATGCGTGATTCTAGGTGTTGTACGTGTGTGTGACCTCCCCCAAAATGTGACTGGGTAACTGTCCTCGTGGACCTTGTCATGCTTCCCCCAGGCTCCCGGCGGCGTCCGAGGCGGCGGCCCGTCGCGGGCGTGGGCGGGGCCGTGCCCGTCAGTGCCCCAGCAGCAGGCGCAGGAGCTTGTGCAGAGCTACCAGGAGCAGGGACAGCAGGGGGTCTGTGGCGGAGCTGGGGCCCGTGCCTGCAGGGGACGAGACAACGGGCGCCGTTAACACCGGATCCACGAGCCCCGCGGGGCCATGAGCCGCGGGGAGAAGCCGCTGGGCGCCCTGCGACGCGCTTGTAGGGGGGCCGCGGTCAGAGGCGAGGCGGCCTGGCCTGCGCGGGATTGCGGTCCTCGAGCCCAAGTTACTTGAGCGAAATGACAAGACGACGCGCTTCCTCCCCCAACGCTCCCCTCGGCGTGTGCTGGAACGTGGCCGGGCACTGGCGGCCCAGATCCCCCTCCTCCGGGGAGCCTCCGTCCTTGCGCACGACTGAAGCCCTCCAACCCCGGCCGCAACCTCACAAGTGCCGTCTTGGGCATCCTGTGTGCCGGAGCCTTCCTCCCGTGGGCTGTCGGCGGGGCCTCGGGGTCAAGGTGGGGCGCTCAGAGATCTCTGGCTCGGGGAGGCGAGGGGTCAGGTCCTGGAGGATGGAGGGTCACCCCCAGCGGTGCCCTCCCTGGGCGGCCGGTCAGCAGGCCTGCGGTGTAACCTGCGGAAGCCCCAGGCCTCACCCGGGAAGCAGGTGCTCCGGGGTCCCGAGAGGAGCCGGCGGGGGACGCAGCGCCCCAGCTCCAGGGAAGTGACCGCAGCGCGCTCGGGGCCGGGCTGCACGCGCGAACGCAGCTTCTGGCCCGCCCTGCCCACCCGCACCACGCGGAGGCCTCTCCCCTCCCTTCACTGGGGCAGCTGGGCCGCGGCTCCCGGCCCGGGGGAGACACGCAGGACGCCGTCCCCCGAGCCTCGCGGATGGGACTCCTGCTGTGGCCGCCCCTACACAGCCGCCCGACAGGCTGGGCCCGAGCCCACGACCTCCCCGTGGCTCCCAGTCATGTGTGCAAGGGGTTTCCCCCGACCCCGAGCCCCTCAGGCTCCGGCAGCAGAGTGTCCTGGGCCCCAGGGTCCCTCTGTGCAAGGGACTCGGATAAGGATCCAGGGGCCGCTCCTGCCGCAGACTCCGGATTTCACCTGCGGGTTCTGGGAAGCGCGGGCTGCACTCAGGTGTCTGAGCGGGAAGGGGGTGGGCGGCGGCGCTGCGGTCTGCCCCCCCTCCCGCCCCCTGAACCCCGAATCCCGAGGCAGCGCTCTCGAGCTCACTGAGATGCAGGGAAGCACCAGGAGGCGTGCGCCTCCCTCTCAGCCACTGATCCCGCACCCACAGCCCTCCTGGCCCCCCTGCGGCCCGGATGTGCCTCTTGCATCCCTGAGGAGGACCACGGGGTGATGTCAGTCCAAGGGCCCGGGTCCCCCTTTGCTGCTTTTCCAGTCACGCATCACAAGGGACGAAGGTGGACGCCGCTGTGTGGCCGGGTGCCTGGACTCGGGTGCAGGGAACGGGGGTGTGGCTGGGTCAGCGCTGCCCCCGGGCACCCAGGGCTCGCGTGGCCGGATGGGCCTCCAGGCCTCCTGGCTCAGGTCTGACCCTGACCCTCGTGTGGCACAGGGACAGCGCGGGAGGCGCAGGAGAGCAGGTGCCGAGCAGCGCCGCGGGCCCTGTGATCCGGGCCAGGTGACCGAGCCGGGGACCCGCGGGCACGGGACGGGCAGGGGAATCTCAGCTGGCCTCCGCGTACTGCTGCCGGCCTTGCCCGGCGTCACGCAGGGTTGTAAGATCGGACGAGACTCCGTAGAGGCCCTGGGTTAGAGCCACCCCCGCCGCGCCGTGCTGGGCCCGGGGTGAGCAGCGGGTGCTACCCGGGCACACGGTGGCGCCAGGGCCACACCTGGGGGCAGGTGCCTGGCGTCTCTGCCGACGGCATCTCGGGGGCACAGCCAGGCTTGGCTCCCGGTGGCACCTCATCTCCCCACGCCCAGCCTCCCAGAGAGGGGCGGAGGGCGGGCACCGGGACGGAGGCGCCCCGGCCAGCGCCGTGACCCCAGGCAGCACCTTGACCTCTGTGGGGCGCCCGCCCTGCACACCCCCTGCGGGGAGCACGCGCCGGGGGCGGGTCATCAGCGCGGGGGCCCGGTGAGGCCCGACCACAGTGGGAGACGGCCACGATGGCCACCACCTCCTCCCCTCACCCCTGCGACCCAGGCGCCCACTCCTCCTCCCCTCGCCCCTGCGACCCAGGCGCCCACACCTCCTCCCCTCGCCCCTGCAACCCAGGCACCCACACCTCCTCCCCTCGCCCCTGCGACCCAGGCGCCCACTCCTCCTCCCCTCACCACTGCGACCCAGGCGCCCACACCTCCTCCCCTCACCCCTGCGACCCAGGCGCCCACACCTCCTCCCCTCACCCCTGCGACCCCAGTGCCCACACCTCCTCCCCTCACCCCTGCGACCCCAGTGCCCACACCTCCTCCCCTCACCCCTACGGCCCTGGCGCCCACACCTCCTCCCCTTGCCCCTACGGCCCTGGCGCCCACACCTCCTCCCCTCACCCCTGCGACCCAGGCGCCCACACCTCCTCCCCTCACCCCTGCGACCCAGGCGCCCACACCTCCTCCCCTCACCCCTGCGACCCAGGCGCCCACACCTCCTCCCCTCACCCCTGCGACCCAGGCGCCCACACCTCCTCCCCTCACCCCTGCGACCCAGGCGCCCACACCTCCTCCCCTCGCCCCTGCGACCCAGGCGCCCACACCTCCTCCCCTCGCCCCTACGGCCCTGGCGCCCACACCTCCTCCCCTCACCCCTGCAACCCAGGCGCCCACACCTCCTCCCCTCGCCCCTACGGCCCTGGCGCCCACACCTCCTCCCCTCACCCCTGCGACCCAGGCGCCCACACCTCCTCCCCTCACCCCTGCGACCCAGGCGCCCACACCTCCTCCCCTCACCCCTGCGACCCAGGCGCCCACACCTCCTCCCCTCACCCCTGCGACCCAGGCGCCCACACCTCCTCCCCTCACCCCTGCGACCCCGGCGCCCACACCTCCTCCCCTCACCCCTGCGACCCCGGCGCCCACACCTCCTCCCCTCACCCCTGCGACCCAGGCGCCCACACCTCCTCCCCTCACCCCTGCGACCCAGGCGCCCACACCTCCTCCCCTCACCCCTGCGACCCAGGCGCCCACACCTCCTCCCCTCACCCCTGCGACCCAGGCGCCCACACCTCCTCCCCTTGCCCCAGCGGCACGCGTGAGCCCAGACGACACAGGTGACGGGCTGCCCACCCGACGGGCGGGATCGTGAGCTGAAGGAAAGCTTCCCATATCACAGCAAAGCCACCGAGTTGGAGTCCCTGCTGCCCAATCACGGAAACGACAGTGCCTCCCACGGAGTCAGTGGCTTTGCGGACAGACGTTACTGAAAACGGTAACAAGGCGACTTTTCTGAGAAGTGCTGGAGGGCAGCGTGGGGCGTTGTCGTCCTCTCAGGGAGAAAATTTTCCAAGATAGAAAAGGTGGGGAAAGTAATCTCCCCAACCGTTTTTCTTTTCTTTCTTTTTTTTTTTTTTAAAGATTTAATTTATTTATCCGAGAGGGAGGGAGCGCACAAGCAGGTGGAGGTCACAGGGAGAGGAAGAAGCAGATGCCCCGCTGAGCAGGAAGCCCGACGTGGGGCTCGATCCCAGGACCCCGAGGTCGCGACCTGAGCCAAGGGCAGACGCTTCACCGACTGAGCCCCCCAGGCGCCCCTCCCCAACCATGTCTTACAAGACAGACAGACATCGCTGGGCCCTCGGTGGGAGAAGGACCCGGGTGTGGGGACCTCTGGCCAATCTCTCCCTGGATATCCAGATGCACCCTTGGCTTCCAGGCGAACCAGGTCACCGCAGGCAAGACTGACTTCAGGTGGCCCTGCAGGAAGGGGCCTTGACGCCGGAAGGGGCCCAGGGGTCTGGCAGCTCAGGGTCCCCTCCCCCAGGGCCGGCTCCTCGGAGGGACCTGTTGAGCCTGTGGCTGCTGGGCCCCTAGGGGCTACCACCCTAGGCCCTGTCCGTGCTGAGTAACTGCAGCAGCGGGTCTGCCCCCCTGCTCCCGGGTCACCTGTCCCTCCAGGGCTTGGTGGGGGGCCTCGCTGAGTAACTGGAGCAGCAGGCCTGCCCCCCTGCTCCGGGGTCACCCAACCCTCCAGCTCAGGGCTGGGGGGTGGGGGCGTGGGCTCAGCAGAGGTTGGACCTCCGGGCCTGGGTGCTAACGGTCCCTGTGCCCACGTCCTCCCCTCCCGACGGTGGCAGGAACGGCGCTGGCACCTGCAGCGGCTCATGCGTCGTGATTAAGCTGGCAAGTCGGGCTGCTGAGAACCAGGCGGGAAAGCCCGAGGGAGGGAGGCCGTCTGACGAAGTAGAGGCTGATTCGGCCTGTCACGGTCGAGTCTCACCGCTCTGCTAATCATTCGGGAAGAAACGAAAGCTGCTCTTGCTCCGCGAATAATAGCTTTGAGCACCGAGGCGGTGAGCAAGGGGAGACACCCGCTGGAGCCGCTTGAGCGGCTCCCAGAGGGCACGGTGGGCACCCAGTGCCCGGGGCGCGGCCGGAAGGCCCTCGTTCCCACTGACACTCCACGCACAACGCCGAAGGCCGCGTGTCCGAAACAACCTGGAATCTCTGGGGCCGACGGAGGCCTCACGATCGAAGCGGAGGAGGAGGTTTAGCTTGGGTCACCCTCTGGGATGGTGGCCGCGTCCACGCTCTCTGGAGGCTGCGACCCTGAGTCAGGTTCCTGGTGGGCGCATGTCTGCGGGGGATCCAGCAGGTCACCCCCGGGGAGTCCCCGACTCCCACGGGCGCAGCAGCACCTGGAGGCCGCCCCCCACTGCAGGCGCCAGGAAGCAGCAGCTGTGCCGGGGGCACAGACAGCTCCGCGGCCTGGCGGGGTCCGTAGCACCCGCCGTGCTGGCCGCGGGCGGAGGGAGTGTGGGCCCCCGGTGGCCTGGCTGCTGCAGCGGCGGAGCTGCCCTGGGTCAGGCTTGGCCAACGATGCCCCCGCAGCCCGTGCTGCCCGGACACTTTTTGTCTTCTGCTATAGATTAAAACCTAAAATTTAATTCAGGTTTGCAAAGAGCAAATAAAATTCAGCTACGTGTGGAGCCTGACTCGTCATGCAACAGGGAACAGGCAGGTTCTGGCTCTCGGGGCCTGGGCCAAGGGGGGGGGGGTCACTCTGAGGGCTGACGGCGCAGGGCCCGGCCCCCGAGTCCCACTAGTCTATTCACTGAGCACAGGTGCCAGAGAGTGAGCCCAGTCTCTGTGGATAGAGCCGAGCTGCCGCTAGGCCTGGTGTCCCGACGTCAGGGCTGCGATGCGGGTCCTGAGGACGGTCCCCTCCCTCCGTCACCCAGAGCACAGCCGCATGAGTCTGTCCTGCCTTTTTTGCTGTCGTGACCCCCTGCTGACACACGGGCTTCTGGGCTAGAAAAGTGGGAGCCAAGCTGGTGCCGGGGACGAGGCCTTCAGGGCTGATGTGCAGAGCTGGGCCTCTCCCCGTCGGCTCTGCCTCCCCTGCCAGGGGGCCTGGCCCCCAAGAGGCAGCAGCTTGTGTGTGGCAGGTCGTGGCAGGTCGTGGCGGGCTGGCCTCCGACCTCCCCTTAGCCAGGGGACAGACGCCGTGTGGTGGGGCAGCCGGGCTGGCCTGGCCCCCACTTGTGTCCCCACCTGCGGCCTAGGCCCCAGCGCACCCTGGGCCCGTGGCACCCCAGCCGATGGCGAGCGGCCAGGGTGCGAGCAGCTGCC
Organism: Nyctereutes procyonoides; assembly: GCF_905146905.1. NCBI lineage: Eukaryota > Metazoa > Chordata > Mammalia > Carnivora > Canidae > Nyctereutes > Nyctereutes procyonoides. The sequence goes on from NW_026575146.1 coordinate 87,961,907, forward strand.
GTTGGGCAGGGACGCGGGGTCACACCGGCCACGACCGAGACGCCGATGATCCGGGGGTGCTGGCCCAGAGTGAGGGCAGGGTGGGGGCACTCCTGGGGGCTGGGCTCGCCCGCTCCCATGCCCCCTTCCCCAGCCCTGCCCCCGGTGGTGGGGGGGCTCCCACAGAGCCCGGCCATGGGCAGGATGAGGGGTTCAGGTCTCAGAGGGCTCTGGCTGGGTGCACACGGATTTTACCATCATAAACTATCCTCTAACACGGAACACTCGGGAGGCGCTTCCGTGAAAGCCCGGACTTGGGCGAGCACAGCCAGCCAGGCCCGGTCCCAGCCGCCTGGGCACGCTCCCCGCAAGCCATAGCCCCGTGGCCGCCGCTCCTGCCGCCTGCTGATCCCTCCTGGCCCCCAAGGGACCCCAGTTATGTGGCCCCCTCCAGCAGGTGGGGCGCCCTTGGCTCAGCCGGCCTCACTCGCCTCCACCACCCAGCCTGGCCCTCGGTGGCACCTGAGTCGGCAGCTGGGCGGCAGCCTCCAGGGGGCCGGGCCTTGACCCTGCCTGGGACCCTGCCGGGCACTCCCGGGGCGCCCAGGGCCACCCTCTGCCCCCGCCCCCCGGGATGCTGCACGGGCCTCCCCCGAGGGGGCAGGTGCCACCGTGCAAGGAGGCTGCTGCTCTCATTGGCGTTTTAACTAAAGCCTCCCTCCGGGAGTCCACGCGGAGTCACCGGGCACCAACAGAACCGGCAGAATTAATTTCTGCCATAAAATTAACGGGGGCTGGTAACCAGGGCAAAAGCTAGGCACCACCCGAGCCTTGGGCTTTAAAGGAAGGCGAGACCTTCAGGAGGAAGGCTGGGCGTGGAGGCCGAGGCGCAGGAGGGTGCAGGAGGGCACCCTGGGTGCCCGGGGCCTGCCGACTGCCCTGCCGCCTGCCGCCCGGGCCCGGTCCGAACACAGGCTGCCCGGGGGCGGCCTCGGGTCCAGGCAGCGGAGGACCCAGCCCCCGAGCTGCTGGAGGTGGGCGCGGTCGGCCCGAGGACGGGCGGGGAGGCGGGAGGGCAGGCGGAGGTGCAGCCGAGGCCCATTCAGCACGCCCTTCGGCACGGTGCCAGGGGCTGTTGTGTGTCGTCTGGGGACACGGGGATCGGAGACGCGCCGCGCGTGCTCGAGGCCGAGGGCGGCCGGGGGCGACAGGGCCCCAGTTCAGCTCGAATGTCAGGGAAACGACGATGACGTTAAGCCCGTGTATGTCCCAAAGACCGCGCGGGACGTACTGACACTCGGACGCCTTCACTCGTTTGCCTGAAACTCAGTGAACCGGGCGTCCCACGCCTCCTGTGCTAGACGCGGCCCTTCCGGGGCCCCGAGGGTGCACAGCAGAGCACCCCCCCACCCCCGGGCCCCTGCAGGACCTCGCAAGCCACGCCCCAGCCCCCAGCCCCCCAGGGCTCCGTCTGCTCTAACCTGCGGGGCCCCTCCCAGACCTCCTGGCACCTGCAGGTGCCTCCCGGCCTCGCCAGCCGTGCCTGCCGTCCCCCGACGGGCCCTCCGCGCTCAGGGCCCCCGGCTCTGCCTGGACGCTGCCCGCACCCTCCGTTCCGGTTCTCCCCAGCTGCACTTGGGTGGCCGCGGGGGTGACCCTTCGACTCCGGCCTCCCGGCTCCCCCCACCCGCACCCCCTGCGATGCTCATAAAGCACTGGCGGGGTGAACGAACGGAAGTGCCTCTCAGCCCGCGCCTCCGGGGTGCACCAGACCCCCAGCGGACGCTTCACATTTGCAATCTCATTGTTCATCCTCAAGCACAAGCCGGTGCCCGAGGCCCCTCGCCGTCACCCATCTGACCTTCCAGCCGCCCGACGCCGAGCGCGGCCCTTCGCCCACCTGCTCCTCGGCTGACGTCACCGTTTCACGTCCATCTCCTCTCCGTTCTGAGGCCCGCCGTAAAGGCGTGTTTGCTTCCACTACGGTCACGTGCAGCGGCGTGGGCCGCCTGAAATGCCTCCCTCACGAGGCGGCGTCAGGTTCATACGAGAAACAGACGCTTGCATCCTCCACGTAACTGGTACGTCTTCGTGTGACGTCATGGAGGTATTTGGGCGATACCAGTAGCTTTTAGATCTTCTAAAGCAGGAGAACCCGCTTCTAAAGCTGATGGGGGCAACGGACGACCTCTCCGGGCCTCAAATGAGTGGACCCCGCCCTCCCTTGGGGGGCACCCTGGTCCCATTGAGTCCCACGTGTCCCCTCTGCAGCCCTCCTGCCCTTGATCCGGAGCCCGCCCAGGTCCCGCTGGGCACCCGACGCCTGCTGCGCGGAGGCTGCACGGGGGCTTCCGGGCCTCGGCCTCCCCGCCACGCCCGGCGGAGCGCACCTGGCCGTGGGGAGGACGAGGGCGGCAGCTCCCGGGCCGGCCCCGCCAGGACACGGCCGCTCGCCCGGGCCCGGATCCTTCTTTCCTGCTTCGCGCTGAAGCCTTTTCCTTAGAAACACAATTTGACCGAAAAGGTTCACACGCGTCAGCTGCCCAGGGAGGGGGCTCTGAAAAGTCTGCGGCGCGAGCTCCTTAAAGTCAGCGCAGGGGCGCGGCCCACGACGTGTCACGCGCTGACATACGGCGCCGTGGCCTAGGACGCCGAGGGAATCACCGCCCCGCGTGCCCGCTGCTACCCGGTCTCCGACGCGAATACGGCCGTGACCTGCCCACGTGCAGATGGGGATTCCGAGACGCTCGGACACTGTGTCCCCGTTACCTTCTACCTGGACGGAGCCACCGGGCCTCGGTCGGGCCGCATTCGCCGGGGCGCCCGCGTCCAGCAGCCGGAGGACCCCCCGCGGGCCTCCACCCGCGCCTGGCGGCCGAGCCCCGGAGATGCTGAGCGTCGGGGCGGCGGGAGCGGCGGGGCCACTGCTCGCCCACTCTCACTGGGGCCTGGGCCTGAGCAGAAGCAAGGGCGGGCGGGCACTGTGGGCCACCAGGCCGAGCCGGGGGCCACCCAGGGCCTCTGGCCGGGGAGGGACGATGGGCCTGCGGGGTCGGGGGGGCAGCTGCAGGGGGGGCGCCCTGGGCACGGGGGCAGGTCAGCCTCCTCATCCTCAACCCACTGGAGTCCACGAGCACCCGCCTCCCCCTCCTGCCCCACCCACCCATCCACTCACCCTTCCTTCTCTCCCCCGCCACCCGCCCATTCACCTCCGTCCTTATATCCACCCTCACCTCGGCTCATCCTCCCTCCGCCCATCTGCTCCCCACGCTCCCATGCTGTTGCCCTTGGGACAACGCCCAAGCTCCCGACTCTCTCACAGGCCTTATCGAGTCAGAGCTTGAGCTACCCTTTACCTCAATTTCCCTCTGTGCCCTTTCTTGCCTGCTGCCCCAACCATAGTAACGTTTGGTCATGCCTCTGCTCTCCTCTGTTCTCTCCTGCCACAGGATCTTTGCACATGCCGTCCCTCCTTCCTGGAAGGCCTTCCCGCTCTCTTTATCGTCTGTCTTTGCTCTTAGCCATCTTTCAGGTTGTGGCTCAGGTGTCATTCCCTCAGGGACCTTTTCCTGACCGGGTCAGGCCCCCCTATTCCTAGCTCCCATAGCCCACGAGTCTCTCATGTAGGGAAGTAATCTCCACTGGGCCCTGAACTCATTCTCAGAGGACTTCTTGCTCATCTGACTGCCATGGCGAGACTGTGAGCTCCTCCCCGAGACGGCGTGGGCCTACCCGATGCTCCGGGCAGCCCCGGGCTCCTTGGCTCTGGCCACAGCAGACCTAGCTGGCCCACAGCCCCCGCTCAGACTGAGCCACGACATGATGTCAGCTCTCCCTCCTTTGCATCTATTAAAGATGCTTTATCTGTGCCAAGTGGCATTTGTGTGAGAATCAACTGCAATAAAAGTTGCTATAAGGAGACGCACGCCGCAGCTGGGGTTTCCTGGCTCAAGGAAAACTGACTCCCCCCTGAGAGGAGCTGATGGGCAGGGGCCGGGGATCGGCCCAGCGCGGGGCTCCCTGTCTTTGGCGACAGCTACTAAGAGCGGGTGGGCCTCTTCGGGGTGGGCCTGCCTGGGCTCCTGTGCTGGGTGGGGGCGGCCTCCCACGGGAGGGTGTGGCTGGCACGAGGGACCCGGCCTTGTGGCCCTGCAAGCAGCCTGCTCAGGCTCCCGGCACCTCCCCGCGGCGGCCACTGACCCGAGCACCACGCAGCACCCTGGTCAGCAGGCATCTGGGGGGAGGAGCGTGAGCATGAAAGGCAGCCGCGGGCGTTCGCGTGGAAGAGCCAGGGGAGGCCAGGCCCGGGGCGGTTCTACCTCGAGGGGGACCCGGGGCACCTCCTCCTGGGCCCCGGCCTGCTCGGGAGCAGGTGCTTCCTTCTGCTCCCTTCTCCCGTGGAGGGGCCCCTGCCTAGTGCTACGACCCCCAGGCTGTCCTCAGCCCTTGGCTTTGCGGCCACAAACGGGCGCCTCCTCCCATCGCCCTGGCCTCCCTGCCCACGCGGCCTGCACCACAGCGAGGGATGCAGGCGTATTGCGGGTGCGCAGCGCGGCCTGTAGCAGGTGCACGGACGTGGTGGGCGTGAGAAACCAGGAGGGGCTTGTCCCTGCTCAGCAAGGAGCCCCTAGCTCACTGAAAACAGCCGCAGCCGGGCCAGGACGAGGACGATGCATCCCCCCAATTCCTCCCCCCACCCCCCGAGAAAGTGCACGGGGAGAAAAGGGACAAAACTAGCAGCCAGCCGAGCCGTTTGCAATCTGAAGGCGCTTTCTGTTCTGCAGCTCGGGGCTCCCTTCTATCACGCTCCGTGGTGCTCCCGGCATGGGCAGCGGGAGAAATGTCCCGGAGCGAGGCCTCAGGTCACAGGCCACGGAACCCCGGACGGTCAACGGCATTCGCCCAAGATGGGGACGAGAGGCAACATCTAAGCAGCACTGTGTCGGTGCCAGGCCCCGAGCTCCGCTCTGCCCGTGGATCCTCCATGGGACGGGCACCACCTGCACGACGGCACACGTGGACGTCGGGGTGCAGGGCTCAGGACTCGAATCCAAGCAGCTGGACTCCCGTGGAAGACGGGAAGCACGGTAGTCGCCAGGGTTAGGAGGGCACGTGCTGCGCCGTCGTGGAGGCCGGGGCCGAGCGGGGCCCTCACCGGGCAGGCTGAACAGTGAGGAGCACTGGAAGTGCCAGGACGGAGGCGGCGAGGAAGACGTCCTCCCGACTCGCCCTCGGCCTCTTTGGGGTCAGCGCTTTGTCTCTCCCACCGCAGGGGGCAGCTCCCGGGGGAACGGGCCAGCCCACGTCCCCCAGGCTCGTCCTTGGCGCACGCCGGGCGTCCAGCTGGGAGCACCCAGGCAGCGCCCTGTGCGTACTCGGCCTCCACAGCCCTCGGGCGTCCCTCCCCAAGTGGCAGCCCTTCCGGCAGGGCGGTCCCTCCTGAGCTGGACGGAGCAGAGCCCGCAGGGGTGGCCAGGGTGCGGATGGCAGGGGGGGCACAGGCTTCCGGAATCTCTACCTGGGCCCTGCATCGTGCAGACCGGGGCCCCCCGGAGCCAGTCACAGCAGCTTTGATACTTCGGTCCAGGGAGTGGTGACGCACGACACGGCAGCCGGGAACTGCCCGCGGGTCCCGTTGCGGGGCGCACAGGGCTCATGTGACAGCCCAGCCCCTCGTTCCGATACCTGCATGGTGCGCTGCGCAGTAGCAGCCACACTGCGGCCCGAGGAGCCCGAGCTGGTCCGGTGCCTCTCAACGCCCCCCGGGAGGGAAGTTTGTCAGCCTTGGAGGAGCAGGAGGGGACCAGCGGGTACAGGGGCCGGGCCGTCGGCCAGCCGGCGCCCTCCCCTGCCCTTCCGCCAGACAGAGGGCAGCTTCCCAGGCCCCGGGGGCGAGCTCCCGGGACGAGCCTGTGACCGTCAGCGAAGCCCGAGCGACAAAGGACAGCACCGTGTTGCTCCCCCTCCGGTGCCGCACAGACGTGTCGGGCCGGGCGGCGTCTCCGGGAAGCTCAGGGGCTCAGGCCGCAGCGGGCCTGGCCCGGTCCACGTGGGCACGGCCCATCAGCGTCGTGTTACAGAAGCACTTGACCTCATTTATCCCCACCGATGCTCGGGGAATCCTTCACATCCGGAGCCTTAGAAGCGTGCGCCCGGCGCCTTTAGCGAGAAGCTCGTCGGTGGGCTCGGCTCCCGGTGACGTTTGGAAAGGCTGGTTCTCCTCTCCCCGCGGGAGCTGCCGCCCGGCTGGGGTCGGGGTCGGGGCCGGGGCCGGGGCCGGCTGTGTGATGGACAGAGGCTGGGCAGCAAGGCGGGCGACAGAAGCCGTGCTCAGTAAACTGTCGTCATTGCAACCCGCAGGGGGGCTGATCTGTCCCTAACTTTGTCCCTTGTGGGGAGAGAGTGGCCACAGAGCCCGCCGGCTAACCACCCAGTGGTGGCGAAGGTCGGTCCCTGTGCTGTGACTTCCCCGAGGGCACAGGATGGGCCGGGGCTCCCAGCAGCTGGCCCAGGACCGACCCCAGAGCAGGAGGACAAAGCCCCGGGTGCCTCTTCCCATCGTCGTCAGCAGCTGCACACTGCCTCCAGGAGGCCTCCTCGGATTGCATCCGCTGGATTAGGGCTACCCCTCTGGGGACTCCCGCCGACGCAGCCCGTGGTGGAGACGCTGCAGAGCGGGGTCCGCGGGTCCCGCTCACGGCCACCACGCCCTGGCCGACGAGGGACGGCGGGCCCCGCGGCCAGTACTCACGTGTGGTGGCGGCCGCCGGAGAAGATGCGGGCATCCCCCCCCCCCGCGCTGAGGCTCAGCCGTTTTCCCTATGAAATCCCTCAACTTTCTCTTTCGGGGATGCTCAGGGGGCCTCGCCCTCTGCTCCCCGGGACACATGTTGCCAGATTTAGCTTCTCTTGCATTACAATCCCTGCATGGGGCTGCTTAGGGGAGGCAATGGTTGGGGTCTTCGCAGGTCCGGGGCGGTGGGAACGCCAGGGGACTGTCACCTGGCCCCGCTGGCCCCGCTGGACGCGTTCCCAGCCCCGCGGAGCTTCTCTCAGGCCACACGGGCACCATTTCCACCAGCTTCGTCGTCCACGGGGCCCCAGATGGGGAGTGAGCGCCTGCACCTTGTCCACTGCCCCCTCCGGCCATGGTTTGCAGTCGCCGTGGCGACACCCAAGGATGCTCCCCTCCGAGGCTCCCTGAGGCCGGCCCGCCCAGGCCTTGGCTGTCATCCTCTTGTTAGTCTCTGAGATACGGGGCCAGGGCTCCGCGGGCGCCAGGGCGGCTCTCGGCAGGGCCCAGGGTGCCTCCCCGGAGCCGGAGCCTTGAGGCTAATTAGAGGGTAACATGCCACAGAGCTGAGCCCCGTCCGTCCCGTCCCTGTCCCCGCAGAGGGGGCCTCCTGCCAACCCACAAGCCATTCAGGTGCAAACTGTTCTTGTGAGGCCGCACTTGGCTCCACCGCGGCGCCCGCCGGCGCCCTTCCCGATGAGAAGGCTTTGAGTGCAAGATGCTCTGTTTTGTTTTGTTTTTTTTCCCTCTCTCTCTCTTTTTTTTTCCTCTAGAAATGGCAATCAGCAACAAAGCGTTCATAAAAAAATAGGTCAGCGTTCAGATTAATTAGGAGCCAGATGCACGAGGACGTGGCTACGGAGGGGCCCGGTCTCCTGCGCTGGCTCTGCTGAGCTAATCCAGCCCGTGTTATTTTTAAGCACAAATATCAAAACGTCTCTTGACAAATGGGACGTGAATTGAATGAGTCTGTGCACACGAACTTTTGGCGCAAACACGTACGTGGCCGTGCTGGGCGCGTAAGGGGCGCAAGAAGGGTTTTCGGGGCTGGCTGGGCAGGAGCTGAAGGACGGGGATCCAGGTCAGTGGCCCCCCGGCCCCCCGCCCGGGCATCACCGAGGTCGCTTGCCTGACCAGCGGGCGGTGGGGGGGGGCACAGCATTGTCTGGGACGCCTCCGGCTCTCTTTGGGGCGCAGAGACCGTGCTGGGGGGGCCGGGGCTGTCACTCTGAAGCGGCCACAGTGTCCACTTGCCCCAGGCACGGAGCGGAGTGTCCCGGGGCCGGGCGGGCCGGGGTCCGTGCTCCCTCTGAGCGCTGGCTTAGCGCTTGGTGCCCCCCAGCCCCGCCGTCCAGCCGGTGCCCTTGCCCGAGGCGCTCGGGAGGGTCTGGCCAGTGAGGGGCACTGACGGGAGCTGGGGGCAGCAGGAGAGTGAGGCCCGGGCACCCGGCGGTGGGGGGGGCGCTCAAGGCTCCCACGGCCACCCCCCTGGGGACTGGCTCCCACCCCTGGCTGGTGCCCTAGCCCTGCCCACACCCGGGGCCCTGCCTGGAAGCGCCGCCTGCCTTGCCAGCACCCGGCCTGGTGAGCGCTGACGACGCTCGTGCCGACCAGCAGCGGCGACGGTCCTTGCTGCTCCCCTGCCCTCGGGGCTGCGGGGACCCTGAGCGGGCTCCAGGGCCACTGTGTCACGCCCCCCGGCGGCTCTGGGCCCCAGGGAGGCTCAGGACTGCACGCTGCTCCCGGCACGGCCCTACGGGGTGGGGGGATCGGTGCCGGCGCCCGAAGCACCACCTCAGGCTTTGTCCCACCCGCAGCCCCAAACCCGGGGGGCCCTGGGCGGCGGGCAGCACGGGGCTTGTAGGACGGCAGGGGTCCCTCCTTGGGATCAAGGCACCGTGGGCGTGTGTGTGGATGAGGGATCTGCTCACGCGCGGCTCCACGCCCAGGGCGGGACGCAGAGGGCCCGCAGCACCACGACTCCCGACACCTTCCCGCGGAGATGGAGGCGGCAGGCGTCCTGCCCACCTTCCGGCCCTTCGAACAACGGGAGCTAGAAGGACACTCAAGGTTCTTTCTGAGACGTGTCTACATGGCTCCTGCCCTGTTCCGGAGCTGGCAAAGGTTTCGGGCTGACAGAGGCCTCAGGGGCCAGCGCACCCCACCCTGGAGGCACCGGGTGGGAGCCAGTTGCTGTGCTCCGAGCCAGCCCACGGGGGGGGGGGTGGAGGAGCCCCAGCCTGGCTGCTGCCCCGATCTGCGGGGACATTGAAGAGCTGCCCCGCGGCTGGCCAGGGCCCAAGGCCCACGTGTGGGAGGTCCTGGGCTCTGTGCCATCAGAGCCCAACAGCCGCGAGGGCCTCCAGATCTTCCAAAAAGGGCACTGTCCACGGACGGGCCCCAGGTGGGGCTGAGTCACCCCAGCACCCCGCTGCGGCCAGCCCAGAGTCGGGCGGTCGGCGCCGTCCAGGCACAGGGGTCAGATGAGCCTTGGCAGGCTCAAGGCGCCAGGGTCCCGGCCAGGGGGCGAGGGACAGTCAAGCAGAGTGAGCTTGCGGCCTCCGTCTCATCAACATCTTCCGCGAACGCGCCCAAGTTCACCCTCAAACGTCTTTTTCACGGGACCGTCCTTGGCCTCCGCTGGAAGGGCACCGCGGGCTCCCTCGGCCGACCACTCGCCCCACCCCCGCCCCCGCCCCCGGCCAGAGCGGGACACGGCGGCCGCACGGACGATAGGGAACACGTCACGGACACCCCCACTCCGAGCGCCCCCGAGGCCCGGATTCCCACCCCACCTCCCAGGTTCCCGTCCACCTTCCAGATGGGGTTTCCTGGCTGGGGCCCAGGGCACGGAGCGGTCGGTCGGGTTTGTGTCCCCAGCGCAGTCCAGCCAGTGGCTCTACAAGCCAACGAGCACTTGCCCAGGAGCCCGACTGTGCTAGGCAGAGGCCGCTCCCTCCCCGCAGACTCCCGCTCCCCTTCCACCAAGGAGAGACCAGACGCGGGGTTGGGGTTGGGGTCGGCTCCGTTCCCGCCTGCCTTGCATCTGTGTTGCACCACGTGACCCAGCTCTGGCCAAAAGGCGAGCGCGCAAGTAACATTTACCCCGTGTGGGCCTGGCTCTTGCTGGACAGCCTGCCTTGCCGTCCCCTACAAGGCCTTTTCTCTGAGACGACGGACCCCCGCCCGAGTGATTCCAGGGGCCCATCTCTCAGGTTTCCAAGAACGACGCGTACTTAGAACCAAACGTACAAGACAGAGGTCAATTCGTCGCACGCAACGCACGCCCTAGAGCATCAGGGCCCCGTTTCCTCGGGAAACTGGATCAAGAAGGGTTGTTTCCGGGGCCACTTGTTGCAGACGGTAGAGTGTGGGTCAGCCTGGGTCCCTGAATGAATTCAGGGAACACAACACCCCCCCCCCAACAGCAGCAGCACGAGATGTGACCCAGAAATAATACATCTGCATTGTGCTGAGCCGCTGGCGCTTCAGGGTTTATCTGTCACGGCAGCCGGTGCTGTCTTGCACTCACACACTCACACGGGGAGAGAAAAGGCCGAGTCAGGTGCGGGAGGTCGCGGCTGTTTGGGAGACGCCCCCCCCCCCGGTCGCAGCTCACCCACCTTCTCCCACAGCCTGGGGGGACGCCTTGTGGGGGGCTGCACGGAGCCTAAGAGGGACGAGGCTGCACAGAGAGGCCCCCCGAGGCCCCTGTGACGGAGCGAGAAACTGGACGGACGGGTCGGGTCTCGACTGTTGGGAGGCCTCAGACTCAGCCGGGGAGATAGGCTGGGGTGGCCGTCGCCTCACGCTCAACAGGAGAGCCCGGGAGCCTGCATCCCGGACGAGCTCTGAACGGCTGGTGGGGGCCTATGCTTGCAGGAGCACGAGGCACAGTTACCCACGTCGCACAGCCCAGCCGTCTGGTGCTGCAAAGCCAGGAGAGCCGGCCTCTCTGGGACTAAGCATCAAACTAGCCAGGGTGGGGGACCGGGAGGAGGCTCAGAAAGGGAGTTCCCGGCCTAAAATCAGACACAGAAGGTGATGGCTGGAGGTGGCCTGAGTCTGAGGCCCACCTTCGCGTGGGCAGAGGGAGTGGGGGAGGCCTTGGGAGGAGGCCCCTCCCCGCAGTAGACCTTGGCTCCCTCCACAAAGCCCCTCCTGCCCGGAGCGGCCCGGCCTGGCAGTCAGCCTGGTCCCCTCCCTGCGCTCTGACCCCCTCTTGCCTGCCCCCCTACGCCCCCAGCCCCTGCAGCTCCCTAGGAGAGCAGGTGCTCGCCTCGGGGTGCCCTCCTGTCCGGGACAAGGCTCCATCCTCTCCCCACCCGCGGAGAGGCCCAGGACCACTGTGGACGCAGCGGGGGGAGCAGAGGCTCCCGGCCAGGCCGGCGCCCGCAGCCTTGCGCGAGGTCTCCACGTTCCTGCCTCAGCCAGCAGACGCACGCCGCCGCCTTCTAGCCAGCTCCTCCCGCCCTGGGCGCTAGTCCTCCGCCCTCTGGGCCCTGACGTCTCCGGGAGAAAACGGGCGGGTCCTCCAAGCTCAAGACAGGGCTCCCACACCGCGGGCACAGCTGCACCCAGGTCGGCACAGGGCGCCCCGGCCGCCTTCATAAGCTCTCGACTCCGGAAACAGCAGGAGGCAAGTGGGCCGCGCTGCGGAAGGCCTGGCCCACGCGCACCCTGGGGCGCCAGCAACCCGCGGCCGAGCCAGGCCACCCCCCTCCAGGGCCCCCCACCTGTACCTGCCCTTACCTGAGCCGCGCCAGTGGCACAGAAGGGCCGCCTGGCCCCGTGGCGGCGATGCTGAGGATGCCGCGGCCGCGACGGTGGTGGTGGCTGTGTGGGCCGCAGAGGCGGCTGCCACCTCCGGGACTCCCGGGCTCCAGGCTGCAGCAGGAGGACTCCCCGGGGGCGGGCTTTTGTCGCTGCGGCCGGGGTCGGAGGTGGCGCGGCCCACGGTGCCGGTGGCTCCCACGGTGTTGGCGTTAGCGGCGCTGGCGGGGACGTGGCGGCGCGGGCCGCTGCTCTGCATGTGCGACACGGCCTCGGCGGCCTGCATGTTGGGCGGCGCGAAGCGTGAGAGCACGCGCAGCAGCGCCTGGGCCTTGTGCTCCTGCGTGTCGTCGTCGCTGTAGTCGGACACGCGGCATTCGTACACGCCCTCGTCCTGCCGCCGCACGGCCGACAGCCGCAGCCGGTGCGAGATGTCATTGCCCTGGACACGCACGGTCTGCAAGAGAGCAGGGGCAGGGTCAGAGGCCGGAAGCGCAGGCGCCCCACGCCCCGCTGCTCCCCCCCCCCCCCCCCCCCGGCCTTGGGCCCCGGGCGCAGCGCTCCAACACCTCCCGGACGCACGTGTGCCCTTGGCCACCCAGTTTCCTTTCATTCCGTGCCTCCCCAGGGGCACGGGGCGCCCAGCCCTGACTGTTCCCAGACGGCCCTACCCGTTTCGTCGTGTCCGAGTCCTCTTAAGTGAAGCACCATGCTGCATCCCCCCGCCCCCCGCTTCTGCCTTGCAGAGCTGCGGAACCTGGGACCCATCCGTCCTCCCTCCCTTCTGCACCTTGGAGCACCTCCTGCGGCTTGGAGCACCTCCTGCGGCTACGACCCGCATGTCCCCCCGGGCCCCAGCCCAGCCCGCACATCTGCACCCTCGCTCCTTTACTCCCGGGCAGTGCCTGAAGGACGGCCGCCCCACTCCCCAGAGCACCCGTCAATAAATACCTGCCCCCCAGCCCTTCGCAGCTAACCCTCTGCCGTCCCGAGGAGGCGGCAGGCGGCGCTGAGGCTGCTGCTGGGTCCCAGGGGCCCCCCGCCTTGCAAGGCGCCTCCGCGGCGGCCTGGAGGACACGCGGACAAGCACCCGCTTCGGAGCCCTCCCCTCCGAACTGAGGCCCGGCGGTCACTTCCACGCTCCAGCTGGGAGAGCCCCGGCGCAAATCCCCGGAGTTCCGAGCCCCGCGACCCCCGCCCACCGCGTTCCCCACACCAGCCTACAGAATCCGGCGCCAGGACCCAAAACCCAGGCCGAGGAGAGGGCTGCGGCGGAGGGCGCCTCGTGGGCGCCGGGCGGCTGCCTGCCTGGGGGTGGGGGTCAGGGGGAGGCCCACGGGTTGGCGGACCGGCCACCGCCTGCTCGGGGGCAGCGCGCTCTAGTCGCTGGGAGATGAGCCCGCAGAGGACGGGACGCGACCGCAGGGGCCTGAGCGCTCCCGCTGGACCGAGGAGAGTTTCACAGGTGAGCACCGGACCGCACGGGGGAAGGAGACTCAAGCCCAAGACCCTTGATTTGCACAAAAGCGAACCGATTCCGCTCGCGGCGACAGATGGCGCCCCGACCCGCCAAGCAGCCAGCCTGCGAGCGCGGCCCTACGAGCGGGCGCCCGGCCTAGGAGGGAGGAGGGTGTGGGGCGCGAAGCGGCCAGAAGGGGTCTCCCGCGGCCCGCGCTGGGCTCCACACTTACGCTGATTTTAGTTGCATCCTTATTTGTCACCTAAAATGCAAAAACGGGGAGAGACACATTAGGCTCTCGGCCTTTAGGCTCCGGGAACTCGGATGCGCCTCCGGCGAGGGGCCTCTATGCGGGCGGACTGGGGCTCGCCAGGGCTCGGGATGCGCCGGGCTGAGGAGCGCGGCATGGAGGACGCGAGGATTTCCTGGAGTTTTACCCGGAAGGAAGGAAGCAGGGCTTGGACTAGCGCGGTGCCTGGCCGAGGAGGGGCCGCCCCGGCACACCTGCCGGCAAGAGAGCAGGCTGGATTGCCACCAGGGTGGGAAAAGGCTCATCTCCCTGCCCCGGAGCGTCCTCATTCCCTGCCGTGCGTCTCTAACCCCCCGTGGAAAGCTGGACGGAGGGCCCGGTGTATCTGGACAGGACGCAGAGGGAGACGTGAGCAGTAACTCTGGGTGGGACCCCGGGGAGAGGTTGGTACCTGTGTGTGCGCGCGTCAGAGTGTATGTGGGACGCGGGCTTAGGAGGCGGACAGACAGTGGGGGCCTCCCCTCCCACCCCGTGGGGGCTGGGGGTGCTCCGGCGGCCTCTGGATCCCGGCCCAGGGAGCTTAACTCCTCGGCCCCGTGCCCTGGGGACGTCCGAGTAGCAGAGGGCAGGGAAGGCCCGGCCCTGGCCCCACGGAGAGGTCTCCCTTCCCGGCCCAGCTCCGAGCGGACTGGGGCCGCCGCGGCCAGCAGGAGCGGGCCAGCTGGGAGAGGGGCTGCTTCTGAGGGGCGAGGCTGCAGTTCCCGAGGTTTTAAGGGAAAAGAGAAGGGACGGGATTGCGAGGACTCGTGCTGCCCTTGAAGGTGCGGTGGGGAAGGGGAGGGTGGGAGACGGGCTGCTCCTTGGCGCGCCCCCCGTGCCCGCCCGGTCACCCCGGCTGTGCGGCCGAGCCCGGGGAGCGCTGCGGGTTACCTTGCCCCGGGCGCCGGGCACGCTGAGCGCCAGCTCGTGCAGCAGCTCCCGGGGCGGCTCCTTGAGGTACCACCACTGGATCTCCAGCGAGTACGAGGTGGCTCCGCTGGCCCGGAAGGCGCAGGGCATCTCGATGTCGTCTCCCTCCCGGACTGTCACATCTTGGGGGACTTCGGTAAATGTCGCTGGGGGCGGGGAAGAGAGAGGCGTGACCGAGTGCGGGCCGGGGGGCCCCCCGCGTGCTCGCCCCCCGCCCCCCTCCCCAGGGCGGCCCGGGCGCGGGCAAAGTTGGGGGGAGCCCGGCCGGCGGGCGCCGCAGGGGCGGGGGCGGGGGCGGGGGCGGGGGCCAGAGCAGCGACCCCGGCGGGGCCCTCGCCCCCCCCCCGCCCGCGACCTCCGGCGCCCCCGCGGGTCCCCAGCTCACCGTGGGCCGCGCAGAGCAGCAGCGCGTGCAGCAGCAGCGGCGGCAGGTGTCGGAGGGCGCCGGGCCGGCTCCGCTGTTCCATCTCCCGGGGCGCGGCTGGGCTCCCCCCGCTCGGGCTAGGGCGCCTCGGAGCCTGCCATGCCCGCGCCCCCCGCCCCGCCCCGCCCCCGCCCCGCCCGGCCGCCGCCAATCAGCCCCGCGCGCTCGCCGCTCGCCCGGGGGCTCGGGGGCTCGGGGGCGCGGGGGGCGCGGGGGCGCGGGGGCCCGAGGGCGGCGGTCGGGTCCGGCCGTCCGGGGGGCGCGGGGCGCGGGGCGCGGGGCGCGGCTCAGGCTGTGCCGGGAGGGCCGCGCGGAGGCCGGGCCGCCCCGGGACCCATGCCCCGCCGGGAGCTGCCGCCGCCCCCGCCCCCGCCCCCGCCCCCGCCCGCCGGTGCCTCCGCCGCCGCGTCCGCAGGGCGACTGGGCGCTCAGCCGCGGCGCGCACACCTGGAGGCAGACCCCGCGCGCGGGCACAGCGGACTGGCGGGGCGGGCCGGAGCCCGGGGGGGCGGGGCGGGGAGGGGAGGGGGGAGGAGGGAGGAGGGAGGGAGGGGAGGAGGAGGGAGGGGAGGGAGGAGGGAGGGGAGAGGAGGAGGGAGGGGAGAGGAGGAGGGAGGGAGGGGGCGGTCAGTGGCTGCGCGCCAGCCGCCTCCACGCGGCACCCCCCGCCCTCCCCGCCCCGCCCCGGAGGGCGCCCCTCCCCTCCCTCCCCCGCCCCTCCCTTCCCTCCCCCTCCCCACCCCGCGGGGGCGCCCGGAGGGACCCGGCTCCGGCTGGAGCGCAGCCCCCCCCTCCCCGCGCAGCCCTGCCCCCGCGCGCCGTCTCCGCAGACCCCCGCCCCCCCCGCCCCGCTCTGGGCCAGGAGCCGCACCGCGCTCGGTCCCGGGCCGGGGTGGGGGGCGGGGGCGGCGCCGGGGCCGCAGTGCCCGAGCGCCCGGCGAGCAGGTGCGGGTGGGGAGCGCAGAGCGGGCCCGCGGGCCGAGGCCGTGAGTGACGGCAGGGGCGGGGCGGGGCGGGGGGGGGGCTGCGCCTGGTCGTGGCCCTGCGTCCCCGGGGGTCCCGCCGCTGCGCAGCCCATGCCCCGCCCCTGCACCCCCGTCCCCGCAGCCTGCACCTCCCCCAGCCTCCCGGAGCCCTGGGCGGGGAGGGGGGGCGCGAGGGGGGGCGGCGTGACCCCCACGGACCGGCCGCGCGTGGCTCCAGCGTGCCCCGGGCTGCAGGGGCGAGTCCGGCCTCGCCGGGGTCTCCCGCGCCTCCTGCCCCGTGGGAGCCCCCAACTGCGGGTTTGGGTTTCTGGGTCGCTAACTTTGCAGGCTCGAACCTCGGGGCCCAGTCCCGGCAGGGGCGAGGGCGAGGCCGCGGCGGGCGGGGCGGAGCCGCTGCTTTCCTTGCTTCACCCGAGTTTCCCCGCAACTGGGAGTGGGAGCCCCTGAGGGCAGGTACCTCCCGGCTGCCGGCCCCGCTCCCCTCAGTCCCTTCCCAGCCCTGCCCTTCCAGCGGGATGCGGGATGCGGGATGCCCCTGGACACTGAGCCCTCTGCCCTGCCTGGCCCCCGCTCTCCGCACCCCCAGCTGTGACCCAGGAGTCATTGCCACCCCTCAGGCCACTGCTGCTCGCCTCGGGAGCCCTTGTGTGCCGAGGTCTGTGGCTGGGAAGGGACGCGTGTGTAGGGACTTCCTCTCCTACAGTTCCCCGGCGGGGACTCCAACCCAGCTGCCTGTCTTTCATCCCCCCAGGACCCTCTTTCATCCCCCCCAGGACCCTCTTTCATCCCCCCAGGACCCTCTTTCCCTTAGAAATCCTACCTCGGGTTGCCGAAAGGAAGACCCCGCTGGCCCCACTGCTGTCCTCGGCTTCTGAAGGGAGGGGGCAGGCTTGCACTGTGCTGCAGAGGCTCAGGCCCTTGATGGGATTCTAGGAAAGCGGATTCCAGGGGCGCCGACAGCAGGCGGGGCTCGGGTGGCGAGAGCTGGCCCGCTGGGGGACGGCAGGTGCCGGAGCGGCAGCCGTGTGCTGCTCTGAGACCAGACCCAAGCCCCAAGCAGAGACGAATGACCGGCCACCGGGGATACGCAGCCGGAGGGCTACACCGCGGCTCCCCCAGAGACCTGAGTGTTCCGACCCTGCAGCACCAGCCGGGGGGGGGGGGGAGGGCAGGTGTATTGGTGTTACCATCAAGGACGGTCACGGCCGTCCTTTCACCTGCTCTTTGGGTACCAGGCGCTGGGTGCACCCTTCCCTGGCGTTAGTCCCCACCAGGACAATCAAGCCACCCTTTCGGCTCCTCTGCAGCGGCTGACAAGGCCCAGCCGGCCGCCCTCTCTGCCGCTCCACTGCGCGGTGCTGGTCGTGGGTTTTCTGTCCTTTCCCTGCTCTCTCTCTGGCCGCCCGGCTTCCTTCCTCCAGCACCACGCCGTGCTCCCGCCCCAGGGCCTTTGCCCCAGCCGCGTCATCTGCCCGGGATGCTCCTTCCCCGTACCTGGCTCACCAAGCGTCCTGTTCCTCTGCTTTTAGCTCAGCAGCCGCCTTCTCAACAAGGCCCCTGGGCCGTCTGCAGGCCCCGGTCCCCAGGACTCCCTCACCCGCTCTCCTCTTCCTCCTTTCCTCGGTACTGACCGCCCTCCAGCAGAGGCTAGGTGATGTCCTCATCTATCCGTACCCCCTGTGCTTCTCGTCCGTGGCTGCAGTCTCCACGAGGCTGGGGCTCCTTGCTGGTTTGTTCACGAGGCTCCCCCGGCGCCTACACCGGGTCTGGCGCAGAGTAAACCCGGTAAGTACTTGGGGGACGAGCGAGAGCGAGAGCAAGCGCTCACCTGACCCGTCACTGCCCTGCGGGGGTGGAGGCCGATTTCACTGCACCTCTGAGTTGCTGTGGCTGAAGCTCAGAGCTCCCGGGTCCCCGGGCCGTGAGCTGGCGAGCGGCAGAGCCCTGCAGCCCAGCTCTGTCTTCGTCTGGGGCCCAAATTCTGAACAAAACACTCAAATGTTTGCGCTCTGGGTGCGGCTCTGATCCCTGCACCCGGAGTGCGTGTGAAGAGCAGCGCCCCTCTGCCCTTGGTTGGGGTGGACGGGACCCTCCCTGAGGCGTCCTCACGGCTGGTTGGGGGGCGCCCGCAGTTCTGTGTCCGGGGACCGTCTGCTCCTTGGTCCCCTGTCGCCGACGCAAAGGCAGCAGGTGCGCCTTTGGGCCCCGTGTCTCTGACCCCAGCTGGGCCAGGCCCCGCTCAGCTCAGCACGTGCCGCGGCCAGGAGTGTTAGTTGTGGCCGGAAGGGGCCGGGAGGGGCACTTTGTCTCCCCCCAACCCCGCAGGGGAGCTGGTGCCTTCTCGCTGCGTCTTGAGTCGCGTCTGGCGGCTCTAAACAGGCGCGTGCGACGGAGCACGTGTGTGGGTTCTCCTGTTCTCAGAAGGAAACGTCTCTCTGCCGACGCAGTCACCCCGCTCACCCCTGCCGCTGTCCCTTGGGCTCCCACAAAGATGCCCCGTTGGGAGGACACGTTGGTCGCGTGAAGTGAGGCTGGTTGCCCACTGACGGACTTTTGAGAGCATTTCGGAGCCGCTGCGGCCCCAGTCCTGACCGTTCATCCGTAGGCAGGGACAGACGACGTCCTTCGGGCTGCAGGGGTTTTCCTCCCGTCTCTCCATTCACGGGCCCCGAGATGCCTGCAGGGTCACTGTGAACTGGGACCGCGGGTGGACGGCCTGTGGCGTGGCCACTAGGCCCTCGGTGTCCCTGAGCCACCCTCCCCGGCCCGCGCTGCCCGTGCTCCTTGTGCTGGGGACGGAGTCGCTGGCCTCTCAGAGGCACTTCAGATTGAAGGGACTGCCCAGCTTTCCCGAAGGCCCCTTCCGTGACAGCCCTAAGTGAATGTCTTTCCTGGAACTCACTTTCAAAATGTATTTATTTTAACGCTCAGGTCCTCTCGGAGTTTTGGTTTCCATGTTCTCTCCTCGGCCGACCTTTCCTGTCTTCCCCGTAGCGCGTGGTACAGCAGCATTGATTCGGGGTAAAGTATTTTGATTTTAAGGTGCAGCCCATCCATAAACTTTTCTATCAATAATCCCGGCGCACTCTGCGTACCCGACAGCCTGAAGGAAAACGCTAGATTTATGGGGGCCTGTGTTTTTGGCCAGTTGAGTCATTCCCTGGGCTTCGCCATCAGGGGATAAAGGCCTGAGGCCTGGGGACCACCCGGGGCAAACGCGAGGTCCGCACCTCCAGATGCAGGGGGCGCGGGGTGGCCCTTGCCGTGCCCTGGACGGTGGGGAGGAGCCGATGACTGGCTCCCTTGGGGGGGACATGGGGGAGGTTCCTGTTGTCCTCTTCCCTTCCCGGAGGATGGCAGTGGGGCTCCAGCCGCTGCATCACGTGTAGACGGGAGGGTCCTCCGGCCACCGGGGAGGCAGGCGGGCCCCGGCCCTGCCCCTGTCCGCGCACTCCCAGAAGCAGGCCTGGCTTTTGCAGCCCCGGGTCTGGCCTGTCCGTGCTGTGCTGGTGTCACTGCGCCGGGTGCCCTGCACCTGGGGCTGTTTGTTTGCTTGTCACAGACAAGATTGATTGGGCTTGCAGGTTGCCTGGAGGGACGCAAGGAGGGGGGCAGAGCCTGCTTCACCTCGAGGCCTATGCGGCCCACCTGCCTGAGAGCCCCGTCTCGGTCGAGCCAGCTCGTACCGGCAGGCGTGGACTCCGTGGCGTGCTGCCCGCGGGGGAGTCCGTAGCCTCCTGCCCGCAGGGAACCTGCATTTCAGCCCAGAAGAGGGCAGAGATACACCTGCAATGAAGAAATCAACCCTAAGCCTGATGCTCTTAGCTGTGTGCAACGTGCAACCCGCCGCCCACACGTGCACGTGCACCTACACGCCCCTCGGTGCACGCTTACCTGCCTACCTGGAGGGAGCCCCGGGGGACAGAGGACGACCCGACGCGGTCAGCCGGGTGGAGACTGGGAGAGGCAGTGGAGGCCCGGGGTCGGCGAGCTGGGCGGCTGGAGGGCAGCAGGCGGCCGGGGCTCCTAAGTGGAGCGTGCGCGGTGGGGCTGGCATGACGGGGCCGGCCGGGGCGCGTGTGGCCTCCTGGCCACGTGGGCCTTTGTGTGCCCGGAGCAGTGGCACTCAGACATGGACAGGACTGCGCCCCGGTCCTGGCCTTGCAGCTTAGTGAGGTCAAGTCGGGTGCGGGTCCCGGGCAGCTTCAGGTTGCTGGGGAGCTGGGCCCCCTCCGGTCCAACCCCTGCATGTGTGGCCCTTTGGCTCGGGCCTGCGAGAGGAACTTGACCGGCTGGGTCAGTGGCCCGAGGTTAGGATGCGTCAGGATCCCAGGGGAGCAGTGGCCCGTGCAGTGGGAGACTTGGGGCCCCGGGGAGCCGGGGAGGGCCAGCAGCAGAGCCCAGGGATGGCGGCGTGAGGTAGGGCTGGGAGCCGGCAGCAGCGGAGGGAGGCCGTGCCCTGTCTGGACTCCGAGAGGGGCCTGTGCCGAGCGCCCCCGTCCCCGCTCTTCCCCCCGCTCTCGAGAGCTGCTGACGACCAACAGCACACTGGGCGCGGGGGCTTCAGGGTGAGCCCCTCGGTGCCCAGGTCTAGGGGCACCTTCCCCGCCCCTCCCTGCGCTGTGGTGCCCTGGAGTTCCCTTGGCCCCCGAGGTCTGCCTGGAAAAGCCCCCGAGCCTCCGTGCCCCAGCTGACGATGGGAATTCGGTTCCTGCCCCCGCGGCTCTGTCCCCGGCGCCTCCGTGAACCCGCCCACGGGCGCTGGGCCGGCCTGGGCAGGAGGGTCTCGGCGCTGCCCGGGCGGCCTGGAGCCGGGGGTCCCCCGTGGGCCTCATTACAGCCCATCTGCGTGGCGTTCGTGGGCTCGTGTGCCAAAGTAAATCTTACAGACCTGTGATGACTTTGTTTTTAGATTTTTAATATTCTCCATACACTTGGGGTTTCATTTCCCACCAGATCTATTAGTTTAATTTAGTAGGGGACGGAGCGTACACTTAACCAAAAATTGCTTTGACGTTATGGGGAATTAAGAGGCCGGGGCCACACGGATCTGCGCAGACCGATGGGTCTGAGATAAGACCCTGTTATTTCCCCCTGTGCCTGCTTCACCTCCGTGGCGAGGCGGGCGATCAGGCCAGGGGTTGGCCTTGGACTCGGGGTCGGGGTCAGGGTCTGGCTCCGGTGCTCCCTCCAGACCACACTGAGGCTGCTGTGGGACGGTCCCAGGGTGGATGCTCCCGGGCCCCAGGCGTCAGTCGGGGCCGAGCAGCCTCGTGCACCCTGGGGATCCCCGGCCTGGGCGCGGTGCTGGAAGCCGGGCGGGTGTTGACCCCGCTCCCCCTCCGGTCACCTCGACCCCTGTGCTGCGGCTCCCGGGGCTCGTGTCCACGAGCTGGCCCATGCACTGTCGTGGGGAGACCCATGCGGTGACTATGGGCCGAGTCCCCGGCGTTTCTGGGCCCCGGGAGCAGCTCAGGACGTGCTGCTCAGGCTGAGCGGACCCCGGGCCTCTTTCCACGCCTGGGTCCGTGCTGCTGCCCATGGCGGCTCCGGGGGCGGGGGGCACAGGCACCCTGGGGCCACGTCTGGGCCCCGCCGCGGTCAGTGGCGTCTGCCCTGGGTGGGGCGGAGGGGCAGGGGACTGGCCGCCTCCAGGGAAGCCCCCTGGGCGCCCGGAGCGGGAGCGCCCCTTCCCCACTTTCCGGTCGGGGCCGCAGGTCTGCGCCTGCCCTTGGCCGGCTTGGGCGTGAGCCCCGCGACCCTCCTGGTGGAGCCTTCCCGCGCGGGGCTACCTGCAGGGACCGCGCTGGCCTGGCCCCTCTGGACCCGGGCACCTCCCGCCTGTGCCGCCGGCGGCTTTCTCAGAGGCCCGTCCATCCGTCTGTCCGTCCTGCTTCCGTCCTGGTCGGTGGCTGCTCCCCGCCCCGGGCCGCCGCGGGGAAAGCCGGGGGTCAGGGGAACACGCGGCGGCGGGTGTGGGTTTGGCCTCGATGACTTCAGGGTCGCTGCACGTCCGGTCCGGGGGCTCGGGGGTCGGCCCGTCGCCCTCGCTTGGCGCACCCGGGCGGATGCAGGGGCCGGGAGGGCCGGGACCCCGGGCAGGGGCTCCCAGGGCGGCCTGAGCACGCTGGCCCCCCCCCACCCTGCTGAGCCAGCCCGGGAGCACCCCCCACCCCCGGCAGCGCCGTGACCTTCACGCGGACTTGCCCCCTTGTCCCTCCTGCCGGTGGACTGGCAGCTGCCAGAGCCGCTGTGTGTGAAATGTCAGCGGTGTAATATCAATTCTGGAGGTTTTATTGCTTCCCCCCCCCCCGTGTTCTGGTGGGATTTTGATCCAATCAAGGCCGATGCCGAGTGACGGTGGATTTGTGTTCCCGTCCCAAGTTGACAAAAGGTCACCCTGCCTGGGAGCGGGGGCTGACTCCTGTCCTGTCCCGGCCCGGCCCTGCGGCGTCGCCTCCCAGGGGGCCGGGGTGGGGTGGGGGCGGCCCCTGCTTCCCCTGGGCCCTGGGCGCCGGGGCTTAAACCTGGGCGGTCGCCAGCCACAAAATGCCCTGGTTTTGCTTGCAAAGTGTCTTTGATGCTCCAGACCTAAATTAATTTTTCACAGTAATGTTTCAAAATGTCATTTTTCCCTTTGCAACAACAAAAACGCGCCGCAGAGCAGGGTGCTCTCGTGGGAAGCGGCGTGAGGCAGGGCAGGGCCCAGGCCCCGGCTGCACCGGCGCCCGGTCCTCCTCGGTCTGGCTCGGCCGCCCACTGTCCCCAGACAGCAGGACACCCCGTCCTGCTCGTGTCGGCCGGGGAGCTGGCACGGGTGGCGGACGGCTGGGACGGTGTGGGTCACGCCTTGGGCTTGCCCTGCGGCACGTTGAGGGGGGTATCCGGAGCTGCGACCCGGCCCGGCAAGCCCCCGAGTCCCCGGTGGAGGGCCAGCCCGACAGACGAGCCGCGGCTCCCTGCTGCGTCCTCGCGGGCCTGCCCCACGGGCTCCGCGGTGCCGCGGGTGCCGAGGCCGGAGGGACGCGGCGGGGCTGCTGGGACCGCAGCTGGGCAGCCTCGGGGAGGCCACGCGGCCAAGCTGAGCGGAGGCAGGGGTGGGCGGCACCTGAGCGCAGGGCGACAGATGGGCGGACGGTGCCTGTGCAGAGACGACACAGCGCCCCCGAGCAGCCCTGCCCACGCCGCACCCCGCACTGGGCCTCGCCGGGCGTCTCCGCACACGTGCAGGGGGGGGGCGTGTGTGCACACGTGAGTGCACAGGTGTACCTGCGTGCAGACGGCCTGCCTCTCCGGGTGCACGCGGGCGCCCGTGCACGGCCAGCATGCAAGGGTGTGAATGGGCCGCACCTGCCCAGCGTGTGCGTGGGGGGCGTGAGCGTGGGGGCGTGAGCGTGGGGGCTGGCGTGCGGTGCAGGAAGGCAGGGGCCACGCCACAGCCAGGCGCTCGCAGGCGGCGAGCAGGAGGCGGGAGACCAGAGACCAGCTCTGCCCCCACCCCCTCCCGGCTTCTCCTCGCCCGATCCCTCCCTCTCCTGCCCCTCCCTCCTCCTCCTCCTCCTCCTCCTCCTCCTCCTCTGTTCCACGCTGCTCATCGCTCTGGGATGGCAAACCCGTGCTGGCTCCTGCCCTGGTGCCCTTGGCCAGTCCCAGTCGTCCTGGCTGCTCCGGGAGGACGAGGGGCTGGGGGTCCGGGCAGGCCCTGTCCACATGCCCCGTACAGCCCCCCATGTGCGCGCCCCATATGCCTGCCTTGTCCATGTGCCCCGTCTGCTTGCCCCGTCCACGTGCCCCATCCACCTGCCCCATCCACCCCTCCCCATCTGCCTACCCCATCTGCCTGCCCCATCCACCCACCCCCGTCTACCATGCCTCTTCTACCCTGTCCCATCCACCTGCCCTGTCCACCTGCCCCATCCACTCCTCCCCGTCTACCTACCCCATCTGCCTGCCCTGTCCACCCACCCCAGCCCATTCACCTACCCTATCTGCCTGCCCCATCCACCCCACCCCATCTGCCCTTCCCCATCCACCCCACCCCGCCCCGTCCACCCCATGCCTCGAGTGCTTCCCGTCCCCGTGTGGCCCCTGTGGCGGGGGCTGCAGTCCCATGTCTCTCTCCTAGGCCTTTGGGGCCCAGGTGGACATGCCAGGCGTGAGGGGCAGTGAGGGGTGCTGGGCAGCAGCAGGACGGGCCCCCCTGCTCTCCCGCCCCACCCGTGTGACCCTGGGCTCGGGGCTCCAGGTGATCCAGCTTCCACGCAGGGTCTAATTTTTCCATGTTGGTCCCACCAGGAGGATAAACGTCCGGGGTCTGGGGGGTACGCCCTGGCCCCCAGGGCCCGTCTGCCGTGTGGGTGGAGCACGCCCGGGTCCCCAGGCCTCGTTCCTCGCCAGCTCCAGCTGCACCCCTACCCCCAGCCAGAGCCCCACGGAGCCCTCGCCCTCTCCCCCGCAGGCCTCCGCTGGAAGCCTGAGCGACCCGGCCAGAGACGGCCTGCGGGGACCCGTGAGCCTCGGTGCTCCTGTGACGTGTGGCACCTGCGGGTGGGGAGGCCGGTCACACGCGGGAGGAGGAGCCGGCCCACGGGTCCTGCAGTGCCTGCCCGGTCCTCTCACCCCCGGCTGCGGAGGGTGAGGGCCTGTCCTGGGCCTTCCTGCGCAGGCGGCGGCCCCCACCTGCCTCCCTGCGCCCCCTGAGGCAGGTCTGGCCCTGTCCGCGTTGTCTGCGGCCCCTCAGCCTGGCCAGTGCGCCCCGTTCCTTCACCGCAGCGGCCCCGGAGAGGTCCCTCGGGGTGTCGATGTTCTCAAGCGGGAGGGACCCCTTGACCCTCGGTGCACCCGGCTCGTGTGGGCGCGCTCTTGCCCCTTCCTGCCCCCGACTCCCCGTGGGCTGGCTGCCTCTGTGCAGCTGCTGGGCGCTGCCGTCTTCGACCCTGGGGCCTGGGCTCTCCCTCCAGCTCCAGACGGGGGTCCTCGGGGTGTGTGGCGTCCACGGGGATGGCGCACAGGAACCTGCCAGCCGGGCCCTGCGAACCTGGCGGTCACGTCCACCTAGTGACCGGCCTGCCCTCCCGGTAGCCCGCCCGGACAGATCCCAGCGCCTTCCGCCCCCTTCGCGCCCACGGACGGGGCGCTTGTGATCCGACCCTCGGGCTGGTTCTCAGGTCATCCGTTCCCTTCACCTCGGCTGCCACCCCGTCCTGCCCGGCCACCTGGGTGACGCCACGGTGTCCCCTGGAAGAGTTGCCGGTGCTCTGCGCTGGGGGCTGGCCCTCGTGGGGTCTCCGCCCGTCCTGAGACGCGGCGACCGTCGGGGTCGGGGTGCCCGGCCAGGCCCGTCAGGGCCCCCGTGTAGCCGTCACTGCCGTGTCCCGTGCGTCCGCTGAGCGCCCAGCTGAGAGTAACCTGCCGTAGACTCTCCTGGAGCCGACGGGCTGAAGGCACCAGTGCCCCGACGCCCTGGACACGGCTCCGGGGTCGCTCCCGTCCTGCAGGTACAGTCTGAGCTCTGCGGCACGACAGCGGGACGGGCGCACGGTGGAGCCGGGCCAGCCCCCCAGGACCCCCCACCCGGGCGCCCCTGGGCTCTCCCAGCTTCCTCTCCGATCCGGGGATTTCCCCTCATAGCAGCTCAAGTCGGGGGGGGGGGAGGCTGTGTAGACGCAGCTACTGGGTGACTCAGTGCAGACTCTAGTGAGCAACTGGGTAATTATTTCCAAAAATATTGACTTGTAATGTGAAGAAAGCTCTTCTCCATGCCACCCGTCAGCAGAAAATTGCCTTTGGTATTAACATTTCATCAACCGCATAATGTGAATTGATGTAAATGCATAATTAGATATAATAGCCTGGGAAAATTCACTCTTATTTATAAAATGGGGCTTGTTAAATTAGAGCGGGAGCTAACGATTTCCATCTCGCTCTTAAAACAGGTCGGAGGCCTGCGCCGGCCTCGCGTTGCCGCAGCCCCGTGTCGGGGGCGCCTGGGTGTGCCCGGGGCCCTGCAGGGGGACCCGGGACAGGCCCCTGGGAGGAGGCGTGGGCGCCACGTGTCCGAAAGGCGGCTCCTTCGGGTCACGAACGTGGTGGTCAACAGGCAAGGAGGCCGCTCCCCGAGGACGGTTTCCTCCGTCAGCCCTTGTTCCTCTAGGAGGATGGGGACCCCCCGCCCTGCACCCCCTGAGCCACCCAAGTCGGGGATGTCGTGGGCGGTGGGGAAGGTGCCGCACACGCAGGTGCCGCCCGTGTGCTCGCCGGGCGCCGAGGGCTCGCGGGGGTGGCGAGAAGAGTCGCCTCGCTGTCCTGTCGCCCGTGATAGTCTTTCCTTCTTGGCCAAGCCCTCCGTACGCCTCTCCCTGCCGACGCCGGACCCCGTGCCGGGTGTCGGGCCCCCAGAGACGGAGAAGATGCGACTTCTGATGGTTTGGAGCTCAGCACTTTGGTGGCAGGGCAGGCATTTAGATGCCTCCTCGCGTTGGTGGCAAGTGACAGAGAATGAATTCACAGGCCCTGGCGCAGACAAGAAAGACGTCTACGGACGCTCGGGAGTCGTGTGGAGGTCAGGCAGGGCTCGATCCAGGGGCTCGGTGAATGGATCCGGGCGCCTGTTGTCTCGGCTTCTCTCCAGGCGCTCATGCACGTCGGCCTCCTTCTCTCCCCTCCTCACACCGCAGCCCCCCGCACCCCCGAGGGGACCTTCATAGGGAAGAGCTCAGTTTTAAGATAACCACCCGCCCCGATGTCCTCGCCTTACAGGGTCTGTGGGCCGATCCCACTGCCCAGCGCCTGAGATCTCGGAGTGACCCAGTCCTGGCCACTGGCACGCGCGGCGCCCGGCCGTGGTAGGAGGCCCAGGGACGCGCAGGGCCCGGGCTGGACGTGACGTCGTGTCACAGTGAGGGGCCCGGCCAGGGTCACCAGGAACGTGTCCGCATGGGGGGGGAGAAGCCCGAGCTGATGCACAGAAAGACGATCTTGTGACGTCCGTCACGCCCTGGGTCGGCCTGGACACTGGAGCACCCCTGCCCCTCGCTTCCGCCCGCGGTCCCCTCCTGGTCTGTCTGGACGCTGCAGGTCCCAGCCTGCTGTCGGGGACGGCCTGGTCCCTCCCTGCTCCTTGCCTGGTGGCCCTGGCTCCCTCCTCGACGCGCCCCTCAGGGCGCTCCCCGCTTCCAGCCCCGGGGCCCACTGCCTGACCCTCTCCCGAGCAGCAGCCGCGCCCTCCTGGGTCGGGGGACCCCCCCTCCCCGGCCCCCGTGCTCTGCCGCCGACCCCTGAAAGGCCTGGTACGCAGGCAGGTGGGGCAGACCGTCCTCCGTCCTCAGCCAGGCCTGGAACCTGCAGGGAAGCCGGGGGACAGGCCTGCCCGGGGCTGCCCAGGGAGTGGGCATGTGCGTGGGGGGGCACCGGCGTCGAGACAGATTTCTTATTTCTCAGGAACGAGGCGAACGGTGAGTGATGAGCCCCGGGACGTGGAGGCGTAAACGGGGGCCTGCCGTGTTCTCGGAGCGCCCATTCTGCGACGGGGCAGGGGGCGGGAGGCCTGTGCTCACCACCCCCCGTGGGAGTGGTTGCCCCGTGCCCCGTGCCCCCGGGCCTGCTGGTCCACCTGCGAGGGTCCTGCAGCAGCGCCACGTGGACCCTCCTGCGTCCTCTAGGCGCCGGGAGCTCAGCCTTCTGGGAACCGTGCGGGGATCCAGGGAAAGCGCTGCAGGTCCCCTTCGCGCGGAGAACAGCGGCAGACGGGGACGGGGAAGGGCCTGCAGGGCTCGGTGCAGAGCCGGCCACGCCTCGCAGGTGCCCGCAGGAGCCCGAGCCGCCCTCCCCATCGCCCACCCGGCTCACTCCCGCCCCCGGCACGGAGGGGACCCTGGCCACGGAGGGGACCCCGGGCAGGGGCGTTGTGCGCCCTGCCCAGGCCTCCCCTGGCCCCTGTCTTCCTCCTCCTCCTCCCCTCCCCCGGGGACACAGGTCCCCTTTTCATGTGGGAAGAAAGCTGCCCGCTTGTCTGCGGGAACAGCTGGGCCTTGTCCCCTCAGCTGTGGCTGAGCGCCGTCGCGGCTGCACAATTCCGGCTGTGTCCCGGGGAGCCAGGGGCCAGCGGAAGCGCCTTGGCCCTGGCCCAGGAGCTGCGGGGGGCATGGCCAGGGCTGGAGGCGCGGGGAGAGGGGAGCCCGTGGCTGGGGGCGTCTGTGTTCTCCCGCAGCCCCTCCTGGGGCCCGCACGGGGCAGCTGAGGGCCTGCTCCTCCTCGCTGGGGCGGGCGGCAGAGGAAAGCAGCCCCGGGGTCGCCCCCTTGGGCCCCTCCTCTGAGCTCAAGGAGCCCCCGGGCTGGGAGCTGCTCCGCGGGGCAGAAAGGAGGAGACCACGGGGTCGGGGCGGCTTCCCTGCCCGGCCGCCCCGGGGGCACTTGCTCCTGGCCCAGGGGCCGCACCGTGGATGCCCCAGGGCCCCGCCACTGACCTGCTGTGAGCCCCTGTGCGGGCAGGGCCCCCGGTGGCCCCAGCTGCGGCCCGGAGGCCCCTCTCGGAGGCGGGTGGGAGGCTGCTCCTGCACCCGCGCTCCCAAGCACCGCCTCACCCCCTCCGAGGGCAGCGGGCGCTGGTCGTGTCCCCGCGGTGCAGCCGGAGATGCCCGAGGCTCGGGGGCTCAGGTAACGTGCCCGAGGCCCCAGGTCTTTGTCCCTCGGGAGCCCGGGCTCCGAACCAACAGGCTGCCCGCGCTCTGCTCCGGCTGCCGCTTCTGTTTGTTCAGACGACAGCCCCGTACCGAGTCCCCACCTGCCCTTACTCGTGGGCTTAATTCCACGAGGGGAGCCGGTACCGACGTGCGCCCACGAAGGGAGAGACCAGAGCGTCCGGAGCCGAGCGCCGAGCGCTGCGCAGAGGGTCTGACGACAGGGGTGACGCCCGGGCCTGGCGGGCCGGGGAAGGTGCGCGGAGGACCTGCCCTCGAAGGACGAGATGGGGACAAGCTCCGTCCCAGGAGCCGGAGGAAGCAGGCTGGGCAGCCGGGTGGGCGGGCGGGCAAGGCCCCGGGCGGCGGGGGGGCGGGCGTGGAGGGGAGCACAGGGCCCTCCCGGGATCCAGGGCGCGCCGGCCCGAGGCACCAGGCTCCCTTCCTGGGCGTTGGGTCCACAGCGAGCCCCTGCTGTCCAGGGACCGAAGTGACAGGTGAGTCTTGGTGACAGGCTCCCCCGTCGTCCAGCGACGGCCGCAGGCCGGGGCGCCCGGAGAGCAGAGCCCGTCTGCGGTGGGGGTGGGTCCTCGGTGGCCGGGGCGGGACGAGGCCCCGGGGTGTCCGAGGGGAGCTGCGCTGGGAGTCAGGCTGCTGGGCCGGCCTTCGGGGAGGAGCGGGGTCTGGAGTCCGGGGGGGGCTGTAGGGCTGTGAGTGGCCAGGTGGGGGGCTCCCGGAGTGGACTCCGAGCGCCCGAGCGTGGCACCGGGTGGGGCCACGGACCTTCGGGTGGCTCGGCCCGAGCTTGGCCCCACGCGCCCGCTGCCTGGTAGGGTGGATGCCCTCGGGCCCCGGGGGAGCGGAGGGAAGCCTGCTTGATTTCAGAAGGGACCCAATTAGGAACAGATGCCTTTTCTGGCGATTAATAGGCGGTTGGGGAACGACGGGGCTTGTTTCTAAGGGAGCCCACGGCCCACTGGCGGCTGCTGTCATCGCAATGTCTCACGTCACAGCCGCGTCACGTGGCTGCGGGGAGTCCCCGGCCTCCGCTGGGCTCCCAGGCCGGGTTCGAGTCCTGCGCTTCCCCAGACCGTGGTTCCTCCGCGTGGGGGCCCAGAGCCCAGGTTCCGACCTCGGGTCGGGGGCGGGAGGCCCGGGGCTCGCCCCGCGCAGCCCGGGTCGCCCTTTTCCTCTTCACCATACGAGCCTGGGGGTTGGCTTCTAGGCAAACGGACGTAAACCACCGAGGAAGCCCTTAGCGGCGTGATCCACGATCACAGTTGCTGAAAATTAAAATGCCCCGTTCCTGTGTGCGCGTGCGTGTCTTCTCTCTCCGCTGCGATTTCAAGACTAACACGGCTTAGCTCGTTAAAAAAGACTGGTGAGGAACGTGGCTTTTCTTTAAAAACAAAAAAAAAAACCAAAAAAGTCCCTTTATATTTTGCTGTGATGTGTCTGAATACTGTGCAGTTAGTCGCGACGCGGACGGGACATCGGTGTGACTCCACTTAACCAGGCGGATTGTTCTGTGCCCTCCTGCCCCGGCACAGGCCCCGCAGGGGTTCACTCCTTCCTGGCACAAGGCCTCATGCCCACGAGAGGCCGGCGGAAGCCCAGCGCAGGGCACCCTGCAGCCCTCGGGGCCCCTTGGTCATTCGGAGGGAGGCCGGGGCTGGGCCCCTGGGACCAGGCCCTGGTGGGGTCCCCTGTGTCTGGGCCCTTGGGGCGGCTGTCAGCCCCTGGTGTGGGGGCGGAGGGAGGAGGTGGGACGGGTGGGCTGGTGTGGGCGCAGGCCGACCACCAGGGCAGGTCCGGGGGGCTGGGAGCACAGGGCTGTGGGGACGGGCCCGCAGGGCAATGGTGATGAGGGCGACCGAGGGCTGGCCTGGGTCTCCCGGGCACACACCTGCTGCTGTGGGGCCGGTGTCAGGGCCTTGGGGGGGCAGGCTGTCCTGCGGAGGCCGTAGCAGGGGGGCTGCTGGGAGGGCTCAGGGGGCCTCGGCGAGGGCGGGGGCATCGTGCTCAGGGCACCCGGATGCCCTGCTGCAGGCCCTGGAGGCTCCCTGCATGGCCAACCCGTGGGCACGGCTGTACTGCCGCAGGGACGTGGGGAGACCCTGGCGCTGGGGTGTCTATGGGGAGGGGGGAGGGAGGAGGGGCCCGGGGAGCCTCCCCCCAGGACACCCGCTGCCCTAGGTCCCTGAGGCCCCCAGGTCCCCCCAGCACATCCGCTGCCCCAGGTCCCCAATTCCCACCCCCTGCACACCGGCCACCCCAGGTCCCCGAGTTCCCCCCAGCACGCTCACCACCCCAGGTCCCAAGCCCCCCTGCAGCCTGCCCACTGCCCCAGGTCCCCAAGCCCCCCCAGCACACCCGCCACCCCAGGTCCCCAAGGCCCCCAGGTCCCCCCATCCTGCCTCCCACCTGAGGTCCCCGAGCCCCCACAGCCCGCGTCAACCGCCTGCCCACCTCTCAGAGGCTGCGGTCTCCGCGCTCCTGGCGGCCGCCCTCTCCGTCCCCACCTGGCTGGGGCCCCTGCAGGCTACGGCGCCTTGGCTTGTCCCCGGGTCCACGCGGCTCAGGGAGGGCGTCCCCCCCACCATCCGGCCCGGGCCGCGCTGCCGTGAGGCGCTCGCACGTGGTTGCAGGCTTGAAAGGAAGAGCGCTCCACGAGGCCGGTCGCATGTCGCATCCCCGGGGAGCCGCCGCCCTCACTCCTCTCCACCGCGAGGGCACCTCTGCCCTTGCCCCCCGCAGTCGGCTGGCGGCGGCCCTCCGCGGTCCCGAACCTCCGGTGTCTCCCGGGGTCGGCCGGCCTGGGTCGGCCCCTGCTCCTCCGCCCGCCCCGGTCACGCAGGACCAACGTGGAGCGCCTGAAAACATCCGAGACAGCTTGATGGGCGGCCTCGCCACGCGCTTGACGACGAGCGACAGGTGCGGCCGTCGTGAAGAAGGCACCGCTTGTCCCGCGATGGGAGGACTCGGAGGACGCCGCGCTGTCCCCGTGTCCCCGTGTCCCCGTGTGACCTTCCTGCCCCTCCTTGCGCCTGATGTTTTGGCACCTGGTGTTTCAGTAGCTTCAGCACAAGAGGCGACGCCTGACCCGCGTCTACGCAGCGGCTCCCGGGCCGGAGCTGTGGGGAGGCTCTGTGACCCGGTGCGAGCCACTTCCCCTGCCTGGGCCTCGGGTGCCGCGTGGCCGAGCTGGGCTGCGTGATCCCTTTCCTCCCTATATCCCCGGGGCCTGGACATCTGATTTATTTAAATTTTTAAAAAAGGATTTTATTTATTTATTCATGAGACACATGACCCAGCGCCCTCAGCGGCAGCAGCCTCGGGCCTGAGCGCACGCAGTCGGGGGCTTTCCGCCGTGTGCCGACCGCTTTACTGGGCGACGAGCGCTGGGAATAGGATGCACAATGGGACTGAGCCTCGCAGGGAAACATCTGTAGGACACAGGGAATCCCGAATTCCAGCTAAAGGGCCTTTGGAGGCTGCTTGCAGGTGCAGGTAATGGAAGACCGCCCTATGCGTGGACGCACAGGGCAACTCTGACTCAGTAACCAAAAGGTTAAGCTTCAGGCACGGCTTGATCCAGGGCTCCAACGCCTCTATTTCCACGTGTCGGTCTGCTTCTCTTTGAGGTCAGCCCCCCGTGGGATGCTCCTGGCATCCATAGGTTGTGGCCTGAACCAGCTGAGAAGCCCGGGCAACGAGAGCCGCTGCCATCCCCAGGGCTTGTGGCTAAGGTCTCAGGCGTGAGTGCCATCTACCAACCGGAGTCATGTGTTTGTGTCTGAATGCTTCCTCCCCCCCCTCCTTTTTTTTTTCTCTCTTTCTTCCCTTTAAGGATACCAAATTTATTGATTTCATGAAAGACGTGTTCTCATACACATTCAAGCAAACGACAGAAGCAGCAAAGGGGGGAAAAAAAAGCAAAGCGAAAGGTGTCGTTTGTTCCAGACAAATCTCTAGGGACACCGACGGGCCCATAAATAGAAGCGGTTTGACAAGCATGGGCTTATTCCACACAGCATTCACGAATAAAATTGTCATATTGTGCTTTTGGATTTAACAGCAGCAGCAGGAAGGGGACAGGGAAGTGTCCCTCTGAAAAGCGTCCCGAGGATCCAAAAAAAAAAAAAAAACGATTATGAAAAACAACGTGCGCGGAGAGTCGTTTTAAGGATGTCTCAACTCTCGACGGCCTCAACTGGCTCCGACCGATGCGGTTAGCGGGGTTTGCTTCTTTCTTCAGGATGCTTGTCTGTTCCGCCCGCTACATCGTTCCTCTACCTTGCCCACATTGGTAATGTTTGGATGCTCTTCTCCCGGCTTTTTTTTTTTTCCACTTTATTTTTTTTTGATTATTTTTATTTTTTTATTTTTTATTTTTATTTTTTATTTTTTTTATTTTTTATTTTTTATTTATTTTTAATTTATTTTTTTAATTTTTTTCCACTTTATTTTTTTATTATTTTTATTTTTTTATTTTTATTTTTAATTTTTTTTAATTTTGTATTTTTTATTTTTATTTATTTATATTTATTATTTATTTATTTATTTATTTATTTTTATTAATTTTTTATTTTTTTCCACTTTACCATATTCAGCGATTGTCATTCTTTTTTTTTTTTTTTATTTAGAAGGCTTGTTTTTTTTTGTTTTTTTTGTTTTTTGTTTTTTTTTTTTTTTGGTATTTTAATGTTTGGTTTTATTGCAAAATAGCTCTTTTTTCTTTCCGAGGATCATGGTTGTGTGTTGCCTGCGTCCTTCATGCGGCAGATTGCCCGGCTGCCGGGTTTTAGATCCCGAGGGCAGCCCGAGTCATGCAGGTTTTGCCCTCCAGGCTGCCTCCCCGCAGGCTTTGCTTACTTAGAAAGTAAGGACTGAGGACCCCACGCCCCGACCTCGCCATTTCCCCGCAAGGCGCTCATGGTGCCAGCTTCCTTTTCCTTTTGTTACTCTTCGCCTGGGTTCCACGGTCAGTTGGACCTTAAAGAAGAGGCGGTGTTCCCTGGGTTCCTTCGTGTTCCCCGACCACGTTTTCCCGGAGTCTTTTCGCTCCGATGCCCAGTGGCACGGCCCTAACATTTTAGGTCCACACTTTCCCCGCAAGTGTGTGGACATTTCTCTTTCACCCACTGCTTTGAAAACTATCCAGGAAAAGACTAAACCGGGCATGACTTCACGCACCTCTCTCCCCCGCCCGGAAAGTCCGTTTCTTTTTCCTCTGTGGATGCGAGATGAATTATTTTCTTCGTTAACCATGGTGTTTCTTGACAGCTATCATTTCAAATAAATAAAATTTAAAAAAATGCATTTATTCATTCATGAGAGACAGAGAGAGAGAGAGGCAGAGACCCAGGCGGAGGGAGAAGCAGGCTCCATGCAGGGAGCCCGACGCGGGACTCGATCTCAGGACCCCAGGGTCACGACCTGGGCCGAAGGCAGATGCTCAGCCGTTGAGCCCCCATGGGCGTCCCTCATTTCAAATAATTTGTTCCTAAAGACGCTGGTGCCCTTTGGATGGAAATATGAAATACTTCACCTTGAGGAAAATTTCCTGTGTGCCCTGGGACACCAGGGGTCCGCAAGTCGGCCCTTCCCGTGCTGCCGGGAGACTAACCTAACCCCGAGCCTTCAGCAAGCCCACGGCGCGGCCTAGGGAGGTGCCCGTTGAGGGTGGGCCGCTGTCCCCCTGGAGCCAATGCGCTCAGAACGGAGATAACGCAGGAGAGCGGGATCCCGCCCCCCCCCGGGCGGGGGTGGCCTCAGGGCTTTGCAGAGACCTAGGGGAGGGCTCTCCACGGAGAGCGGAGCTGGAGTCTGGCTCCGTCCCATCTAGACCTCGGGGCAAGGGACGGTTTCCGCCTTCATCTGTGTCACACGGATGGGGACTCGAGGGCCCAATCTCCGTGTGCAAAGTGTCGCCAAAGGAGACGGAGCGGAGGTGAGAACCCTCTAACCAGTGGGTGGACTTGCTGGATGCAGGACTTTGGGCTGGTTCCGTCCCCTCTCGGGGCCTCAGTTTCCCCAAGGAGCCTCCGCGGCCAGTGGCTGTCCAGGGGCACTTGCGGCCCGGAGGTCCTGCGCAGGTGGACGGTGGACGGCCACGGTGAGGGCGGCGGGCGGAGCTTACCGTGAACCTTTTCCTTTAAGAGTAACATTTGCTTTTAAGTAGGTTGCGCTTCCTGCGGGCCCGGCTCGGTGGCCTCCCTCTCTGCTTAGAAAGCAAACCCTTTCTTCAAAGCTAAGCTTCCTCCTAGGCCCACGGGATTAGCGCACACTCCGGATTAATGGTGTCCAAATTAATGCGATTCATCCTCCTGGCTTTCAAAAGCTGTGCTCTATTTGTGCAGCTACGGGTTTGTTTCTTTTTTTTGAATTTTTTTTTTTTTAAATTTCTGGACCAAAATTTAGGACACCCGGACCAACGAAAGAGACTTTTCGCCCCCGAGGCTGGTGCTCCCCAGGCTTCACGAAGGAGAGGAGGACAACAGATGCCGTGCGCCGTCCGGCGCCGCTGGATGCCCTACCCTTGCAGCTGCGTGTGAACCAAACAAAAAGCCGCCGATGAGGGATCCCTGGGTGGCGCAGTGGTTTGGCGCCTGCCTTTGGCCCAGGGTGCGATCCTGGAGACCCGGGATCGAGTCCCGCGTCGGGCTCCCGGTGCATGGAGCCTGCTTCTCCCTCTGCCTGTGTCTCTGCCTCTCTCTCTCTCTCTCTCTGTGACTATCATAAATAAATAAAAAAATTAAAAAAAAAAAAGCCGCCGATGAGCCCAAACCACCGAGTCTTTCCTGGTGCGTTTAGCGGGAGCCGGAGGAGAACGCCGGCGGCCGTCGTTGGCCTCTGCTCGTCAGCAGGCAGCTGGCGCCCACTGAAGGGGTAGGGCCTTCGGTTCGGCCTCCACCGTCTGGGCTCCAGCAGCACCCGGGAGGGCTCCCAGCTGCCCCGGTTCCCCCGAGGCACGTGCACCCCCCCCCCCCCCGCAGTCCTCGGGGAAACCGCTCCCGCTCGTGGCGCAGTTTAGCCCTAAACGATTCCGTCGTTACATCCGTGAGTGCGATCCTACAGGGCCCGACTCTAATCACAGCCCACGGTCCCTTCCAGGAGCTTTCGGAGAAAGAATCCGCAGTGAAATGGGGGCTCGTCGGGCGGCAGGAGCGTCCCACACGCCCGGGCACCCACAGCTGCGTCCACCTCGGAATCCACACGCCGTCTCGCTCTCCTAGGAAGGGGAGCGAAGGGCCCAGTCCCCAGAAGCCACCCCTCGGGGACGGCCCGACGTGGATCCCCAAGCGGCTTCCGGAAGTTTCTGTCCTCCCAGTAACTTTGCTCGGCTCCGAGTGGCTCGGTATGCGTGTTTTCAAGGTAGTTTCAGGTGAATGTTGTGATTGATTCTATAAAGGTGAGTTATGATCACGTAGGGAAATGTATGGGGCATGCAGGTAACCATCGCCGTGGGCCCGGGGCAGATCGTGGGAGCCCGGAGTGACCCGGGAAGGTCTGCAGGTGGGGACGGAGGGTCTAGGACTGGACTAGTGGACGGGCTACGTCGTGTCTTTCCTTCCCTCCTCCCACCCCACTTGCCCTCCTTCCTCATCTCGTCGCGTCTTATTTTTCGGGCCTTGTTCGTGGATAGAGGTGGAATTTTTCCAGTTGGGCCAAAAGTTCTATAGGGTTTGTTTTTAGACTCGCTTTACGGGGCCAACGTAATAGTAGGCTTCCTGGCGGGTCCTGGGAGCCCTGATTTCCGGCGTCTGCCCCCCTGGGGTCCGTACGTCGCTGGGAGACGCCACCATCACACAGGCTGAAGCTCCAAGAGGAGCGTCTCCTTCTTCAATCACTCGTGCCTGTGGCCACAGGTGCAAGGACGTCAGCCTGTGCCGCTCGCGAGGCCGTGGCTAGCGTGAGGGTGAGGTGTGCGTGCCCCACGTCGTGTTTTCTCAGAGCCCCCCCTTTTGTGCTTTTTGTACGACCTGACTCAGAATTTCTGCCCTTGAGATGCCCGGGTGGCTCAGCGGTGGAGCGTCCGCCTTCGGCCCAGGGCACGACCCCGGGGTCCCGAGATCGAGTCCCGCGTCGGGCTCCCTGCACGGAGCCTGCTTCTCCCTCTGCCTGTGTCTCTGCCCCTCTCTGTGTGTCTCTCATGAATAAATAAGTAAATCTCAAAAAAAAAAAAAAGAAAAAAAGAATTTCTACCCTCATCATGGCCTTTTCCATTCACGGGCATTTGGGGAAAAAAAAAACAGAATTTTAATATTCAATCGTTACCAATTACTGGTGTGAATTCACCTGACCATCCTCCTCCGCCTCAGTCCACGTCTCAGTTAACATGTGTCGCTTACGCACGGCCACGGGCGGATGGCATTTCCCGTCCTGAAGCTGGAGGCCGCGAGCAGGGGTGGGGATGGGCCAGTCCGGGGTCAGGTTTGCCAGGGTCTCGCCGGTCAGATTTACTCGCTGGGTCTTTCTGAATGCGGGTTGCCGGTGTCCATTCACCGGCTCCGGTCTGGCCCTGGCGCTCCAGTGCTCCGCCCATTTCCCGGTTTACGGAGAAGAGAGTTTTCATCTAAGGCCGCGTCCCACGGTGTTTATTCCAACAGATTCTGACATTAAAATGGTCTACGAAAGCATCTATATCACGTTATTTTGTGCAAACGGCCCTTGTGCAAACAGTGGGAACCCAGTCGCCCCTCCTTCGGCTAAGACGGAGGCGGTTCCTTCCTCCGACATTGTCATGCTGCACGTGACCTGCTTTTTTCTAACGCGTTTATTTATTTATTTTTTTCCCTTTTTTTTTTCCTTTTTTTTTTTTTCTAATGTGTTTAGTTGAAAATCTGGTTTGCTGCTTTTATTTCTCGTTCGGCGATGAAATCCACCAAGGCTATTAATTTTCCTCTGTGCGTACTTTTGGATGAACCCCCTAAGCTTTGATACGGGGATGTGAACGCTCCATTTTTTTTCTTTTCTAAATAGCACGAAACTCTCTGTCTGACCCGAGGATTTTGTGGGACAGCTTTAAATTCAGAGTTTGGAAAGCTCCAAGGGATTTAGGTTCACGTTTTTATTATTCACTTCTGGGCGTGTTGTATCGTGATGAGAAGATTGTGGCCTGTATAAATCTGCAGCATTTTGGAAATTAGAGGTTCCTTCGGTCAAAGGTATTTATTTTCGTGAGCCTATCACGGGCCCCGGAAGAGTGCGTGTATTTCCTATGGGAAATGGAATTTATTCATGTGTAGTCAGGTTTTCTTCGTTTTTGTTCATTTTGCTTCGTGCTAACGTGTTCTGTCCCGGGCTGACCGGGGGCCTGGGTGGTCCTCCGGGTCCTGGGAGCCGCTGGACTGGCTGGGACTACGGGCCTGTCCATCCTCCTTCCTTGTTAGAATCTGCAAAGTGGGGCTGGACACCCGTCCGGCTTCCTCGGGGTCGGTGCCCTGGCGGCTGAGGATAGACCTTGGGGAAGGTCTGGGTGCCACTGAGAGGCCGTGGGCAGAGAGGCTGCCTGCACCCGTGCGCGGCGTCCATCCCGGCCTCGGCCTCCCGGCTCCCGAGCGCTCTCCGAGGATGGCCTCTTCCTCCCCGGAGGTGGGCGGGGGGGTGGGTGGACTGGCTCTCTGCAGGTTCCCTGAGACCGGAAGGCCTGTTCCTAGGGTGCAGTGGGGAAGATGGGCTGCAGGGAATTATCCTAGTACATTTTTATTTTTTATTTTTATTTTTTAAATTTTTTATTTATTTATGATAGAGAGAGAGAGAGAGAGAGAGGCAGAGACACAGGCAGAGGGAGAAGCAGGCTCCACGCAGGGAGACTGATGTGGGACCTGATCCCGGGTCTCCAGGATCGCGCCCTGGGCCAAAGGCAGGCGCCAAACCGCTGCGCCACCCAGGGATCCCTATCCTAGTACATTTTTAACACGCACTTTGTCTTTTTCCTGGTTTTCAAGCCGTTCCCACAAACCTGCCCTGATGCCAGGCTCTGTCCGTGCGCCTCTGCGGGTCACTCTGGCCCACGGTCCTTGTTCCGGGCCTTCCTGGAACAGTAAATCCGAGCCGTGACAGGAGGTCAGTCCCCGCTTTCCCCCGGAGGCTCGACAGCACCTGGAGAACGTGGCTCAGAGACCTGTTTGAGGGGAGACCCGGGAGGGGGCGGGGCGGGGGCAGAGGCGGCAGGTGCACAGGGAGCGGGCGGGCTACTGCCGGGGCCCGAGCGGTGGCTCCCAGAGCGCCCGTCGCCGAGCTTCATGCACCGGCTCCCACCCCGCGGGGCAGGGCCGCCTCCGGGAGCCCCTGCCCCTGTGGCCCGGCACCCACGCGGGGAGACCTCGTCCTCTAGCCCCGGAAGGAAGCTCCGGCGCAGAGAGGAGGGACTACGGGCCGCCGGGTGTCGGCCTGCGTGGACCCACCCGCCGGGAGCTCCCGATGGCCGGAAGGGCTGCAGAGGCGCGAGCGATGCTGCCCCCAGCTGCCTGGGCCCGTGGGCGTAGGCGTCTGTCGGCCACGGTGAGGCCGCTGCCTTCTGTTACTGTGATGCAGGCGCGATGGCTGCGTGACACCGGCCAGCCCGTGGGCCAGACGGCAGCCTGGGCCCAAAGCCAAGCCGTGCGCGTGCTTCCTTGGGTTCAGGGGGATACGCAGCCTCTGCTGTTTGTTAAAAACGTGAGCGCTTTCGTACAAAGACTGGGAGCTCCAGTTTTCCCTGGAATAGCGGAAACCTTGCCTCCGCGGCCCTGCCCCGGGTCGCTTCTGTCCCCGGGAAGAGCCGCTGTGTGTCGTGTGGCCCCGCCGCTCGGCTGCCGGGAGCACGCGATCCCTTCAGGGCAGGACACGCTCTCCAGGCTGCTGCCCCCGTCACCCTGTCACCCGGGGGCCACGCTCACGGTCATCCTGCCCCCGCGGGACTGAGAGCTGGGGGCGAAGCTGGGCCCGGGTCAGGAAGCCCTGATGGCCCGGGGGGAGCGGCGTCCGCTGAGAGCGGGGAGCTGGTGGCGTCCCCCAGGGTGGACGCTGTCGGCGGGTTGGGGTCCAGGAGAGGAGCCGGGAGCCTGGCCAGGGTCCTCCCGTCCCTCCGGGGCTCGGCTGGGAGGCCGCCGTGCAGACGCCTACGGGCCTTCCCGGAGCCAGCTCCGGCCTTGGGAATCGCCGCCCCGTGGGCTGCCGCCTGCCTAGGCCTCCGAGGGCTCCCGGTGGCCGCTAAGGACTGTGGGTTTTTCCTGATTGAGGTTAAAAATGACTAGTTTGGAGCTTGGCTGCGACAGATCCTGCGCGGAGAGCGGAGTTGAGAGCCATGGGAGAGACTGATGGGACAGCGCAGGGAGTGTTCCCTCATTCCCACTGCTCGAGCTCTTTCCAAGCCGCCCGAGTGTCTCCTACGGTAGCGTCAGGGGGACGGGCACGGGCGGAGGGTGGGCGGAGGGTGGGCTCTTCCATATGGGGCCCCTGGAGGGTGGCAGGCCTGGCGTCAGGCCGGGAAGGCTCAGACTCGCATCTCCAAATAGGCCCTCCCGGCCGCTCCACTTGGGGCTGCTCTCCTGACGTGGCCTCGGGGTCCTGGGATCGGCCCCGCCCCAATCCCAAACCCTTTACCTCCTTAGCCTTTCACTAGTGCCTTGTGTTCCACCGTGAGGGTCCCGGGTGTTGACTCCACCTTGCGAGTTGGCCGGGCCGCCCCTTCCGAGGTAGCTTCTCCGACTCGCAGCCGTTCGACTCCGAAGTGGAACCCAGGCAG
This sequence comes from Nyctereutes procyonoides, assembly GCF_905146905.1. NCBI lineage: Eukaryota > Metazoa > Chordata > Mammalia > Carnivora > Canidae > Nyctereutes > Nyctereutes procyonoides. The sequence continues at coordinate 88,001,951 of NW_026575146.1, forward strand.
AGCTTTCCCGGAGTCGTTCTGAGAAATAAACGCGGAAGCCCCTGGGGACGGACTCCAAGTCGTTGAGCACGAGGCCCGCGTGACGCACACGGTTCGTGCCCCTGCTGGGGGACATGGGGGGTCACAGCCGTGTGCCGAGGGCGTCGGGTGGACCTTTCCCAGTGATAACTCGGCTGTGGGGACCGTGACCTTGGTTTCCAGGAATGGTTCTGGGACTGTCGGCGAGAACAAGAGAGCTGGCCTTTATCTCTCGTCGCAGGCCCGGTCCCCTGGGAGGCTGGCAGAGGGATGGCGACTCCTGGAGCCCCCACCCGCCCGAGGCCCAGGGGGTGGCCCTGAGAGCGAAATTCAAATTCGGTGGTGCCCTTATCAGTTCCCCCCAGAAAGCTGACGTGGAGAACTTGCTCCGGGAGCCGGGCCCGACGTCCACACGCCAGCGTCCCTCCCACGATCCAGACTTCCAAGCCACACCAGCTTGGCAAGGTGTTGGCCAGGCTGCTTTTATTTTTTTTTAAATATTTTTATTTATTTATGATAGTCACACAGAGAGAGGCAGAGACACAGGCAGAGGGAGAAGCAGGCTCCATGCACCGGGAGCCCGACGTGGGATTCGATCCCGGGTCTCCAGGATCGCGCCCCGGGCCAAAGGCAGGCGCCAAACCGCTGCGCCACCCAGGGATCCCCCCAGGCTGCTTTAAAGCAGCATTTATTGCTTTTTTGTTCAGATTATGAAAGTCCCACGTGCTCACCGGGGATAATTCAGAGAATATGACAAGGCGTCAAGGGAATCAAGGGAAGAACGCGGGCCTCCCGTCATGCGCCAAAGAGAGGGTGGCTCTGAGCACTTCGCTGAGTTCCGTCTCTTCTTTCCTCTTCTCATTGTCGTCGCAGAATCGTTCAAGGAGAAAGGAGTGAGATACAAGGGAGGACAGACCACCGGTCAGCGCGCCGTCCGTTCATTCTTCTGTGTCGTGGGCACCTGCCCCCTGATGGGGACGCCCGCCATGGCCTCGTGCACCGCGCCAGAGAACCATCGCCGTATGCGACCCCGCACCTTATGGGAACGACGTCCCGGCCGTCCAGTTCCATGGAAGGCTTGTACGGGGCGGGAACGCTGCACGGCGACCTCCGTGTCCCCTGCGGGCGGGCGGGCCTCCTGCGGCGGCCTGGACCCCGGGGCCCCTTCCTGGGCGGCCCGGCCAGCCTTGAGCCCCGCGGCACGGGTGCCGTCGGCGTGACTCGGGGTCGCCGCCGTGGTTCCAGAGCACTTCTAGTGGTTCTGCTTCCCACCAACAACTCGTGGATGTTTTTGCCTCCCCCGAGTCTGGAGCACCACTCGGGGGCTCCCGACGGCTCCGCCGACCCGCCGACGTGCTCTGATGGGGCGTGACTGCCTCTCGGTGTCTTGATTCGAATTCTTTCTGAATATTAGTGAAACGAAGCATCGCTTCCTATGCTTCTGGGCCGTCGGGGCTTCATCTCTCAGGAATTTGACCATTAAGCGATCTGTCTCTAATCGCCTTGCAGGAGTACTTGCCACGCTCTTGACGCCCTGAGGCCGACTGTAAGCGTTGAGATACACGGTCCTAGAAGGTGACTCGCTCTTTTTTATTTTTATTTTTTTTAAGATTTTATTTAGTCATTCATGAGACGGGGCAAGAGGCGGAGACACAGGCAGAGGGAGAAGCAGGCTCCATGCAGGGAGCTGATGCAGGACTCGATCCCGCTCAACCGCTGAGCCCCCCGGGCTGCCCTGACTCGCGCTTTCAAATCTGTTAATGGTGTCTTGGACACACGGACATCTAAAATTTTAACGTGATCACACTTACCGTCGTATTCTTTTTGGCGGTGCGTGCGCGTGGTGCTGGGCTCAGGAAATCTGTCCCTGAGCCTTCTACGTTTTCACGTTGGTGAGTTTACAGTTCCCGCGAGTGAAAGGTACGAGTATGTACGTGAACGTTCTTGTAGGTGCACACACACGCGCTCCCTCCACGTTGTATGTGGATGTCATGGAGACCTGCATAGGGACCCTTGGCCCCGCACGTTGCTGGAGCAGGTCACCTTTTCCCACCAAGGGGTGTTTTTTTTTTTTTTTTTTTTTTTTTTTCTTCCCAACTGGTGTTTCTACTTCTGTTTCTAGACGAGCCTGGGTCTACTTTCCCTTCCCGTGCAACACGACATTGGTTCGATGAGGTTGGCTCTGCAACAACTCGGTTTATTACCTGGTGTATGTTCCCCTCTTTACGTTTTCTTTTTGATTAATTAGTAATTAATTAATTTCCATATATATTTTTTTATTTTATTTCTTTGTTTTTATATATATGTATTTTTTTAATTGAACGTTTTCTTTTGAAAATTGCGTTGCCTTCCCTTTTTCCACCCGTCAGTTTTTTTTTTAATTTGATTTTTTTTCCACCCGTCAGTTTGGACTTTAATATCATGACACTAAGCTCCATAAGAAAATAGCATTCCACTGGATGCCCAGACCAGTTCGTTTATCCGTTCACCAGTTGAAGACATTTGCATTTTTTCTGTTTTTTTTTTTTTGTTGTTGTTGTTTGTGTGTGTGTGTGTGTGTGATTATGAATAGAGTCACTATAAACATTTATGTACAGGATTTTATGTGAACATAAGTTTTCACTGCTCTTGGTTAAGTACCCGAGCCTGGAATTGCTGTATGAAATGTAAGTGCATGTTTAATTTTAGCAGAAACTGTCAAACTGCTTTTTTTTTTTTTTTTTTTTTTTGTCAAACTGCTTTGGATGGTGGCTATCCCAATTTGCATTCCTACCAGTGACTGTGAGAGTTCCGCTTACTTTGTATCCTACACAGCATTTGGTATTGACTGTTAAAAAAAAAAGCCATTTTAATAGGTAGGTAACACCATCTTACTGTATTTTATTTATTTTATTTATTTTATTTTTTTATTTTATTTTATTTTATTCATTTCATTTCATTTCATTTTATTTTATTTTATTTTATTTTATTTTATTATTTTATTTTATTTTTTTCACATTTTATTTTATTTTTTATAAATTTATTTTTTATTGGTGTTCAATTTGCCAACATACAGAATAACACCCAGTGCTCATCCCGTCAAGTGCCCCCCTCAGTGCCCGTCACCCATTCACCCCCACCCCCCGCCCTCTCCACTCTCCTTCCACCACCCCTAGTTCGTTTCCCAGAGTTAGGAGTCTTCATGTTCTGTCTCCCTTTCTGATATTTCCCACTCATTTTTTCTCCCTTCCCCTTTATTCCCTTTCACTATTTTTTATATTCCCCAAATGAATGAGACCATATAATGTTTGTCCTTCTCCGATTGACTTACTTCACTCAGCATCATACCCTCCAGGTCCATCTACGTCGAAGCAAATGGTGGGTATTTGTCGTTTCTGATGGCTGAGGAATATCCCATTGTCTACACAGACCACAGCTTCTTTATCCATCATCTTTCGTCTCACTGTATTTTAAATCTGCATTTCCCTAATGACTAACGAAGTTGAGAACCTTTAAGCGTGTTTACCTGCTCTCCGCGCGTCCTCTTTGGCAAAGGGCCTCTTCAAACCTTTTGCCCACTTTGTACTGCTTTCCTATTGTTGAGTTTTGAAATTCTTTGTTTATTCTGGATATAGTTTTGTTGTTGTTGTCGTCCAGTACGTAATTGGTAATTTGTAAATGTTTTCTCCCACTCCGTGGCTATCGAGTGTCTTTCACAAAGTAAAGTTTTCGATTTTTTAAAAATTTTTTATTTATTTATGATAGTCACAGAGAGAGAGAGAGAGGCAGAGACACAGGCAGAGGGAGAAGCAGGCTCCATGCACCGGGAGCCCGATGTGGGACTCAATCCCGGGTCTCCAGGATCGCGCCCTGGGCCAAAGGCAGGCGCCAAACCGCTGCGCCACCCAGGGATCCCCAAAGTTTTTGATTTTGATCAAGTTCAATTTGCTTTTGTTCCCTAAGGGAGGTCAGGTCCGAAGATGTATCTAAGAACTCTTTGCCCAGGGATCCCTGGGTGGCGCAGCGGTCTGGCGCCTGCCTTTGGCCCAGGGCGCGATCCTGGAGACCCGGGATCGAATCCCATATCCGGCTCCCGGTGCATGGAGCCTGCTTCTCCCTCTGCCTGTGTCTATGCCTCTCTCTCATTCTCTCTCTCTCTCTCTCTCTGTGACTATCATAAATAAATAAATTGAAAAAAAAAAAAGAACTCTTTGCCCAGCCCAAGGTCATAAAGATTTTCTCCAGTTTTACATTTATGTCTACGATACATTTTGAATTGATGTTTGTATAAGGTATGAGATGTGAGTGGAAGTTCTTTTTTCCTTTTCTTTCTTTTTTTAATTTTTGCTTAAATCTACCCAATTGTTTAGTTATCGTTTATTTGTTGAAAATTCATTTTTTCTCTACTTAATTGCCTTTGCCCTTTTGTAAGAAAGGACACTGGCTACATTTCTCTGGGCCCATTTCTGGGCTCCGTTCTGTTCCATAGATCTCGCTATCTTAAAAGCTTTCACGGTATCTTTACACAGTCACACTGTCTTCATTATTCTAACTTTCTTTTTTTTTTATTCTAACTTTCTGACACACTTTAAAATCAGGTAGTGGAAGACTTGGGGCTTTGTTGTTACATTTCACAAATTTTTTGACTACTTTACTTTCTTTGCCTTTCCAAATCAATTTTAGAGACACTTTATCAATATTCGTAAAATTCCCTCCTGGGATTTTGATTGGAATTGCATTGAATCTACAGATCATGCCAATATTGAGACATCAACCCTTAAACACAAATTTATCACTCCGCTTATTTAGGTCTTTTATCTTATCAGCATTTTGTAGTGTTCAGTGTATATATAGGTCCTACACGTTTTCTTAAATTTTTACCTAAGTATTTGATTTTTTGTAAGTGGTGTACATGCAGAATGGTGCTGTTTTAAATTGTTTTGAATTCCCTTTGTTTGCTGCTAGTATATAGAAATACAGTAGATTTTTGTATATATGTCTTACATCTCATGACCTTGCTAAGCTCCTTTATTAGTTAGGAATCATTTTTATCGATTCCTTTGGGTTTTCTGCTTAGCCCTTTGTATAAGGGCCTATTTTGCCTGCTGGAAAAAAGGGGATATTTACTTCTTCCTTTGCAATATGTACACCCTTTATTTCCTTTTCTTGCCTTTTCTTTTTTTTAATTTTTATTTATTTATGATAGTCACAGAGAGAGAGAGAGAGAGGCAGAGACACAGGCAGAGGGAGAAGCAGGCTCCATGCACCGGGAGCCCGACGTGGGATTCGATCCCGGGTCTCCAGGATCGCGCCCTGGGCCAAAGGCAGGCGCCAAACCGCTGTGCCACCCAGGGATCCCTTTTTCTTGCCTTTTTATACTAGTTGGGACTTTCCATATAATGTTGAACAGAAGTCATGACAATAGACATCCTTGCTTTGTTTCTGACATTAAAGGGAAAGTATTCCATCTTTTATCATCAAATTTGATGTTAGCTATAGTTTTTTTTTTTTTTTTTTTTTTTTTTTTTTTTTTTTTTTTTTTTTTTGTAGATGCTGTTTATCAGATTAAGGAAGTTCCCTTAAATTCCAGCATTGCTGAGATCTTAAAAAAAAATTACAAATGGTTGAATTTTGTCAAATGCTTCTTCTGCACCTGTGAAAATGATCACAAGCTATTTCTTTTTTGTTCTGTTAATATGATGACTGACATTCATTGCAAAGTTGAACTAACATTGTGTTCTCAGGATAAACCCCATAAGATTATGATGTGTTATTCTTTTTTTTTTTTTTTAAGATCCTATCCAACCTTTATTTTTGCACAGTTAAAAGAGAAGCAATGAGATTTGGCCGAATAGGTCAGTATCTATCGTGAATGGCCACACAATGGCCTCAGGCTCAAGAGCAGAGACTTCAATGTATTAATTTGTATATCCTCAGAGTGTAGCACTATATTTGCTCATTAACATTTTTTGGATGGATTATGGATCAGGTTGTATTATAGGCATTAAAAACATCTCTGAAGTTCTGCTAATATGCAAAAAACCCATGGATTCTACCAAAGACCATAGCAATCACTCTATTTATTTATTAACAGTGACAGAGGTGGTGGAAAACAGGAGGCTTAACATGACAGAAGGAAGGAACAAGGAGAATGGAATATTCTTCATGCAAAAGTATCCCAAAATAATTCTGAGTAAATATATTGAACTATTACTGGAAGATTTTCAAATTTAGAATTCTTGCTAACTTCCTTGCCCAGATTTACCTTTCATATTGATTAGGTGTATAAAATTTTATTTATTTATTTTTATTGGAGTTCAATTTGCCAACATAGAGCATAACACCCAGTGCTCATCCCATCAAGTGCCCCCCCCAGTGCCCATCACCCAGTCACCCTCACCCCCCACCCACCTCCCTTTCCACCACCCCTTGTTCATTTCCCAGAGTTAGGGGTCTCTCATGTTCTGTCTCCCTTTCTCATATTTCCCACTCATTTTTTCTCCTTTCCCCTTTATTCCCTTTCACTATTTTTATATTTGTGTTATTCTTTCTTTTCTCCTCCTCCTCTTCCTCCTCCTCCTCCTCTTCCTCCTCCTTCTTCTTCTCCTTCTTCTTCTTCTCCTTCTTCTCCTTCTCCTCCTTCTCCTTCTTCTTCATAGAGAAACAGTGGAGGAAGGGACAGAAGCAGAGGGAGAGAGAGAACCTTAAGCAGGCTCCATGCCCAGCATGGAGTCCAACATGGGGCTCAATCTCACAACCCTGACGTCATGACCTGAGCTGAAATCAAGAGTCAGATGCTTAACTGCCTGAACCACCCAGGCACCCCTTTGATGTATTATTTTTGACGTATTACATTTCTTTCAGAATATTATTGGAATTGATTTGCTGCCATTTTCTTGAGAATTTTGCATCTACACTTATGAAAGATATTGGTCTGTAGTTTATTATTTACTTCCTTACTGATTTACTTAATTCCAGTGTAGCTAAAACTCAGTGTTATATTAGTTTCAGGTGTGTAATACAGGGATTCAACATTCTCTGCATTACTCAGTGCTCGTCAAGAGAACTGCACTCTTAATTCCCTTCTCCTATTGGACCCATTCCCCCACCTACCTCCCCTCTGGTAACTGTCAGCTTGTTCTCAATAATGAAGAGTCTGTTTTTTTTTTGTTTGTCTGTTTTTCTTTGCTGATTTGCCTTGTTTCTTTTTTTCTTACATTCCACATATGAATGAAATCATATGGTAGTTGTCTTTCTCTGACTGACTTGTTCCACTTAGCATTAAACTTTCCAGCTCCATCCATGTTGTTGCAAATGGCAAGATTTCATTCTTTTTTATGGCTGAGTAATAATATTCCATTGTACAATGATACCACGTCCTTATCCATTTATCATTCGATGGACACTTGGGCTGCTTCCACACTTTGGCTATTGTAGATAATGCTGCTATAAATCATAGGGGTGCATCTATCTTTTCAAATTAGTGTTTTTCATTTTCTTTGGGTAAACACCCAGTAGTGATTACTGGATCATATCGTAATTCGATTTTTAATTAGAATTTTGGATGCTGGGGATCCCTGGGTGGCTCAGCGGTTTAGCGCCTGCCTTCGGCCCAGGGCTTGATCCTGGAGTCCCGGGATCGAGTCCCACGTCGGGCTCCCTGCATGGAGCCTGCTTCTCCCTCTGCCTGTGTCTCTGCTTCTCTCTCTATATATATATCTCTCATGAATAAATAAATAAAATCTTAAAAAAAATTGGATGCTTGTAGTTTGTTGATTGATTGATTGATTGATTTCCCTTATAACATCTTTTGTCAGATTTAGAATAAGGTCCTGCAGGCCTCACAAAATTAGTTGCGAAATATTAATTCATTTTCTATATTCTGGAATAAATTGGGTAGAATTATTATTTTGCCCTTAAGCGGATGTTTTTCCTCCTAAATTCAAACTAACAATCTCTGTCTTTTATTCAGTATGTTTAAATCATTTACATTTAATATAATTATTGATATGTTTGGAATTGATTAAATGTTTTATTGTTTGTTTTCTGTGTGTCCCTTCTACTCTTTGTCCTTCTTTCTTTCCTGTCTACTTTTAGATTATTTGGATTTTTTTGGGGGGTTACACTTTGTTTTTATTAATCTGTTTGCTCTTTTGTTTTTAGAGGCTGCTCTGGAATTTTTAACTTCTCAGCATAGTCATTTTCTCTATTTTGCCTAGAATTCTAGTTGTAATCAGTGGAAGAGATAGGCTACGGTGGGCTTCGTCAATGTTGGCTACCCAAAAATTGCCTTTTCAAAAGCGCAATTTTGCTTTTTTTGTTGTTCTAGACATCTTTCTACTCTGTTGTTCTACAATAACTGGGATTTTTGTTGTTGTTGTTGTATTAAGGATCTCTTTTAGTAGAGTTGTCTGTTCTTCTCCTAAGTAAAACTCCGTAGAAGGCTTTGTTGGTGCCCTTAACAAATGGCCTTGCGTCATATTTACCAGCTCACCATGCCCATCTCCCAGTTTCTGTGAGTTGCTGTTAAAGGTTTGTACTTGAAATCTTCAAAGGACCGCTGTTGAGCACTGGAGCTACCTGCTGGCACGGAGAGCTGGAAGTCCCTGCAGTTGACAACCCTCCCGCCCTTAAGCAACCTTTAGCCAAGGACTGGCTCAAGTCCTTTGCCACAAGACCTAACAAACCTCTCCCTTCCTCATTGTGCTTTCCCACTTCTTCCTTCCTTCCTTACTGCTTTCTTCTGGGATTACTTCTCTCTAGACTATTCACATTCCAATCCCTACCTCGGATGATATTCTTACACTGACCTTTTTGAGTTTAGTCTTCTTTGAGTTGTATGGCTAAACCATTTATTTCCACTCATCTTTATTTTTTATGTAAATGAATTTATCAAGAACTATATTGAATTTATCCCACAACTTATGGTATATAGAACCCCTGCTTCACTTAGCCCTAAATATTCTAATTTGGGGCTGGGATTTTCATTTTTAACACACAAGTAGTTTAGGAATGTCATTAAAAATGTCCTATAGTTTTGTCTTAAAGTTCTTTTCATTAGCAATTTCTAATTTAATTGTACTAGGGTCTGAGAATGGTATTTGTGATATTTGATTCTCTGAAATTGTTTGAGAATTCTGCTTTGTTCCACTGTAAGTTTGTTTACTTATAAATAAATATTTCTGCTTTTCTGTGAAATAATGCATACTTTCTATTTGTTGATTGCACGGTTCTTTATAGATCTATTAGATCAAGCTTGATACAATGCTGTAAAAATTTTCTCTATCCAAAGTAATTTTTGTCTGCAGGACCAAGTTCGGATACAGCGAGTTAGAATCTCCCACTTTGATTATAGATTTGTCAGCGTCTTTTTGTAACTCCGTCAGTTTTGCTTTATGTATTTTTGGGGCTACAATGCTGTAAGGTACATAGTATTCATGATTGCTATTGTCTGCTGGGTGAGTCCTTTCCTTTTAAATTACATAGTGGTTTTTTTTTTATCTCTACAAAAGGCTTTTGTCTTAAATTTGATTTTATCTGCTACTAATATTGGTATTCCTGCTTTGTTGTTTTGCCTGGAATATTCTTTTTCCATTCCTCTATTTTTGGCTTTTCTGGGTTATTTATATTAGTGTATCTTTGTAGGAAGCACCATACCACCAGATTAAGAAAATTGTAGTCTGTTAGCCTCTGTCTTCTAATGAGTAACTTACATCTGTGTGTATTTATTATGAATATTGAAGTGATCTATTTGGACTTATTTTTATTATCTTGTTTTGTGTATATCTTTTTGCCATGGTTATTCTTTGCTTCTCTCCAACCCCCTTTCTGCTTTACTTTTGATTACTAAAGCTCTTATCATTTTCTTCTGTTAATTTGGGAATTACAGATTTTATTTCTATTTTTAAAGGATTATCCTTATTTTTTCTTAAACATATTTTTAAAGTTTAAATTGGTTAAAGTTACAAAACACAAAACAAATCAATCATCAGTGTTCTCATCACCAGAAATTAATTACTTATCTTGGCATATTTTGCTTCCAGGAAATCATTCTATTACTTTTATAAAAATGAAATATGCTTATCGCAAAGGCTTTAAACAAGACAGAAATGTACAATGAAGAAAGGTTAAAGAAGTTCACGCTAGTTACAAAACAAACCCCACTACCCTAGGAAAACATAATTCCAGACACTTGTATATGCAAATATATGACAGAAGGCAACATGGATACAGTGACTTTTATAAAAATCTGACCATCTCTGGATGTTCTTTCAAAATGTAAAGTATTATATTTAATATTTCTTAATATTTCTAGAAGTTAGAAATAAAAGTAACTGAAGTGAAATTAAGGGAGTTGTTAAATTTTTTTTAAATTTTTATTTATTTATGATAGTCACAGAGAGAGAGAGAGAGAGGCGCAGAGACATAGGCAGAGGGAGAAGCAGGCTCCATGCACCGGGAGCCCGACGTGGGATTCGATCCTGGGTCTCCAGGATCGCGCCCCGGGCCAAAGGCAGGCGCCAAACCGCTGCGCCACCCAGGGATCCCTTTTATTTTATTTTATTTTTTTGTTAAATATTTTTTAAAGTAAACAAAATTAATTCCTGGAAGGTCTCTTACAAATAAAAAAGAAATTTTGAGAAGCATCAGGAGTCTATAGTTATTATTTTTTAAAAGTATGTTTCAAGTTTCAAGTTTGTTTCAAAGTCCTGAATTTACTCAATGAACTCCCTTTTAAAATTTTTTTTTAAAAAAATATTTTATTTATTTTTTTTGAGAAGGAGTGAGAAAGAGTTCAGGAGGAGCAGGGGAGGGGCAGAGGGAGAAGTAGACTCCCCTCTAAGCAGGGAGCCTGACCCAGGGCTCCATCCCAGGACCCCGGGATCATGACCTGAGCTGAAGGCAGATGCTTAACTGACCGAGCCCCCCAGGCGCCCCAGACTCCCTTCTTTAAAAGAGGAGACCTTGATCAGCTTCCCTTCCATCTGTCGAGCATTATCAGTTAGTTAGGTTTTGACATTTTCCTTACCCAGGTTAATGTACTGTGTTCCATAATCCTCATTCCCTTAGTTGCTTAATATTTGTTCTATATTTAGGTAAATTCTCTGCTCATCCCTAGTTCTTTTACCATGGCTCAAAATTCCTGAGTTTATCTTTATTATTACTATTATTGTTACTGATCTGTTAATGGACTGGATTTATTTGTGAATAGGTTCTTTTTTGCTTTTTTCAAGAAAAGGGTCCATATGTTCTATATTTCTTGAAGTATTTAATGCTTTGAAATGGCTGCTTCTTGCCTTTACACAGGAGTGACTTCAGCTGGGTGTCATATTTTTGGCTCACTTTTTCTTTCCTTCAGAACTCTGAGATATGAACATCTTTTTTCTTCTGCTTGATTGTTACTGCAGAGAAGTCAGATTCTGGCCTGATTTTCCTATTGTATATGATTTTGCTCTTTCTGCTAGAATGTGGGAGGTTTTCTCTCTTAACCTTGGATTTCACTAACTTAATTAGGATGGGACATGTCTTTGTGTGAGATTTCTGTATCAAAATTCCCTGAAATACACAGTACTCTTTTGATTTTGTTTGTTATGTTTTGTTTTTGGCAGATTCAGTTTTTTCTTTTTCAGTACAAGGAAAATTTCTTGCATTATATCTTTGAGTATGTATTTTGTTTCATTTGTTGGGTCTTTTCCTTCAGGGAATCCAACTTTTCCTAAAATAATCTTTTTTTTTTTTAATAGTCAGTGTTTGTCTCTGTAATGGTTTTGATTTGATTTCTTCTTTTTCTTCTTCTTGTGTTTTTTTTTTTTTATTTCTTTGGGCTTTTCTTCCTCCTTCTCTCTTTCCTTCCTTCCTTCCTTCCTTCCTTCCTTCCTTCCTTCCTTCCTTCTTTCATTTCCTTCCTCCCTTCTTGGTTCCCTCCTTTCTTTCCTTCTTTCACATTCATTTTTATTATCCTAAGTTTTCCTTCTATGTCAATAATTAGATGATCAGCAGTGTCCTTTCTGTTCTTCTATAATGAGGTCTTTTGGTCTCTAATTTTGTTTTCCAAGGTTTTCAATCTCTTTTTCCATCCCATTTCTGTAGTTCTATCATCTCATCTTTGAGTTTTAATTTTACTAAATTCATATTTCTATTAAAAATTTCTCTAATTTCAAGCAATGGTGGACTTCTATCTTCTGGTGCTGGAGTGATGCATTTGTCTAGCTTGTCTAGTTGTGTGGTTGTATTATCTCCATTGTGTTGTGTTCCCACCTCCCTTCTTTCTGTTTTGTGCTTGCATGGCTTCCACACTAAGGCATTTTGTCTTGTTCACACATAGCATCTGCCTGGGCATCTTCTCTGCTCCGATCACTGTACTTGAGCCTCCTGGGTCTTTCCCTCTGAGCTGCGGGTGGTGGCTGCATACCGGCTGCCTAGTCACTGTCTGAAGTGATGGTGTGTGGGGTGGGGAATGAGATCATCTTGGGGTGGTATGCAGGCTTTGTAGGAGTAGCTGGCCCTGCAACCTCTTTGGAGGGGTTGTTAAATGTTCTTGGGCTTAGTACACCTGCATGGGAACATTGTCATGCTGTGGGAGATCCTTTAGGGCTTTGGGACATTTCCCTACCCACTGTGTTGCCCTGGAGCTTTCCCTCACCTCCAAGTGTCTGTCCCAGTGTTTGCTTCAACAATCCCCCAATTCTCCTCAGAAACAATTTTCACTTCTCCAGGATGAGGAGAAAAAGGGCAGAGATACCTTCTTGGCCAGGTCTGTGGAAACAGCCTCTGAGATGAGGACGGGTGTGCTAATGGTTGGTGAAGGCAGCATCTAAGGACCTGGGAGAAAAGGAGGACAGGAAAGTGGAAGCCGGCGAGGTCTGGGCTGAGGCTCAGGCCCTCAGAGAGTGGTGTCAGCCTGCTCACACAGGGGGTTCTGGACTGGCAGGTATGCTTTAGAGTTACCCAGATTGTGATCCAGGAGATGGGTGAGAGGTGCCCAAGGATAGCCGAAGGGGTTTGGGGGGAGTACTGCATTATCCTGCCTTGTATTTCACTCTGTCCAGTCAGAGTTCCTGGGGTGAGTGATGGCTGACAACTTCTGGGGAAATATAGCTTAGACTAAGAAGGTAAGAAGGATAAGCTACGACCTTCACTGCTCCAGTTAGTTCTGAGTCTGTAACTGATACTCAGTGGGTCCTTCCTCAACCACCCATTTTAGATTCCTCTAAGCTGGTCTGGGTGGCTCACCTGGTGGGTGGGCCTGGCCTTCATTCCCCGAGGGGTCTGCACTCTGTCCTCCGATTGCCCTAATTACCATTGGTAATGAACATTCATAAGCCCCGAGAGATGATCATCAGATCCTCTGCTGCATCCCAAACGTGATTTTCCTTTCTCTATCCCGTATCCTTAACCCTATCTTCTCCGGTGATTCTGCCAATATGACGATCCCTTTCTTTTCCTGCTGGCCTAACGGTGTGAGGAGCCCCAAGTGACTAGGTGGAAGCTTTACTTTTTAAGTTTAATGAGACTCTACTGTGTTTCCTGGTGAAACTTCTTCAAGGGATCGAGAAGAGTGGAAGAGGTCATTGGGAGTGATGGATAGCAGGGTTGAGCCCTCTTCAACTTCTTATTTCTTAGATTAAAATATTCCATCTATTGAAGAGAGAACACTATAACATGGCCTTCGCTAGTCTACACCTTGAGGACAATATGTCAACCCTGCAGGGTGTCATCTCCAAGTTAGTGCCTCGGGCTGGCGGCTCTGGGGTGGTACAACATGTGGCAGGCCCAATGAGCCCTGTGTATGTCCCATCCCCTTTCTCGTGGAGTGGGTCACTTGAGGCAAGATGATGTTGTGTGGGGTTCAGTGACAATGAATCATGCACTGTTTGCTTTGGACAGTGATGCTATGGGTATGGGAAGCAAACCTACCAGAAATATGTATTAATCCCCCACAGGATGAGTCACCATTCTTTCCAGGGAGGAAGAAGTTGGATATAATTTACTCGCCGCTGGTGTTTTGCTGGTGTCCTTGAGGATGACACTGTGTGGAAGGCTTTGCTGAGTGGCTGAATGTGTGTTGTGGTGAAGGTGTTGTGGTGGCTGATGATGCTAGTTGACCCTCCTGGTTAAGAGCACCTCTCCGGGGATACCTGGTGGTTCAGTGGTTTAGCACCTGCCTTCGACCCAAGGCATGATCCTGGAGCCCCAGGATCGAGTCCCATGTCGAGCTCCCTGCATGGAGCCTGCGTCTCCCTCTTTCTGTGTCTCTGCCTCTCTCTCTCTCTGTGTGTCTTTCATGAATAAATAAATAAAAATCTTAAAAAAAGAGCATCTGTTCGCCTGATTGTTAAATGATCCCCTTGCAGTGGGTGCTCCCTGTGGGCAGATACAAGCTCTCCCTGTTTTTTGAATCTTTTTCTTTCTTGACCCTGATACTCAGCCAAACAATTCACCTGCCCTGGAATCTACGTATAGCCTCACCTCAGGTCATTTGTCTATGCAGAGTGGATGACCAGATGCTCTGCTGGGGCTCACAGGGCTCCCTCTGTGTGCGCTGTACATGGAAGAGGACCTTCATCTGCATCATCATCCTGAGTGGACCCAAACCATGAACCAGGTCCAGGTTTCCCCCTCCTCTGCTGGCTGCTTATAGAGATCGCCCCACGCCCCCAATAAAGCCATAGGTGAGAATTGGCACAACATAGACTGGCGATATGAGGGGTTGGGTCTTTGGTTTATAAAGCTTCCTTGTGTTTCTGGACCTGCTTGTGCCTGATTTTGGATGTATGACTCTCACAGAATGATGCATTGCTAACACTCATCACTGCGGAGAGCACTCAGCCTCATATGGACAGCTCTGGTTGCAGTCACTTGCTTGATGCGTCACGGTTAGAAGCCCAGTCTCTACGTGGCATTCACATTCCAGGGGCTGATTTTTGAATAAGGTATATTTGTGGGCGGCAGATAGCATGACTTGGTCCAAAATCTTAGAACTCTGTGCTGTAACTGTCCTACTGGGGAGACTCCACGCTGCACCTTTATTTACCATAGATCTTGCCAGCACCACAGGATCTGCTGAATCATATGACCCAAGTGTTAGATCTGCTGGCATTGCATTCTAGACCTGTGGCAGAGCTTTCTCTTGCTCTGGGTCCTACTCAAAATTAGATGAGTCAGAGACGTATTCACGCCTTTCCTCGGTGGTTGGAAGTATAATGTGCACAAGCGTTACCTGAGCCTCCTGGGCCAATGTGACAGGCCCTAGGGCCTCTGCCGGTTATCCTCCAACTTCTGTAGGGCAATTGTGGACTAGTGTGATGTTCTGCGAAATGTCCAGATGTTCAAGGTCACCTTGGGCTGCACTGTGACAGAGAATAGGAGAGTTAACATAGCTCTGGGGAAAGACCACAGATATGTATTATTGTCTATCCTATGTGAATGGAAACTGCTTCTGGTTCTTTTTTTCTGATGGGGATTTTAAAAAAAATCACTAGATGACTAGCTGCATTGTAGGTAGCAGAGGCTCTTGATCTGTCCTAGGTACGGACACCATATCTGGTAAAGGAGCTGTGCCTGGGGCAAAGTTCTGTTAAGTCTGAGGTGGTTCACCGTTATCCACTGTGATCCACTGTGGATTTTTCAGGTCCCGGACTTGTAAGTTAAACGGGGGTCATAACGGGACCCTTGCTACCATATTCTTTAAGTTTTTGAAAATACCGCTACTTTTTGCCTTTACCCTTGGGATGTTGTATTGATTTTGATTGGTTTGGTGAGTGGGTCAGGGCCGATTTCAGGGCTGGCATTTGGCCTTTCCTACCATGCTGATGGCTAAGTATGTCCACCCTGACTGTGCATATTCAGGAACTGAGGAGATGACTGATTTGGGGTCTGTGGACCTACTGGACACACTGTGGGAAAGATTTTGTTAATTCTTTGCACCTATGCACTTTTCCTATAATGAGGGGTGGGGGGTGATGGTGCTTGGAGTCCCCAAGTATCAATGTCAGCTCAGATGCTCTGTTCAGTACTAGAGGCAGAGGATTTCCTCTTTCTCCAATGTGCTGTTACTCAGAGCTGGAGTAATTGCTGCTGTTTATGCATTTAGTTGCCCTGCAGGGTCTTCCCTCAGGTGATGGGCTCAGACCCAGAGCACTGGGACTGGGCAGCACTGGGACTGCCCACTGGTGAGCTTTATCTCTAGTTTCTGCTCATTTCCATCCATTCTTGAGCAACACCTTTCCAACCACCCGTATATCTAGCCTCTAGATGTGCCGTGGTCTGCCGGGAATCACTACACATCTCTGTAGGTCAAGGTCCCCAGGTTGCCATCTTGACCTTGCTTTCTACCCTGTCCCTGATGATCGAGCGCTGCCACACGGCCTCCGCTGCTCTAGAACCCTCCAGTCCTTAGTGACTCTAGGGAGCCAGCTCTGTGAGATCTATTGTCAGCACAGCGTATAGAAGATAGCAGACACTGAGCTTCTCGATGATGCCTATCCCTCTCCCCCTGCCCCCTCCCAGCTCCTTCCCTGCTCCTTAGTTAGGGACACTTCTTATGGATTCCCTCTAGCAACATAGTCATATGGTAAGAACTTGGATCTTATATAATAGATGCATTCTAACATGCCAACTATGCTGAGATCAAAAGATCTGAAGCCCTTATTTAACACTCTAATGAGGCTGATCTCATATTTTCATATATTATTTTAGGTGAGACATTTTTTTCCCCAAGATTCTAGGAGCCATTCCAGAAGTTATTAGGATTGGCGCCCAGAACCTGACAAAGTTCTTTATAGCCTGATATTCTGTGCCCCTTTCCCACCTACCCTTGGTTTGACACCCCCGAGATCCACTTCCAGGCAAGCTTTCCAGGCTCCTGTGGGTTTGTGTCTTTCAGGTCCTTCCAGCCCTGGGTGAATAATCCTTCTCTTCCCTTGGAAGGATCAGCATTTCCACGGTCGGGCCCTGCTGAGATGCAACCTGGCCATCCTTCTAGTGGCCAGTAGGGGAAGTGGAGGCAGATCTTGAGGAGGGAAGACGGTATCATCTTTCAAAGGACTTGTCATCACGGGGGCCTCTGGATATATTTCAGGCAAGGAGATCTGCTGTCTTCTAGAAAGGAGTAGAGGACGACTTCTGAAGGCAGAGAGGGTTTGGGGAGTCTGGGAGTTCAGTGTCCTCAAGCACGCACTCAGATGTCACTATCACAACTCCCAGGGACCCAATTTTTTTCCATCAAGGCCTTGACTTGGGCCTGGGAGGCATCAGTCCTTCTGAAGTTGTGTTGCCCTTGCGGTCTGATCCTACGGTTCCTCTTAGGCCTGGTCTGCTCTCCCCCTGTATGGGGGCTACGTGTTCCAGCGGGACCGCAGAGGCCTTCTGTCTGTCAGATCAGACCTTAAGTTAGTTATCATGGGCTGACCTGAGTCTGTCGGTTTTCCCTTCAATGCATCAATAGCATTTAGCAGCACCCAGCTGATTCTACAGATCTTACCGCTGAGATTTCCTCCACGTATCTCAGATTCTGGACTTGAGTCACCTGGCACAGCCCCACCTCCCTGGGTGGTCCCACTCTCTCCTAACCACCTTTTGTAAATTAGCTCTTGTCTGCTGGCTCATGCAGTGGCTCCCCACCTCCTGGGGGGTGGTCTCGGTCCCCACGACCCCTGTAGGGTGCTCCCCGGGGCTTCCGACCCCGGAGTCCTGGCATTTTGTGATCTGCATGTGGCAGTTGACTGCCCTTTTGTGTTTTTAATTCATCCCTCACGATTGTGATGCTTTTGAAGACAGCTTTGTGATTTACAAGTTTTTGAATTATATTCTATTTATTATGACGGCATGAATTTGAAGCAGGGCAGGCTCCAAACAGGAATTTATAACCCCGTCCTGAGCGGAGTCCCAGCCAGTCTTTTCCTATGTCTGCATTTTTAGGTGGTCGATGTCTCTGAGTACATACATCTGAATTGTGCTTTTTTGGTATGTGGCTGGGTTATTACCATGGTGGGTGGTTTGTTAGTAGTTTTTGAGGCTCTACTACGTGTCAGGCGCTGTGCTGTGTGTGTCCTTTACCAAGATTCTTTCATTTAATCCTTCTCACATATAATCTTCATTTCATTTTCCAGGTGAGGAATCAGAGACTCAGAGGGTAAGCCAGAGAATAGCAGACAGCGGGTGGCCGGGCGAGATCGTCTCCCGGCTGTGACTCCCGGTCTGGCCTTCCTGCCACCCTATTGTCTGTCCTTTCATTCCCTCCCTTGCTCACTGAATCCGAGAGCGTGCTCGGCTCCGTGCCTTGTATTTCCAGGCGTCTTGGTGCCGATTCACCGCCAGGAGAGTGGACTCCTTGAGTCAGTGAGAATGCCTGGGCAGATCCTGGGTTCCCCAAAATGCAAGAGGGGTCAGGAGATGCCTTTCGCCCCATGGACTCTTGTGCAGATTAATTGAATGTTCCCTCTCGTGAGCCTGGGTCATGCTTTCCTGGAGTTTAGCACAGTGTTTGCACTAAATCATAACAAGGTCTGTATTTGATTTTCGGCAAATATTGACTAAGGCCCCACAGAGAGCTCTCAGAGTGAAATTAGAGGGGGCTACATCACTAATAACGGGATTTGGATACACAATTTCTCAAGCGAGACTCATGGAGCTTTACCTGAAGCTGTTGCTGCCGGAGCGCCTGGCACAGTGGTGGGACTTCTCGCCCACGCCAGGGAGATCTTTCCCTCCCGCTGTCTGGCAAGTGGGTGCTCACCAAGCAGCTTACCTCATTCCCTGGGGGTGGGGGGCCGCCTGCAAGCACCCGCACCTTACGCAGAAGGAAAGCAAGGCTCAGCATGATGTGAGCTTTATCCCAAGTCACAGAGTCAGGTGCTGCCCGGCCGATCCTTGCCTTTTGTCACTGATCTCTTGGCGAGTGGCATTTGTGACTATGCGGAGCAGACGGCTTGGGTACGAGAGGGTTCTCAGCCTAGGGGCCCGCCTGTCTTCAGGGCAGCGTTGGGCCCAACCTGAAATCTAGTACCTCTAGGGCGCTGTTGGGAGTGAGGGTAGGAGGAGGGCTGTTGGGGCCTGTGTGAGAGCCCCGACCTCATTGGCTTCAAGGGGGGAGACCGGAAGGGCAGTTCCACCTTTGGCTTCTGAAACAAGAGTGTGAGGCCAAGGCAGGTTTTGAGGTTAACCCAAGTGTGATCAGTGTCATCAATGACAGAGAGGAAGGAAGGTTCCTCGGCTGAATGGACTCTTTCCCTCTGGGCAGGTGGCAAAGATGGTGCTTTCGTGGATGTCCAGGTCCTCGTGCCTCAGGACGTCGGGGCGGCCCTAAAGATCCCATCACGAAGCTGGCTTGGGTCTTGGTGATGATGGTGCCTCCAGGATTGATCATAAGCCGCTTGAGCGCGTGGCCAGTCTGCTGTGCCAGAGCCTCCTGGGTGGGGAATCGTCTGCCACGAGGTTTATTAGAGTCTGGATCAGGAGACGGTGGGTGTGTCCATGCTGGCCTGTCCGGCGGCCGCCTCTACGCTAGCAGGCCTCCCAGCCTGGGTGCAGAGGGGATTCCAGAGGCAGCTGCGTGTGCTGAGGACACGGGGAGCCCGGTGCAATCCGTCCTCAAATTCCCAGGGAAGAACGGGTCCTTGGATCCTCACGTCCGACCGCAGCCCCGTGTCTGCCGAGGAAGACCAGGAGGTGGCTTCTGAGGGGCCCACCTGCCGTCCCCGTGTCCCTCCGTGCGGTGAGGGGCTGGGTGTACGTGGATGGTCTGTCTGTCCGTCTGTGGCTCCCTCTTTCCCAGGGCAGCTGCTCCCGGGACAAGTCCATTCCTCGAGTTTGAGGGAGAAGGTGCTGTGGACGGCGGTGGCACCTCAGGAGACGAGGGCACGTAAGCCAGCGCAGGCCGGGGAGACATCAGCCACAGGAACGCTTCTCCCGGTCGCTGTGGAATAGGAGTCCATGGATCGCTGGCGAGAGGAGCGGCGCCCGCAGGCAGGTCCCCCGCGCAGCAGGCCGTGCCCCGTCCCTACCGCACCCCGTCCCAGCCAGGGGAGGGGTGGCTGTGTCGCTGGGGGGACTCCGCGGCCTGGGAGCACAGCCGGTGGACTGAGGACCTGCTCCGCGATGCTCGTTCGTCGCAGCCGGGATTAGGCACCCACCTGCCCTCCTGGGGTTGGCCGAGTAGTTGAGGAGCTCCTGAACCCTAAAGGGCACACAGGCTTTCACTCTGCTGCTACTTTCTGGGGGTGGCGGCTGTTCCATCATATCGGCTAAACCCCGGGGCTGCACTTGCTGCCAGCAGGTAGCCGGAGCTGTTAGCCGGAGCCGTCAGTGACATGGGACCAGAGTAAAGGAGCACGAGGAGCCGTCTGGGCAGGGATGGGACTGAAATGCTGTCTGGGAGAAGGGTGGCCTGGTGGCTGGGGCTGCAGGGATGGCCAGAGCCCCGCACAGGCTTGGCGGGCGTAACGAGGAGCCCTGGGGTGCGGGGTGAGGCCTCGAGGGAGGGCGGCCGGGCCTGGTGCTCCCTCCGCCCAGACCCTCCTCCACCTCCCTATGGGGCTGCAGGGCACCTGCGAGCAGACTGGTCAGGGGCCCCTGGCGGGAAACGCCCAGCCCTTGTGGAGACAGACGGGCCACATGCCGTGTGACAGGTAAGCCGCGCTGCCTACCGTCCCCGGGGCGCCGCTGTTTGCCAGGCCAAGCCCTCCACGTGCATTGTCCCATTTAATGCGTTTGGCGACCCTAGGAAGTCGACACGGTCGCCGTCCCCATTTCACCAACGAGGGCACCGAGACATATGGGGGTTTAGGAGGGGCAGAGCCAGAGGCCGTCAGTGCACATCTCTTGACTCTGCAAACTGTGCGGGGAACCCGGGACATTCTGAGGCCCGGAGCGGCCCATGGTCTCCCTCGCGCCCCCTTACAGAGCGGAGGCCCGGGGAGGGGGCGGCCTCAGCAGGGAACTCAGCACTCTGGGGCGTTCGAGCTGTCGCACCTTTGTGTGGGCGGGGCCGCCGGGGACCCCTCACCCGCCGTCCCCAGGTCTGTGGACTTGCTCAGAATGGGGGCTCATCCGGGGCCTCGCCTTCCTTCCCGCGCCTCAGCGGGGTCCTCAAAGCAGAAGCAGCAGATAATCGGGGCGGGAGCTTGGGTAAAAGTCACCTTAACCGGAGTCTCCGGGGGCCGGGGGGCGGGGGGAGCAGCTTCAACAAACTCAGGTGCGAGGCGACGCTCACGATGCATCTATGGGACGGAAGACGAGCCGTCCGGAAAATATAAAGAACACCCGCCAACCAAGGAAAAGAAAGGGAATTCCGTGAGAGGCGGGAGGGATTTGGATAGGCAAGATATGCCCAAGGCCCGTAAGTACCCAAGAAGGTGCTCGGCATCATCCGTCATTAGAGAAATGCGAACAGGACTACCAGGAGGTGTCCTTCGCGGCCACCACGGTGGCCAAAATTAAAGACGGACGTTAGGAAGCAGTAGCGGAGATGTGGAGCAGCTGTGGATGCGCTCATGCATCGCGACTGGAAATGCAACGGGGCACGATCATTTGGGAAACCGTTAGCATCTTATTTTTTATTTATTTTATTTTATTTTATTTTATTTTATTTTATTTTATTATTATTTCATTTACTTATTTATGCATTCATTCATTCGTTTATTTTTATTTATTTTATTTTATTTATTTTTAAAAAATTTTTTTAAAATTTTTATTTATTTATGATAGTCACAGAGAGAGAGAGAGGCAGAGACACAGGCAGAGGGAGAAGCAGGCTCCATGCACCGGGAGCCTGACGTGGGATTCGATCCCGGGTCTCCAGGATCACGCCCTGGGCCAAAGGCAGGCGCCAAACTGCTGTGCCACCCAGGGATCCCTATTTATTTTATTTTATTTTATTTTATTTTATTTTATTTTATTTTATTTTATTTTATTTTATTTTATTTTATTTTATTCATTTTTTTAATAATAAATTTATTTTTCATTGGTGTTCAATTTGCCAACATACAGAATTATTTATTTATTTTTTTAGCATCTTCTTTTAAAGCTGAACACACGCGGGCCTCCTGACCCACCGTCGCTCGCGCCCCCGGGGTCCAAATCCGGGAAAAGGGACGACTCGTGTGCATCAAAGGACAGAAATGAACGTGTTCGTAGGAGCGTTGCTCGTGATTGCCCCAAACTTGGAGAAAAGCGCCCAGGCTGCCGGCCAACAGCCACACGACGCGGCGCCGCTCAGCAACAGAACCTATATGGCGGCTGATGGAAGTTCAATTAAAAAAAAGAAGGAGAAAATAAAGAAAAAGAAGGAGGAGGAGGGAAGGACTAAAGCAGAGCACGGCGGCTGGCGCGTGTACCGCGAAGGTGTGTCCGAGACACGACGCTGGACACACGCACGGGAAACCTGGTGAACGAAGTTCAAGCGCTGAGGGTGCCACCTGTCTGCCCTCAAGGCTGATGGGGGCGCAGTGGGTGCCGCAGGCCGCAGCCCAGCTGAGGGAGGGTCCCCCATCCGCCGCCTCCCCCCGCTCTCCGGGATTCAGCTCGTCCCTCTGAACCTGAGCTGGGGGCTGAGCGACCGTTGTCAGACCCTCACGTGGGGCGTGAGCCGGGGCGCTGGAGCTCACTGCCTCCTGCCCGGGGGCCGCGGGGGGCGGGGGCTCCGCAGTAGCTGGGGGGGCTGGGGGGGCGGTGACCCAAGGTCGTCGGAGCCCCAGTCACTGCCCTGAGGGCTCCCTGTGGTGCCCGGGCTCTGCAGTGCGGACACCCTAGGCCTCCCCACTCCTCCCCAGACACCGACCTCCCCACCAAGAGCAACCGGCGGGGCCCCGAGCTGGACGGTCACTCACTGTGGCCCCGGGTCTCGGATGCGGGGTGCGTGTGCTCAGCAAATACGCGCGGGGAGAAGGCATTGCTCCTCGGGTCAGTCTCTGCTCCCGCTGAGCTGCTGACCCCCCATTCTGCAGATGGGGAAACTGAGGCTCAGAAAGGCTCAGTGACGGCCCAAAGTCACGGCTGCTTTCCCTCCCTGGATGCTAGTCACGGGGCCGTGGGGCCGCGGGGGCAACGGAGCGCGAACGAGGGGTTGCAGGCCCGCAGACGGTAACTCGGCTCCCACGGGAGGCCACGAAGGGACCATCGGGCCGTGAGTGACACGGAAGGGCAGTAGTGCGAAGGCTCGTTCCCACGGGGAGGGGGGAACCCGCCTTTCGGGGACGACGTCTCAGCCGAGACCTCACTGATGGGAGAAGCTTGGGGAGAAAGTTCCGAGTAGACGCAGAGCCCATGTCAAGGTCCTGGGGTAGGCCGAGCCGCGTGAGCGAGGGGGCGGGCAGGGAGGACCGGGAGGTGCGGGGCCGGGGTCACGCAGGCTCGTGGGTCACCGTGGGGAGAAGACGGTTCATTCTCACGGTGGTGGAAACCCGCAGGAGGGGGCGGCGCAGGGTCTGAACCGACTTTGCAACACCCCCTGGCCGCTGTGTGGCCGATGCGCTAGGAGGGCGCTGGGGCCTGGACGTCCCCGTCGGCCCCTTTCCTCCCCTGCACCCCCACCCCGGCCCGGGGCGGACGTCCTGCCGCTCACACCACGGCGGTGGGGCCCCGCGGCGGCCCGGCCCTGGTGACAGCCCCCCGGTCGGCGTCGAGGTCCAGGGCGTCGTGGGCTCAGCTGGGCAGCGGCTTCCTGAGCGCCTCCCCCGCTGCATTAATTCCAGGCCCCATCGCCGCGCCCGCCCTCCCCGTCAGGAGCAACCTCATTAATTCAGGCTGCGGGGCCGCCCCCAACCCCGGACTCTCTCCCTCTCTCTTTTGGGCTGCGCTTGACTTAAAATCAAATATGAAATTCATGCATTTTTTAGTAAGTTCTCGGCTGTTTTTGCCACTGAAAAATTCATGGCGTTGCGCAGTCCCTTTAAGTAATGTTTATTCATGTGTGTTCCTCCCGCGCACGTCGGGTGCCGGGTGCCGGGTGCTGGGTGCTGGGTGCTGCGCCCACCAGACCGGCCGTGGAGGCGAAGGCCTGCCTGAGCCCGGCCTCATGTGTGCCGCTCACCCCGCGGCCGTGGCCTGCGTCCTCCGCTCCCCTCACCTCCCCCCACCTGCTGGGCCGCGAGCCACCCGTCCAGGCCGACCCTTCCAGGAGGCCCTCCGTGCCTGCAGCCTGGTGTGAGCCCTGCTGCTCCCCGGCTGCATGTGCTGGCGGCGACGCTGTCCGCGGTGTCACCCCGACTCCGTGCCGCAGGCCAGTGCTCGCTGCTAGGCCCAGAGGGAGCCCGTCAGGGCAGCGGAGTCAGGGCAGCATCCTGGGTCCGGGTGCCACCCCCTCCCCTCCCCCACCCCAGCCCTCCCTCCACCTCCAGACCTGCAGTCACAACCGGCACGTGGATGGGGGACACCCGCAGCCCAGGCGCCCTGATTTCCAGGAAACACCAATGATCGCCAGTGTCCCCGGATGGCCTGTGTTTCTGAGTCATGAGAGCCCCGCCGGGGTCACCTGCTCAGGCTGCTGCGACTCCGCACAGCGAGCACGTGCCCCCTCTAAGGGCTCACGCCCGTTGGGTCACTTGCTCCTTCAGAAGCAGTTCACTGTGTGGAGGTGGCCCGGGGTGTCTGGGATGGCCGGGGGTGGCCGGGGTGGCCGGGGTGGCCAGGTTAGCCAGGGGTGTCTGGGGTGGCCGGGACGGCCGGGGTGGCCAGGATGGCCGGGGGTGTCCAGGGTGTCCGGGGTGGCCGGTGGCTGCTCACCAGAGCCAGCCTCCAGGGCTCGCCCGGCACCTGCAGGTTAGCGGGCCACTCGGTGGACCTCGCCTGTGAGGGGTCCCACATCTGGGCCCCCAGCTGGGACCCCGGGGACGACCTGGGTGTGCTCCGTGGGTCTCCTCCAGCCAGGCGGCCCAGGCTGCTCTCCCACAGGACACCGGGGAGCAGGAGACAGCGGGGACCTGTCACTTGCACGGCGTATGCCATTGGCCAAAGTCCCGAGGGCAGCAGGATGGGGAGCTTTGGGCCGCGTGGGTCACGGGGTAGGGCCCGCAGGCAGGGCCGGCAAGGGAGAGGTGGCCACTCCCACATTCAGTCCCCACGGGGCCCTGCTCAGGGCAGAACACAGTCCTGAGGGACAGTCGTCACCGTGGACGCGTGGCCTTCCATTTGAGGCGTCCTCCATCCGTCCCTCTGTGCACGACGCTGGTGCACGCGGACGCGCAGGCTTTGCAGAGCTGGGCTCCCCTCGAGCCCACCCAGAGCCAGAGTCTCCCGAGGGGGGTGCAGGCAGGAGCAGTGTGCATCCCCCCCCCCCCGTCCCCACCTGGCCGCGGGGCCAACCCTGCCACCCTCCCAGGCCGCCGGGAGCCGCAGCAGGGCTGCACGAGGTGCCCGTTCCCCGCGTCGGTGCTCCGGGCTGTTGGGGCGCCGCCCTCCTCAGCCCCTTGCTCCGGGAGGAGCCCCCCCGAGGCCGAGGGCAGCCCCGCGGGGAGAGCTGGAGCAGGAGTCCAGGCCCCGTCGCTGGGCTGTGCACTCGGCCCCATTTCCAGCCCCGTCCCCCAGACTGGAAGACCGAGGCCCTCGGGGGCGAGCGACACCCCCTCTCCGCCCGGGCAGCGGGCTGGCAGACGAAATGCTACAGTTTATTTTATTTTATTTATTTATTTTTTTAGTTTTTCCTTCGAGTTTCCATCTGTTCACGCAGCAACCGAATTTATGCATGTTCGGGCACCATCTGTGGCTGCAACCCCATCTCCAAACCCGAAAGCATTTTCCTTTTCGTCCTTAACATGCACGGCGGCGAGGTGGTCCTGCATAAATAGCTCGTTCTGCGCTGCCAGACTGCCAGGGCCCTCCACGGGATTTTTTTTTTTTAATTTTTTAAAATTTTTTCTCTCTGAAGAGGGAGGAAGGAGGAAGGATTTTGCTAGGCTGGAATTTTGTCTCCCTGACGCGGGCTGCGCCTCCGGTTGACACTTCAGCGGGCTCGGCGGCTGGCTGCGGCCGCGACATCCCGACTGACGGTGGACGCCAGCCCGCGTGCCGTGTGGCTGCAAAGCCGCGGCCCTCTCCTCGGGCTCCCCGGCGACATGGCCCCGGGGTCACGGCCCGCTCCCCAGGACTCGGGTACAGAGCTGCAGGACGCAGCGGGGAGGCTGCTCCGCGGGCAGAGTGGGAGCAGCCCCCTCCCACGCCATGGCCCCGGAGGATGGATTTCAGTTCAGGGTCCAGGGGTTGAACTTAGACGTTTCCTTCCCGGATCCCTTCCCAGGAGACCAGGTGACCTCCCGACTGCACCACGGCCGCAGGAGCCGCCTCATCTTCTAGCTCTTTCCCGTCCTGTCCTGTTCCTGACCATCCCCGGGGCCCCCGGGCGTGCCCACCACGGGCTTCCGCTCCGGGTCGTCCTCCCGGCCGGGGCTGCAGGCCGTCGGGGTCGTCCCGGTGCCTCTGCGCCCCCACCCCACTCGCCTCTGCTCCTCGGTTCCCAGGAGCCGGTCCTGCAGTCGTGGCCACGGGCTGGCCCGGGAGGCTGATGCGCTCTGGTGTCTGGAGGACCCTGGGGATGTGGGGCCCGGTCCCCGCAGCAGTGAGCGCGCCTCTCCCGGGAGATGGGGCCACACCAGGGACCAGACCCCGATGCACGGTCCCCGTGGGGAGCTCAGCCCGGGCCAGGCCTGCCGGCGGCCCCACGTCTCTTAGTCCTTGGTGCTGTTCTCTGGGGAGGGGGGCGGGGAGGGGGACACAGGAGCCAGAGAGAGCCGGGCGGAGGCTCCGGGAGGTGGCGCGGCCGACCGACCGTCAGCTGCGCAGGGTCCCGGGGATGGCCGTCCCTCTGCGGCCAGGCCGCGCCTCGCTGTCCCCAGCTGCTCCCGGCGCCTGTCGGGGAGCAGAGCTTCCCTACGACCCTTACATCGTATGACGTTGTAGACACTATTTTTAAATTATTAAATATCATAAATATGACTTATCGTCTCAGTGACAGAGGAAGGACGCGTCGTCGCCACACCCGCCAAACCCTCTTTCCCGACACGACTCTTCTGCCACTTGGATGCACCTTCCGGCAGATGCCACGGGTTTTTATGGGGCGCACGTGCTTCCCCGTGAGGGGGCCTCCATGTGGGGTCACCCCGTGCCAGACCCCGGCTGACCCGGCCACGGCTGCCGTCCAGCCTGGTGACCTGCCCGAGGGCACGGTGCTCAGACGGCCTGGCCTGGCTGGTGCCCCCAGGTCCTTCTGCTCCTCCCGGGGCCCGGCAGGGGCGGGGGGGGGTGGTGGTCGGGGGGAGCAGGGGTATCCCCGAGGCCCCACTACGTGAAAGCGGAAACGCAGGCTTAGAAACGGAGGGTAAGTGACTCCCCAGTCTCCCTTTTCCACCCAGAATATTCTCGGCAGAGCTTTCCTGCATCACATGCCTCCCGTCCCCGCCCTTCCTCGGCCTTGACATGGCACTCGAGGCTCCTCACACGGCTGTGCCCCCACCCCCCCGCCCCCCGTGCACGTGCCCCAGGATCACCCTCTCCAGGTCCTGAGTGCACCCCAGTGCTGCCCCAGGGGCCCCGGGAGAGGATGTCCCCAGCGGCCGGGTACCGCGAGGCAGCCTGTGCCCCGGGCACAGGCCCTTTCCTGGGGGCTGGCGCTGCGGGCCTAGAGGCCCTTCTCTACCCCGGGGCCCACGGGGGCCACGCACAAACGCGGGGAGTCCTGGTGGTCGGCGGCCCCGACCCCTCCTGCCCTCAGGCTCCGCGAGGGTCCCAGAAACCTGGCGTCTTTTCTTTTTTTTAAAGATTTATTTATTTATTCCTGGGGGTCATACAGGGTGGCCATATACCTGGGGGGTTGTACACCCGGGGGGGTCATACACCTGGGGGCCGTACATCTGGGGGCTCATACACTTGGGAGTGGTACACCTGGGGGACTGTACACTGGGGGGTCATACACCTAGGGGTCATAACACCTGGGGGTTGTACACCTGGGGGTCGTAACATCTGGGGGCTCGTACACCTGGGAGCTCGTACACCTGGGAAGTCGTACAACTGGGGGGTCTTACACCTGGAGGTCATAACACCTGGGGCTTGTATACCTGGGGATCCTACACCTGGGAGGTCATACACCTGGGGGTTGTACACCTGGGGCTCGTATCCCTAGCATGTCCTGCCTGCAAGCCTGGAGAAGCCGAGCTGGAGCAGGCGGCCAGGATCTAGGGCCCAGGGCCCAAAGCTGGGCCAGCAGCCCCTGGGGGTGAGCCCGCATAGGCAGAGCCCTGGGTTGTGGGAGTGTGGCCTGGGCACACACAGGCCTCTGGAGCCTGCCGCTCACTGTCCCGGCCCCACACCCCCCGCGCCCCCTGCACTCCACATTTCCCCGCACCGGGATGGCCCTGGAAGCCTCATGGCCAGAGCTTGAGGACGACTGCTAAAGCCTGCGGCCCAGCCTCACTGTGCTTGGCCCATGGTAGGTGCTCAGCAAGTCCCGTCCGGGGGAGACCCTGCCGCCAGACTCTTCCCAGGTTCCCTGTTTCCAGGACGGGAGTCTCTCCCAGGTGAGACAGCGCCCCTCCGATGCGCAGCCCTGGGCTCCGCGGCAGGTGTGCGCCTCAACAGCCTAAAGGGCTGGGACTCGCCAGCCCGCCAGCAGGGCCTGCGGAGCCCAGTGCATCTGGTTCCCCTGCACCCCTGGGGCCCAGTGAAGACAGGCCCAGGGAGGACTCCCCCTTTGACGTGCCACGTAGCTGACTTGCAGCCTCCTAAAAGCCTCTTGTAAATTTGTGGCCGATGGGGCCACCCTGCCGAGATTGCACCCGCCTGATTCAGGAACATCTTTTGAGGTAGGAACTCTGAATCCCTATTTACGGATGAGAATTTAAAGCCTAAAGAGGCAAAGCAATGACAGGGGGTAATAGTAGATGAATCGCTGTAACAACTCTCTGTGGCTTTAACATCATAAAAGCTTACTCAGAACTACTGACGTGAACCAACACGGGAGTTCCTGGTCAGGTGGCCCTCCTGGGCCTTGTCCTCCACGTGGTGATGCAGGGACCCAGGCTCCATCCACATTGTGGCTCCGTCACCACGTTGGGCCGGGATATGTGCCGACAAAGAAAGACTGGAGGGCTGTGTGGGAGGTTTGAACGGGCTGGGCCTGGGAGGGAGCCAATCCCTTCTTCCGTGCTCCATTGGCTGGAATTCAGATGTTAGCTGCACCGGAACCTGGGAAGTGGAGTCTACTCTTGCGCCCAGGGCGGAAAGAGAAGCGGTTTGGTGAGCAACCAGCTAGGCTCTCCCACATGAAGCTGTGGTCCGTGTTTCCACTCTCATCTCCTGTGACTTCTTGGCCGCCATCTGTTCAGAAGATTGTATTATTTATTCACAATTTTCCCTTCCCAGCCTGTCCTTGCCATGCCTCTTCCTGAGCAGAGTCCCACTGACTCGGTCTCAGCCAGGTGACTTGCTGTAACCCGTGGAATGTGAGCAGATGTAAGGTCACAACTGACCCGAGGCTTTAAATGTGGTTGTGTGGTTTGGCTTGGCCTTTTGCCCCTTGAGAAGCGTCTGCCTCCCGTAGTCGTTCCTTCTTCAGCCTGCGTCCTGGCATGAGAGACACGTGAGCAGAACTTGGCTCAAAGGCCACGGTAGCGGTGCTTCAGCCAACTTGCCAACCTGCGAGCAGCAAACGCTCGTTGTTGGCTGCTGCCACCTTGTTGTTCTTTGTTGCACATCATTACTGGGTCATGAGCTGACCTGCGGGGTCATTGCTGTGATAGGGTGATGCCCGCACACGCTGGGTGCGCCCTGCTCTCCCACATGGTGACATCTGCCATGGGCCTTCCTTCATAGTCCTTCTTCATGATATCCTCAGAGCCCAGGCCAAGGGTGGGTCCTTCCAGAGAACCTCTGCCAACATCCCTAGTTTTTGGGTGCTCCAAAGGGCAGAAGCCGCTGGTCCCTCGGCTCGGGTCTTATCCATATTTTTCCTGGTTACCCTATATTTCTGCACTCACTGGACAGTGGTGCCTTGGAAGGCAGGAGCTACAATCTCTCCTCTTCCCTCTAGCTACTCCTCCTGCACCCCACAGGCATTAGCTGGTCAGACAATGTTTGCTAAACTGGATTGACCTGAATGTCTGTCCCTTATTATGGGAGGCTCATAAGGGCACATCGAATGCTGGCAGGAATCCCTGGCAGTGCCGGGCCCTATGCTGAGTGCTCAGATGATGGATCTGACATTGTCTGTGGGGATGAGAGGCTGGGCTGCCTCCAGCACACTTGGCTAGAGGCCTAGGTTCAGCACAAATGTGATCCCTCTCACGCTCAGCGAGATCTTGGCATCCAGAGCCTGTGTCAGGAGGGAATGATGCAGCCTCACACACCTTGGCCCGGACAGGCCTTGGGGAAGCCAGCGGCCTGCATTAGCAAGAGCCTTTAGCTGCCAGCACAATCCTGTTGCGGTTCTCAGAGCAAAGCCACAGCTTGGGCCCTGGCCCTGCGCTGGAGGGAACTTCATTTGTATCAAGATGCTCGGGGATGCCTCAGTGTTGGTATTTGTGGGCCTGGTGACAGGGGCATCCCTGGGATCTGTCGTGCTTCTCACGAAGTGGGTATAACCCTGAGTCTTGGATAGGCCTGTACGTGGTGGCTGCCCAGGCCCCAGCAGGCTCTGCTCACCTAAAGACTATGGATACATGGGGATGCCTGGGTGGCTCAGTGGTTGAGCATTTGCCTTGGCTCAATGCATAGCCCCAGTCCCTCTGCCTCTCTCTCCCTCTCTTTGATGAATAAATAAATATATTTTAAAAAGAAGACTATTTGATACATGAATGTACTTGGGCCATGTGGACTGAAGCTGGATCACCACGCTGGGAAACATGAGGTCACAGGGCAGCAACACAGGTCAGCCTCCTGTGCTCAGAATCCTACTAAAGTCAACTCTGCCATAAACAGAGGGGCTCTCCTGTTTTCTCTGTGCAGACAGGTGAGTGATACAAACTGAACTGCACTAGGGGATTCGGTATGTGATAGTCATCCAGGGTTGTGTAACCACGTACCCCAAAGTCAATGGCTCAAAACAGCAATAAACACACAAGGAAGAAGTAAGACTTCCACTATTTGCAGACGGTGTGATCCTATATGTAGAACATCCTAATGACTCCACCAAACAACCACCAGCACTGATGAATGAATTCAGTAAAGTCACAGGGTACAAAATTAATATCCACAAATCTCGTTGCATTTCTATATACTGATAATGAAGCAGCAGAAAGAGAAATTAAGAAAACAATCCCATTACATTGCACCAAAAATAGTAAAACATCAAACAAAAAAATTTAGCCAAGGAGGTGAAAGGACCTGTACTCTGAAAACCAGAGAACATCGATACAAAGAATTGAACACAGCACAAGCAAATGGAAAGATATTCCGTGCTCGTGGATTGGAAGAATCAACGTTGTTAAAATGTTCAGACCAAAATAAATAAATAAAATAAATAAAATAAAATAAATAAATAAAATAAAATAAATAAAGTAAAATAATAAACTAAAATAAAATAAAAATAAAATAAAATAAAATATTCAGACCACCCAAAGCAATCCATGAGTGCAATGCAACCCCTACCAAAATACCACCGGCAGTTTTCATAGATGCAGAACAAAATAATCCTAAAATTTATGTGAAACCACAAAAGACCCCGAATAGCCAAAGCCATCCTGGAAAAGGAGAACAAAGCTAGAGGCATCACCTACCCAAGGTTGTAAGATATACTACTGAGCTGTCGTAAATAAAACAGTGTGGGGCTGGCAGGGAAATAGGTCAATGCTATGGAATAGTGAGCCCAGAGATAAATCGCTGTAACATAGGAGGCAAGAATATGCAATGGAAAAAAGCTTTTGACAAATGATGTTGGGAAACTGGACAGCCATGTGCAAAAGAATGGGACTGGACCCCTTTCTTACACCACACACACACACACACACACACACACACACAAACTCAGAATGGGGTAGAGACCTACACGGGAGGCCCGAAGCCATAGAAGTCCTGGAAGAAAACCGTAGGCGGCAATTTCTTCGACGTTGGCTGTAGACAGATTTCCCTACATTTCCCTATATATGTCTTCTCAGGGAGACAAAAGGCAAAGTTGAACGATCGGGACTCACCAGAATGAACAGGTTTTGCACATCAACAAAACAAAAAGGCCACCTATGGGAAGGCAGTGATGCCTCTGGGAAGGGGTTAAAAGCCAAAATAAAGAACTTCTACAACTTGGCACCATAAAATCACAAATAATCAGATTAAAAATGGGCAGAGACACCATTTCACATTCCCACCAACAGTGTAAGAGGGTTCCCTTTTCTCCGCATCCTCTCCAACATTTGTGGTTTCCTGCCTTGTTAATTTTCCCCATTCTCACTGGTGTGAAGTGGGATCTCATTGTGGTTTTGATCTGTATTTCCCTGATGGCCAGTGATGCAGAGCATTTTCTCATGTGCGTGTTGGCCATGTCTACGTCTTCCTCTGTGAGATTCCTGTTCATGTCTTTTGCCCATTTCATGATTGGATTGTTTGTTTCTTTGGTGTTGAGTTTAATAAGTTCTTTATAGATCTTAGAAACTAGCCCTTTATCTGATGGGTCATTTGCAAATATCTCCTCCCATCCTGTAGGTTGTCTTTTAGTTTTGTTGACTGTATCCTTTGCTGTGCAAAAGCTTCTTATCTTGATGAAAAGAGATGGAAAATATTCCATGCTCATGGATTGGAAGAATTAATATTGTGCAAATGTCAATGCTACCCAGGGCAATGTACACGTTTAATGCAATCCCTATCAAAATATCATGGACTTTCTTCAGAGATTTGGAACAAATTATTTTAAGATTTGTGTGGAATCAGAAAAGACCCTGAATAGCCAGGGGAATTTTAAAAAAGAAAACCATAGCTGGGGGCATCACAATGCCAGATTTCAGGTTGTACTACAAAGCTGTGGTCATCAAGACAGTGTGGTCCTGGCACAAAAACAGACACATAGATCCATGGAACAGAACAGAGAACCCAGAAGTAGACCCTGAACTTTATGGTCAACTAATATTCGACAAAGCAGGAAAGACGATCCACTGGAAGAAAGACACGTCTCTTCAATAAATGGTGCTGGGAAAATTGGACATCCACATGCAGAAGAATGAAACTGGACCACTCTCTTGCACCATACACAACGATAAACTCAAAATGGATGAAAGATCTAAATGTGAGACAAGATTCCATCAAAATCCTAGAGGAGAACACAGGCAACACCCTTTTTGAACTTGGCCACTTTTTGCAAGATACATCCATAAAGGCAAGGGAAACAAAAGCAAAAATGAACTATTTGGACTTCATCAAGATAAGAAGCTTTTGTACAGCCATTCATGCATTTATATTTGGTTGCATTTGTCTCTAGGGAGGGAAGAAGCAAAGGTGCGAGAACTTGACTGCTGAGGTGGAGAAGCTCTGAGTAAATCAGATCCTCTCACTAATTTGTTATGTTGAATGTGACGTGAGTCCTTTCTTCCACCTACATAACACAAGCAGGTGAGGGACCAAGGTTGAATCAAGTAAGCATCATTGAGCTACACCTTACATGGCAGGTAGGAGCTGAAGTCATCACAGACAGTGAAAATTCCTATAAATATGACTTCTGAAAATTTCTGGTGGCTGTTGGAATAGATTCTGTTTTTTGGTAAAACCCCAGAATTGTTGGTTTATGCTTAAAAGTCACTTTGTATAAAAACCACAAAGATCCAAATGCAATGGTCACTCAGCTCAGTGAAGAGTTCACGCTGTGACAGGCGCAAGCAGAGGTACACTGATGCATAGGATGGAGAGTTTGATGCCACCTGTGCTTACACCGAGGCCTGCCCACACCAAGTGGGGTCACGGGACGAGTTGCTTACTCTGTTTGTGCTGCTGTCCTTCTCCATTTCGGCCCCTTCCCCAAGTGTGCATTAAGTGCCCATCTGCAGCAACACCATTGGTCTACCCAATGTCAAAGAGGGGATTTTTCTTTCTTCTTCTTCTCCAGAGAGAGTTGCTTTAATGGGGAGGCAAAGTAATGTGATTTGGGGCCAGAAAGACCCTCCATCTTCTTGGTTTCCCAAGGACCAGGCCTCAACCAAGACTGGCTTCAGGCCAGGACAAGCCCAGCGGTTGAGCCTTCAGGGAAGTAGACTACCTCACCGCCCACCCAGGCCAATTGTAGGTGCAGCACCTGGGAGGAAAAAGCTGACCCATATTGCTCTTGAAAACTGAAACCTGTGATGCGGCTGCATGTTTGAAAATCATCACAGAGGTTGCATGAATGGCTGCAAACTGGTATTATTACTTAAATCTAACTTTTTTTGGCCATTAATCCTGCAAATATGTCTATTCTTAGATGGCTGCAGTTAGCAATTTGCTGCTTGTCCTAATGGCCATAAGAAGCAGAAAATATTATCTAATGACTTACAGAGAAAATAATCTCAGAATATTAGAGCTTTTTCTCCATGGCATTAGGATCAAGTGCTGGCTGAGCCCAAGTGCTTGACAGGACCTGGGGCTCAGGGGTCTGGTTGTGGGGAGCAGTCACATGACCGGCGATAAACACTTACGAGAACTGACAGAGGCACTTTAATTTTTCTTGAAACAAATTCATCTTGGAAGATTTAACTGTAGAGCAGGAGGACATTCTTTAAGAGCAAGAAGACTCGGGTTCAAGCCCAGATCTGCTCAATGTCCACACCATAACCTAAGCCTGTCTTGCTTGGGGCCACAATATTTTGCTGACTTACAGCCTTATGCAGGGAACTTTCTCTTACCTTACCCAACTCCAGCCATTGTAAACTCTTCTGGAAGGTTCTCATTAATTAGTAAAAGCTTAATTCCAGGCCCTGACCTTTACCTAGAGTAAAGTGAGAGCATCAAGAATGCTTACAATGAAAGCACACAGAGATAAGAGGATAAACATCATGATCTCATGGGGGAGACTTGGAACCCCAAAGGTCAGCAAAGGGACCAGAGATTAAGTCATTATAGAGTTCTCCAAAAGTAAGGCTTATAAGGAGTAGTTTTAGCTCTTTACTTTACAAACAAGACCATGTAGAAAACCTCACATTCATTCTCTCTTTCTGTAAGTGCTGCATGGACAAAGCTCATGACTTAGAGAACAACCCTTGGGACCCTCTCCCTCCTGCAAGAAGCCTTTCTTCCCTCTTTCAGGCTGGTCTAGATTTTTTTGGAAAAATTTCTGGGCTATTTATATCCACGCGTGCATGAGCCAACTCTCATGATTGAGTTTCATTTCTCACAATGTGAACATGTTTCACAGGTGCCCACAAGGTCCCAGTCCCTGAGTTAAGGGCAAAAAGACAAAACAGAAAGGTTTTGCTCATCCCAGACTCGCTGGCTTATTCACTGTGCCTCTGATATCCCAGGCAGTTCCCTGCCTCGAGATCTTGACAAATCTGTCCAAAATGCACTCCTAGAGACATCTGCCTGGCTCCTACTGTACCTCTTTTAGGTCTTTCTCAAGTCTTTTTTTCTGTAGTAAGATCAAGAGGCCTCATGAAATTTTAACTTACCCTAGTCCCAAATCTTGCTCTCCAGCTCAGTGCTAAACTTGAAAAATCACAGCACACACTCCCAGTACAGCCTGGAAGTCACAGAAGAAAGTAAAACAGAACTAAAGCTCTCTCGTTGGCTTCCAAAAAGCTGTCATTGTTTGGTCATTCTAGTGGTTCCCTAAAGGACTCCTCTTGAAAGGCCACCTGTACTTGACTTGACTTAAAACTTTCCCAGTGTAAAAATCCTTCTCCCCAGAGAGTATTTGTTGAAAACAATTTAGAGGCAAGTGTTTTAACTTTTCAGATGCCTGAGATGGTGGATTAAATTTGGAACGATTCTATTATTCTAACTGAAAAGCTTAAAAATACAAGCTCACAGGAACTTTGAACATTTCTGACATATTCCTGGAAACTAGAGAGCCACATACATACCCAGGGCTGTACACATGTTCAGAAAGGAATTGAAAAGGCTCTAAGCTCTTGCTCCTGGTTGACCCCGAGGCTCTGCACAAGCAGGAAATGAAGGCTAAGGCAGAGTTGTTAATTGCCTGGTTGAGTATTCAAGGCATGCCCCAATATACATGCAGAGCTCCTCAAAGCAGATCGGGAGGTTTACTGGTTCCAGGGGTTTAAGGAAATCTCTCTCTAATAACTATTAAGCTCAAATAGATCCACACAATGTAATGAAACTGTCAAAAGACAAAGACAAGGAGAGAATCTTGACAGTAACAAGAGACAACGACTCATTATATACAAAGGAATCTCAATAAGATTAACAGTTGATTTCTCACACAAAACCATGGAGCTCAGAAGGCAGAGGACTGACCCATTCAGAGTGCTAAAAGAAAGACTGCTGACCTATAATTCTGTATTCAGGAAAACTATTACTTAAAATGAAGGAGAAATTAAGACATGCCCCAGAAAACTGTATACCAACAAATCCGATAACCTAGACGAAATGGAAAAATGTCTAGTAAGTCACAAGCTACTAAAACTGACTCAAAAAGGAATAAAAAGCCTAAGTGGACCTCTAAGAAGCAATCAGATTAAATTAACACAAATTTCATTAGCACCACTCCTTCAAAAACTCTTCCAAAAACAAACACTTTCTAATTTATTTTCTGAGGCCAGTATTACTCTGATACCAAAACTAGACAAAGATATCATAGAAAACTACAGAAAAATATTCCTTATGAGTAGAGATACAAGATTCTCAACAAAATACCAGTGAGTGAACAAAATCCAATAGCACATAGGTTGTGAGCTAAATTGTGGCATAGACATCTCCACCACTCATTTTTCTTCCCCCCTAAACATCAATTTGAACAACTGTATGTGCACAAAATACCTTCATAAGAGCCAAGGATTGTAGGTGAGGGATTTCAGGACCGCAGTAAAGCACAGAAATAAGAAAAGGCACATCCAGGCGGGTAGGAAGGGAGGCTTTGTAGACAGACATATACAAAACAGTCCATCTAATGGCAACAGACTGCCATTTTTCTTGAGTGCACAAGGAATATTCTTCAGATCATATGTTAAGTCATGAAACAAGCTTTAAAAAATATAAGAAGATTTAAATCGTACCAAGTACCTTTTCAATCAAAATGGTAAGAAACGAGAAGTCAATAACAGGAGGAAAGCCTGCAAATTCATAAATGTGTGAAAATTAAATAACACATTTTTGAACAACTAATGGGTCAAAGAGGAAAATCAAAAAGTATCTTGGAATAATGAAAATGGATACACAAAACACCAAAACTTATGGGATGCAGCAAAAGCGTTTCTAGGAGGAAAGCTTATAGGAATAAATGCCTAAATTAAGAAAGGAGAAAGATCACAAGTAAACAACCTAACTTTATTCCTCAAGGAGCTAAAAAAAAAGGAAAATATTAAGCCCAATGTTTGCAGACGGAGGAAAATAGCAAAGATCAGAACATAGATAAATGAGATAGTGACCAGAAAAACAATAGAAAATATCAAGGAAATAAGAGCTCATTCTTTGAAAAGGTAAAGAAAATTGAAGCTTTAAATTATACTAAGAAAAAAACCAGGCAAGATTCAAATAAATAAAATAAAAAATGAAAAAAGAGACCTTACAACTGACGCAACAGAAATACAGAGACTACTATGCCGACAAATTGGATAAACTAGAAGAAATAGATAAATTTTTAGTCTCTTCAACAATGGTGTCGGGACAATTGGACAGCCACATTCGGAAGAATGAAACTGGACCGCTTTCTGACACTATACACAAAAATAAACTCAAAAGGGATAAAAGGCCCACATGTGAGACAGGAATCCATCAAAATCGTAGAGAACACAGGCAGCAGCCTCTGTGACCTCAGCCACAACAACTTCTTGCTAAACTCATCTACAGAAGCAAGAGAAACAAAAGCAAAAATGAACTATTGGGACTTCATCAGGATAAAGAGCTTCTGCACAGCAAAGGAAACAGTCAATGTCACCAAAAGACACCCTACAGATGGGAGAAGATACTTGCAAATGTTTTATCAGATAAAGGGCTAGTATCCAAGATCTATAAAGAACTTCTCAAACTCAACACTCAAAAAAAAAATAGTCCAGTCAAAAAAATGGGCAGAAGGCACGAGCAGACATTTCTCCAAAGAAGACATACACATGGCGGCCAACAGACACATGAAAAAATGAAGAAAAGAAATAGTATCCAAATCAGAAAGAAAGAAGCAAAATTGTCACCTTCTGCAGATGACAAGATCTTATACACGGAAAACCCTGAAGACTGCATAAAAAAAAAAAAAACCTGTTAGAGCTAACCAATAAATTCAATAAAGTTGCAGGATACAAAATCAACATGCAAAATCCAGTTACATTTCTATATCGTCACAATGAATCGTCTGAAAAAGAAAAAAGAAAGCGCTCCCATCTATACTAACATCAAAAGTAAAATACTTAACCAAGCAGGTGAAAAAGCAGTAGGCTGAAAGTTGCAAAACATTGATGAAAGAAATCGAAAAAGACAAAAATAGACGGAAAGATATCCTGTTCACGAATTGGAAGGATTTGTATTGTTAAAGCGTCCATACTACCAACGCCATCTATAGATTCGGTGTAATCACTGTCAAAGTTCCAATGATATTTTTTTCGTGCAAAGAGAATAAGCAATCCTAAAATTTGTTATGCAACCACAAAAGAGCCCAAATAGCCAAAGCAATCGTGGGAAAGAAGAAAAAAGCGGGAGACCTCACGATTCCTGATTTCAAACTATACTTCAGAGCAATAGGAGTCAAAACAGTATGGGGTAAAAAAATACAAGAATAGCAACTACGACAAAACCCAGCATGGTAGTGGCATAAAAACAGGCCCGCAGAATTGTGAGCCCCCAAATGAATCCTTGCATATGTACAGTCAGCTATTACTTGGGAAAGGAGCCAAAAATACTCAATGGAGAAGGGATAGTCTCTTAAATGTTGTCAGGAAAACTGGATATTCAAATAAAAAAGAATGAAGTTGGGGGATCCCTGGGTGGCGCAGCGGTTTGGCGCCTGCCTTTGGCCCAGGGCGCGATCCTGGAGACCCGGGATCGAATCCCACGTCGGGCTCCCGGTGCATGGAGCCTGCTTCTCCCTCTGCCTGTGTCTCTGCCTCTCTCTCTCTCTCTGTGTGTGACTATCATAAATAATAAATAAAAGAAAAAAAATTAAAAAAAAGAATGAAGTTGGACCCTTACTTTAATTCACTCGCAAAAATTAACTCGAAATGGATTAAAGATTTAAATGGCAGATCTGAGACCATAAAAACCCTTGAATAAAGTAGGAAAAAGTCTCCTTGACCTTGTCCTTGTTGATGCTTTTTTTTTGGAAATGCCACCAAAAACACTAGAAACGAATAAAAACATTAACACGTTGGACTACATCAAACTAAAAAGCCTTGGCACATACAAGAAACAACAGACAAAAATAGGAAACGTAACATACGAAACGGGAGGAGATAGTTGCAAATCATAATCTTATCACGTGTTATTATGCCAAATATATGTGGAAGTATCCAACTCAAGAGGAAAGAATCGAATAATCGGATTCAAGTAGGTGGAGAAGCTGAATGGATTTCCCCCCCCCCAAAAAAAGACATCTAAATGGCCATCAGGTACATGAAAAGATGCTCAGTATCGCTAATAACCGTGGAAATGCAAATGCAAATCTCAGGTGAGATTCCTGTTGGAATGACTATTATTGAAAAGGCAAGAGATGACATGTGTTGGCAAAGATGGGGGGATGAAGGGGGCCCCTGGGCACGGTTGTCAGGACTGTAAATTGGTGCAGCCATTATGGAAAACATCGTGCAGGTCCCTCAAAAAATAAAAAATAGAACTACCATGCGATTCCGCAATCCCCCCCCCCCCCCGTGGGTAAATATCCAGAAGGAACGGGACCCGTACTTCATGCTCTTCGCAGCTTTATTTACGACACCCCGAGTGCCTCCTGCATGATGAGTGGATAAGGACGTCGTGAGATATACATGCATATGCAATGAAACATTATTCAGCCATAAAATAGGAAAAAAAGAGTCTTGCCCCTGTGACCACATGGATGGCCCCTGAGGGCATCATGGCAAGCGAAGTAAGTCAGACAGAGAAAGACAAACACCGTGTGATCTCACACGTGGGGTCTAAAAAAGCTGAACCCAGGATCCCTGGGTGGTGCAGCGGTTTGGCGCCTGCCTTTGGCCCAGGGCGCGATCCTGGAGACCCGGGATCGAATCCCACGTCGGGCTCCCGGTGCATGGAGCCTGCTTCTCCCTCTGCCTGTGTCTCTGCCTCTCTCTCTCTCTCTCATTCTATGTGACTATCATAAATCAAAAAAAAAAAAGCTGAACCCCCAAAAATAAAAAAATAAAATAAATGAAATAATAAAAAAGCGGAACCCGTAGAAACAGACTAGAACGGTGGTTGCCGGGGCTGGAGGGAAGGGAAGGAAATATGGGGAGATGTTGGTCAAAGGATCCAGACGTCAAGTTTTGGAATGAGTAATTTCTGGATATCTGAAGCGCGTGGCGTGGTGACTGCAGTTCACGAAACTGTGTTATGGACGTAAAACGTGCTAAGAGCTCGTACACACACGCACACACCATGTGAAGTGTCGGAGGCGTTAAGTCGCCTTCCCGTGGCCGTCATTTCACGATATTTGTGCGTTTCAGAGCCCCGGGGTGGACACCTTGAACTCCTGTGTGTTATACGTCAAGAATATCCCAATAACACTGGAAGGGAGATCCAATGACACACAAGAAGGATCATATCCCGCAGATAAAGTGGGATTTTTTTCTCAGGATTGTGAGTCTGGTTCAATACGGGGAAAAGAAAAATCTATCGATGCGATGCGACCTATTAACAGAACAAAGGGGGAAAACGGCACGATCGTCTCAGCGGAGACACAAAAAGCACTTGACAGAATTCAACCCCGTTTCATGACCAGAAACACTCAACAAAGAGTAACAGAGGAGAACTTCCTAAACCTGATGAGCCGCACCAGTGGACAACTATTCAATATTGGGCTGGAGGCTCTAGTCGGGGCAAAGCAGCCGAGAAAATTAATTGAATATACGAGACGGAAGAGGAGAATGAAAATGATACTCGTAGGGGACATGATCACATCTATATGACCCCAAGGACCGTGCGCGCGCGCACGCGAGTCAATAAAGGAATCCATCAAGGTCTCAACATAGGAGACAAATATATACAAAAGTCGGTTGTATGTCTGTACTGTTATTTTGGATGACAATCCGAAAATGAAATTAGGAAGATAATTCGATTTATAATAGCATCAGAAAGGGGAAAAAATAGAATTTATTTATTGATTGATTATTATTTTTTTAATAGAAATTATTTAATGTGGGGATCCCGGGTGGCTCAGCGATTGAGCGTCTGCCTTCGGCTCAGGGCGTGACCCCGGGGTCCCGGGATCGAGTCCCACGTCGGGCTCCCTGCATGGACCCTGCTTCTCCCTCTCCCTATGTCTCTGCCTCTCTCTGTGTGTCTCTCATGAATAAATAAATAAAATCTTCAAAAAAAAAATCACTTAATGAAAAAAATAGGAGTCTTGTACACTGAAAATCAAAAAACCCTGGTGAGAGAATTTAAAGACCTAAGTAAATGGAAGGACGGGTGTGCAGGGACTGGGGGACTTAATACTGTTAAAATGGCAATAGTCCCTCCAACTGACCTACAGAATAGGGCAGTTTCTGTCAAAATTCCAGCTTCATTGTTTCCCGTTTCCACCCCCCACCCCGTTTCCTCCCCGGAAATTGGCAAGCTGGCCTAAAATCCATATGGAAAGGCAAGGGACCCCAGAGCGTGAAACATTCTCGCAAAAGGACAGAACTGGAGTAGAGCAGCCCCGTGAACGCAGCCGCGGTTTCCGTCACCTCGGTCGGCCACGGGCCAAAGCAGGCGAGCCCGGGCCCCTTGTGACCTCGCAGCGCCCGGCCCTTCCCCTCACTTCTCACCACGCCGGCACGTGGTCATCCCACACCGTCCCACAGGGAAGGGCGAGCGAGCGAGCGAGAGCCCACACTCACGTAACTACTGTGACCGTGAATTGTTATCACTGTTTTTATTTTCTTTTCGGTCACTATCGTGTTAGGCTCGTACTGCACCTGCACCGAGCTCCCAGGTTACACTCGATCCTATATAGGGAAAAAAAAACATAGTATATCTATATGGGGTTTGGGACTATTCATGATTTCAGGGATCCCCCGGGGGCCTGGGGTGTGTGTCCCCCATAGATAAAGGGGGGCCGCTGTGCGCACACTTGCCAGTTTCAAAACTTACTATACAGCTACACTAATCAAGATAAAAATAGACATAAAAATACATAAAAAGCACTGAGAGTCCAAGAACAAACCCGCACATGTCCGGTGAACTGGTTTTCAACCAGGGCGCCGAGATGATTTAAAGGCTGGTCCAGGAATGGTCCTTTCGGGTATGTGGAGCTTATGGCACGGCGGTCGGGCTGGGGCCTGGGGACAGCGTCTCTGAGCCGAGGCCCGGCGTCTGGGTCTCTCCCCACGCGAGCCCCGCGCTCAAACCGCCCTCCTCCCTCGGCTGCTCGGAGGCGCCCGGCCCGCGGTCTCCCTCAAGGTGGACCCCGCCGCCCTCCAGGGCCTCTCCGGTCCCAGACCCTGCCCCGTGGTGACGGCGCGGACGGACCGCGCAGCCTCACACCGAGGAGACGGGCCGGACAGAGAGACACAGGCATACAGGACACCACTCATATGGGGACTCTAAAATAAAATAAAAACAGCCGGAAGAGCAGCGGATGCCAGGCTTGGGGGCTGGGGGGACGGGAGCTGCTGGTCACAGGCCACGGACTCCCGGGTCCGGGTGGGTGACTTCGGGACAGCCCGGCGACTGAGCAGCTGAACCGTGTGCGGGGAGGTTGCGACGGGAGCACATCTTACCTGTTCTTCCACCAAACCCCCCGGAGCGGGGAGGCCTTAGCTACTGCCGAGGTCACCACCACGAGGTCGCGGGATCTGCGTGGATCGGACGCACTTGGGTGTGTGTCCGCTGTGCACCCCGTTAGGTGTCGATCATGCCCCCGTAAGGCCGGGCAAGAGGAAAGTCTGGACGAAATGCTGAAGATCATTAATTTAATTTTTAAAAAGCAAAGGAAGAGCGGACTTTCCAAGCCACTGGTGGGTGGAGGTGGTGGGTCTGCGGGAGGGGGTCGCGGGGCTCCGTCTTCCTTCCTTCCCATCTGGGTCCCCATCCGGAGTCCTCGTCGCAGCCCCTCGGGGCTCCTCCGGCCCGGCTGGGTCTCCCGTCATGCACCTTCACTCGGGTGTGGGGCTCGTGGCCCCCCTGGGCCCGGCTCCGTCATTCTTCTAACCTAGTGGTTCTGT
Source organism: Nyctereutes procyonoides (assembly GCF_905146905.1). Classification (NCBI taxonomy): domain Eukaryota; kingdom Metazoa; phylum Chordata; class Mammalia; order Carnivora; family Canidae; genus Nyctereutes; species Nyctereutes procyonoides. The sequence goes on from NW_026575146.1 coordinate 88,045,345, forward strand.
GTCCCCATCACCGCGGCGAGGAAGGGCCCGGGACACAGACGTGCGGGAGGATTGGCACCCTCGGCCCTGAGCTGTCTCGGCGCCGGCGGCCCACGGGGCGGATTTAGTCACTTGACCAGGAAGACGGCCCCAGGGTCCCCGCACAGCTCCTGCCGCGGGCCCGGAGAGTGGGCCAGGGACGCAGGCACCGCGCGGGGCCCCCGTGCAGGACGGGCGGCTCGAGGCACGGATTCCCCCGGGACAAAGCTGCCGCCGTGGGGCCGGAGGCTCCCGGGCTCCCCCGCCGGCCCGGCCGCTCTAGGGGCCACGCTTCCGGTGTTGACTGCAGACATCGGTCCCTCGGAGGGACACGGTTTACATACAACACGTCACCTGGGACTGCCTGCTAGGTGAGCAAGGCCCTGGGACTTCTCGTGATCAATGCCACGCGCGGTTGCTTGTTTAGGGACCTTGGACTCCGGGCGGCAGCCAGGAAGGCCGACGGGTCCGCGTCACCTCTGTCCCCGGCCTCTGGGCGGCCGCTTGCCAGGCGCTGGGGGAAAACCGATTTCCACCAAATCAGTAAGAAGCAGGAGAACGAGTTGTTAGTGGAAAACCGTTTTCCTTCATCTAATTCCAAACACGGAAAGGTCCAGAGCACACGCCAATCCCAGAGGCCTTCGGGCAGCTGGTCCCCTGAGACCAAGGCTTTGTCACCGTGATGAGACTCCCAGGTTATAAAAGATCCAGGTTCCGTCCTTGGTCTCGTCACCCTGCCCCCGAGGACTGATGTCCTCCCTGTGACGAGGACGGGGGTGAGGCCTGCCCTGCGCAGCGCACCACACCTGAGCCCAGCGTGGAGCATCCATCACGTCCCACACAGAGGCCTGGAGGCGCCGGTCCCTCACCCACTAAGCCGGGACGCAGCCCTCCCCCGTGCCACCCCACCAGGCTGCGCCCAGAGCAGAAGAAGCCCGGAGAGGAGACGCTCCCTGGTGGGGCACAGGAGCTGGTGGCAGGGAGGCTCTTGGCGAGGCCACACAGGGTCTGTCGAGGGATCCAGTCGGGTTTGGGGCTTCCTGGGGGTTGGCCAAGCAACAGCCAAGCAATGACATCCTCCTCCCACCCCTGGGAGGGCTTGGGAAGGCCTGAGAGGGCCTGGGAGCCCCTGGGAGCCCCTGGGAGGTCCCTGGGAGGCCCTAGAAGGCCCTGGGAGCCCCTGGGAGGGCCTGGACGGCCCCTGGGAGCTCCTGGGAGGCCCCGGGAAGTCCCTGGGAGGCCCTAGAAGGAACTGAGAGGCCCTGGGAGGGCCTGAAAGGCCCCTGGGAGCCCCTGGGAGGTCCCTGGGAGGCCCTGGGAGGGCCAGGAAGGCCCCTGGGAGGCCCTGGGAGGTCCCTGGGAGCCCCTGGGAGGTCCCTGGGAGGCCCTAGAAGGTCCTGGGAGCCCCTGGGAGGGCCAGGAAGGCCCCTGGGAGCTCCTGGGAGGTCCCTGAGAGGCCCTAGAAGGACCTGGGAGCCCCTGGGAGGGCCTGGGAGGGCCTGGGAGGGCCTGGAAGGCCACTGGGAGCCCCTGGGAGGTCCCTGGGAGGCCCTAGAAGGTCCTGGGAGCCCCTGGGAGGGCCAGGAAGGCCCCTGGGAGCTCCTGGGAGGTCCCTGGGAGGCCCTAGAAGGACCTGGGAGCCCCTGGGAGGGCCTGGGAGGGCCTGGGAGGGCCCTGAGAGCCCCTGGGAGCCCCTGGGAGAGCTCTGGGAGCACCTGGGAGGCCCTGGGAAGTCCTGAGAGGTCCTGGGAGGTCCTGGGAAGGTCCTTGGAGGCCCTGGAAGGCCCTGGAGGCCCCTGGGAGCCCCTGGGAGGCTCCTGGGAGGTCCCTGGGATGCCCTGGGGCTGGTGAGCAGGGAGCTGAGGTAATCCGCAGTGGCTCTGGGGGCTGATGGATTCATTCGGGGGGGGGGGTCAGACTCCAGAACAAGGACGGAAACTGTCAGCAAATGGCTGGGGCAGGGGGCACTGACCGTAGGTGTGAGGCCAGCCCGCTAGGAGTGCCCTGCACACCCCTGCCCTTCCTGCCCCGACAGCCTCACCGGCCCCCCCCATGGGACCCCAAATTCTCCAGGCTCACTGCCCTTGGACTCCACATACCTCTTACTGGGAGACTGTGTGTTTATTTATTTATTTATTATTATTTTTTAAGATTTTATTTATTTATTCATGAGAGACACAGAGAGAGAGAGAGAGAGAGGCAGAGACACAGGCAGAGGGAGAAGCAGGCTCCATGCAGGGAGCCCGACGTGGGACTCATCGTGGGTCTCCAGGATCACGCCCCGGGCTGCAGGCGGCGCTAACCCGCTGAGCCACCCGGGATCCCGGCAGTGCATTACTTCCCAGTCCACCAGTAACCCTGAGCTCGCTGCAGGTCCCCGGGAGCAGGGCCGCGGGGGGAGGTGAGGGAGCCCTGCACACGGCAAGGCACACAGTAGGTGCTCAGTGAGCACCAGATCCTCTTCGTACCCGAGCCTTTCAAACCGAGACCATTAGGTCTTTTTCTTCTTCTTCTTCTTCTTTTTTTTTTTCATTTTGATTGAGCGTATCACCCAAAATATTTCACTTAAAAAAAAAAATCAAGACTTAGGTGATCATCGGCCTAAGTGGTCGCGTCAGCCTGTCATTCTGTCCTCTTTTTCCAATAAACAGATGCTCTTCCTCCCTCTTCCCTTTCTGGGGGGCGGGTCTGGATGATCCGCGATGCGCAAAGCAGGTGGATTGATCGCGTATCGACCGCGAGTGAATTATGACCCCTTCGGGTAAAAAGCTTCCCATAAACACAATCGAGGTGCTGCCGCCGCAGCCTCCGCAGCCAGGGCGGGTGTCTGGGGGCTCCCGCCGCGGGGAATCAATACTTGGCATCAGGATCAGCAGCGCAGACGGCTCTATTCCTCAGGTCTTCAGAGGTGGGGGTGGGCTCCCCACGCTCCCCGGCGTGGGAGCGGCAGAGACGTGTCAGCGTTCAGGGCCCCCCATGAGGCTGCAGGGTGGCGGGAGGTTGAGCCACCCGGTGTGTCCCTTGCCCGTCCCTCTTGGTCTCGGTTGTTCGCCTGTAAAGTGGGATTTCTACTGTTCCTTCTGCTTCTTCTCAGGGCGTTTGGGTCCCTGGGGACAAGGATGGCTACGGGGGCATTTCCGGGGCCTACCCAGCCGTGCCCTCTGAGGTCAACCCCAGCCTTAGGGCTTTAGGACGGCATCTCCCAAAAGCCACCCCTGTGTCCTCTGCCCAGTGCCTGGACCCAGCGGCGCAACAGACACCGTAGCCGAGTTAAGAGGGATCCAGCTAAATGCAGAGCAGGTTTTCCTTCCCCGTGCGCTTGTCCGGGGGGACAGCTCTGGTCCCGGGGGGTCATGGGGACGGAGCACATGGCACCAGCCTTAGGCAAAGCTGTGGTCGGGGCCTCCGCTCCGAGACGCAAACCTTCACATGCTTCTGCTGAAGACTGTTGGCTTCCCGGGGCAGGAGCTTCTCCCGTCCACGTACAACATCCCTGCTGCCAGCTGCTCCCGACACGTCCCCGTGGAAACGGTGGCCAAACCTCGGAGCTGCTCCCGGATCCGTGCTCCTCCCAGCAGCCGGGGGACAGCGACATTCCCCATCAGACCTGCAGGTGCCCCGCGGGGAGCTTTATGGTCTTTGCCACTAGATGGGATTCATCAGCGTGTGCTGCAGGGCAAGGAGGAGGGTGGGGGGTCCCCGCTCTCTCACCTCCGCGCGTGGACTTGGTCAGCAAGCAGGGAGCCCAGGGGCTCGGGCACTGCGTTTGGAAGACCCGGTTAGTGTGGAGCCTCAGGGCCCAGCCGCTCCGGCCTGCCGCGAGCCCTCCTTGCCATCTGCACCCGTACCAGGGCAGGGGCCCCCCGGGAGGGGCCCTTCCCCTGGGGGCACGAGGACAGATCCGGCACAGACTCGTGGCTCAGGAACACGCGCCTGCCTAGTCAGTAGGGAGAACTGGGGGGAAATCCAATAACCTCCTCTACCTCTGTCTGCCTTTGTGCCTCTCCTCCCTGAGGCCTGTCGCTGAGGAGGGACTGAGGACGATGCCCTGCAGACGTCCACGTCGGCTGCTCCGGGAGGGGCCGCGTGGGGCGAAGACTGTGGATCGCGGGGGAGGGCTGTGGGGGAGCCCTGAGCAGGGTCAGCACGGTGCAGGGGCCCTGTACAGGGTCAGGGTGGGGGGGGAGCCCTGAGTGAGGAGGAGGGGAAGGAGGGAGGGGAGGAGGAGGAGGTGGAAGAGGGGGAGGGAGGGGGAGGAGGAGGAGGTGGAAGAGGGGGGAGGAGGGGGAGGAGGAGGAGGTGGAAGAGGGGGAGGAGGGGGAGGAGGACTGCTCTAGGAGGAAACCTGTGGGGCAGTGAGGGAAGCAGGGTGGGGGGACCCTGGCCCGCGGTTCAGCCCGGGGCAGCGCAGGGCTTGGGGTGCTCCCCAGGGTGCACGGCCCTGCAGAGCTCTGAGCATCCACTGGCTGCGGCTGTGAGTCACCTGGGGGGTGGCCCGGGTCCCCCAGGCATCTCTTGCAGGCCCGAGCCCTCCGGGGCAGTAGCTGGGAGCCCTGGCAGCTCCTGCTCCGAGGGACCGGTGCAAGGTCCGCTGCGGGGAGTGGGGCACCCACAGGCCCGGCGATGGGCTCTGCACACAGGCTGCCCGGGGTCAAATCCTCCACTCGACGTCGTGCCGCTTGTTGAAGGACCAAGTGACGCACAGGAAAACCCTTAGGGGTCCTTGTAGGGCCAACCCGGGTCCGGTGGGCGGGATGCGCTTCCGCAGAGGGAGGGGAGCTCCCCGGGGCTGCAGGAATGACAGAGCTTGGTAGGCGGACGGGGTGGCAGGGACGGAGAGCCCATGCGGCCGGCCGCCTCCCGTGGGGCGTGGCAGGGTCTGCTGCCGGCCACCTGACCGGGCCGCGGGCACCCCCGACACTGGATCAAGAGCCCACTTCTGGGAGAACTGAAACTAGGTCTTGACTCAGCGCCCTGGGCTTTCGCAAAAGCCACTCCGTTTGGGGCCTTTCGTCTTGTTTCTAATGCATGTGACCTTGTCTGCCTCAGTTTCCCCGTCTGTAAACGGGGCATGCTAATGCTTCCCTCCTGGGGGTCCTGTGAAGGTCAACGAGGAAATAGGTGCAGGGGTTGGGGGGCGCCTGGCACCCAGTGGGGGCTCTGTGGAGGGAGAGGCCCAGGGAGCGGGTGCTGGGCGCACAGTGGGCCCGCGGGAGCCTCAGCCCCCGGGGGGCAGGGGGACCTCCAGGCTCACAGCCCCCAGGATGGGGGTGGGGGGCTGCTGGGTGGACCTGACCCTTCCGGGCGCTCCCGTCCCCTCCCCCGGCGACTCCCAGGGACACAGGCTTTCCCGCACCTGGATTTTTCACGCTCGCCCCAAGGAGCCTATAAAAATTCAGCCCATTTGGTTTGCAGACAGAAACTTTGCTTTTAAAATCTTTGAGTTCTTTCCTTCGTCCTCCCTTTCCAGGGCCAGAGTCGTTTCAAAGGAAAGGGGAGCAGGGATCGAGGCCACTCATTTGCGGGGCTATTTCCCTGAGGGTTTGCAACCACAGGGGACTTTGCTTAAACCCGCAGCATTTGTCACTCTGCTGTCGCTTTCTAGGCCGCCGGGCTCTGACCCACCTGCGCAAGGGAGGCGCCTGCAGCTGCACTTTCCTGCCTTCTCCTTGCTCTCGGGCCCTGACAGCTGCTCCATCTTAAAGGGTCGGGGTGGTTGGGGAGCCGTGAGCGGGGTCGGGGTGGTGGGGTCCCAGGAGCAGGGTCAGGGTGGTGGGGTACCCTGGGGGTCATCCCCTGTCCACCGGCCGCCCCTGGAGGCCCTGCTGCCCAGGAAGTGGCTCCAAGATGCGCCCCGGTCCAAGGACCCCGTGTGTCCTCTCTGTCAGGTGACTGGTTCCTGGGTCCCTGTCTTCTGCCCTCACCTGGGGGTCTTCTGTGGTGAAGGGGTGAGGCCTGCGTGCAGGTGCACCCCCCCCCCGTAGTCCCCCACCGGGCTCTGGGCCCTCCTGGGAGCGCGGAACCCCCTTGCCCTCTGGGCCTGGTGCGCGTGTGCCCGTGTTTCTTTCAGGTCGTCCCCGTGGGTGGGTGCCCAGGGGTCCCCGTGGGTGGGCGTCAAGTGTGCAGCCCACGGGCTGTGCAGACAGACATGCTTCCCCCGCAGGGCTCTCCGACACCCAGAAGCATCGCGGCCCCCGGCGGCCACACTGCATCCTGCGATCCAGTCCCACCCTGAGTGGGTCCCCCAGGCCGGGGGCCGTGGGCCTCCTCATCACGGTCATTGGCCAGAGCCTACGTCCCCTGGGTCCCTGCTCTGCTAGCAGATCTCCGTCTCCCTCGGGTGCTCCCCCGGGGTCAGAGGTACCTCCTGCCGCCCCAGGGTGCAGCAGCCCAGAGCCTGGCAGTCACCGTGCGGGGCCCAAGGTCGTGACACCCGGCCCTGCTGGCCCGTCCTCCCGCGGCCTGCCGAATGGGCGGCTGAGATGCTCCAGGCCGCGGCCAGCAGGGACCGGGAACGGGCCTCGGGGAACTGCACTTGCCCCGCAGAGCCTTTCCCTTTTTTTTTTTTTTTAATTTTATTTATTTATTTCTGAGACAGAGAGAGAGAGAGAGAGAGAGGCAGAGACACAGGCAGAGGGAGAAGCAGGCTCCATGCAGGGAGCCCGATGTGGGACTCGATCCGGGGAGCCCGGGGAGATGTTCCAGAAGCAGCTTCGTGTTTCAGGAGCGCCCGTCAGGGCCTTCGTTTTGGGGCCCGAGGAGTCCGGGCCCCCTGCGCACGTCTGGTGGCGACGGCAGGAGCTCGGCCGCTCGGGGTCCCGCTGTCCTGGGCGGTGGGACGGGGTGCAGGGGGCTCCCAGGGCGCGCCCCCGCCTCTCGCAGCTCCGCTGGCCGTCGTGGCCTTCGGAGGGCCGGGCTGGCCGCACCCTTGCAGGCGGCCCCACGCGGCTCTGTGCCGTCGCTGCCTGAGGAGGCGAGGGCCCGTGCTGCAGGGGACAGAGCAGGGCAGAGCAGAGCGCGGCGGGTCGTGGTCCCCAGCTGCAGCCCCGTCCGCAGGGCCCTGGTCACCCTTCTGTTCCCTGCTGCCCCGCCAGCCCCGGGAGGAAGCTTTGTCCCCAGGTCCGCCCCCGCCGGCTCCTGACGATGTGCCCTGCCTCCCGCTCAGGGCCGCAGCCGAGGGCCCTGGACCCAGGTCCCCCGCCCGAAGGCCGCCACTGCAGGGCGCGGTGTGTGCCTCAGCCCCCACCCCGGGTCAGGCTGCAGCTGGGGCTCCCCCCGCCTGGCGTCTCCTTCCTGAGAATCAGCGCCCGGCGTGGGCGTGTGGCTCAGCGCACGGCTGTCGGGTGAGCCCGTGGGTGCAGCCCCGCGGGATGCCTGCCCGGCTCCCCGCACTGCCGCTTCCTAAAACGTGGCCCGGGCGGGATGTGCACCCGCGCACTGGCTTTGCCATCGCAGCCCCCGTTTTCTGGGCACGAGCGGGCCCCCTGGTTCCCCTGGAGCTGCTGTGACCCCGGACCCCTCTGGGGCAGCCAGTACCCCTCCCGGGCCCACCAGTCCCTCCCCACCTGTCGTGACCGCGCGGCGGGCGGCGTGGGGGGAGCCGGTGGCCGTGGCCCCAGGCCCCCAGCGCCCGCTCTCAGACTCGCCTGACCTCTGGCCCCCAGCGTCCCCCCGAGTGGCAGCCCCGGAGGCGCCGCGGTGCAGGGCTTGCTCCGTCTGCTCCCGGCCCCACTCCTCGCGCCTCGGGCCCACAGCAGCGCGAGTGGTGACGCACGGCACGTCCCCGTGGTCCACGAGCACCCCCTGCCCCGTGGGGGAGCCCTTCGTTGACCTCTCCCCGAGGACCCTGGGTCCCTGGCCCACTCGGGGGGCCCCTGGGGACCACCTCTGCAGTCGCTGTGCCCCACGGAGGCCCTCAGGCAGGAGCGTCCTCCCCACGGGGCCTTCTCTCTCCTTTGCTCCTTCACTTCCCTGAACCTTCGCTTTCCCCCTTGTTCCAGGGAGGGAGCTCCTGCCCCCCTCCGGGCCCGGGTCCTCCGTGATGGCCAGGTCGGGGCTCCCCAAGCCTCTTCCTGCCCCCCAGGCACTGCGCGGCCAGGTCAGCGGCTGGCGCTGGGACACCCGGGACCCCGAGCGACCTGAGGTCGGCCGCCCTCCCCCCGCCCTCCCTGCCCCGGTGCTTCCCGCATCCGGCTTGGGGCCCGGCCCAGCGAGGGCTCCGGGAGCTGAATCCAGACCGATTCGTGTCGTAACCCAGACAGTCCCGTGTTCTCCGGGGTCAAGAGTCACGGTTCTCTTTCGTTTCTAACCTTTCACCTTCCGGGAGAGGTGGGTGCCGCCCCGACATCCCCGGGGACGCGTCTCTGCTGAGCTTTGATGCCCCTTTTGTCACCTCCCGGGGCTCTTGTCCTCTCCCTACCTTAGAGCTTCCCCACATGGTCGGTCTCCGTGCCCCAAGGCACTAGCCACGTGCGGCCGAGACGCATCACGCTGGAGGCGCAGGGACACGGGCGGGAATGCCCGCACCCACGGGGTCACCCCTCGAGGGCTGCTTCGCCAGCGGGCGCTGCCTGTGCCTCCCTGACAGCTGGGCTGCAGGACACGTCTCCCGCCCCTTCCAGGGTCCCCCATTTCGCCGCCTTCCTGGACCTCCCCAGCCCCGTTTCTCCCCTCTCTGGGCCCCAGGGCCTCGCCAACAAGCCGGACAGAAGGCCCGGTTACGGCAGAGCTCGGTTCCCTCCCTCCCTCCCTCGCTCTTGCTGCGCCTCCGCGCAAGGAGGCTCTGAAGCCTCTTCTAACCCAAGGCCGTCTACACCGCGTGGGGCCCGGCATCTTTCTCAGAGAGCTCAGCCCCGTGGCGGCTTCTGCGTTCGGCGCCAGCGTCTCCTCCCGTGGCTCGGTTACAACTTGAGCTGCTGGACTGGGCTCCTGGGGGCCACCGTCTGCTCCGATTCTCCGACGACCTGGTGCAGCTCCAGGCCCAGGGTGCACTGGTTTTCTCTGTCTCCTGCCCTCCGGTCACGGTAGGCGTGGTGATGGGTGCAGGGACCCCGCAGATGACTCCTGTGCCCAGCCACAATCCCCGCCCACACTGACACCAGTGCCAGCGGCAGTCCCAGGCACAACTCCAGGGTCCAGCCTCCAGCGTCCCACCTCCAGGGTCCCTCCTCCAGGGTCCCACCATCAGGGACCCACCTTCAGGGTCCCACCTCCAGGGTCCCACCTCCACGGTCCCACCTCCAGGGTCCCTCCTCCAGCGTCCCTCTTCCAGCGTCCCACCTCCAGGGTCCCTCCTCCAGGGTCCCACCTCCAGGGTCCCACCATCAGGGACCCACCTCCAGGGTCCCACCTCCAGGGTCCCTCCTCCAGGGTCCCACCTCCAGGGTCCCTCCTCCAGGGTCCCACCTCCAGGGTCCTTCCTCCAGGGTCCCACCTCCAGGGTCCCTCCTCCAGGGTCCCTCCTCCAGGGTCCCTCCTCCAGGGTCCCTCCTCCAGGGTCCCACCTCCAGGGTCCCTCCTCCAGGGTCCCACCTCCAGGGTCCCACCTCCAGGGTCCTTCCTCCAGGGTCTCTCCTCCAGGGTCCCTCCTCCAGGGTCCCACCTCCAGGGTCCCTCCTCCAGGGTCCCACCTCCAGGGTCCCACCTCCAGGGTCCTTCCTCCAGGGTCTCTCCTCCAGGGTCCCTCCTCCAGGGTCCCACCTCCAGGGTCCCACCTCCAGGGTCCCACCTCCAGGGTCCCTCCTCCAGGGTCCCTCCTCCAGGGTCCCACCTCCAGGGTCCCACCATCAGGGACCCACCTCCAGGGTCCCACCTCCAGGGTCCCTCCTCCAGGGTCCCACCTCCAGGGTCCCTCCTCCAGGGTCCCACCTCCAGGGTCCTTCCTCCAGGGTCCCACCTCCAGGGTCCCTCCTCCAGGGTCCCTCCTCCAGGGTCCCTCCTCCAGGGTCCCTCCTCCAGGGTCCCACCTCCAGGGTCCCTCCTCCAGGGTCCCACCTCCAGGGTCCCACCTCCAGGGTCCTTCCTCCAGGGTCTCTCCTCCAGGGTCCCTCCTCCAGGGTCCCACCTCCAGGGTCCCACCTCCAGGGTCCCACCTCCAGGGTCCCTCCTCCAGGGTCCCACCTCCAGGGTCCCTCCTCCAGGGTCCCACCTCCAGGGTCCCTCCTCCAGGGTCCCACCTCCAGGGTCCCACCTCCAGGGTCCTTCCTCCAGGGTCCCACCTCCAGGGTCCCTCCTCCAGGGTCCCACCTCCAGGGTCCCACCTCCAGGGTCCCACCTCCAGGGTCCCTCCTCCAGGGTCCCACCTCCAGGGTCCCACCTCCAGGGTCCTTCCTCCAGGGTCCCACCTCCAGGGTCCCTCCTCCAGGGTCCCACCTCCAGGGTCCCACGGGCAGCAGGCCTCATGCAGCCTCTGCTTCTCTGACTTGCAGCTCTCCCTGGGCTGTGGGAGTGGCCGGCCCATGCAGAGGCACAGCCTGCAAGGAAGGGAGGGTGAACACTCCCAGGGCTGAGCTTCTGCCCCCGAAGACAGGCGTGGAGGATAAACGTCCCATCTCCCCCCCTTCAAAGGGGCAATTTCAAAATCTCATCAGTTTTGCCGAAGGTCGCAGCAGGACTGGGTGCTCATCCCAGGGCGGTGAGCGGCTTGCTACGGCCCCTCCTGCCGGCTCTCCTCCTGCTCCCCGCTTCTGCTCCCTGGGGTCACCTCCTGAATCACCCACCTGCAGCTCTGTCTTTGGGGTCTGCTTTCGGGGGGAACCGGTGAGAGCAGATCGATGGCCGTGTCTCTGCTTGGTGCTCGCAGCCGAGCTGCTATCTCCGGGCGGCCTGTCGGCTGGGAGCCCCTCGGCGAGCCCGGCTAACAGATCCTTGACTTCCCTGCTCCGGCCTGTGCAGGGACAGCGGCTGGCGTGATGGATCTGCCCATACATCTCTCTCATCTAACGTGCAACGTTGGACATCTCGACTCTGGGCGCTTGATTCATCTGCGGAAAGTCCTTTGCCAGCCGGAAAAGCCATAAAGTTCTCCTGGTGTGACAAGGAGCAAATGAGGTGCTAAGAGGCGCATTGCTGCCGTCTGGCCCGGGGCGCTCCTGGTTAGGGGCTGCAGAGGAGTCAGTGTTTGGACAAGGAGACGGAGGCCAGAGCCAGCGGTGCTGCGCTCGACACTTAATTTTCCCCAGTTTGGGTCGCCTGGCTCAGCCACGGGCCTGCTGGACTCATAAAGTCACCAGAGGAGCAGCTCTGGGTCCGCACACCCGGTCTCCTTCTGAAACACTGAAACTCCTCTTTGCCCAGACTCCAGGAATTCCCGTGGCACCTGGATTCCTCGCTGGAGCCCCCACACCTGGGGGACTTGCTCTACTGTCCCTCGGCTGCCTCCCTGGTACCCGAGCAATGACGGGGCGGGCTCAGCGCTCTCCAGGCTGCGCACAACCTGGAGCGGGACGCTGCAGGTCCAGAGGAAGCAGTGTGGGACTGGATGCAACTCTGGGGCCACACACATGTTAAGTCTCACCCTTGGGCTTATACAGGGCACTGCTAGCCCCAATGTAGAGGGTCTGGCCCCAATGTAGAGGATCTAGCCCCAATGTAGAGAGTCTAGCCCCAATGTAGAGAGTCTAGCCCCAATGTAGAGAGTCTAGCCCCAATGGAGAGGGTGTAGCCCCAATCTAGAGCGTCTAGCCCCAATGTAGAGAGTCTAGCCCCAATGTAGAGTGTCTAGCCCCAATCGAGAGGATCTAGCCCCAATGTAGAGGGTGTAGCCCCAATGTAGAGGGTCTAGCCCCAATCTAGAGGGTGTAGCCTCAATGGAGAGGGTGTAGCCCCAATGTAGAGTGTCTAGCCCCGAGAGGGTCTAGCCCCAATCTAGAGGGTCTAGTCCCAATCTAGAGGGTCTAGCCCCAATGTAGAGAGTCTAGCCCCAATCTAGAGGGTCTAGCCCTAATGTAGAGAGTCTAGCCCCAATCTAGAGGGTCTAGCCCCAATGTAGAGGGTGTAGCCCCAATGTAGAGGGTCTAGCCCCAATCTAGAGGGTCTAGCAGAGGACAGTGGGGCTCAGAGGGGCCGAGGGCTATATCCGAGGTCACGCAGGCATCTGCGGTAAGGTCCAGAGGCAGCCCCAGGCTACTGACTGCAGGGCAGCCTGCAGGTAGCTGGGCGAACGGCCCAGCGTTTCGCCCGTCAGGATGCAGTGCCTGGGAGGAGACGACAAGCAGGAGGTTGCGTGGCCGGGGTCTGTAGGCGTCTGTTGAGGGTTTTCCGAGTAGGGAGCTGGTTTGTCCACCAGAGAGACGGCCTCCAGTGGGGAGCAGCTCTCCCCATCTGCAGGGGAGGTCGCCCGTCCGCTGGCTGCCTCCGGGCCATCTGGTCGCCTTCCCGGCCCCACGGGGCTGCCCAGCCCGCCTTAGGTTGGGCTGTTCTGGACACTGGACGGCGGTCTCTCAGCCTCCGGCGTGTTGATCCTGGGAGAGCCAAACATTTGGAGCTTGGTGCCTGGTTGCCGGTGGATGTTAGCAGCTTGAGGACCCCCGAGACGAGAAGCAAACTTAGGTCCGGTCGTGGTGGCCCCAGCAGGGATGGACCCTCGTCGTCCGACGCGCGACGTCGTAGCAGAGCAGCTAGTCAGCCCCTCCGTGCCCTTTGCCAGCAGCAGGATAGGCCACAAAAGGGGTGACCTTCTTCCCCCGCCACCCATGCCGCCTCTGCCGTCAGGAAGCTCGCTGCTTTCCTGATGCTGGGCCTGGGAGGAACTGGGAGGAACTGGGAGGAGAGACACCCGTTGAGGTCTCGCAGAGCCTCTCCACGCCGCTCCACGGCAGCCAGATCCTGGCTCGGAGCGCCCCCCCCCCCCCCCCGACAACCGATGTCGCCTACCAAGAGGGGTCGACCATTTGTCTGATCACAAGTGTGTTTTGCGGATTGTCTCGGGGCAGTCGGGTCAATGCGCCCACCCCTTTCTCAGCACCGACTGCCCCCAGCAGCGCGTCCTCTTGCTCCTTAACCTCCAGCCCCGTGGCCTCTGGCCTCTGTTCTGTCCTTCCTGCCAAGCCGGGGGTGGAGGCGGGGGCTGCGCACATGCTCCTCCCTTCCTGGCTCCCCTCCGAGCCCCATGCTCGGCCGCCTGACCAAGCCGGTCCCTTCCAGCACTGCCGCTGTGTGAGGCCGTGTTGCTCGTTGGCTTCCCCGTCTGCCGTCGGCCTCCCTTATTGGGACGCCAGCTGCCGCCCCGAGGACGGCGCCTGACCCACAGCAGGTGTCCCGTAGGACACTTGCTACACGAGTGAATTCCTAACAGGAGACATGGTTGTTGCTTCCAGAAGCTCCGTCCGGAATTCCCAGCACGTTGATAACGACTGAAGCTCACGTGTGGATTGTTGCCAGCCTGGTGCCCTCCGCCTTCACCAGCCACCTCCTGGCCCTGACCCTAAATCCCGGCAGGGGACCTGCTCAGCGCAGGTGATGTGTGCCGAGGGGCATCCCGAGGGCCGTGATGGTTGTTGACCCTGGACGGTTCTCGCCGGGAGGCGGGCGGCCTTCCTGCAGCGCCACGCGGTCGGGGGCTCCCGGGCAGGTGGACGGAGCTCCCGTGGCAAAGTGACATGTGACTGTCGTGACCCAAGCCCAGGGCCCCGGCCTCCTGCAGCGGCAGCTGGAGGCCGGCTCGCGGCCCTTTCCCCCCTCGGGTGTCGTGCGGCCGTGCGGTCCTCAGCTGCACGGGTCGAGCCTTTTTGGTGCCAGCTCGTTCCGCGTGGGGGGCGGCGAGCACCGCGGCACGGCTCCTGGAAGGTGCGCCGCGCCCCAGGCCGCGTGGAATAAATCACGGGGAAACGGAGCCCGAGGCTGCGGTAACTTTAAAATAGTCAAAAGATGTAGATGGAGGCTCTGGATTTCTGGGCGGTTCCCCACCTCGCGTACACGGGCACCCACCCGTAGGCGCGTAGGCGCTGGGCAGGCGCAGGTGCGCACCCCCCGCCGCGCTCACACTCACAGTCACACACGCGCCTCCTGGCTCTTTCCCTCGGACTCCTCAAGCTCAGCCACCCGGGGCCTTTCCTATAAATGTCGCTTCCGCGTCTCTAAGCCAGACACCAGGGGTCCGGGTAACCGGGAAGCCCTCTGCGCAGGGTTGGCAGGTAAAATTCGAGTCAGCCACGGAAATCTGAATTTCAGATAAGTAACAAGTAATATGCTAGCGGAGGTATGACCCAAGCGTTACTTGGGGCGTACTTGTACCCCAAACTAATTTGTCTGAAATTCAAATGTGCAGATTGACTTGCTTACTCCGGCAACCTCCGCCCCGTGGCCCCGCACAGGAAGGAAACGGTGCCCCCATCACCCCTCTCAGGAACTCGCGATGCCCGCGCAGGCCCCGGAAGCCTGCCGGGATTACACAGGCTTACCTTACAAAGGTAATTGTTGTTCCTCTGGAATCAGATTTCACTGGGCGTCCCATATGGTGTCTGGCAACCCCACATGGGACCCCGTTTTGAGGAATCCTTCAAGGGGGTTTGCTTGGAACATACCAGGTTCTATAGTGTGGGTTAGATGCCTGCAAGAAGGCTTCCTGGAGGAGGCGACCTGGGTAAGCACCCGGGAGGGCAGGAGCTGTGAGGACCGGACCGTCCAGCGGAGGTGCAGGGAGGGGGTGTGGGGAGCAGGGAGGGGGTGCAGGGACCCATCCAGTGGAGGTGCAGGGAGTGGGGTCTGGGGAGGGGGTGCAGGGACCAGTCTAGTGGAGGTGCAGGAGTGGGGTGTGGGGAGGGGGTGCAGGGACCCGTCCAGTGGAGGTGCAGGGAGCGGGGTGTGGGGAGGGGGTGCAGGGACCCGTCCAGTGGAGGTGCAGGGAGCGGGGTGTGGGGAGGGGGTGCAGGGACCCGTCCAGTGGAGGTGCAGGGAGTGGGGTGTGGGGAGGGGGTGCAGGGACCCGTCCAGTGGAGGTGCAGGGAGCGGGGTGTGGGGAGGGGGTGCAGGGACCCGTCCAGTGGAGGTGCAGGGAGCGGGGTGTGGGGAGGGGGTGCAGGGACCCGTCCAGTGGAGGTGCAGGGAGCGGGGTGTGGAGAGGGGGTGCAGGGACCAGTCCAGTGGAGGTACAGGGAGTGGGGTGTGGGGAGGGGGTGCAGGGACCCGTCCAGTGGAGGTGCAGGGAGCGGGGTGTGGAGAGGGGGTGCAGGGACCCGTCCAGTGGAGGTGTGGGTTGCAGGGAGGGGGTGCAGGGATCTGTCCACCAGAGGTGCGGGGAGGGGGTGCAGGGACCTGCTGAGTGTAGGTGCAGGGAATGGGGTGTGGGGAGGGGGTGCAGGGGCCCGTCCAGCGGCAGTGCGGGGCGCATCACGTAGAGAGCGGCGTCGGAGGGCGTGCGGGGGGTGCGGCCCAGGCCCTGCAGCAGCACCGAGGCCGCCTGGACCCCACGTCCGGCTGAAACTCCAGCAGGAGCCTTCCGTCCTCATCCCATATTCTCTTCATCCGTTCGTCAGTTAAGGTCACTTCTTGGCTGTTATGAGCCACGTGCTCAGGATCCCCGCGCCCAGGACGACGCCGAAGCCCGCGGGTCACGTGGACCCCCTTTCTGAGGAACCCTAATGTCTCTTAGAGGATCTGTTAGACTTGATTTTTTTAGGTTCTTTTTTGACTTTTAATTTTTCGAGGCTTTGCCCAGCTGTTTCCCGACGTGTCCCCCATTTCATCTTCTCGCTGGCGGCGTCCGAGGGCTCCCATCTCCTCCCACCCGCACCCGCCTTCGCCCCTGTTTGCCGTTTGTGGTCCAGCCGTCCTAGGGGGTGCGAAGGGACGTGGCGCTGGGGCTTTGATCTGCATTTTCCTAACGACCAATGGCAACGAGCATCTTTCCGCCTGCTTCTAATGGCCCTTTATATGCCTGGAAGTTTCTTTTCGGCGTCTGAGGGCCGAGTTGTAAAACTTGAGTTAAAGGGAGGTTCGGCTGCAGCGTGTTGGCCTCCTGCTCTTAAAGCTGCTGAGCCCGTTGGGTTCTGGCCGGGAAACCAGCCCCCGGGGGCCTCAGGGTGTGGGTGAGACACGGGGCTGCGGGGGGGTGGGGAGAGCAAGAAGCAAGGGGGCCCGCTCAGGCAGAGGCAGCCCACGAGCGAGCTCGGCGCGGGGCGTCTCCGGCTCCTGCTCTCCTCGTCGTAGGTGCACCCTCGGCGGGGGCGGGGGGGGGGGTCAGAGGTCCTGCTCCCAAACGATCACGTGACCCTGGGCAAGCATCTTCGCCCTTCACCCGCAGGCAGGGAACAGGCACGATCACGCCCGGGGTCCCCTGGGCGCAAATGTCCTTCAATCTCCATCCCAAATCTGTGCAAGGAGCTTCCTGTGTCCGCGAGATGTCTCCCCAGCGCTGGTGGGAGGCCGAGCATGGACGCGTGGCGGGACTGTAGCGCCTGTCCTGCAGGCAATCCCGCTGTCCTCAGGGTCCCCGCGCTCAGGTTGGGCCTGGCTGCTGCCGTTGCGGGGCGGTTCGCGCGGCGTCCGGCTGGCGTCACCGGGCGCTCAGAGCTGGATGCCTCGGCCTCGTTGGTTGTGACAAACAGAAGCTGACGGGGTTAGGGCACGAGGGCGCCCACCGGGAGGGCGTGCGGGAGCGCAGGGGTCTGGGGACAGGGGGCACCAGGGAGTTTCGGCAGCAGGGGCTGCCCTGGGCCGGTCCAGGCGTCCTCACGGGGTAAATGGATTCCAAAGAGAAGGACTCTCCACCTGTGGTCACGGTCGGGGATGCGGAGGGGACGTGCGGCGGGCGTCAGCGGTACTGAGCAGCAGCCGCGGCCCTCGGGAGCCGGGGCCACTCCTCTCCCGCCGCCTGCCGGTGATGCCATTAGGCCCCCTGACCTTCTGCGCGTGGGTATGGCCGGCTGTGCCCTTCCGGCCGGTGATTTCAGGTGCCAGCCTGGACCCTTTAGGCTGAGACAAGACCCTGCGGGGCTTTTCTTCTCGTTGCCTTTGCTATGGTGGGGGCAGGTCTGTACACGCAGCCCACGTCGCGGGAACTGAGGGGCCGCAGTTCGCCAAGCCTCACCCTTGGCCTGGGGTGGGTGCGTAGCCTGAGGAAGAAACGGACTTAGATACCTGAAGCCACTGAGAATCTGGGGTTGCTCGTTACCATAGCAACATCAAGGTCACCCAGGCTGACGCTGGGGCCTCTCGTGTAGGGGGGACCCCCAGTATGGGCTGTGTGCTGGCCTCGAGGGCAGGGGTCCCGCCAAGTCCTGTCCGATGCGGGACTTCTAATCCCCCCCCAGGCAGTGCATGTGCCATTACCAAGCAGCACCAGGGACCTCCTTCCCCGTGGAGGTCGCGTAACTCCCAAGGAGTCAAGCCCATGACCCCGACCCCAAATGCAGATGAGCTGCTGGAATTGGCTCCTGTCTCTGGGGAACAGCCGTGTGACCCTCTACCTCCTAGCAGTCTGTGCACCAAATCCAAAGCCGGCTTCCGACTCCTGGCCTCTTCCAACCGTCCCAACTCGCCCCCAGGGATGCTCACATATGATTCACTCGTCACCTGCTATATTTAATTTAGCTTATGGGATCCCTGGGTGGCGCAGCGGTTTGGCGCCTGCCTTTGGCCCAGGGCGCGATCCTGGAGACCCGGGATCGAATCCCACGTCGGGCTCCTGGTGCATGGAGCCTGCTTCTCCCTCTGCCTGTGTCTCTGCCTCTCTCTCTCTCTCTCTCTGTGACTATCATAAATAAATAAATTTAAAAAAAATTTAGCCTAAAAACACAAGATCTTTCTTGAGAAAGAGTTCAAAATCCACAGATCATGTTAAATACTAAACTACGCTTTGTTGCATAGCATTAGCAGGCCGAATTAAAATACCCGATAAATCATGCTTTGTTTGTGCCATGGTTATAACATGAATAATACATTGAGAGACTTTTATGCATTTAATGGGAGGGAAAGATCTTTTTCTAGACCTTTCTTCTCCCCATTCTGGCAGGTTTGTGCATTGTGTCACCGTTTGACACGTTTAGGCCATCGCCTGAATCACCGAGCTACCTCCAGCTAGAGAGCTGGGTAATTAAAAAGAGCAAGTATGTACAATAAATTCGGAAGGCTTGCTAATTATGTGCATATTGTACTATATTAATACCGCTAATAATTCAGAGGGTAACTAACGTAAAAAATCATCTAATTTGCCACGCTGTCCCAGACCCGCATTTTACAACAGGGCCATCGGGAGAGATGCGGATTAAATCATTTTTCTTCCTTTAATCTGTGAAAGTCATCGGAGAGCATAAAAGGCAATCGGTCTCTGCATCGTGTAGACTTCGAGGGTCTAGATACTCCGCGGTGGTATTTCGGTGAAGGAGGCGAAGCGGGTGGTCAATAGGAGGGACGAGGTTTGTCCATTGTTGGCGAATTCGCGCTGGTTCAGATTCCGCGGGAGGGTTGATGGGTGTCTAGAGCAGCCGCGCGCTCGGGGCTATTCGTCGCAGCGATGTGTGTTCGTGATGGCAAACGACCGGAAACAACCTTAAAGTTCACCAATTAGGGTCAGGTTGAATGAACTGTGACCCTCCACCCAACGAGAAAGGACGGTGCTCACTTGGAAAATGTTCCAATGCATACATTTTAAGTGCACGCGACGGTTAAGTGAAGCGGGCGCTCTTATTGGAGTTAAAGATCGGGGGAAAGAGTGTACCTCGCTCCTGCATGGAAATGCATTTGAAAAAATCTCTACAAGGATACACAGAAAATTAACTATTTATTTGTGGGGGGAGGGGGGAATAGAACTCGGGTAGATGGCAAAAAGGATGGGAGAAATACCCTTCTCTGAATAGCAATTAGGGTTGCTGATTTTCCCACTACTCAGATCATATTAGTGATTAGCTAATTGCCACTATTAATATAATCATTAATTAATAATGATTAATATTAATCCCGCCCCCAGAGGTTGAACAAAGGGAGCCAGGGATTTTCGGAAAATATAAATAATAGTGAAAGGGAATAGAAGGGAAGGGAGAAGGAATGGGTAGGGAATATCAGAAAGGGAGACAGAACATAAAGACTCCTAAGCCTGGGAAACGAACTAGGGGTGGTGGAAGGGGAGGAGGGCGGGGGGGTGGGGGTGACTGGGTGACGGGCACTGAGGGGGGCACTTGACGGGATGAGCACTGGGTGTTATTCTGTATGTTGGCAAATTGAACAGCAATAAAAAATAAATTTATTATTTAAAAAAATGGAAAAGTGAAGTGTCTATCCCAGTGTGGGGAGAATGTGAGACTCTCAGTCACCATCGAGCAGTCACTGGGCCAGCAGGAAACCATCAGCTGCTCCTTCCTGGGGTGGGAAACACCTACACAGACCGTGCAGCTGGTGAGCTTCTGCCTGAAGGAGAGAGAGAGGGGTGGGGGGCACATGCTATCCACTGTTTTATGGGAGCTATTTCCAGAAACTAGGCTCAGAAATACTCAAAAACGGTCACGAATACAGTAGACCAGAAGATGCTGGCGCATGCGGAGGCCTCTCAGCCTGGCTGATAGGAAGCGGAGAAGAGAGCGAGGTCCTCCGTGGGCGGCCTGTCAGCCTTGCCCGGGGCCCGTGGCTCCCGAGGGACGCCGGGGCTGCAGGCTGCCGAGAAGCGGGGTCCTCCAAGGCGGCCTGGGTTTCTGGGGGTCGCCCGAGTCCTGTGCGTGAGCAAGTGATCGTTGAGAAGTTAAATGGGACGAGCTAGAGGAGCGTCTCTGTGGGCCACAGGCCACTGCCCGGCTGAGGTTTGTGGTCGTTGCCACGGACGCCGCCGCAGCCAGGAGGATCCTTAGGAGGCTACGGCCTGCGACGCCCCCACGGGATGTGTATTTTGCTGAGAAGCAGAAGATGCGGAATCCCCGAGGGCGTTCGGTCGCTGACGACCAGTTACGCTCACCTACCGGGGGCTGTTCATCCACAAGTACGTCTCCCGGTGAAAGCGGCTCAAATCCGGGTCTCCAAAATGTGCAAAACACGTGTGCAAGGATATTCTCCAAAGATACGATCCATCTAAAGGTCTCACCCGTTCGGCGACAAGGGGCTGCTCTGTGAGCCCCAGAAGATCCACGTTGGGACAAGGTAGTAGAACGGGAGACACCAACATGCGTCGTGGGGAAGAGCGAGCTGGGGAACAGTAAGCTTCCCATGATCCCGTTTTTCATGAAAACGACAAAGTGTGCGTCTACTCCTAAATTTTTATCCTAAATACACGTATATATATATATGAAAAAAATATATATATATATACATTTTCTAAAGATACTTTATCCTTTTTCTTTTTTTTTTAAAGATTTTATTTATTTATGATAGACACAGAGAGAGAGAGGGGCAGAGACACAGGAGGAGGGAGAAGCAGGCTCCATGCCGCGGGAGCCCGACGTGGGACTCGATCCCGGGACCCCAGGATCATGCCCTGGGCCAAAGGCAGGCGCCAAACCGCTGAGCCACCCAGGGATCCCCCCTTTATCCTTTTTCTTAAACAAGTTAAGACTCTATATACTTTGAGTCTTCGGGGAACATCCCATATCCCCTCTTCCTTGTCTTAGTTCTGTCTTCTTTTAGGAAAAACAGATTCTTAAAAATAGTAATGAATTAGATGAATTATATTAATTATATTAATCAGTGTTCTCCAGAGACACAGAAGCAATAGGACATCAAGACAGGACTGATGTCCCACCTCAAATAATCAGTCAGAAAAGGCATATTTTATGTTTCTCTGTTTCGTTTTGTTTCGTTTTTGTTCTTCTTGGGGCCTCAATGGACTGGAGGAGGCCCACCTGCACCGGGGACGGGGCTTCGCTTTACTCAGCGCACCAATTCAAATACTAATCTCACTCAGAAACACCCTTGCAGATAAACCTAGAAACAATGTTTAACCAAATACCTGCGCACCCTGTGACCCAGGCACGTTGACACACAGTTAACCATCGCACATATTCTATCAGGTTTTGTGTTCGCTGTTCCTCTCCCCTTCCCCTTCTTCCATCTAGATTCATGTTTCCTTGGGTTGAAGCACATCCTTCAGCAGTTTTTTCTTTTTTTTTTTTAAAGATTTTATTTATTCATGAGAGACAGAGAGAGAGGCAGAGACCCAGGCAGAGGGAGAAGCAGGCTCCACGCAGGGAGCCCAACATGGGACTCGATCCCAGGACCCCCGGGTCACGCCCTGGGCCAAAGGTAGACACTCAACTGCTGAGCCCCCCAGTCGGCCCCATTTCTATTTTCATCTTTTGACTCTCTTCTTAAGTGCATTATGGAGGCGCTACACACACAAATGCACACACGTGCACGCACGCACTTCTTAGACAGATGACATCATTTGTACGAAATTTAAGGCCATGCGGACACCGTGATGGAGAATGAAAGCAGTTCTTCAGGGGAGGGTACGACACGGGCTTCAGGTCTCCCTGGGCCATGTCATTTCCTTTAACAACTGTTCAGAAGTCAAGAGTGAGGGAAGGGAGGAAGAAGCAAGCGTTAAGCACGCCTTTTGTACTTTCTAGATTTCTGATACTTTGACATTTGGGGGCCTTGCCGACCCGGAGGCAATGCCTATCCTAGAGACGGTAAACATCTCACCTGTGAGTTCGCCTTTCCTGCATGTGGGTCAAGCAGACAAGCCGGCGAGGAAGCTTCTGGAGTCATTCCAGTGAGAGGTGATTGGTGCCTGGGCCACGGCGGCAGGTGGTGCAGAGGAGGGAGGGTGCGGGTCTGATGCACTTGGGAGGTAACATCTACACGGCCTATTGTGGGAATGTAGGTGGGGAGCCTGTAGAGAAACAGGTCAAGGATGGGCTTCCAGCCTGACGACTAGATGTCTGGTGGTGCCACCTACTGAGGCGGGAAAGACGCGATGGGACCAGGATTGGGGCTCCCGGCTGGGTAACCCCCAGCAAGTCACCTAACTTTGCTGTGCCTCCGTGTTCTCATCAGCACAGTGAGGATGGAGATGGAGACCACTCATAGGGGTGGGGACTGAACAAGGTGGTAAGATACGTAGAAGAGTGCCTGGCACAGGGGTACAGGTCGGTAGGTGTTGGTGACACTGCTGCTGCTGACCATGGCAGCCGCGGTGACGACGACGACGATGATGATAATGACAACAATAGCACTAATGATGACGCCGACAGGGATGATGATGATAAGGACAATGATAGTGAGGGTGGCAATGACTGATGATGACAATGACGATGATGACAAAGAGACAATGATGATGCTGATGACAATGACGATGACGAAAATGACGAGAGTGATGATGACAGTGGTGATGACAGGGACAATGACAGCAATGGCAATGACTGCTGGACCGTGAGCAGAGGGGGAGGAGGTACAGGAGGCGGGTAGGGAGGAGGGTGCAGCAGGTGGGTCTGTAAGCCAGGAGGGCAACAGGGGACCTCTGGTGTCGTGGAGGCAGAGGCGTGACCAGGGTGAATTCTGAAGTCCCCGTGGGGCCCTCACCCAGAGCTCGGGCTGGAGGAGGGGAAGGGCAGGGCTGCAGGGGGACGGCCGGGTGGCTGGATGTGCAGCAGGTGTGAGCAGCAGGTGTGAGCCACAGCTCCCAGTCCCGAGCACACAGTAGGTAAAACAAATCTTGATTTTCTTTGAATCAACCTAAACCCGACCCTGACCAGCCCCTGCCTCTACCATCTTGCTGACGGGAAAGTCAACCTCAGACATCGATTTGCTATTTCTTCTTCTTCTTCTTCTTCTTCTTCTTTTATTTATTTATTTATTTGATTTATTTATTCATGAGAGACACAGAGAGAGAGGCAGAGACCCAGGCACAGGGAGAAGCAGGCCCCACGCAGGGAGCCCGAGGCTGGACTCGATCCCGGGACCCCGGGGTCACACTCTGGGCTGAAGGCAGCTGCTCAGCTGCTGAGCCCCCAGACGCCCCTAATTTGCCACTTTTCGTCACCCATTCGCTCTGCAGAGTCATGACAATGTCCTTGGGACTCACGCGGCTTCAGGGCTCCAGAGCGCACAGTGTGGCCCTGAGCCACATGCCTTGTCCCCGGGGGCCCCTTCCTGCCTGGACACCCCGCGGCTCCTCTGCGCCAGCTCTCAGGAAGAGGCCGGCGGCCCAGGGGTCCCTCCCCCAGCGCCTCTGGGCTGCAAGCCTTTGGCCTTTTCTGGGACCCCCTCTCGCTGCAAGGGGACCCCAATCAGTGGGGCGGGGAGGCTGGCTGCCGAGCAGGACGCCCTGAGCGCCCGGGAGCGGCTGGGGCGACGCGGAGCAGCCTTGGCTCGGGGCGGGGTCGCTGCGGGGTGGCCAGGCGTGTGCTCCGGAGGGCAGCCCCTCCGGCCCAGCTCCGCTACGAGGGGTGCCGTGCGCCGGGCAGGAGCCGCGGGTGCCCGGGGGCTGTGTCCCCACAGGTGGGAGCCCCGGGGAGGCAAGGCTTTCCCCTGCAGCTGGCAGGGCCCGAGTGGCAGGAGGCCAGCAGCCGAGCCACGCAGGTGGGACCCGGCACTCAGTGAGCCTTCGGGACGAGTGTGCCCTTGGAGGCTGATCCAGGGAAGGAGGCAACGGAGGAGCCCCAGGTACGGCCGAGCTCCTGCTCCCCCCCCCGTCCGCCGCACAGCACCCCGGGTGCCGCACCCGCAGGGCTACTGCTGATGGGGTGGACGGCCGCCCCTTGGCCTCAGGCAGGGCAGGGCCCCCGCTCTCCAGGGGTCCCTTGGGTCACCCTTGGAATGCCTCTTACTTCCGGTCCCCTCCCCGCCTCCTCGTGCCTCCCCCTCTAACCTCCTTATTTCTTCCCTTCCGTGCCCCCCCAAAGCTCCAGGCCCCGAGACAGAAGGCGTTTCCCTCTGCCGGTGCCTCGCCCTGCCCGGCAGTTCTGGGTCTGAGAGCCGGGCCCCCCGGGGGGCACTTACAGGGAGTCCCCGGGGGCTGCTCCACGGCCTCTACAGGAGCTCCTGGCCCTGAGGATGAGGAGGGCTTCGCTCTGCTTGGTGACTTCTTGGACGACCCCAAAGCCCGCCAGCGCGGCCGTCCAGCTCCACGCGCTTTCCGTCCTGGTTGCGTAGCGGGCAGCAGCCCGTTGGCCGCGGCCGGGGGGTCTGGCTGCAGGGGCTCCAGGGTGCTGGGGATGCTGTCCCCGCGGGGAGGCGGACGCCCACATGTCACGTGCCCTTTAGGTCACTGCCCCCAGCCTCTGCGGCCGGCACGACGTCAGTCTCCGCTCCTCCGATCACATTGCCCTTTCGGGAAGGGAAGGCAAAGCGCCCCCCACCCCGCCCCGTCCTCGGAGAGAGGCAGCTTGTGTCGCTGCTCCCTCGAATGGGACTAGAAGGCTCTTCCCCGTTCCCACCAGAGGCAGCCAGCCTGGGGTCCCCTGTTAGGACGAAGGGCAGGGATGGAGCGCAGGGGACGCCGGCGCGGGCGCAGGAATGCGGAGGCAGCCGCCGCCTCTCTGCACCGCGGCTGCAGCTGAATCCGGAGCAACAAGCGGGGAGGCTGCAGGGGCCGCACGGGGGGGGGGGGGTCGGGGAGCGGATGCTGAGCTGCTGGAATCGCGAGGCCCACGAGCCCCCTGATCATGGTCCTTCGAGGAGCTGCGTGTGCCAAGCGACGTGACCACACGAACGCTCTGCTGCGCGGAGGAGGGCCCACATCACGAGGCCATGCTCCTAGAAACTGCCTTCCCTTCCTACCTGGAATGGTTCGTGCGGCCTGAGGGGCCAGTGCCCCCCACGTCACAGCTGGAGATGCCCGACGGGCCGTAAGGAGGCCCCACGGTGGGGAGAACAGAGGTTCACGGCAACGCTGGGTCGTCCTAGCGCCAAGCTCGGGGCACACGGTGGAGGGGGGTGTCCTCCCGGTGACCCGTCTAATCGACTGCCATCGGCCTCCTCCATGGACGAGGGGACCCCCCCCAGGAAAGCAGCTGGGCCTCTGCCAAGGCTCCAGCCCGGGCCCCTGCCTGATGTGGGCTCAGCGGCCTCTCGCCCGCAGCCCTGAGCCCTTTGTCTGCTTGTCAGGCTGCATGTCGCTGTCCGCCAGCCCGCAAGGGGCGGGCACCGATGTTGTCATCAGGCTGACTTTGGGGGGTCAGATGACACCGCCGTGATCTCAGCAAATAAGACGGATGAGAATGTGCTGAATCCGAAACGCCCGGGGGACGGCTAAAAGCTGCGCCGGGTCTGACCGCTTCATTGTGGGGGGGGGGGGAGGCTGCTTCAGGTCAGAAGGCTCAAGAATCTGGTGATTCAAGAGAGTAGAGGAAAGGTTTCGGGGCGCCTGGGGGGCTCGGGGGTGGAGCGTCTGCCTTGGGCTCAGGGCGTGACCCCGGGGTCCCGAGATCGAGTCCCACGTCGGGCTCCCTGCATGGAGCCTGCTTCTCCCTCTGCCTGTGTCTCCGCCTCTCTCTGTGTCTCATGAATAAATAATTAAATCTCTCTCTTTTTTTTTTTTTTTTAAAGGAAAGGTCTCGGGGCGGGGGTGGAAGGGGTGAGGAGTGGCCCTTTCACACCAGGGATCACCCTCCTGTCAGGCGCAGCCTCCTTGAACGTGACCGAGAGCACTTTCCTATTTTTAGTCTTAAAAAGTCACGCTCCTTCTGCTCGGAGAACAGCGGTTCAGACCTTCCCTAGGCTGACCGGCTCCATCGGTTTGGCAAAGAGCTGGGGTCCCCGCTTTAGGACGGCTCCCCTGGGCACCCTCGCTGCCCTCAGGGATCTTCACGATCCTCTCACCATCCAGAATGTTCTCATCCGTTACTCGGCTGCCAGTGTCCTGACGCCTTGATGCTTTGTCTGCTGACTCCTACGTGCCCTCACTGAGACATGGACCCGTGGCCACGAGATGGGCCCTCCCGGAGAAAGGACACTGTGCCCACCTGTGTGCAGAGAAGGGCGACAGGGTGACAGGGACACGGGGCAGACCTGGGATCTTGGGTCCCAGAAGGACCCACACCTTGTGTCAGTGGGTAGGTGCGTGTTCAGGAGCAAGGGCCACAAGATGTGAGGTGGCCGCTGCCCTCCACCCCGTCCTCCCTCCCCGGGGTGTGGGTCCTCCTCCCTCCACCCCGTCCTCCCTCCCCGGGGTGTGGGGCCTCCTCCCTCCACCCCGTCCTCCCTCCCCGGGGTGTGGGGCCTCCTCCCTCCACCCCGTCCTCCCTCCCCGGGCTGTGGGGCCTCCTCCCTCCACCCCGTCCTCCCTCCCCGGGCTGTGGGTCCTCCTCCCTCCACCCCGTCCTCCCTCCCCGGGGTGTGGGGCCTCCTCCCTCCACCCCGTCCTCCCTCCCCGGGCTGTGGGGCCTCCTCCCTCCACCCCGTCCTCCCTCCCCGGGGTGTGGGGCCTCCTCCCGCGGAGCTCCAGCCTCCGCACATCCAGCCCACACCTGTGCAGTCGATGGTAAAGTGGTGGCACCAGCAGCCCCCGCGAAGCCCTCACCAGGTCACGGCGTGTGACCTCAGTGGTGGGAGATGGGACCAGGCACCTCCTGGGGGACGCGTGGGCTGAGGGTGGTGGCGCAGGACCAGCAGCCCTCGGCTCAGGCTGGAGCCCGGTGTGCCCCGAGGCTGTGGGGGCCCGGCCAGTGCACGGGGGCTCGGCGGCCTGCAGACGGCCGCCCCGGGGACAGCTGACGGTGACGTGTGACATCACGCAGTCCGCCCCCGAGAACAGTCCGTGGTCCCCACCAGTTAAATCTGTCAGCCTGGACCGGTGGGAACGACCACTGGGCACTGCCCTCATGGGTGGTGAAAGCCAAGTCCCCGGGGCACCCGCTCTGGGTCGAGGGGTGCAGCGGAGCTGCCACCCGGGGCAGGAAGGCCACCCGGAGCGCACTTCCCCGGGACACGACCCCGGTCCCCTGGCTCCTCTGCGGACAGTGCTCCCTGGTGCTCGAGGGACCTCAGCCCCCAGGCCCGTGAGCCCGCAGGCGCCCCGCCCCGCCTGCCCCGGCTGCGCCCCGGTTTGCTCCCCGCACCCACTGGCTCCCACGCCTCGTAGGGTGGTGCTCAGTCCCTTTGACGACCGTCCAAGCGCCCCGCTCCCCTGCCCGTGTGACGTGTTCCCCCGCAGTGTCCCTGACGACCTCGTTTCTCCTTCTCCCGCGCGGTGGCCTGGGGGTCCTCGGGGCCGGCCGTCTAGGATCCGCGCCCCACGGCACAGTCACTCGCTCCTTAGATGAATGAATGCATGCGTGTGTGCATGAATGAATGAATCATACTCTGCTTCCAAGAACCTGGCTTCTCTGAGGGTTCCACCGGGTTCTGTGTTCTCAGGATCGACTCTATTTCAAGACAAAGATCTAACTCACGGAGTTTTACAAAATCCATCAAACCGTTGGCTTCAATGAGCTTGTTTGGAAGAAGGGGATCGGCCGTTCCCGTAGACGCGCAGACGCAGCTGGGGGTGAAGGGGATTAGTCAGTCCACGCGCGGACACGAAGGCAGGGACCCTGGCCCCGAGGCTGCGTGTGCAGCTCCCTCGGGAACGGGCCGGGCGGGGCGGGGGCAGGAGCGGAGGCGCACCGTGGGCCCTGCTCGCACAGGGGCGGCGGCGTGGAGGGCTCGCCCCCGGCAAAGGAGCCCCCCCCAGAGGGCGGTTTCGGGGGAACCCGGACAGCGTGCTCGCGGGATGACCGGCGTGGAGGGCTGAGCTGCGGCACAGCCAGCCGGGGCGGGCGGACGGGGCCCGGGAGATGCGGGGCGGGCGCCCTGGCTCAGCCACTGACCGGCGGGGCCGTCCTCTCGGCTGGGAAGCGGGACTACCGAGGGCCGTGGACACAGATGTGGCCTCCCACGACGCAGACGAACAAGGCCCAGAATTTCCCCTTCCGTCAGCAGGACCGCGTCTGGCTCCTCCTTCCCAACCGGGGGTCTTCGGCTGACGGAGGGCTTCAGGCCCACGGCGTCCCGGCGTCATTCGGGGTCGCGGCCGCCTCTCCTCCACCTGGGAGTTTGGGGCAACACCGGGGCTGTCACGCTGTCACGTGCGAGCAGCCGAGGGTGGCGTCGGGTGGGCCCCGTGGACGTGGACGGGAAGGGAAAGCCGTCCTCGGAGGCGGGGGCAGTGCCAGGGGCCGGCGGCAGCCCCTCCTGCCGGACTTCACCCCAGCAGGCCCGGGGGTGGCGCAGCCGGGGGGCACCTGCAGACCGCGCGTGACGCGGGGACGGGGAGCCCTTCTTAGCTTTCCCCGGAGGCTTCTCGGGGACAGAAGCCTTCTTGGGTGGCTGTGGAGCCCGGACGTCCTGCAGGGCACGGAGCCGCGGGCTGGGGTCTGCGACGGTCCAGCTGTGCGGAGCAGCCCGTCCGGCCCCGCACCGTGCTCCTGCCGAAGCGCTCGCCTGCACCCGCTTCCTCGGCCTCCCAACGGCGCTGCGGCCACGGGACCGTGGGTCGGAACGAACTGCCCCGGGAACGAGGGCCTGGAAGTCACCCCCTTAGAGTCGGTGCCACCCTGGCCTCCGGGCCCCTGCGCCCTGACCGTCCCCTAGGGGAAGGCGCTGGGACTCGGGGCACCAGCAGCACCGCTTCCTGGGGCATGCGGCCCGAGGATTTGGGAGAAATGGGTGTTTTCGGGTTCTTTGAATCTTAGATTAGGAAACACACACACGCACCAGGTCGGAAACCTGGTTTTGTCATTAAAATGAGGGCAGCCCGGGTGGCTCAGCGGTTAGCGCCGCCTTTGGCCCAGGTCACGACCCCGGGGTCCCAGGATCGAGTCCCGCGTCGGGCTCCCCGCATGGAGCCTGCTCCTCCCTCTGCCTGGGTCTCTGCCTCTCTCTCTCTTTCATGAATAAATAGAATCTTTAAAAACAAAATAAAATAAAATGAGAGGGCAGGGCACTTCACATCTCTCAGCCTCAGTTTCCTCACCTGGAGACAGGGGACGATGGTAGACGCAACTCTCGTGTCCGGGTCTCCTGGAGCAGCTTCCCGGGCGTCGCCAAGTGCTTGTGCACCTCGTGTTGTGGCAACTGAATGAAGTCACGTACAGGGAAGCGTTTAGTGCGCGTCCTGCGTATCCTACGCGCCGCAGATGTGGCCTAATGTGATCCCTTACATACTCGCTGTGCGCTTACCCATTGCTCTTTAAATTAAAAAAAAATTACTTATTTTAAAGAGAGAGAGAGAGAGAGAGAGGAGGGGCAGAGGGAGAGGGAGAGGTCCTGAAGCAGACCCTCTGCTGAGCAGGGCCTGACGCGGGGCTCGGGGCTCGATCCCCGGACCCTGAGATCATGACCTGAGCTGAAATCAAGAGTCGGCCGCTCAGTGGACTGAGCCACCCGGGGGCCCCGCTGTTTGCCTCTGTCCCTTTGTGCATCCATGTCGTGGGCACACGACGACAGGCAGTGGGGGATGGAGGGTGGGGGTGGGCGTGTGGGCTGGGGGTGGGGGGGAGTGGGACTGGGGCGGGGGTGGGGGGTGGACAGTGGGGGGTAGAGGGTGGGGGTGGAGGGTGGGGGCTGGGGGCGGGGGGACACAGGCGGCTGCTCCCCACGTCGGGGGACGTGCCTGTGAACCGGATCCCTGCTGCTCTGCTTTAGTACCTGCTTCCTTCGCCTTGAACCCGCTGATCCGAGGAGGAGCCCCACAGGCCTGTGAGAGGCGGTTCCCACCAAGGGGTGCGGGGGTGTCGCCCGGGGCGCGGGGCAGGTGGTTGAGCCTCAGGAGGCCTGGACCGACCGCCCCCCCCCAGCCCCGGGGTGTTGCCCGCCCGCCCCGCAGGGAGCCCCGCTGCAGGCCCTCTGATGCACAGGGTCGGGGTCGGGGTCGGGGTTGGGGTCGGGGTCGGGGGCCGCGGCTGCGGCTCATCCCCTGGACCGGGCCCGGCTCCCTGCGCCGCGATGGCCCCCCGCCCGCTGGACAGAGGCACGGTCCGCCCGAAGCCCCTCGGGGCCATTACCTTCTCGTCCTAACGAGACGTCCGTCTTCTGGCCACACTTGCCCCCGCGAGGCTGTGGATCTGCTCCGAGGCAGATCCCCGGCCGCGGAGGTTCGCGCACCCCCGTGCCCTCAGGCGTCTCCCCACTGCGCCCAGCTGCACCCGCTACCCCTGAACCCCGCCCGGCTCAGGGCACTGGGCTCTGGGTGCCCGGCTCTGTGGGTGCCCGGCTCTGGGTGCCCAATGCCTGATGCCCGGTGCCCCGTGCCGCAGCTGACCCAGCTCTGCGGACCCTCCTCCCTGCGCCCCACAGTCTCCCAAGGCAGGAAGGGGTCTGGGTCTCCGGGGGAAGGGGCCACTCGCGGCTGCAAAGCCACTCGGGCGACTCGGCATCGGCGGGAAGGAAGGCTGCCTGGAAGAGGCAGCGCGGAGGCCCAGGGCAGCAGAAGCCGCACGGGCGGACAGACAGCCAGACAGACAGCCCAGGGCGGCCCCGGCCTAGGAAGGAGGCAGGCGGCCTGCGGGGCCAGGAGGGAAGGGGGCGCTTGCCCCGGGGCATCCAGGTGACCCAGGGACGCTCGAGGACCTTTAGGAATGAGCGCAGCTCACTCTCCGTCCTACTGAGTGGACGCCTCTCGGCTCCACAGAGGACAGTGCACTCGAGTGGCCCCGGTGGGTGGGACACCTAGGTCCTGTGCTCGCCCCAGGTCTGCCTCCAGCCCCCCGCAGCACCCTGGGGCCTGTGCAGGTGCAGGGACCCCCCCACCCCCAGACTGCACTCTGGGGCCTGTGCAAATGCATGCACCCTCCCCACCCCCGGACAGCACCCTGGGGCCTGTGCAGGTGGAGCTACCCCTACCCCACCCCAGGCAGCACCCTGGGGCCTGTGCAGGTGCCCCCCCAACCCTGGGCAGCATCCTGGGGTCTGTGCAGGTGCAGGAGGCCCCCCCAACCCGGACTGCACCCTGGGGCCTCACCCCCCCCCCAGGCAGTATCCTGGGGCTGTGCAGGTGCAGGCACGCCGAGCCCCTTACACACCCATGCTGTGGTCCCCCCTGCAGCCGCCCTGCACCCCGCCCTCCCCGGGGGCCCTGCCCTGTGTCCCCCTGCAGCTGCCCTGCACTCTGCCCTCCCCGGGGGCCCTGCTGCTGCCTCCGACCAGCTCCCTGGGCGCTCGGTGGCTCCCGGGGACGCAGCACCTGTTAAGTGTCATCCAGGCCGAAGGGCCACCTTTCCCAGACCCTGGGCCTGGACTGTGTTCAAGCAAGCGGTGGCGGGGAGCGGGGAAGGCACTGCGGCCTGCCCACGCGGGTCCCCCACCACGCAGCGGGCCGCACAGCCCACGGCTTAGTGCGGGGCCGGCCCCACGCTGGGGTCTCGTGCAGAGACGAAAATGAAGGGATAAATCTGCAGGTTTAATACCATTCTGTCATTTTGACAGGCTCCGCGCCGTGCCTGTGATATTTTAATCCACTTTGCCTGCTTTCGACGTTAAGAGCTTCTGACGAAGCTTCACCGGGAAGATAACATCTTTACGCGCCGGCCTTGCACTGTGTGTGTGATTCTAAACACAAATTTATTTGCTTTTATCACTTTGGACTAAAGAGAAAGAAAATGAACCATTAGAAGAAGGGCTCCTGTTGCCCCCCACGCATCTCCTTTAATTTTCCCCGGAAGCCGCATCTTTCCCTCTTTCCTCTTCGCAGCCGCTCGTGGCCGCAGCCGGGGGTGTGCTCGGGGCCCACCCGTGACTCGTGGCCGAAGCCTCAGACCAGAATCAATCAGCAGCCGCGGAGGAGGGCGTCAGGTCGCCTAGAGTGGTGCCAGGCTTCCCGGGTTCCTGCCGTCCCCGTGCCCGCCTCCTGTGCTCCCATGTCGGGCTGTTCCCTCCCGCTCTCAGTCCCCTGCGGCCGCCCCGGGGAGCCTCCGGCGGGGGAGTCACCCACAGAAGTGCTGCAGACGGGCCGGCAGCTGAAATGAGGTCCGGTGGGGACAGAGGCAGCCCCAGGGCTCTCCGGGTCCGGAGTTTGCGTTTCGTCCCCGTTAAGTAAGAAGCCCCTGGCGACTTCAGGCAGAGCGCGGCCCGACACGGGTGGCTGCCGGGTCCGCAGCGGAGAGAAGGGCCCGGGCCCCGGGCTGAGCGACAGCAGAGCCAAGGGCCAGTTCTGGGGTGTGCACGGGGCCCAGCACTCCAGGCCCCGGGTGCGGTCTCCCCCCCCCTTCTCTGCCCCCTTCTTTCCTGCCTCTCTCTCCTGAGACAGAACCGGGTCAGGTTTGGAAAGAGTCCGTTGCTGTGATGCGGGCCGCCGTCGTGGACGCTGCCCCGGAGCCCACGATGCTCCTCCCCGCAGGGGGCTCTGAGGGCTAAGCCTGCACAGGAGCCCGGCTGGGTGGGAGGGACCCACGGAGTAAGGTGCACGTCTGTGGCTCTGGGCCGGTGGCCTTGGGCACCCGCATCACTCCCAGGGTCGGGGGGCACGGAAAGAGGCTGCTCTGCTCCTGACGCTTCTCTGGTCTGCAGCGTAGGGACAGGCCAGGGCACTGACCCCAGGACCCGGCCCTGTGCACCGGTGCTCGGGCCAAGGCTGGTTGGGAGCACACTATGCCTCACCCCCACTGGCCTCACCCTCCTACCTCCCCCTGCAGTTAGCCCGTCCCCTCCCTGGCTGCTGTGACCTGTGGGGACAGAGGGCCGCGGGCTGGGTGTGGCAGCCGGGCTCCAGCACCGAGCGCCCAGGGGGAGGCCCGGCCCGCGCTGACTGGAGGAGCGGCCGAGGGGGCAGGGCTGGCTGCAGGGGCTCTCGTCCTGCCCCCCACGCCGCGGGCCTGCTCGGCCACGGGGACCCTGTGGATGCTTCGTGTCCACAATGAATTCAGAAGGGGGGGAGCTGAGTGGGAGAAATCAGAGAGCGAGACAAGCCAGGAGCGACTCCTGACTGGGAACGAACACAGGGCTGGGAAGGGGAGGTGGGGGCCCCCGGACCTAAGTCAGGATGCCCGGAGGAGTGAGGAGCGGACGCTCCCGCCCCGGCCGTGCCGCCGGCTTAGTGTGACTCCCGAGACCTCACTTCTCTCGCTCCTGCAGCTGGGTCCCCCCGGCTCTGCCCGGAAACCCGCAGGTGCTAGCGCCCTCGTGCTTCACACGCCTCCCCACGGCTCTCCTCGACAAAGGGACGGGGCCGAACGGCTGCAGGGCCATCCAGCGCCGAGGCCTGCGGTGCCTTGTCCAAGCGGAGCCGAGAGCAGGGCCCGCAGCTTTGAGGGGGGAGCCTGGTGTGAGCTCCGAAGCTCCCAGACCTTGCTGCCCGACCGATCGTTAACGCTGTGCTCTGACAGCATCCCGCTGTGCGCTGTGCGTGCTCTTTTGGGGGGAATTTTTGGAGCTGTCACTGGGTTAAGCTGAGAAGCGAAAAAGATGTGGAGAAAATCACACCATTAAATATTAATGTTTTTTCTTTGTTTTAATTAGAGTCTTTCCCCCATAGGCAGGTGGAAGGACAGAGCCTTCAGAGGGCGGTTTGTTGTCTTCAGAAAGAGCCTCCCGCGCAATCACCACAATAATTAAGGAGCACTGTTGTTTCTTAGCAAAGGGAACTAATTATTTCGGCCTGTGCTGATTGATTCATTTTTATGAGCAATTTTATTTTATTTTATTTTATTTTATTTTATTTTATTTTATTTTATTTTATTTTATTTTATTTTATTTTATTTTATTTTATTTTTATTTTATTTATTATTGTATTTATTTTATTATTTTATTTTATTTTTTATTTATTTTACTTTATTTTTTTATGAACAATTTTAAACTGTTCGATGCATTTTTGTGAACCATTTATGAAGAGTCCCAGCAGTCATGGGGCGGGTACCAGCCGTGGAGGGGCGCTCCCCAAATGGAGACATCAGAGCTCAGTGCCCGTTTCACCCATGACCCTCTGCAGAGGACCTAACGTGCTGCAGACTTCAGCCTCTCCTTCCCTGGACCCCGTCTGCCAGACATCCTCCCTGGGGGTGGGCAGCCTTCCTCCTCACGTCCACGTGGGCAGAGCCTGCCGTCCTTCATGCCCCGCTCGACGGCACCCTGGCCATGAGGCCTTCCAGGATTCCCAAGGGGACTGCTGTTTCTTCTCTGGGGCCCCTCAGTCCTGGGCCAAGGAAGGCCTTGTCTTTGGCACAGGGGCTGACCTGGAGGTGCACCCCCACCCTTTGCTTGTCGAGCATCACATTGGGAAGGAAGAGGGGGAGATGGGGAACCTGGGGGCAGGGGAGGGGGCAAGAAAGAAGGAACGCAGCCCCTTAGTGCTTGATATTTTAAAACTAGAGATATTTAGGCAGGAAATATGAAGTGTGACGTCTCGCTTCTAGAGAGGGTAGGTCAAGGGGATGGAGGGGTGCTGTTTGCGGAGTGGGTGCTGGGTGTGCAGATACAAATGCAGAAGATGAAGGAGCGCTGTCTGTTTTCCCTACACAGGTTGGGGGGTGTGTGCAGGAGGTGTCGGGGGTGCACAAGGACATTCCAAGTGGAAGGAGAAAGGCCCAGGGCATGAGAAGATGGGTGCACGCGACAGAGACCAGGGTGGCTGCTGGAGTGTCGGGACTTGAGAAAGAGCTGACTGGTTTCAAAATCCACATTACGGAGTTGTTCCCATGTGTGTCACATGACCCCTGTGCCTTGAGTTCCCGCAAAATGCCCCGTCACGTGCACTGAAGACCTGGGGTAGGGAGGGCCGAGGTGCCCTGAGCCTGCTCTCCCTGCGGGGGGTGCCAAGGCCTCCGCGCCCCGGTGTCTCCCCTTGTCCAGCTCCTTGGGGGCCCTGCCGGGGGCCCATATCCCGGTGTTGCAGGTACCCTCGCCGCCTCAGCCTTCTCACCTGCAACGCAGGGGCTAAAAATAACTCCCGGTCCCCGAGGCCGACAAGGGACGAGACCTACTAAGGCATGACGCCTTCACACAGAGCGGCGCAAAACAACGGATAGAGGTTACCGTGTCTGTCTCCCTCTTACCTGACCTGAGACACGTGTCAGAGTGGACAGGGTGTGTGCATACCTGCGGAAACCCCGGAACATTCCTACTAGGGTTGCCAGATAAAATACGGGACTTCCAGTACAATTTGAATTTCAGATAATAAATAGTTCGGAATTAAGGTTTAACAGAACAGCCAGCGCGTTTAGCCGCTAGGTCTCGCGCCCCTAATCCCTACCATTTGTGACCCCACGATTGCATTTCTGGGCATCTATTCTAAGTGAATAATCTTTGATAAGAAACGTTTTATGCAATTTTGAAAAATCAATGTTGAAAAATTAAGAACAAACCTGATTTTGCTCCTAACAATTTTGTATGTCCAGTGGGAGGAGAACAGCGAAGGTAGTTAGGGCAGGTCTTCGTGAGTGAGGGTGCGGCGTCGCAGAAATGCCGTTCCTGAAGAATACGCAGTAACTCGGAAGAAAGTTCATGAAATAATGAGAAGGGAAAAAACTCGGGGAATGGAACTATGTGAACAGAGTGTTTGCAGCTCTAAAATCCATCCATCCATCCATCCGTCCGTCCGTCCGTCCATCCATCCATCCATCCATCCATCCACCAATCAATAAAGCAAGTGGGCAGGAAAGTTGGCGGAAGGTTAGCAGAGTTGCAGAGGCTGGGGAGGCCACGACTCTCCTCTCCTTCCTACCGACACGCAGATCCCGGATTTTCTGTGACGAGCGAGGACTCCTTAGCTTGTAACACGGGCTCCTCTAGGGCATGGCCCGGGGATAGGAGGACAGTGCCTGGGCGCCCCGAGCCCCGCCTTCCCATGCTGGTGTTCACCACTGGTGACAAGTCCTCCACGGCTCAGGGTCTCAGGATCCTCCTCCTTAAGTGTGGGGTGCACACCGGCCGGCACAGCCCAGAGCTGCTCTGCTCTGGGAGTCGATCCCTCTCCCTCTCCCTCTTCCTTTTTTTTTTTTTTTTTGGCCTCATCTCATCTCTTCTTTCTTTCCTTTCCCTTAGGGGGCTCCTGGGAACCCGCATCTCCCTCTTCCCGTAGCTGAGCCGTCCTGCCCAGCTCTTGGGCAAGGGTAACTTCTCTGTCTCTCCTGTTTTCCTTTCATTGCTCTCATTTACAAAAATTTTTTTTTATTTATGACAGTCACAGAGAGAGAGAGAGAGGCAGAGACACAGGCAGAGACACAGGCAGAGGGAGAAGCAGGCTCCATGCACCGGGAGCCTGACGTGGGATTCGATCCCGGGTCTCCAGGATCGCACCCTGGGCCAAAGGCAGGCGCCAAACCGCTGCGCCACCCAGGGATCCCAAATTCTTTTTTTTTTTTTTTAATGTCTATGTCTCCCTGATGAGAATTGGCCTAATGAAGTATTGTATAGTTTTCTCTCCTTTAAAAACCATGAGGTTTGAATGTTTATTAAATTAATTTTTGCTTTAATGCATTTCCTCCATGCTGTGGACACAACTGTTTCTGCAAATGACTTTTCCCATGATGCCCGATTTATTTTTAATTGCCTCGGCCCCTCAGTTTGGTTCCAAGCTACACTTGTTATTTCTAATTTGTTTCCTAGCGAAAGGCTGGAGATGTCACAGGTAAAGGCTATTTCTTCTGGCGAAGCAAGAGGAAGACTCAAGGGGGTGGGGGCGCGCCCATCCTGGGGAGGTGTGCGAAACACAGGTTGCTTTCCTCTGGTTCCCGGGATCGAAACACAAAGGACATTCTCTCCCGTTTGTAAAACATTGTGCCGTCGAGAATGCCTGGTGACGGGCATTATTTCCAACGCTCCCCATTTTGGTGAGGCTACCCCCTGCATCTTACAAGGTCATCAAATCGGGAGCTATTTCCATTTTTAAGGCTAAAAGAAGTAGTGACTCACTCCATGTTTCCTAGGTGGCCACAGCCCCTCTGGGGTACACACCCCTGACCGTAAAGACGAGCATCTTCCCACTACACTAGCTCTCAAAATAAAGAATAAGAAAAGTCCAACTCCTAAATGCGTTGTCTAAGTGTTTTTGTCCTAGATATTTGTACTTCTATAGAAGATATTTATGCAAACGTAGTCTGCATTCATCGTGGAAAGAAAAGAAAACACAAAGGTGCATGGGTGTGCGCGCCCGTGCGGGCCGGTGTATACACTTTCACTCACCGCCCTCCGCCGGGAGGTGACCACTCTCCGCAAGGGCAGGAGGGCCTGAGCCAGGCCGTGAAGCGAGTCCTGCCCTGCTGGCCTTTGTCTCCCTTCGGGACCTCCGCTCCCGTCCCACCTCCCGCCCTGCCACCTCTATCCCATCTAGTGGATGCAGGCAGAGCGGGGAGCCAGCGGCCCGTCCAGATTCATTCCCTCGTCTCAACCCTAATTTTCCTCTGGCAAAGCGCAGACTCGCTATTAATCCCCGCAGCGAGGATCCCGGCTGAGTCGAACCCGAATATTCTAGGGTGGTCCCCCGAGTAGGCTTAGCTGGTCAGAGCCAACGATGCTGGAAGGACACCTGTGGCGCATCTTGGGAAAGAGGAGCTGCCTGGGCTGGCGGTGACCTGACGGGGGCCACGTTGCTTGCGCGGGAGCCCACCCGGAAGACAGCAGAGCGTGGGAGCCGGGGGCCACGGAGCACGTGCTCGTACTGAGACTTTGCTGTTACATGAGCTTGGAGGATGCGTTTTTTTTTTTTTTTTTTTTTGCTAACTCCAGTTGGAATTGCATTTTCTGCCAATAGCTCAAAGTCAGGGAACCAATGGCCACGTGTTTATCAGAGTAGAAATAGGACAGTTAAAGATACAATTATTCTTAAGTGGCCTAGTTCGGTGCTTATGGGAAAGTTGTGGAGAAGGAGACCATTACCCAGAGTTTCCAAGGGTGCTAGGTCGTAGAAGGCTCCTGCTGCCGGGCGAACGCAGGTAGAACTTTGAATTTACTTCCTTTGGGGCCAGATTATGTTCTTTTGAAATTCATGGAGATCCACATTATAGCTCAGCGTATGGCCTGCTCGGTGAACATCCATTTGCTCTTGAAAAGACTGTGTGCTCTGCAGTCCTTTGGTGTGACGTCGAGTAGGTCAAAGTGGTTGATGGTATTGTCCGGATTCTCCATTTCCTTGCCTTTTTTTTTTTTTGTCTACTTGTTTTTTAGTTTCTGAAAAAGGTGTGCTATAATCTCCCACTCTGTGGCCTTGTAATTTCTGCTTTTAATTTTGTCATTTTTCGTGAGTCTATTTTGACGATCTGTTATTAGGCACCTACACGCGTAGGTAAGTGTCGGATCTCTGTGGCCCCTTCATAGTAATGGGAAGCCCCTCTTTCCCGCCAGCAACGCCCTTCGTTTTGGCGTCTACTTTGACTGATGTTATTACGACCCTTAAGCTTACACATTGCGTCTTTTTGCGTTTTTTAAAATCGTTTTTGCTTTCAATCCGTTCTTGTCTTTGAATTTGAAGTGTGTCTATTGTAGATTGTAGAGTGCATGTACTTCGTTCTTTCTTTTTATCCAGTCTTAAATCTTTGCCTTTTGACTGGAGTGCATATTCTTTTACATTTAATGTAATTACTGACATGGTCGTATTGAGGGCTGCCGTGTTTCTGTTTGTTTCCTATTTGTCTTATCTTTTTATTTTATTTATTATTATTATTTTTTAAAGTAATTAATTAATTAACTGATTTATTGATTTATTTATTGGAGTTCAATTTGCCAACATATAGCATATCACCCAGTGCTCAATGCCGGGACATCTGCATCCCAGTGTTTATAGCAGCAATGTCCACGATAGCCTTATCTTTTTATCATTGCTGTTCCTCTGTTCCTACTGCCTTGCCTTCCTTTGTGTTTTAAAATAGCTTAGTATTCCACCTAAATTCTCCTATTGGCTTTCTATTTATGTGTCCTTACATTATGTTTTTAGTGGTGTTAGAAGTTACACTATTTGCCTTTAGCTTAACCCATTCTACTTATAGTTCATACTGAGTTATTTTAAGTAAAATAGAGGAGACCTGAAACGGTAAATTTCATTTTGCTACCCTGTTCTGAGTGCTAATTGTTGTTATATACAGACCATAAACCCATTACTGCAGTATTAAAACTTTAAAATATATTATTATTAATACATAATATATTTTTAAAGCCATATATTTTGAAAAGGAGAAAACCTTCAATATGGTCTTTTATATTTACTTACATATTTACTGTTTCCAGAATTCTGTATTTTTTTCCTTAGCATTTCTTGAAGTGCAGGTCTATTGGTGACAAATTAACCATTTTTTGTTTTCCAAAGATGTCTTTATTTACCTTTATTTTTCAAGGATTTTTTTCTCTAGATATAATATTCTTGGTTGATAGTTCCTTTTCCCTTCCAGTATTGTAATTATGTTGTCCCTGTTTCTTTTGGCTTCCATTGTTTTTGATAAGAAATCAGTCATTAGGGGATCCCTGGGTTGCTCAGAGGTTTAGCGCCTGCCTTCAGGTCAGGTTGTGATCCTGGGGTCCTGGGATCAAGTCCCACATCGGGCTCCTGCATGGAGCCTGCTTCTCCCTCTGCCTGTGTCTCTGCTCTCTCTCTCTGTCTCTCATGAATAAATAAATAAATAAAATCTTAAAAAAAAAGAAGAAATCAGTCATTGTTCTTACTGTTTTCCCTGGATGTTGCCTATCATTTTTTTCCGGTTGCCTTCAAGATTTTCTTTCTTTGGTTTTCAAAACTTCGGATTTGCTATGTCTGGGAAAGTTTTCTTTAATTCTATTATATATGTGGGGTTAACAGAGTTCTTGGTGAGTTAATATTTTCAACCAAAGCTGAGATTTTGGGGGGTATTATTTCTCTGAACATTTTCTTTTCTTTATTCTAACTTCTCATTTTAGGATTCATTAATGTGTATGTGGACACATACTACTATCGTCTCACACGTCTCTGTGGTTCTTTTCATTTTCTTCAGTCTCTTTTCTCTCTCTGCTGCAGACTGAGTAATTTCTATTGATCTATCTTCATCTTTACTGAGTACTTTCTTCCATTTAAAATCTGCTATTGAGCCTATCCAGTGGATTTTCAAATTGTGTTTGTTGTTTATTAAGCTCTGGAATTTTCTTTTTTATTGTTTCCATCTTTCTGTTAAGATTGTTTTTTTGTGTTCATTCATTTATACTATATTTATCTTAACTTAATTAATTCATGAGAGACACAGAGAGAGAGAGAGGCAGAGACACAGGCAGAGGGAGAAGGAGGCTCCCTGTGTGGAGCCTGATGCAGGACTGGATCCCAGGACCCCAGGGTCATGCCCTGAGCCGAAGGCAGATGCTCAACACTGAGTCCCTCTTTTTAATTTTTAATCATATTTTCTTTAATTATCTGCATATATGTATAATAGTAGCTTTAAAGTATTTGTGAGTCAAACATCTGGGTTCACATGGAATCAGTTTCTCTTTTCTCTTTGTTTTAAGATAAAAATTGGGACGCCTGAGTGGCTCAGCGGTTGAGTACCTTCCCCTGGCTCAGGGTGTGATCCCACAGTCTGAGGATCGAGTCCCACATCGGGCTCCCTGCCTGGAGCCTGCTTCTCCCTCTGCCTACATCTCTGCCTTTCTCTCTCTCTCTGTGTCTTTCATGAATAGATAAATAAAATCTTTAAAAATAAACTAAAAATTGTATGTTTCTGAGGTATACAACGTGATGTGTGATATACATAAATGTAGTGAAATGATCACTACAAATTAATCAAACATATTCATCTCTTTATGGAATCAGTTTCTGCTGACTGCCTTTTTTCTGGAACTTTTTATGTCTAGTAATTTTTAGATGAAAACCAGGCAGTGAAGATAAATTTTAGTGGATGCGTTCTGTTGTGTTTGTCTGAAGATTATTATTTTTGGGTTTTTTTTTTTTCTGTAGGAATTACTTAGCTTGAACTCAAGCTTCAAACTTTGACTCCTCTGTAGTAAGCAGCAACCGCTATCTCTGCTCTTTATTTTGCTCCTTACTGCTGCTTTTTAGCCTGGGACTTTTGGTCTCCTTTGTGCCTGTGTAATTTGGTGGTCATCCAGTGATTTTTAGCAGATACAGGGCTAATGCTGTGCTTTTCTTGCTTAGAGGGATCACCTCCCCCCACCCTTGAAATTTTCAAAGTCTGCTGGCTTTGGATTTTGGCCTACGATACATCAAATCCATAATGCTTAATCTTTCTTCTGCTCACTGCCTGAGCTGTGCACAGTTGGGTGCTACACTCATTTAAAAAACATCAAATTCACAGATTTTTCTCTGGGTAGCTCTTTCTTCCGTAAGCACATTTCTCTCTTATCTCTGCCTGCTTTTTTTTTTGCCAGGCTATCTGAGTTTCCCTCATGTATATGTAATTTAGCTGTCAGCAAAGGTTTGCTTCCAAGATTTCTTCTCTTTAAATTTTCTAAGCCTGAACTCTGACCCCCTAGCACCTGTATCTGGTAAGATTTCATTTTCCCGTTGCCGTTTTTTGTAACCATGGCTGTCAAATTGAAGAGCAACTTCAGATCATAAAGTCACAAATTTAAAATCCTTAATTCTTTCAGGTACATTCTTTGAGAGTTAATATTTCTCAAGTTCTGTCTTCTTTTAGGTGATTTCACGTACTATTAAATAATTGTTTTATTTAAATTATTTTATCAAGTTTGAATTATTGTTATCTTGGGAGGATTCATGTAACCACACAAGTCCTTTATCATTACTCAAGGTAGTTCCTGGATTTCTTTTTAAACCTCCTGAAGTTAGTCTGATGTTTACCCAGGCTTGAGAACAACAGACCAAAATACCGCTTTGTCTTAGCCACTTTGCCCTGGCTTTATTCTTACTCTATTCTTGCTCCATATGCTATATAATTAGGCTTATAAGCTCCACAGTCTGGGCCCCATAAATAGACTGAGCATGGATTCAAGAATTCCACACCAGGAGGGTTTGAATAAAAAAAAGTTAACAGTATTGGGAAAGGATTTGTAGTGTTTTGCCCAGTTATAAAAGGCAGCTTTATCTGACCAAAGTCAGAGATCTAGGGCCCAGAGCTTGAAAGAATCCCCTAGATCTATGGACAGTTAACCCCAGAGATATTGGCAGCCTTGTTTTCAATCGGATGCAGTGGGCCATTCTGGCCCCAGGTGGGGAGGCCTAAGACTTTGCTATTCTCAGAAACTGATGAAGAATAGACGTACTCTTGGTCCTGATTCTTCTTCACAAGACTGCCTCTTGATCGCACCAAAAACAATATCTAGGAATAAACTTAACCACAGAGGTGAGAGACCTGTACACTGAACATTATAAAACATTGGTGAAGGAAATTCAAGATGACTCAAAGAAATGGAAAGACATTCCGTGTTAATGGGTTGGAAGC
The DNA here is from genome assembly GCF_905146905.1 of Nyctereutes procyonoides. Lineage (NCBI taxonomy): Eukaryota > Metazoa > Chordata > Mammalia > Carnivora > Canidae > Nyctereutes > Nyctereutes procyonoides. Next base: position 88,087,503 of record NW_026575146.1, read on the forward strand.
AGCAATATTGTTAAAATATCTACACTACTCAAAGAAATCTGCAGATTTAATGCAATCCCTATCAAAATACTAACGGCATTTCTCACAGAACTAGGACAAATAGTCCTAAAATTAGGATGGAACCACAAAAGACCCTGAACAGCCAAAGCAGTCTTGAAAAAGAAAACCAAAACTGGAGGTATCACAATTCCAGATTTTAAGTTGTATTACAAGATATTATATATTAATTGAAACAGCGTGGTGCTGGATAAAAATAGACACGTAGATAAATGCAACAGAAGAGAAAGCCCAGAAACGCACCCACTATACGGGCAATTAATCTTTGACAAAGAAGGAAGGAATTTACAATGGGAAAAAGACTGTCTCTACAACCAGTGGTTTCAGAAAACTGGACAGCCACATGCAAATGAAACCGGACCACTTTCTTTTTTTTTTAATTTTTATTTACTTATGATAGACACAGAGAGAGAGAGGCAGAGACACAGGCAGAGGGAGAAGCAGGCTCCATGCACCGGGAGCCCGATGTGGGATTCGATCCCGGGTCTCCAGGATCGCGCCCTGGGCCAAAGGCAGGCGCCAAACCGTTGCGCCACCCAGGGATCCCCCGGACCACTTTCTTACACCATTCACAAAAATAAGCTCAAAATGGATTAAAGACTTAAATGTGGGACCTGAAACCCTAAAAAAATCCTAGAAGAGGGCAGAGGCAGTAATGTCTCTGACATTGACGGTAGCAACATTTTAATGTTGTGAGGTAAGGGAAATGAAAGCAAAAATAAACTATTGGGACTGCATCAAAATAAAAAAGCTTGTGCATAGTGAAGGAAATAATCAACGAAACTAAAGGCAGCCTTTTAGCTGGGAGGAGATACCTGCAAATGGCGTATCTGAAGGAGGATTAGTATCCGCCATTAGTGGCTGTGTCCCCACTACCGGGAGTCGGGATGGCCCCGCAGCCTTTCTTCCCTCAGCCAACGCTCCCTGAGCCTCTGGGGCTGCGGGAGGGACGAGTCAGGGTCACCGTCTACAGGGATGCCAGTAGCCCCCCGCAGAGCAACACCGTGTGTTGCAAATGCCTGTGATAGTCTGACCTAGACACGTGCCTTGTTGAGTTAGAAAGACAGTAATATGGAGGATAAGGCAGAGAGCATTCTAGAAACAGGCTGCCTGGGCTTGCCTTTCAGCTCACCCACTGACCGTGATCTTGGGAAGGTCACTTAGCCTCTCCGTGCCTGGTTCCTGGCAGGTGGCGGTAATGACGGTGCCGACTTCAAGGAGCCGCTACACAGGCTAAACGAGGTGATGCATGCGTATCTCTTAAGACCGTGCCTGTCGGGCCAGGTGGGCACAACCTAAGAATGTTCTCCAATCTGCTGGCAAGCGTTTGTAAGCTTCCCTTGCACTCTACGGCACTGGATTTATTTTTTTATTTGTATTTTTTTTATCCGTTGCTAATAACGCAGTCTCCAGGGATAATGAGGCGTGCGTCAGGGTTCACTGCGAACGGGAAAGCGGAGAATGGGACTTGAGGCCGTAACAGAAGGAGTGCTAAAGGGTCCCCCGGAAAAGTAGGGAAGAAGAAAAGTTGTCTTGAGAGGAAAATGTGATTGAAAATGACCGAAGAGGGAAGTTACTCCAGCGGCGAGGTGTGCAGGCTCCTGGACAAGCTGTCCCAAAGAGCCCTTCCTGGGAAAAGCCAGGGGCTCTGACCTGGCAAAGGAGACTCAAAAGCCCTCGGGTGCTTGTGAAGGGCAGGGCAGCTAATTGCTGCAGAGCCCACCCAGCGGGAGAACCCCCACCCCTGCGCCCCAACATCATGCCAGCCTTACTCTACTTTCCTTGGTTTGAAAGTCACATGGGAATCGGTCCTTTACATTGTCGCTGTCCAGTTCCTGCTCTGTGGCCACCGGCTGGGGTGACACACACACACCCGTCCCGGGGGTGGGGGTGGCTCCGTCGGGTCCAAGGTCACACGGTGTTCCAGGACACCGCAAACCCAAGGGAAGGATCCCCCGCCCACCCTTCGTGGGGTGGTTCTGAGCTTAAGGACCCCCGCCGCTGAGTCAGGTTTGCTGACCTCCCGCCCGGTGACATGGTGGGCTCTTGCTCCCAGGTGGGTCGCTGAGCCCCCGGGATGGCACTCCCTTCAGGAGGAGCGTCTCACAGCACCCCGGAGAGGTGCGCGTTGTTCTTCTTTGGAGAAGAGAAGTGGAAGCTCAGCCTCTCAAGGGCTTTGTCTCACCTGCCAGCAGGGAGATAAACCCAGGCTCCTGGGCCTGGGCCCCCAAACCCTGCCCTCTGGGCCTGCGTTGGAGGAACTCAGAATAGGGTCTCCAAGTTCAACTCAGACATCTTTAAACGTTGAGTCAAAACCGCACTAATGCCCCGTGCGGGGTCAGTCACCCTCGTAATTAGCTGGAATCCCCACATTCATCCACCCAACGGACCCTTCCGGGGGTACCAAGTACCAGGCGCCGTCTGAGAAGTGAGGGATCGTGGAAGACGAGACAGGCTCTCCCGTCCTCACCCGGTCCGTGTTTGGGAGGAGAAGGTTTCCGATCTGCTCCTCTCCTGACCAACCTGGAGATGGATCCACAGTATCCTTCGCCTTTCACCGATTCTATAAACGTTATTTGCTATCAATAGTATTAGGGCTTTCCCCCGCTTCTGGCGTTATGAGAGCTGTGTCCTGGCAGTGAAGGCCCGGGCCTGCTGTCAGACTCCTCTGGGTCAAGGCTGGGCTTTGCCCCCGTCCAGTCACGTGGTCTTCAGCTGATCATTCAACTCCTCTTTGCCTTGATTTTTTTTTTTTTTTACCCCCTGAAGCAAAGATCACAATGTGGGTCTTGCACTGTTGTCATGAGTACCAGAGACACTCGACTCGCGTGGATGATGGGCCCTGGGGCAGCTATGATGAGCAACACAGGTGCGAACCTGTCCCCTTAGGGAGCAACTTATCCAGGATAGGGATGCACAGTTCCTGGCACCCAGTAGGTGCTCCACAGACGGGGGCTCTAGAAGCAGGCTCGATGCGGGACTTGATCCCGGGACCCCAGCATCGCGCCCTGAGCTGGCGGCAGACGCTCCACCGCTGAGCCCCGCGGGCGTCCCCTCTGCCCTACTTTTAAGGAATCACATCACATCACATCCACTTCACTTAGTCTCCTTCTCTGGAGTGGGCAGCTGGTGGCCACTTCCACAGGGTCTCCCAAAAGTTAATGATCTCAACATACTCATTACACTGAGACTCAGTACTGAGGAGCACGCACGTACATGGCACGAAGACAAAGGCCCCCGACGTGATACGTCTACCCTGCTGATCCAGTCATGTTTTCTTTGCTATTCGGTCGTTTTGTTTTTTTAAACGCTGATGGAGATCCGCAGAACTGAACCCACGACTAATAGCGGGGCCTCGTTTACAGTTTGAAAGACGCTACCGTGATGGTTGGTGCGCCTGTTGGCCCTCTCTTGCGTCCCCCACCTCCGTCTTCTTCTATTTCCGTTTATCTGCGTTCTCCTAGCTGTGATCTCAGCTGCCCCACTCAACCTCCGGCGTGAAGGCACGAGTGACTGACCCGTGACGTATCCCGACACAGGCAGCAGTAACCGCAGAACATGAGGGTGCAAAGCTGAAACCCGAGGGCCAGACGCAAAACTAACTGTGCCCAGGCCCCTTGTGGGTTGTTGGGTAGCAGCCAGGAGGGGGGTCAGAGGGAAAGAGTCACGGAGACTGCTGGCCCGAGCCCAGCAGCCGCACAGGGGTTGGCTCGGCCTGGGCAGTGAGGCCCAGACAGGAGTCCAGGAGCTGCGTGCGAGTGTGCAAGTGAGGCCTGCACTCGGAGTCCGTGTGTGTGCCAGGCCGTCTTCCAGCCAGAGCCCTGGGAGGGCAGGCGCTGGCTTGGTCACGTAGCCCAGGTCGGGGGGATCACGAGCAACTGAAGCCCGGCGTCATCTATGGCTCTTCCAGTCACCAAGTCAGCCGATTTCCCTTTTATATTAAATACGAAGTTAATTCACCGATGAAGGAGGAAGAGCCGACGTGACATCAAGGGGCACAGCCACGGACTCTGACAAGTCGACCCACCCACCGCGGCCATCTCCCGGGGACGCGGGTGCCACGCTCCTTCCCCACAGCGTGAGCGGGAGGGAGAGGGCGTCCCCGCACGTGTGAGGACAGGGAAACGCGGGGACCTGTATGCGCATGTCCCCCATCCTCCTCGCCCGTTCGTCACTGACCCTTTTTGTAAAGAAATTTTGAACTTGTTTAATGCACGAGAAGAACATCTCGGAAACGGGGCAGACGCTGACTTATTAACGATGGGGCACCGTATAAAGAAGCCCCCTCCCCACCTAGTAAATAGGAATATGGTGTCAATAGGTGTGAAAGGAGGTGCAAACCTTAGGATTCAATGCAAACCCTAAAGTCGTATATAACATTCGTATCCGGCCTCTTATCCCGCGGCAATGGTGTTCTCATCATGATGTATACGACGCGCATACTTCCCCGTGAGATGCTTTGGACTCAAAAGTCAAGCAAACATGGTGGAGAGGGAGTCTTGCCAATGCAAGGTGAGGGAAAGAGGCGGTTACGTGGCTCCCGGGGCTCGGCCGCTCCCTCCGATGCGCTCCGGGGCGCGGGGGCCCGAAGGCTCGGCCGGCCGCTGCGTCTGGTTGAGGAGCCTTCACCCCGCCCGCGGGCCGGCTGCCTCCCCATCGCACCCCAGCCCACGTGGACGAGAGTTCCTTCCGCCCCACGTCCTTGCTGACTTTGTCAGCTCGACTCTTTGACAACAGGCACCCCAGTAGGTGTGGGGGTATTACGGTGGGTCCTGGCTTGTGCGTCTCCGAGGACTGGGCGTTGGGGCTTTCTCACGTGCCTGGGGTGGCCGGGAGGGCTCCTTCAGAAGCTCCTCTCCCTGCACCCTCTTTGGGTTCTTTGTTTGCTGTTGCTGTTATTTGCTGCGGAGTCAGATGAATCCCATATATATATTTCCGGCCTGCCTTATCCATCCTGATGGTTCGCAAATCATCCTGCCCTAAGATTCCTGTGTTGGGAGGTGTCCGATCACCAAAACCTCTCTACTCACTGTGGGTCGGTTCGGATTTTCTCCTTCTCCGTGATTCAGACTCGGTAGGTCGTATGTTCCTAAAACACGTATCCATCTCCTCCAGGTCATCCTCAGGAGGGGTTTTTAGGAAGACGGCCGTCCGGGCGCGTTTGTCTTCGGGGCATTAGGGCCAAGGGTGGAGGTAGAGCCTGATGCTGCAGGAAAGCGGGGGCGAGAGGGACGGGGACCCCTCGAAAGCGCGGGCGTATGTCCACGTTGCTAGCGGGCGACCACGCAGAATGTGGATACAGACGAAGGAAGCCCGAGCTCCGGTGCTGGGGAGGCGAGCGGCCTCCCTGGCGCGGCCTCGCCGCCCCCGGCCCTCCCCGCATTGCACGGATGCCGTCGGACAGCAGGTCCCCCGCTGCAGCTCTCGTTTCCGCCCCAGGATTTCTCTAGCTCCGAGGTGTTGGAGGCCCAGAAATAGCTTGACGGTTATGCATTCGAAGCCCAGAACCTCCAAGAGGTTGGTGCCTGAGGTCTTGTACGCCGACGGTTCTGAGGCACGTTTGATACGGTCCCTCCCTCACCCCCACAGCGGACCCACTCGACGACGCGTCTTCATACCGATTCTTCTCCTCTCCGTGCTTCGCTTCCCTCTCCCTCTTTCCAGCTCCCTTGGGGTCATATTCCCAAACCAAATACCTGCCCATGGATCTCCGTTTAAGCTCGGCTCTTGGGGAAATTGAGGCTGACGATGCCCTGCCTGACTCTCCAGGCCTCAGTTCATTATGCTCCTCTTATCCTGAGCCGGTCTGACAAGGCCCGTCGCCCGGGCCTGTGATGTGCCGACTGTGTTCCCTCTTCAAGGCCTTTGAGCATGTGCCACCTCCTCTGGTCTCTGCCCACCCGCCACCCTCACAGGCAACCCCTCACTGATCGTTCAGTGGGAGCAGACCTCACTCCCACCACCAGGCCCGTTGCATCTCATTCCCCTGCTAATTCTCCAGGAGCACTTACCGTGCTCTGAAATGCCCTTTTCCTTTATTGCTTACTTTGCGCATTGTTGGGGCGACCGGATCACCCACTGGCAGCCACAGGGCTTAGATGCGCTTTCTGATGCCATCCATGGAGGTGCAGGTGCAGCTCAGCTCTGCTTTCTCATAAAATATCCCTGTTGCGGGAGCCAGGGGGGTTTCAGATAGGTCCAGTATCAGGCGACAAATGACAACCAGCGCTCCGTCGGTTTGTGGAGGACATCGGGGACTGGTGGGGATGACGGGGAAGCCCTAGAGCTCAGGCTCTGTCCAAGCTCAGGCTCTCTCCATGCAGCTCCTTCCTGTAGTCGCCCTGCAATGTGGCTACTCCTATCTGGCTTTAGGATTTCTCAGTGTAAACCAGATATATGAGTGCGTGTGCATGTGTGTGTGTAACACCTCCAAATTCTTAAAGGTTGGCCAACAGTTCAAATTTTTAGCATTTTCTGGACCGAGGAAACTCAAAACTGATGCTCTGCCGCAGACGTGCCAGCGTTTGGGCTGGACTTGTCCTGCCTTGCTTACCTGGATCATTCTGCACCAACTCCCAGTCAAGGCAGTGGGAATTGGGTGTTCCAAGCTGCGGACAGTGATTTGCCAGAGTCAGAAACAGAGACCCCCCCCCCCTCCCCGACACTTGCAGAACTGAAGAGGAGACGAGCACCAGCTGGGGTGTGGAAGGGAAGGAAATCGGACTGATTAATTGTCCGCTATTTGTAAATGCATAAATCCGAGATGCCACAGAGGTAGAATATGTGGCCTTTCGATAAGGTACCTTAAGCCTGTCTTGGATAATTAACCTTTTATTTTTTTTTTATTTATTTTTTTTTTATTTATGACAGTCACAGAGAGAGAAGGAGAGAGAGGCAGAGACACAGGCAGAGGGAGAAGCAGGCTCCATGCACCGGGAGCCCGACGTGGGACTCGATCCCGGGTCTCCAGGATCGCGCCCTGGGCCAAAGGCAGGCGCCAAACCGCTGCGCCACCCAGGGATCCCGATAATTAACCTTTTAAAGAGCAAGCATGTTCAGCGCTTAATATCTGAAAAAGTATAACACAGCAAGGATGAGCCGTCAATAAAAGAGATGGAGAGCGCGGCTGTGTTTCCCCAGTTCACGACGGTGGGCTGCGGCTAATGAATCCACAATGCCACGGAATTGATGCTTCGTTATTCGTGTTCGCGCGGGTTACCTCTAACTCACATTTAAAGGCGGACACGCTGAGCAAGTTGAACTCTCAAAAACGGCAGACATCTCTCTCTCTGTGTGTGACTATCATAAATAAATTTAAAAAAAAATTAAAAACGGCGGACATTAATAGAAGACAAAATAATAATGGGTCTGGTTGGTCATTCGTGCTGCCGTAGATAAGGTTACGACGTCGACGTTTCCATGCGAGACTCTTATTTTCCACGATTTACGGCTCGGTTATGAAAAATAAATTCAGAAAAGATATCAGAAAGAAAAAAGAAAAATAAATTCACAGCGCTCTACGTTAGCGCTATGGTATCCAACGGGAAAGGATTGCTTTCTCTTCCCCATGTCTAAAAATAGCTTTATTTAATAAGTTAACCACTTAAAATTTCCCCAGGTGTGGACAATGGCTTTGGGTGCCGGGCGAACCAGGCCATGGCCGGCGGTGGGAGCTGTGACCCGGCTGCCCTCGGAGCCCACGCGGGAGTGACTCCCAGCCCAGCTCAGGGCTGAGGGTTTCCTGTCACCACCACACACCTGCTATTGTGTTCACCTGCCCGTGTGCCTGAGACCCTTCCCTTCTGAGGGGCCCTCTTCCGCCATCCCTTTCCGTCCCCAACGCTTGACAGACACGCGTTCATTTGCCAATGATTTATCCAAAGTCTATCCACCGGAAAGTGCGACAAGCCGCATGCTGTGGGACACAGCGGTGAGCAAAGACGATACGGGAAAGCCGAGAAAGCACCGGAGCTCCTTATATTAAATTATAGTATTATTTTATTTTGGGTTTCATGGAGGAGTCCACGTTTGGGCCCCTTAGACCCTAACCTGGCTGCAGCCGGCACGGTTAGCTACTCACAGTAGCGAACAGGCTCTAGGTGAGCAGGCGAGGAAATAAGCATCATGAACGGGAGAAGAGGATGCGTGACTGCCAGTGACGGGGCAGGGGGGTGAAGGAGCCCACTCTAAACTGGGTACTAGTCGCAGGCTCTAGGGGGTGGTGGCATTTAGCTGTTATCTTGAGGGCGTGACAAAGGGGGCCCGGCTGTGCGGAGGCCAGGGGAGTGGTGTGCACCACGAGCTGGTGCAAAGGCCCTGCGGCTGCAGTGATCCCCCGAGGAGCTCAGCCTCCCCTGAGCATCCTGCAAAGCTTCCACAGAGGTATTGGGTCGAGTCCATGCTGAGCAGATCCAGAACTTCGTGCCGGTGGATGGGGTGATGGAGGGTCCCAGAGCTCTGAAACCCCGGGGCAGAGGGAGGCGAGGCCGGGTGGGGGGAGACACCAACACCTCCTCTACCCCCTCCTCGTGGCCCAAGCCTGCAGCCTAGGCCTCCACTCACCCACCTCTACTCTCTCCCCTCCAGGACACGGACGCTGGGCCAGGAAGGCGGCCTATGCGGGCACGTCTGTCCGCAGGGCGGGGAGGGAGCGCACCCAGGACCCAGGGCGCAGGGGGGCCCGCTGCCCACCTTCCCCGATGAGCCCTCATGGAGGTGGAAGCTCTAGGCCTGCGGGCAGGGGGGGTCTGTGCCAGCCCTGCTCCCCCTGAGGCCGGCTCCCCCCCAGGCCCGGAGCACACAACCCCACTGCGGCCCCAGACCCCCTCCGCTGTGCACCCCTGTGCGCTCCCCACTCCATAGCGGTGGGCCTGACCCGATCAGGGAGCCCCGGTGGAGGAGGGCACAGAGCTGGGGTGGGAGAGGCCACAGACACCCAAGACGGCAGCCTCCGGGTCTGTAGGAACAGCGGCCACGCTGGGGACAGGCTGCCTGGCAGGGAGCTGGGCTGGGCCGCAGACACGGGGGCCAGCCCAGGCCCTGGGGGCCGGGGGGTCCTCTGGATCCCCTTGTGGGCTCCCCGTCCCCTGGGAGGTGGAGACAGCACCGCCCGCGAGGGCCAAGCAAGGCAGGGGGAGGGCGGCCTCAGGGGTGGTCCCGGGAACCCCAGGGCGGTTAGGGGGGCGGCCTCCCCCCAGGGAAGGTGCTGAGGGAGCTGCGAGCACTGGGAGGGCTGCTGGTGGCGGGAGGCCCGGGCAGGACCTGGGCAGGCGGGGGCTGCACCTGCAGGGGGGGCTCGGGGGACAACCCTGCACCTGCGGCCCCCGCTCCCCGCCTGCCTCTTCAGGGCTGGCTCCGGGCTCCAGGCCTCCGGGTCCCTCACACTCTGCCCTGGGCCCCGCCCTCTAAGCCCTGGGCCCCTCCGTACAGCTATCGGTGTCTTGTCACCGTGACTCATGCACCGGGACGCTCAGCGTGGCTGCCTCCCCCCGAACCCAGGAGCCCCTCCCGCTGGGCACCCGAGTCCCCCGCTGCAGCCAGAGCCCGGCGTCTGGTAGCTTCCCCACGTTCATCCCCTGGACGGCTGCACTGATCCTATTTTTCCTGAGGTGCGGCTTTCCCTCAACGCGGTCGGCCCAGGTGACTTCAGACCCTTCGAGCTGGCGGCGCTCGCCCTGCCCTCCTCTCCCGCCCCTGTCCCTGGAGCACCGGCCCTTGGTGCCTGTTTGCTCCGGCTTCCTCGCCCAGGACGGAAGGCCCGAAGGCCAGACGCGGTGGCTTGTCTTGATGACCCGTGGCTGGCGGTGGGCACCCAGCGTCACCGGGCGTACAGCAGCCATAAAAAGATTTCGCAGGCGTTTCCTTTTTTTTTTTTTTTAAGATTTTATTTATTTATTCATGAGAGACACAGAGAGAGAGAGAGAGGCAGAGACACAGGCAGAGGGAGAAGCAGGCTCCATGCAGGGAGCCCGACGCGGGACTCGATCCCGAGACCCCGGGGTCACGCCCTGGGCTGAAGGCAGATGCTTCACCGCTGAGCCCCCCGGGGGTCCCTTAGGAGGCGTTTCAATGAGGGAAGGAGACCCCACGCGTCCTTAATCCCAGTCGTGTTAAGTTACTGAGCAAACCCCCAACTTGGCCTCAGCTGGACGGCAGGCCTGTGAGAGCGGCGTCCTGATCTGCACTCTCAGGTGAGGAAACAGGTGCAGAGGGTTAGGGCACCTCCCCAGGTGGCTCGGCAGCGAGCGTCAGCCTCACTCGGGGGCCTGGGGTCCCAGCCAGCATTAACTCGATGCGGCTTTCAGGGGGCGCCTCGTACCCTCAGGTGTGAAGGGGGGGGTCTGGGGGTCCTGCGGCAGCTTCGAGAGCCGGACGTGCGGCTGATAGGAAAACCCCTATGGTTTTCAACAAAGCCTGCAAATTAACCCTACTTAATGAATGTGACTAACGTGTTAAAGGAACGAGCGATTAACATATTAGCACGTCCGGACTTCTCCCCCGGGGGTGCCGGCTTTCAAAGAGGTGGGGACAGAGAATCATGGAAACGGATCTTATGGAACAGAGGTGCCTAGCGAGGGGCTCCGGGTGGGGGCCGTGTGGGCAGTGCCCGTGCCCCCATCTCGCCGCGCCCGCCTGCCCGTTGCCCACGTGGACGCATCAGGACTAGGGGGGATGAGAAATACCGCAAAACAGGTCCGACTGGGAGGGGCCCTGGCTTCCCGGCACCCTCCTGCCTTGGCATCTGGCAGGTCGGGTTCATTTCTGGGGTCGTGTGGACGCTCGCGGGCTGCAGTGGCCTGGCAGGTAACGGACTCGGGCAAGTGGACAACAGGAGGAAGAACCCAAATAGGCAGGCAGGTGCTCGCCTCGGTCTTCGGGATCTCGGACTAAACGTGCTCGGAGCAGCTTTTAGAGGAAAGACAAAGGTGCCCGTGTGTGTTAGTGTCGGTCGATTTGCGGCTGTAACAAACCACCACACATGTAGTGGCTTAAAACAACACAAATTCATCATTTTACGGTCACAAGTCTAAAATGGGTCTGCAGGGCTCTGTTATTTCTGGAGGCTCCAGGAGGCAATCCGTTTCCTTGCTTTCCCCAGCTTCCGGAAGCTGCCCCCACCCCATGTCTCCAGGCACCCCCCCCCTCCTTCAAAGTCACTAGCACACCGTCTCCCTCTAATCTCCTGCTACGCCCTGAGGAGGACCCTGTGATTACCCTGCCCCCCCCCAGACAATCCAGGATAATCCCCCCATCTCAAGACCCTTAATCACTCTTGCAAAGTCCTTTTGCCACAAAAGGTGACATATTCCCACGTCCTAGGGATTTGGACACACACGCGCATCTTTGGGGGGGGCGTTGTGCCACCCATTACAGCGTGTGTGTTGGAGTACTCAGAACTTGTAAATGCTATTTCACCTCGTTATTTAAATTACCAAATAGTATTTGATATTTAATATTCAAGTCATTAAATATTACTTAATAAAAATATTAAAATTATATTTGAGGTTTAAATTACTGAGTAAGCCATATTGTCACCAGCTGGACCCCAGGCCCGGCCCGTACGGCCCACCTGCTTGTACTCACTAACCTTTGCCCTTACACTTTCCCCCAAACTCCTCTTTCTGACTTTCCTTGATTCAGGCCAAGATGAGGGTGACGGCCCTGACAAGACCTCCCTCCGGCCCAGAGCACCCAGACCCTTTGGGCTAAACATGGCTGTGCAGACAGTGACCCCTGGAGTGACCTACAATTACCTTTACCTCCTTATAACACTAAAACTGCAGCCCAAGGAGGGGCCTCAGCCTCATTTACATAACACGACATACGTGCAGGCCGGTTTCTCAGGCGGGTGTGTGACCTTACGCCCCCCTCTACATGGGATAACAAGGCCTCCCCCTCTCGCGGGGAGTCACAGCTTCGGAAGCCATTCCCCAAGATCTCCTTATTTGCTGCAAGTAGGGTTTTCTCTGTGGGACAACTCCCCCTGGGGCAGCTTCTGACTCCACATTGGCTGGTTACACTATCAGGAGGTCTCTGGGCAGAACCGAGTGGGGGAAGGGAGTCGGCCTCCGGTCTGTGACCACGACCTCCGACCTCCGATTCAAACAAGCCACTCGTTTGCTAAGAGGAAGGCTTGTCTCATGCCTCCTCCATCCTTGCTCTTTCATACACTTTGCTCTTCAGAGTTCCTGGGAGCGGACAAGCTTACCAAACATTTACATTCCCAGGTCCACGGCTATTTCCCACGCCCCTACCCCTAATCTAACACCACCACCCCCATTTACAAAAATGACATTTATTAGGCTCTTGTGTACCAAAGACTAAGTACTTCATTGGCTTTATTTCTTTTATTCTTACAGCAATTTCATTTTTATCCCCGTTTTACAGATGAGGAATCGGAAGCTCACCATTGCCCAAAGTCACACAGCTGTGGGCTCTAGGAGACAACCTGTAAGGGGCAGAGCGGACATGCAAACCAGGTCGTCTGCCTCCAGATGCCTCCACCAAGATGCAGCATTCCAGGAAAGAGGAGCTGGGACATGAAAGCTAACAGCTTAGTTAAAAATAAAACAAAACAAGAACCCAGCAATGGAAACCAGAATGACTTAGGTAGGCCCACCTTCCAAAGTGCCTGCCGCTCCTGGGTTCCAGGCTCCAGCTCCCACGAGAGGACAGATATTCGACCAGAGTTACGCTCTCCCCTGCTGCAGCTCTGGACCGGAACCTAGACCGATGGGCTCCGATGTCCCGTCTTTGCGGGAGTGATGTCGTCAAAATGGCAACACCGGAGACTTCAGCCTCTACCTCCCCTACGAGGTCAACAATTAAGACAGTGACCTCGAACGCAGCTCTGGAATGGGTCTGGGGTCCACTCAGGAAACTCTAGCAACGTAGTGAACACAAAGCCTGAGAAGAACCGCACAAGAAAAGAAGAAAGCAAGTTTCCTTGTACTTAAGTCAACCCACCCCGCAAGCTGGCACTGCTCGGTGCCAAGAGGAAATGTCCCAGCCTGGCGGAGTTGTCCGTGCCGGGAAGGGGAGAGCAGGGACGGCCACTGGCTTCCCCGGCCTTTCAGGGGCGCTGCACGGAGGTCCGGCTTCGGTCTCACTGCACTCAGAATGGCGAAGGGGACACGTGTAGAGTCGGCTAGGGACGCGGAAGACAAACATCAGCAATGCAGCGGGAGCGCCGGGCTTCACAACGACCTGCCCTGCAGGCAACCGCAGCAGGTGTCTCCACTGAAGGAATAAATGGCCAGCACAGCTGCTGTGGCGCCCCTGCAGACTTCGGCAGCCTTTGCCCCACAGGTATCACATTTGACGGTGCCAGCGACCCGAGTCCCTCCCAGCCCACTCCCCTCGCCCCCACTGGAGCTTAGGAACGACACTGGGGGCAGCCAGCTCAGGCCTCTGAGGCTGCACAAGGGCAAGGTGCCAGCCTGGACCCCTGTGGATGACCGCCCACCATACCACCAGGTGTGTGCTTGCAGTTTTCCCCTCCAGCTGTGCATCCATGTGACTGGCCTGATGCCCATCCCTGGCCTCTCTGCAGTGCTCATGCTTGAAGGGAGACCACAGCCACGGGGAGTGTGCCAACGGCCAGGGCCCCACCAGCTGCCTACGAGTCCATAGTTGGCCCTGGCTCTTGCTGCCTGCCTTGACTCTCACCACTACGTTTGTGTCTGCCACTGGCCACTGCCCCCATGTAGACACCTGTGGCTGGCTGCCACAGACCAGTGTGTGCATAGCACTGATTCCGGCACCGCCACTGCCTGCCACGATGCCTGGACACTGAACACGGCAGTACCACGAAGGGTGCCAGCAGCCCTTGCAGAAGGATCACGAAGTTGTGGATGCTTTTGGACCCCTGAGCCAAGGAGATGACACGTACCACCACCACCTCCCCCCACAAACCCAGGGCTGCTACGTGCCTCCAAGCGTGGTATCCTGCATCACCAGACCCAGGGTCGCAACACGTGCCCCCACCCACAGATAAAAGTCTTCCTTTCCTGAAGTCAGTCCGCAAAGTCTGGAAGAGGTGACTGCTTCTTCAAATGCACAGAACTGATTCAAGGCAGCGCGGACAACCAAGAATCGGAGACACACGGCCCCACCAGAAGAATACAGTCAACCTCCAGTAACCGGCCCCAAGGACACGGAGATCCAGGGATTGTGCAATTAGGAATTCAAAATACTTATTCCACAGACGTCCAGAGAGCGGCAAGAGAACACAGAGAAACAAGTTAATGATGCAAGAAAACAATACAAGAACAAGATGAGGAGAACAAAGAGATACATGAAGAAGAACATGAAGAAGAACCAAACACATTTTGGAGCTGAGGAATAAAATGAATGGAAAAATTGAATAGAAAGCTTCGACGTCAGACTCGACCAAGCAGAAGGAATCGGCTAGAAGACAGATCAATTGAGATTCTCCAATCAGAGGAGCAGCAATTTAAAAGAAGAACGGAAAGAAGAAGGCCATAGGGCTATGGGGCACCATTAGGAGAAACAGTGCGTGTGTCATTGCACGTGGAACGTTCTCCAGCTTAGATCATGTGAAAAGTCATAAAGCAGGCCTTAGCAAATTTAAGGAGATCGAAACGCAATTGAGAGTCCAGAAATAAACCCTCACATATATGGTCAACGAATATTTGGCGGGGGGTCAGGAATACTAAAAGGAGGGAAGGGTAGTAGTAGCTTCAATAGACGGTGTTAGGAAAATGGTGCCCACGCGGAGAAGAACAAAACTGGACCCCTATCTTACCCCACCCACAAAAGTGAACTCAAAATGGGTGAAAGGCTTAAACACAGGAACAAAAACTATTAAACTCCCAGAAGAAAACAAAGGGGAAAAGCTCCCTGACACTGGTCTTGGCAATACTTTTTTTGGGTACGACACCAAAAGCGCAAGCAACGAAAGCAAAATTAGTAAGCGAGGGTATGTCGAACTGAAGATCTTCTGCACGGCCAAGGAAAGCATTAACACAATGAAAGGGCAAACATGAGAATGGGACAAGATATTTGCAAATCATATATCTGATAAGAGATTAATAGTCAGACTATATGGAGAGCTCATAGGACTGAATAGCAACAAATACACAATCGGATTTTAAAAGTGGGCAGGGGATTTGAATAGACATTTTCCCAAAGAAGATACACGAAGGCCAACGTGAAAATGTGCTCGACATCACGAGGAATCAGGATAATGCAAATCAAAGCCAGAACGAGATGTCACCTCACACCTGTTAGAACGGTCATTATCAAGAAGATAAGGTGTAAGAAAGGGTGGCGAGGACGTGGAGAAGAGGGGACCCTTGCGCGCTGTTGGTGGGAATGTAATTTGGTGCAACCGCTACGGAAAACAGCACGGAGGTTCCTCCATAAACCAAAAGTAGAGCTACCGTGTGATGCAGCGGTGCTAGTTCTGGGTGTGTAGGGCGAGGAAAGGAGAGCAGGGTCTCAAGGAGATGACGGGCACTCCCGTGCTCATTATTCACGGAAACAGCCTAATGTCTGCCAGCGGATGAATGGATAAAAGAGATACGGCACATACACCCAGGGGAATATTATAGGGCCCTGAGGAAGAAGGGAATCTTGCCATTTGGGACAACACGGATGAACCCCGAAGGCACTACGGTCAGTGAAATAACTCAGGCAAAGAAAGACAAATACTGTACGATCTCACCTAGATTTCGCATCCAGAGAAGAGGAACTCACAGGAACAGAGAGCAGAGTGCTGTTCCTGGGGGGGGGGGGGGGCTTGTGGGAGATGGGGAGGGGTCAGTCCCAGGGCACGAGCTTCCGGCTAGAAGGCGAGTAAGTTCTGGGGATCTGACACGCAGCACGGCGATGATAGTCACGACAGCGTATCCGGTCTCTGAAAATTGCCAAGAAACTGGATGGTAAGTGTCCTCACCACCAAAAGGGATGATCATTCTGTGTTCTGACCGAGGTGTCACCTGATACCATGCCGGTAATCCAGGTGCGCTAGACGTGCCTCACGTCCACGCAGTGTGCACACCTTAAACGTACACACGTCGTCAACGCTATCGCAGTAAAGGCCGACGGAAATGACGCGTCTTAGGGTCGGCGGTTCGTCACCTTTGAGCCTCAGTTTCTCCCTCCACAAAATGGCAAGAGTTATTTTTATTGTTGTTATGGACATTTACGTGGCACTTACTGCGTGCCAGGCGTGGTTCTTGGCACTTTACGTATCTCAGTCCAATTCATCCTTAAAACAACCCTTTGACAATAAATACTGTCATTTTAGGATTGCTATTGTGAGTGGAAAACTGATTTAATGCGGAGTCTGGACACTCTGGGCGAGCAAGTTCTACTCTGCTTACCCCGCGGGGAGGGCCTTGTGCAGTCTCCTTCCTCCCTTCCTCTCTTCTTCCCATCCTCGCCTCCTCTTACCCACCTCAAAGGGCCGTCGTGATATGAGGTGTGCTACTCTGTGTAGAGCCCTCAAACTGTGTACAGTGTGTGGACGTGTCCGCTCGTACCTTTAGGGTTGTTGCCGGGGCGAGCCCAGGACCAGACCTACGAGCGGACCTATGAGTAGCTCCTGAGGAGGCCAGTTCCAGCACTGAGAGTACAACAGAGTCCCCGGGGCTATAAGAGTGGCCAAGCCTTAGACCCTGAGAAGGGTCCAGGAGGAAGAGGTCGGTGGGCTGTGGACCGAGGGAGAGGAACGACAGCGAGGCATCAGGAATCCGAGGAAGGTTCTCGGAGGGGGCGGGTGATGTGTCAGACAAAAGCAACACCAACAAACTCGGTGCTTAGCAGGTGGGGCTCCCGGTTCGTATGTTCCACGTATCAGTACATTTACTCCTTCCGGGGGGGGGGGCGGGGGCATCGATAGCAACCCCATTTTGCAGGTGAGGAAACCAAAGCAGAGGGGGGTCAGGAAACTTGCCAAGGTCCCAGAGCCCATGCACACATGGCACAGGGAAACGTCATTTACCTAACATTTAAATCAACTCCCTGTGACCTAAATAAATGTAAAACAAACTTTATTTCGCTATAGTCATTGGGAAATCAGTATGGAGACAAAATAAATAACATGAAGAGAAACGCCATCATCACATCCTCTCTCTGCTGATTCGGCTACCCAAGGGCTTTGAGGTCCAGGCCTACTCTCCTAAAGGAGAGGCTGCCTGATAGATCAGCACCGAGCCGGGACTTGCTCGTTGCAAAATCAGAAGACTTGAACGAGAAGGAAGAAAGTTACTTCCTTTTCGTTCAAGTCTTCTGATTGAAGTAACTTTCTTACTGTGCGATAGAAAGCGATTTAGGGACCCACCCCTGCACCCCCTGAAATCTCACTTAGGGAAACTGGTGGTGGTCAAGAGCGGAGGCTCAGAGGACAGACCAGCCCCTTCCAGCCCCTGCTGGCTCTTGTCCTGGGCACATGATCCCTCATCAGTAAAGCAGCTGTTACTTCGTAGGGACCTTGGCTATCAGAGAAAGAAGGTCATGCACGACATTTAACACGTAGTAAATGTCTGTATTACACCCCTAAGCCATCACCACCGTCCTTATCATTACTGAGCCTCGCCGGTGAGTCCTTGGCCTTTTTAAGATTCTGTTTTTTAGTCCGATGGCGCTAATAACCATCACAGCGCATAGATAACGCTCACCCTACGCTGGGCTCTGACGTAGGTTTTACGAGCACGTGTGACCTAATATACGTGCCTGTGTCCCACCAGGTCTCCAGGAGAGCGCGTCCGTAATGTAACATAGGCGCACGTGTGTGAAGAGTTGCTAGCATCCCTATCTAAACTATCATGATGACCTGTTCTCGCCCCCGGGCTCCTGCAGAGGAGGCTGCAACCGGGAGGGACGCAAGGCGGACCCACAGGACCCCGTGGGCCTCCTCTGCCCACTTTGCATCCAGGAGATCCCAGGTTACAGACCCAGGCGCGCGCAGGTGCGGACGGTAGGGCCCCGCCGGCCCCGCCCCCTCGCGACTCCGCCCCCGCCGGCCCCGCCCCCTTAGCGTAAGCGCTAGCCCCGCCTCTGACGCACCGCCTCTGCGGGCTCCTCCCACCTGCGGGGGGAGCGGCTTAGGCCGGCGCGCTGACGTCACGGCTGGCGCGTGCGCAGTGCGCGGAAGGTCGTCCGAGTGACCGGCCCGGCGGTTGGAGCGCAGTCGCCATGTTGTCGGTGGCCGCGCGCTCGGGCCCGTTCGCGCCCGTCCTGTCGGCCACGTCCCGCGGGGTGGCGGGCGCCCTACGGCCCCTGGTGCCGGCCTCGGTGCCCGCCGCCCCGGAGCCGCCGGTGCTGGACCCGAGGCGGCCGTTCCTGTGCCGGGAGTCGCTGAGCGGCCAGGCCGCCCGCCGCGCTCCGGTGGCCTCGGCGGGGCTCACGGGTGAGCGGGGCGGGGGCGGGGGGGACGGGGGGTCGCGCTGGGCCCCGCGGCGCAGGCCCGCTGCCTCCTCGTCGGCGCGTCCGGCCCCGATTCCCGCCGCCGCGAGCGGGGGGCGCCCGGGCAGCTGCGCGGCGGCGTCGCGGGGTCGCGGGGTCGCGGGGCGGGGCCTCGGTCCTCGCGCTTCCCCCGGCGAGGGGCCCACTCACGCCTGAGACCCGGGGAGGGGCGCGTCCCTGCGGCCTCGGCCCGCCCCGGCGCCCGGGAGGTTCCCCGCGGCCTGGCCCCGCCCGCGGGCCGCGCATACAGCTGGTGCACAGTGTGTGCAGACTGCGAGCCCGCCCGAGCCCATCCGCGGGCCGCGCATACAGCTGGTGCGCAACGTGTGCAGCGTGAGGTCCGCTTTGGGGCCGCCCGAGCCCATCCGCGGGCCTGCGCACGGTGAGGAGCCGGGAGGACCCCCTGGCCTGTGTCCCGCGCCGCGGGCTGTGCATACAGCTGGTGCACAATGTGTGCAGGCTGCGAGCCCACCCGAGCCCATCCGTGCGCCGCGCATACAGCTGGTGCACAGTGTGTGCAGACTGCGAGCCCGCCCGAGCCCATCCGCGGGCCGCGCATACAGCTGGTGCACAGTGTGTGCAGACTGCGAGCCCGTCCCAGCCCATCCGCGGGGCTGCGCATACGGCTGGTGCACAATGTATGTGCAGACTGCGAGCCCGTCCCAGCCCATCCGCGGGCCGCGCATACAGCTGGTGCACAGTGTGTGCAGACTGCGAGCCCGTCCCAGCCCATTCGCGGGGCCGCGCATACGGCTGGTGCACAATGTATGTGCAGACTGCGAGCCTGCCCGAGCCCATCCGCGGGCCGCGCATACAACTGGTGCGCAACGTGTGCAGCGTGAAGTCCGCTTTGGGGCCGCCCGAGCCCATCCGCGGGCCTGCGCACGGTGAGGAGCCGGGAGGACCCCGCTGGCCTGTGTCCCGCGCCGCGGGCTGTGCATACAGCTGGTGCACAATGTGTGCAGGCTGCGAGCCCGCCCGAGCCCATCCGCGGGCCGCGCATACAGCTGGTGCACAATGTGTGCGGAATGCGAGGCCCACGTGGGGTCCGCCCGAGCCCGTCCGAGCCGGTCCGCGGGCCCGCGCAGGGTGGGGAGCCGGGAGGGGGCTCAGCGGTCGGAGGAAGACGCATGGACCATTTGGGGGCGGGGGAGGCCTGGACGGGGCGGTGCAGGTGGGGGGGGGGGCGGGGGGGGGCTTCAGGTGTCCTGTGTCCAGAAGGGCGATTCCGCCCGAGGTTAGAACCGAGCCCAGCCAGCGGGCCCCCGGCGCCCCGGGCGGGCAGGTAAGTGCAGGAGCCGCTGCTCCCCCACCCCCCCGCACCCAGGGGCCGCCCCGGCTGCGCTCCACGTGGGGGCTGGAGCTGCGGTTTGCACCTTCGGGCGCGGCCCCCGCGCGGTGAGCCCAGACGGTGGTGGAGCCCAGAGCTCGCTCCGGATCCCAGACCCAGGCCGCACCGGCAGGTCAGGTGAGCAGCAGGTGGACGCAGAGCCGCACCGCGCTGTCCCCGCCCTGACCGTGACCGTGACCGTGACCCTGAGCCCCGGAGGTGACCCTGAGCCCCGGAGCCGCGGTGCTGCCGGCGCCTCCGCCGTGAGTCCTGCTGCAGGCGCGCCCCACGGTGCTCACTTTACCGTAGGGATCCGGTAGGACGTGTATCTAGCGCACAAAATAGCGCACAATTCCTGACCGATTCTGTCGCTGAGCAGGCTGGCCCAGCTGTCATGTCCCGAGGGCATCCCAACGTGACCGTCTTTGACTGCTTGTGGGGTCAGTGCCCCTCCCCCTCTGCTCGGGTGACTTAGCCCGAGAACCGTGACGTGCTCTTAGCGTGGTGTGTGACTGCTCCGGGAGGCCTGTTGGGACGAGAAGGCCCAGTAGGCCAAGGGGAATTGCAACGTAGGTGGAAATGCATTTTATAGGTTCACGCTTCTTTTAGAAGCAGCACATTTTCTGAGTGAGGAGTATCTAGTGTCCCTTTTCTAGAAAGGAGACAATCTGCCAAGAGATGTGCTTCCTGAAACGTACCTGAACGTGATGCCAGGAAGTTCATTTTCTTGTCAGATGTTTAAAAGTGATACGGGACAAAAGGACAACATCTGTTTTTTTAAAAAAAACAAACAGAGCTGCTTATATCCAGGTACTTCATGATTGTTTGTTTATTTAACTCTCATTTGACACAAAGCTCTGGGCTGTGCCCTTGGCCTGGGAGCTGCTGCTCCATCTG
Source organism: Nyctereutes procyonoides (assembly GCF_905146905.1). NCBI lineage: Eukaryota > Metazoa > Chordata > Mammalia > Carnivora > Canidae > Nyctereutes > Nyctereutes procyonoides. The sequence continues at coordinate 88,108,219 of NW_026575146.1, forward strand.
CGAGACCTCCAGCCGCGAGCAAGATCAGATCAGGCCTTCACTCCTGCACGTCACTGCCCTTGACTGAAGCCGGGGGCGTAGGAACATTTTGCTCTTTTATCCTGGACTACATTGAAATGATTACTTCTTTTGGAGGTGTTATTTTGATCGTTGCACATTTTGATAAGAGTGTTCTTTTCTGTCCTCGAGTGGCTTTACTTGAAGTTAAAGTAATACTAAATCATACTCCAGAGTCTAGAACAGAAATCTCTTGAGTTTTTTGCAACTAAAGTTAGGCTAACAGGTCACAGAACGTTATCATCTCAAATATTTAAGAATTTTTAGCGTTCTCTCAGAGAGGAGGTAGAGAGGAATGTAAAGTTAGACGTTTGGTTTAATAAGATGGTCACAAATTGACTTACTGGGTGGACTTAGGAAGTTTTAGGGTCCCTTGTAATCTAGAGAATATGAGAGGCAGTTATCATAATCTTAGGTCTTGGGATCCCTGGGTGGCGCAGCGGTTTGGCGCCTGCCTTTGGCCCGGGGCGCGATCCTGGAGACCCGGGATCGAGTCCCACGTCGGGCTCCCGGTGCACGGAGCCTGCCTCTCCCTCTGCCTGTGTCTCTGCCTCTCTCTCTGTCTCTCTGTGACTATCATAAATAAATAAAAATAAATAAAAATAATAATCTTATGTGTTGGCAGGTTGAATTTCCAGCAGTTTTTTAAATATTGTTTACTGTTTGACTTTTTAGATTTGATGCGTTAAAATGTTAAGAATTCTGAATCCGCAGCGTCCAATCAGGAGAGGCTAGGTTTACGCGTATGATCTTGTGAGTTGATACCAGCATGATAGGTAGTGATTGACTTTGTTTCTTTTTCGGTATTTTATGTGCTGGCACTGCCAGCCTGACAGTTTCTCAGATCACTGCGTGCCATTTCACAGCTTTTATGCCTTGATTTTTGCTTATGAACTCACAAAGGCTATTTCCTGACGTATGTCCCTTCCAGGGTACTCCTCTAATTGTGTTTTAACTTTCTGTTTATTTGCAGTCCCTGCTTCCATTCGTTATTCCCACACAGACATCAGAGTGCCCGACTTCTCTGACTACCGACGCGCTGAAGTGTTAGATGGCACAAAGTCCTCGAAAGAGAGCAGTGAGGCTAGAAAAGGTTTCTCCTATTTGATAACGGCGACAACGAGCATCGGTGTTGCGTATGCCGCCAAGAATGTCGTCTCCCAGTTTGTTTCCAGCATGAGTGCTTCTGCGGATGTGTTGGCCATGTCGAAAATCGAAATCAAGCTATCTGATATTCCAGAAGGCAAGAACATGGCTTTCAAGTGGAGAGGAAAACCGCTGTTTGTGCGCCATAGAACCAAGAAGGAGATTGAGCAGGAGGCTGCAGTCGAAGTGTCCCAGTTGAGGGACCCACAGCACGATTTAGATCGAGTGAAGAAACCTGAATGGGTTATCCTGATAGGTGTCTGCACTCATCTTGGTTGTGTGCCCATTGCAAATGCAGGAGATTTTGGTGGTTATTACTGCCCTTGCCATGGGTCACACTATGATGCTTCTGGCAGGATCAGGAAGGGGCCCGCCCCTCTCAACCTTGAAGTTCCTTCGTATGAGTTCACTGGTGATGACATGGTGATTGTGGGTTAGAGACCTGGACTCAGGTTCTAGGCTCCTTTCAGTCTTCTTGTCCCCTCAGAAGACTTAGAAGGAAGCCATCTACACTTGGGTTGATCTGAAATATTTAAGAATTGCTAATAATGTACTCGCAAACAGTGTGAAGTAAATTGAATTTAATGTGGAATACTTTCAAGCATTCGCCTAATAAAGCCACTGTCAAACATTGTTAAGCTCAAAGACTTCAAAATTGCGGTGTTTTGATAGCTGATTCTAATTAAAAGTTATAGAATGGTGTACAAGATATTTGTGAAGTCTGTCATCAGCGTTTTCCTTTATCTGCCTTTTTTGTTAGCGACACAGATTCTGCAGAGCTAATGGTTAGACTGAGGTTCAAGTAGCGGGTCATTTCCGAGTCCTGGAAGATGCTTATGGCATTGGCAGGAAATACAGTATCCAGGTTTCCCTTTTTTTTTTTTTTTTTTTTTTTTTTTTGCACCCGGGTCCTGGCTAGGCGTGTCCGCCCCACCTCCGCACCCCTCCTCCCCCAGGCTGTGGGACGGTGTCCCGGTGTAGTCGATGGGAGAGTCCCTACGGGGCTGAGCCTCCGCTCTAGCTGGCCGGTTTCCTGTTTGACGGGTTGGGAATTTTTATATTTCGCTCAGGGGAGTAAGTAATTAGAATGCAGTTTTAGGGGCAGTGGTGGGATATTCCCTGAGAAAAGATTTCCAGAAGGGCAGTGCTGCTGTTCCTCCTCCATCTGGCGTGGGTATTCATGTTCCCGTTGATCCTGCATCTGCCCTGTCAAGAAGCAAGAAGGGCTAGCGTGCCGGAGACCCAATACTGGTAGCGTGAACGTGCTGCTGCTGGTTTCCTTTCTGCAGGGATTACATTTTGGGGTGTTTCAGTTGGATTTGCAGTCTCCGCTTTTCACCCTGAAGTGGAAGTGGGCCTGGGAGACCTCAGAATTCACACCCTCTTCCTTCCTTCCTTCCTTCCTTCCTTCCTTCCTTCCTTCCTTCCTTCCTTCCTTCCTCCCTTCCTTCCTCCCTCCCTCCCTCCCTCCCTCCCTCCCTCCCTCCCTCCCTCCCTCCCTCCTTCCCTCCTTCCTCTAGTTACACACGTGAACCGAGCCTGGGATCTGACAGGCTCCCCGGGTCCTGGGAGTGGGCTCTGCCCTTTGCCGAGAACCACAGCTACTTCGATAAGTTTGCCGTAGCTCTGTGTTCGGTGGTGAGCCAGCAACACCCCCGGGTCCGTCCTCGATCACGTGCTGTCAGGTGAAGTGTTAGGTCTTCCAAAGGGAACTGGCCATCCGGGGTTCCAGCCTTTAAAACAGCAGCTAAGTGTATGAAGAAATGTCACAGTTTCTATGCTTGCGAGCAGACCTTCGGTTCCTCTGTACCATTCTAGAAAGAAAATGAGGTGTGCCGAACGGGGCTTATAATAATGGTACTTTATGTTCTGGTATTCAGGTGCAAACATAAGACAAAAAGTGCCAAGCGTTGCTAGTTGGCTAAGAGTGAAATCCCATCACCGCGTACGAGCAGTATGGGTACGTGTAGTCCGTGTTCATGCTGGGGCCGCAGTTTAATCAGCTGGACCAGCCTTACAACCGTAGTTCGACCAGGGGCAGCCCTCCTGCCCCAGGGGGTGTGTGTGGCCGTTACTGGATTGTCACAATGATTGGAGGAGGATGCTGGTCCTGGGGCGGAGGGTGGGGCGGTGGGAACACAGGTCCACGAGCTAAAAACCGCTGCCAAAATGTCCACGGCCCTTCCCTTGAAGAGAAGTGCTCATACCCCATGGTCACCCCCTCCCACCCTAAGGGATACCTCAAAATACTTCATCTTTTCGTGCTCGAAATGCCACAACCGCTGCCCTGGGACTACCCCTGTGGGGGACAAAGAGAAGGTTTGTGTCCCGGGTGTTCTGTGCTGGAGTTGCTGGGCTGCTTCTGTCCTCTGTGAGATCTTGACTAATGGTGTTAGACTTAAATCCCAGTACCCCACGTAGGTTTTAGAAGAAGGCTTCATCCCACAGGCAGCCAAGACGAGTATTACTTGATACTATGCTAAATGGGTAGAGCAGGTGTGTTGGCTTTCTGATTATTTCAGTGAAACAAAATCCTAGATATTAGGGGGAAATTACTTAGGAAATTTGACCAGTTGGCCTCCTAACACCGGGTCGTTAGCACGTACTTCTTTTTACTGGGAGTAGAGATTGGGACAATCTTGAGGTTCTCTATTACGCTGCAAACGGACCGTGGTTAGAGAAAATGACCTGACCCTTCCAAAAAGCTGAGCGTGGTTTGTTGATGCCACATTCGCTCTGGTCTTTCTGAGCATATCTTCGAAAACCTGACTCCGTCTGCGGGTGGAGAGGGCGTTCGTCCTTATTTGATTTATACGGTTTAGGGTTACAATGTGCAATTGGTGCCTTGGATTTTTCTGTTTGTCAGAAGTGATTCCTCATTCCCACAGAGCTGAAACGGCATTTTCTATATTCTCGTGTCATCTAATACTGCATTCTATGTACTACCTGGAGGTCAATGTGCACATTTCTCGGAATGAGTGTTCTTGGCCCGCTGTTCTAATGCACTTGCATCATCACCTGTTGCTAATGACTCCCCTAGATCCCCTCCCTGACCTTCCTGTTCAGCCACTTAAACTGCATCTGAGCACAGATGTTTTATTAACACCTTAAACCTAGAACGTCAAAGGGCAGCCCGGGTGGCTCAGCGGTTTAGCGCCGCCTTCGGCCCAGGGCCTATTCCTGGGGTCCCGGGATCGAGTCCCCCATCGGGCTCCCTGCATGGAGCCTGCTTCTCCCTCTGCCTGTGTCTCTGCCTCCCTCTCACGAATAAATGAAATCTTAAAAAAAAAGGAAAGGAAGTCCTCTCTGTTTTCCATAAGACAGCTTCTTCACTACGTACCTGGCGATGAAAACCTCTAATCCCCTCTGCCTCCTTTTCCACGACCCCTTCCCCTGGGCCCAAATCCCCCAACCCTGCTAATTGTACCTACTTAATAAAACATGAAGGTCCATTACTGTCTCCGCAATCTGTAACATCCTAATAGGGGCGAACGGAGCCCCGACTCCTAGTCGTCAGGCTGAGTGTACTCCGTACAATCTCATTCACTCCTCAAAGAACCTGGTCAGCTGGATACTGTTGCTATTCCTGGTTTACAGATAGAGGAACTGAGGCACATAGAAGTGCCTTGCCCATAACCCTAGAGCTGGTAAGCCGGTGGAACCAGAATTTTAGTTTAACCCAGGGAGTCTTTTTTTTTTTTTTAATTTTTATTTATTTATGATAGGCACACAGTGAGAGAGAGAGAGAGAGGCAGAGACACAGGCAGAGGGAGAAGCAGGCTCCATGCACCGGGAGCCCGATGTGGGATTCGATCCCGGGTCTCCAGAATCGCGCCCCAGGCCAAAGGCAGGCGCCAAACCACTGCGCCACCCAGGGATCCCTAACCCAGGGAGTCTTGAGTGCAGTGTGCGTAGCCCTGATCACGACCCTATATGTACATAGGACCTGCGCGTGCCCGTATACGTGTACGCATACGATGTTCCTGTGCCCCTGCGTTCGTCGAGGCCTTGTCAGTTCCTACCTGGTCTTTTGCAGCAAGGTACCAAACGGGTCTTGCTTCTTTTCCTCCAGTCTTCTTCCCCTTAAAACCCATCTTCCACAGAGATGCCAAGTGGTGCAGAGGTTAAGAGTATGGGCTTGGTTCTTGGGTTCTAATCCCGGCTCCGCCGTTTCCTAGGCACGTGACCTGACGCCCATCACTTAGTCTCTTTGCACCTGTCTTCTCTCATCTGAAAAGTACACCGCCTCTGGGTTTCTTTGGGGATTAATGCATGGATGTAGGTCAGAGATGGCTTCCAAACTGACCGTGGAACCTCTGGGGCCCTCCTCACCTGCATCCCACCAGTTGGCCCTTTGCTCCAGTGACGCAGAACTTGGGTGTTACCTGCATTCTTTTCTCTCAGGCTCTAACCACACTCTCATTGCCCTCCCTTCCTTTTGTTTTATCTGGTTTGTCCTCAGCCTGACCTTTGAGATTCTTTTTTTTTTTTTTTTAAGAATTATGTATTTATTTGAGAGGGAACGAGCACAGGCACTGTGGGGAGGGGCAGAGGGAGAGGGAAAGAGGGAATCTCAATCAGGCTCCCTGCTGAGCGCAGAGCCCAAGGTGGGGCTTGATCTCAGGACCCCGAGATCATGACCTGAATCGAAATCAAGAGCTGGACCCAACCGGCTGAGCCACCCAGGCACCTCCCTTTGAGATTCCTTAGGTGGGGTGTCCTGCACCTGAATTACATTCACTTTTCTACCAAGTTTCCCCAAAATAACCAGGTCATATCCATTTAGATACCGGTATTTTCCTTATTTTGAATTCGGCTCTCCTGGTCTGTCTCCCACTACTAGACTGAGGTTGACTGAGGGGCCTCAGGACCAGGGCAAGTCCTTAGCCGTAGAGTTGAGGGCTGAGAGGGGGTGGGGGGTGAATTTCTGAGAGGCATTGCTTGAAAGGAACTTTGTACTTTTCCAGGTACTTTGTACAACATTTTTGAGAACAGAGCAATCGTGTAATGTCTGTGTATCTTATTTCTCTAGGACTTTGGGTCAGAGGAGAAATGAATTAATATTATAAGGTAATTTGGATTTAAATTTACACTCCTTCCGGAAGAAAAACATTCAACGGAATTAAAAAAGAATAAATAATTAAGAATCTTTTTTTTTTAAATTGATTATTTTACTTTTTTCCATTTGTTCATAATGAACAGTCTTCTGCTCCTGGGGTGGAGGGTGGGGCGGTGGGAACACAGGTCCACGAGCTAAAAACCGCTGCCAAAATGTCCACGGCCCTTCCCTTGAAGAGAAGTGCTTCTTCAAGGGGGAAGATTTCAATGTCAAAAGGTTCGTCCTTTAGCGTTTTATTCCCAACACTAAAATGCAGTGGACGTTATGTCATCACTTCTATCATTTCATCTCTCTTATTCACTTTGCACCCTGGAATTGAGGAAGGGAACATTTTGCTTAGAGGGGAAAAATATTAAGTAGGTGAATTGATCAATTCTTCTCTGAGGTAGGAAGGATGGAGAATTATTTTCTCTTTTTCAGTACTCAGCATTACATATTGGAGGTTAAAAATGTCCTAAGCATCGTATTGCCAGGAACGTGAGGTTAAGATGGTTTCTGGTCTCGGTCCTTACAGGACACTTAAATACACCACAACAGGCTGCTCAAGTGTTTGCTTACGTGAAAGCTTATAAAAAGATGATTATAGATCTAAGATCTCTGGTCAGTGGAAAAGTTAAAAAATTTTGCAAAGGGCTCGGCAGTGTCTTTGTAATAACTCCTCCACGGTGATCAACATACGACTGGTCTATCGGTGAACTAAAAATCCCAAATTCTGCTTCTTGTGTTTTTCAGTTTCCTTTTATGCACATATTAACTTTTAAAAAATAAATTTTTAAAAAACAAAAAATAAAAAAAAAATAAAAATAAAAATCCCAAATTCAATAAACTACATTTTATACTTTCTCAGCTATTATACCAAAACTTGGGCCAATTTCAGTGCAAAAGCTTCCAGTCATCTAGCTTTTGAAATCCTTATCTGATTAGAATACTTGCAAAAACACATCTTCTTTACCCATCATCTTTCGATGGACACCGAGGGTCCTTCCACAGTTTGGCTATTGTGGACATTGCTGCTAGAAACATCGGGGTGCAGGTGTCCCGGCGTTTCACTGCATCTGCATCTTTGGGGTAAATCCCCAGCAGTGCTCAGCCATTAGAAATGACAAATCCCCACCATTTGCTTCCACGTGGATGGACCTGGAGGGTATGATGCTGAGTGAGATAAGTCAATCGGAGAAGGACAAACATTATATGGTCTCATTCATTTGGGGGATATAAATAATAGTGAAAGGGAATAGAAGGGAAGGGAGAAGAAATGTGTGGGAAATATCAGAAAGGGAGACAGAACGTGAGAGACTCGTAACTGGGAAAGGAACTAGGGGTGGTGGAAGGGGAGGAGGGCGGGGGGTGGGGGTGAATGGGTGATGGGCACTGAGGGGGCACTTGACGGGATGAGCACTGGGTGTTATTCTATATGTTGGCAAATTGAACACCAATAAAAAATAAATTTATTTTTTTAAAAAATATATATATAGATAACTGAATCTCGATGCAATAAACATTAATCAGATTTTAGTAAAAACAAATCTTCTTAAAATGCACCAAGCAAGCATATTATTTAAGGAAGCCACTGGTGAAATCATTTTCTGCAATTTTTAATAGTCATCTAATTTATGTATTCCAAGGGATTTTTAAAATTATTACTCTTGTGTGTTTGGTATTTTTAAAATTCATTTATGGATATTAGTCTTAGAGCGAAGCCCAGCTAATTTTTGAATATAATAACATCGATACATTACAGTTACAAGTTTTACATTGATTATTAAACCTAAATAGAAGGATAAAATATATTTCATCTCTTGTAAGGAAAATAATTGTGTTAACCTTCTATTTTATTCCTATATTCTTTGTGAACTGTTATTAAACATTAAATTGTATTCTAAAAAAATAAAAGGAATACTTGCAAAAGTAAGAGATGAGAGTGCATCAGTAATAACTTTTCATACAGTTTTAAAAGTGCAAACACAACCTTGACTCCTTAATCGAAGGTGGAAAAAAAAAAAAGCCAATGCATTTCACATAATTGTCTGCAATCTGTCATCTTCTTTTATCTGTTCGTGGCTAAAATCTCAGCTCATGCCTCTCCCTTTATCTGGGGGAACACTTGCTTTCTTAGCTCTCCCCTCAATACAAGCTCTCCCTGGTTGGCCCTTTGGAGAAACAGCGATCTGAGGGCCCCAGCTGATCTCAGTATACGAAAATCAAGTTAGGAACTATTTATTCCCCTTGGTCAAGATGATCTATTATAGACCCTTTTTTATTAAAATTTTTTAAAATTATTTATTTATGATAGTCATACAGAGAGAGAGGCAGAGACACAGGCAGAGACACAGGCAGAGGGAGAAGCAGGCTCCATGCACCGGGAGCCCGACGTGGGATTCGATCCCGGGTCTCCAGGATCGTGCCCTGGGCCCAAGGCAGGCGCCAAACCGCTGCGCCACCCAGGGATCCCCGACCCTTTTGAACATAAATCTCAAATGAGATAAAGGGTATGAAAGGCCTTATAAACTGCAAAGCAAAATACAAATGCTCAAAACGTTATTTAGTGAACGATACCGGCGAGACCGTACCTGACATTTAGAATGTGACTGGGTACGCAGCAAGGCGGTTTAGGTGGACGTATGTCCCTGTTCAGGCTGCGATTCATCAACTGAGGAGAGGTCATAGGCCCCTCTCTGCCCGTCGGGTTTTAACTAAAGGATCATTACTAACTGAATCCAAAAGCTAGTTTTCTGAAAAGAACAAGAAAATAGATACAGCTTTTGTAAGCTTGATACAAAGAAACGAGACAAAAGCAAAAATACATAAGATGAGAAGAGAGCCAGCCATTGTCCCTTGGTGGATGATATTAAATAATAACAAAGTAGTGTAAGAACGCAACTCTATGCGACAAAGTTGTAAAGCTCAGGGGATACAGATGGTTTATTAACAAAATACAAAATGCAAAACAAAACAAAACAAAATACAGGGGATCCCCGGGTGGCACAGCGGTTTGGCGCCTGCCTTTGGCCCAGGGCGCGATCCTGGAGACCCGGGATCGAATCCCACGTCGGGCTCCTGGTGCATGGAGCCTGCTTCTCCCTCTGCCTGTGTCTCTGCCTCTCTCTCTCTGTGTGTGTGTGTGTGACTATCATAAAAAAAAAAAAAAACAAAATACAAAATGCCAAAATTTACTCAAGAAGTAGAAACCTTAACTATACCAATTAGCATAGGTCAAAATAAATATAAAAAGTTACCAGGGCTGGTTGGCTTCATGTCCGAGTTCTATATAACACTTTAAGGAAAAGATAATTCCATTGCTGTTTAAACGACTCCAGATCAAAGCTCCTCCAATCTTACTGCGCATACGACTCACCTGGGGACCTTGTTTCTGATGCAAAACCTAATTCCATAGGTCTGCGTCGTGGCCTGAGATTTTGCATTTCTAGCAGGTTCCAGGGAATGAGCTCGACGTCCGGTTGGTGTCCTTGCTGCTGGTCCATGAGGTATACTTTAGGTTAGCAAAATTCTATACCATGGGGATGTAGGATAAGATGGGATATGGAAGCTCTACAGCTCATTTGATGAATTCAACATAAAATTAATATTAAAACCAGACATTAAGTATACAAAAAATAAAATAGTATCAGTCTCATTTACTGAATAAATAAAAATTCATAAATAAAATACTAGTAAATGTATGCTCTCTCCCCCTGGTTGGATAGAGATACAGTGAGATACGATGGTGAAGGTTGGGGTGAATGGATTTGGCTGTATCGGGTACCTGGTTACCAAGTCTGCTTTTAATTCTGGCAAAATGGATATTGTTGCCAACAATGACCCTCTTGTTGATCTCAACTGTAGGGTCTATAAGTTCCAGTATAATTCTACCCATGACAAGCTCCGTAGAGCAGTCAAGGCTGAGAATGGGAAGCTCATCATCAAGGAAAAGCCTCTGTCCATCATCCAGGGGTGAGATCCCAGAGCTGAATATGCTGTAGAGACAAGTGGTGCCTTCCTTAGGCCCTCTCTCCATTGTGTTGGTTATGGGTCTGACCTACCACCTAGAAAAAGCTGTCAAATACGACATCAAGAAGGAGGCGAAGCAGGCGTCGGAGGGCCCCTAAGGGCATCCTAGGCTACAGCGATCCGGTTGTCTCCTGCGACTTCTACAGTGAAATCCACTCTTCCACCTTCGATGCATCACTTTGCCAAGCTTATTTCCTGGTATGACAGTTGATTTGACTACAGCAATCAGACTTCATGAAAAATAAGTAAAATATAGGATCTATGAAAAACAGTCTAGATTAAGATCTAAGCAAATGGAAAGAGCATGCTCTTGAATGGAATAACTCCGTTTCATTACGAAAACAATCTCTCCAAACTAACATGTATTTATGGTCTCTATAGTGGTTTTTGTCTGCTTGTATGTTTAGACTTTGTTTTATTTAGGATAAAATAGGGCATGAAATTCGTAAAGGATAAAAAATATTCAAGAAGAGCCAAGAAAAGAAGAATGTTTACTTAGAAACAAGAACCGGATGTAGAATCATTGTAGTGGAGTTCACATGACATTGGCATGGGAAAAGACATGTTGGTGGAACAAAATAGACTATCAAGAACTAGATCTCAGGGTATATGAGAATTTTATATAAGAAAAGGAGGATTCGGGATCCCTGGGTGGCGCAGCGGTTTGGCGCCTGCCTTTGGCCCAGGGGGCGATCCTGGAGACCCGGGATCGAATCCCACGTCGGGCTTCCGGTGCATGGAGCCTGCTTCTCCCTCTGCCTGTGTCTCTGCCTCTCTCTCTCTCTGTATGACTATTGTAAATAAAAAAAATAATAAAAAAAATTAAAAAAAGAAAAGAAAAGAAAAGAAAAGGAGGATTCGATTCAGTGGTGAAGAGAATGGGTTGTTTAATAAATGGTGCTGTTGAAACATATTATCCCTCTGGAAGAAGACAGAGTTGGACCTCAGCTCTCCTTATGCGTAATAATAAATTCAAGGGAGATTAAAGATGCATGTAAGACAAATTTTAAGAAAATCTCAGAAACTGTATAATCTGAGGATGGAGAAGACCTTAATCATGACAGGATATGTAAAATCTATACCAGAAAATAGAGGCCTATTTGTATACAAAAATAAAATATTTATTTAAAAGATCATTTACATTCATCAGATGGGCAAAACTTTTTTTTTTAAAGATTTTATTTATTTATTCATGAGAGACACAGAGACAGAGAGAGAGGCAGAGACACAGGCAGAGGGAGAAGCAGGCTCCCTGCGGGGAGCCCGACGTGGGACTCGATCCTGGGACTCCGGGATCACATCCTGAGCCGAAGGCAGGCGCTCAACCACCGAGCCCCCCGGGGATCCCCAGATGGGCAAAATTTTAAGGAAAAATACTTTTTTTGCTGTTGAATAAGTATTGGAAAAGGATACCCACACATAACTGGCAGATAGGAGATAGTTTTAATATATTTCTCCAGACCGCCTTCCAAAATAAAAAAAAAAAATACACAAACCCATTAATGCAGCAGTTATTCTCCGGAGACGCTCCCCGTAGAAATAAAAACACAACTACTGAAAAATGAAGATTTAAGAATATTCGTTTTGGTGAATTTTTAGTGGGCCCAAACTAGAAACAAAATGGCAGTGAGAGAGACAAAACCAAAAACAAACAAACAAAAGAATGTATAAAAGTTTGGGAATGTGTTTTATGAGTGTGGAAAAAATGTGGAAGAAAGCCGGACGCTGCTAACATGGATTATCTGGAGTTGAGGTGGATGTGAGGAGGGAAGAGTCGGGAGAGGAACGGGGTGCAGAGAAACAAGGTGAGGCAAAAGCAGGGGAATGCTGCTGGTTGCTGCCCCTGCCCAACATGAACGAGAGCCCATTTGCACAATGAGGCACGTGCAGCCACATACACGGGCGCTTAGGGGTACACATGCATGCACGTGCGAATAGACGTGTAGATGCATCTGTGTGTTAGGGAAAAACGAATTTATAGGATGTCTGCAGACATATTAGGATGTCGTGTCATATTGGTAAGTGAAAAAAAAAAAGAAAGAAAGAAAATGACAAAGTAAAATGCATAATATGGCTCCTTTTGGTAGGAAAAAATCCTCTATATGTGTATTGTTGCTTTGATATATTTGCATGAACAAAGAGGAAGGTATGGATGAGCACTTCCGCGCTGTTTGAAGGGGTCACACGTGTAGAGTTGAGGGGAGAGAGATGATTAGATTGTTCTCTACACAGTTTTTGGTTTTATTTTACCTGCTAAAACAAACCTATTTTGCTTTGTAATTTGAAAAATCTGAAATCACATTGTCCTGACTCTCTGGGCAGACATTTTTCCTGACTTTTTTTTTCCCCCCTGACTTATTACCTCATTTGAAATACCAGTGGGTCCCTCCAATTAATTAATATTAGACATTGAAAAGTATTTGTCAGTGGTCAATTTTTTTGCCATTAGACATACACTTATACACCAAAGTCAAATAAAAGTACAGTTCTGGATGTATAGATAGAGTCATTTTTCGATTTAGTAATTGTTTTCTAGGAAGATTGAAAACAATAGATTTACCACGTATTGACTTGAATCACTCATTTGCAGATTCATCCTAAATCATGAATCGCTTTGGTTCATTCAAATATGGAGGGAAGAAGGATGGAGGTTAATTGCAGAAAAGTCATTTGCATCTTGCCATATAATTATAGGTTATTATGCAGCCCAGAAATGTCTAATAGGACTTTCTGCAGTGAAGGGAATGTTGTACAATCTGTGCTGCTGTGCTAATACTGTAGCCACTAGCCACACATGGTTATTCAGAACTTGAAATATGACTAGTGTGTCTGAAGAATTTTTTTGTATAAATATAAATATATATAAATTTATAAATTTAATATATAAATAATATATATTAAATTATATAAAATTTATTTATTTTAATATTCATTAAATATTTATTAATGTAATAAAATTTATATTAAATAAAATATAAATTTATAAATTATATAAATATATAATTTATAAAATTTATTTAATTTTAGTTTTAATATAAATAGCCATATGTGGACAGCGCAGATCTAGAGCCACTTTCCTCACTAAAAACAAAACAAATGCCAAACCTGTTGACTGAAGTAGAAAATTTTCCTGTGTTGTTTAATAACTAGCGTGTAGGTAATATTTTCCGTGCATAATACCCTAACCACTTTCTAAAAACATTACTATGATGAACCCTAAATTTTTAGTAAAATATTTCAAACACAGAAATGCGAATAAACACTCGTGAACCCACCAGATTTAACAACATTTCATTAAATTTTGCTTCAGATTTTTAAGAATAAAATATTACATATCCAGTGGAAGCCCCCTACACAATTATCCCCTGCCCCTCCCTCTTCCACACCCTGGCCAGGTAAGGATCTATGTATTAGGCATGTATCTTCATCATTGGTCTCAGATACTCACCTCATGCCTACAAAGGTGGACGAGAAACAAATGTCTTCATCAGAGTGTAAAATTCTCTCTAAACTATGTGTGTATCTGTTTGTGTGTCTCTGCACGTTTGCCAGAAATAATCTAAGAAAGATTAGAAGGATTTCAGGGCCGCAGAGATAAGCTGAACAATCTGGATGAGGGGTTATCTACCCCAGAAACAGAGATGGATGATGTTAAGTAGGAACCATACAACTTATAGCAAAAAAAAAAGCAAATAATCCAATCTTAAAATGGATAAAGGACCTGAATAGATATTTTTCCAAAGAAGACATACAAATGGCCAATATACACGTGAAAAAGTGCCCAACATTTCTACTAATTATCAGGGAGATGGGAATCAAAACCACAATGAGATATCAGGTCACACCTGTTAGGTTATCTATTATTGCAAATACAAGAGATAACAACTGGTGGCAAGGATGTAGAAAACAGGAACTCCTTATATCTGTTGGTGGAAATGTAAATTGATAGAGCTGTTAGGGGAAAAAGTTCCTAAAAATTTTAGTTCCTAAAAATTGAACTACTATATGATCCAGCAATCCCACTCCTGGCTATGGATCTGAAGGAACTGAAATCAGTATCCTAACGAAATATCTGCATTTTATTGCAGCATTATTCGCAACAGCTAAGATGTGGAAACAACCTAAGTGTTCACCAACAGGCGAATGGATAAATAAAATGTGACATATCTATATGATGGAATATAATTCAGCCATAGAAAAGAATCTGTGACAACGTGGATGAATCCGGAGGGCATTACGCTAGAATGAGCCAGAGGAATTATGCTAAAATGAGCCAGACAGAAAATGTCAACAAATATCATATGGTATTACTTATATTTGGAATCTTAAAAAAATAAAAAAATAAAAGCCAGATTCATAGAGAAATAGAGAGTAGAACAGTGGTTGCCTGATACTGGGCTAAGGAGGAAATAGGGTGACTTAGGCCAAAAGGTACAGATTTTCAGTTATAAGAACAAGTTCTGAGAATCGAATGCACAGCACGCAGCACACTGATTGTAGTTAATAACAAGATATTGTACACTTAAAATTTACTGGGAATAGGCCTTAATCAGTCTCAACGCACAAAAGAGCTAACTACGTTAAGTATGTGAGGTGACGGATGTGTTAATTATCTTGATCTTGGTAATAATTTGGGAATGTGTATGTATATCAAATCATCATGTTGTGTGCTTTAAATATAAACAATTATATTTATAAATCACTTCTCAATAAAGCTTAAAAGAGATAATGATTAGGGAAGAATTAAGTTCAGTGGATTTTATAAGAATGGACATTTGTCAATAGGTAGGAGAGTTATTTTCCTAAAGTCGGCAATTGAGGGGCATCACCATGAGGTTTCTCTATACGTTTCCTGAAGGGATTTGCCTAGACAAGTGGTTCACAAGTCTGTCCTCATTAGAATCATCTGAGAGCTTCAAAAACCCAACCCACTCCCAGAGATTGTGACTTGATGAGTCTCACGTATTCCTATGAGTAATAATTTTTAAATGATCTCTGGGCAATTCCAATATGTAGCCACTACTGGAAACTATAACCCCAGACCAGTCTTTCAAACTTGATAACCACTAAAATCACATGCTGAGCTTTAAAAACTGCCTGAGCTCACCTCCAGGCATTAATGGTTTTAAAACTAATTTAAATGGTACAGAAGCCACCAAGAAAAAAAGGGAAATTCAAATAAATAAAACCAGAAATGAAAGAGGAGACATTCTAACTGACGCTACAGAAATACAAAGGATCATAAGAAACTACTATGAACAATTATAAGCCAACAAATTGGACAACCTAGAAGAAATGGGTAAGTTCCTAGACACATACAACCTACCTACCTACCAAGTCTGAATTATAATGAAATATAAAATCTGAACAGAAAAATTATTCCTAAGAAATTAGTAATGAAATATCTCCCAACAAACAAAAGTCCATGATCAGATGGTTTCGTTGGTGAATTTTATAAAATGTTCAAAAATAATTAGTGCCAATCTTTCTCAAAATCTTCAAAAAATTAGAAGAGGAGGGAACTCTTCCAAACTCATTTTATGAGTCTAGCATTACCCTGATACCAAGACTAAATTCAACAATACATTAAAAGGATCATGCACCATGATTAAGTGGGATTTATTTCAGGGATGCAAAGATGTTTCAACATCCACAAATCCATCAATCTGATACACCACATTAACAAAATGAAAGATAAAACCCATGGTTATCTCAACAGGTGCATAAAAGGAATTGGACAAAATTCAATATCTATTTATGTTAAAAACTGTCAACAAAGTGAATATAGAGGAAATGTACCTTAACATATTAAAGATCATATATGGCAAGCCCACAGCTAACATCAAACTCACCAGGTAAAAGCTGAAAGCCTTTCCTCAAAGGTTTGATCTGGAGCTAGACAATGATGTCTGCTCTTGCCACTTCTATTCAACATTGAAAGTATCTGGAAGAAAAAAATAATAATAATTAAAATAAAATAAAATAAAATAAAATAAAATAAATAAAATAAAATAAAATAAAAAAAGAGAGAAAGTATCTGGAAGTCCTAGCCAGAGCATTTAGTCAAGAAAAAGAAATAAAAGGCATCCAAGTTGAAAAGAAAGAAATAAAATGTCACTATGTGCAGAGGACATGTTATTACTTATAGACAAGCCTAAAGACTCCATCAAAAAACTCTTAGAACTAATGAATCCAGTAAAATCACAAGATACAAAATCAATACACAAAAGTCTATTGTGTTTCTATACACTAATAACAAACTATCAGAGAAGAAAACAATTCCATTTACAGTGCACCAGAAAGAATAAAATACCCATAAATATGTGTAACCATGGAGGTGGAAACCCTATACATAGCAAACTGTGAGACATTAATGAAAGGAATTAAATAAGATACAAATAAATGGAAAGATAGTCCATGTTCACCGAGTAGAAGAGTCAATATTGTTAAAATGTCCATACTACTCAAAGCAATGAACAGATTCAGTATACATATACTATATATACTATATAATGAATATATAATTAAAAGAATTAATATAATTATATATTATACTAATATAACCATATCATATTAATATATTAAATATAATAAAAATAACATTAATATATTACATTAGTATAATTATATTATATTATATTATATTATATTATATTATAATAATATAATCATATTAATACATTATTATATTATAATAATATATTTTATACATTAATATAATATATAACATATTAATATATTATATTATATATTACTATATAACATATTACATTATAATATATTATAATATAATTATATATTATATAATATAGTAATATATATACACACTTCAGATATTACACACACACACACACACATATAATGGAATATAACTCAGCCGTTAAAAAGGATGAAATCTTGCCATTTGCAACAGCGTGGATGGAACTAAAGGTTATTGTGTTGAGTGAAATAAGCGAGTCAGAGAAAGACAAATACCATATGGTTTCACTCACATACGGAATTTAAGAAACAAAACAGATGATCATAGGGGAAGGGAAGGAAAAACAAAATAGGATGAAAATTGAGGGGGAGGCAAACCACAAGAGATGCTGAACTCTAGGAAACAAACTGGGGGTCGCTGGAGGGGAGGGGACTGGGGGGAGGGATAACTGGCCGATGGGCATGAAGGAGGGCGCCTGATGTAATGAGCACTGGGTGCCGTATGCAACCTGATGAATCACTAAATTCTACCTCTGAAACTAATTTTAAAAAATGTCTTAAAGACTTGAACCTAAGACCAGAGCAATGAAGCTCTTCATAGGCAGTCAGCAACTCAGTATCAGTCTTGGAGATGATTTTTCTTGAATTCGAAACCAAAGTAAAAGCGACAGAAGCAAAAATGAGTAAGTGGAGCAGTGAAAAGCTCCCGCACAGCCAAGGAGACCATAGCAAAATCAAGTCAACCTAACTGAATGGGAGAGGAATATTTACAAATTACATATCTGAAGCGGGGCTAATATCTAAAATATATAAAGAACTTATACAACTCCATAGCCAAACAAATAATTCAGTTAAAATTGGGCAGAAAGGGGATCCCTGGGTGGCTCAGCGGTTTGGCACCTGCCTTTGGCCCGGGGCCCGATCCTGGGGTCCTGGGATCGAGTCCCGCGTTGGGCTCCCTGCATGGAGCCTGCTCCTCCCTCTGCCTGTGACTCTGCCTCTCTCTATCATAAATAAATAAATAAATAAATAAATAAATAAATAAATAAATAAATAAAATAAAATAAAATAAAATAAAATAAAGTTGGGCAGAAGCTCTGAATAGACGGACGTTTTCCCAAAGAAGACGTCCAGGTAGCCCCAGCTACGTGAAAAGATGCTCAACAACACTCATCATAAGAAAAATGCAAATGAGAACCACGATGTGCTATCACCCCGCTGCTGTTAGAATGACTATTACCAAAAAGACAAAGAAATTGCGGGAGTTGGCAAGCACGTGGAAGAAAAGGAACCTTGTGCCTTGTTGCGGGAACGCAAACTGGTGCAGCCATGTTGGAAAACAGTAGAGTCTGGTCAAAAAAATCAAAAAAAAAAATTAAAAAAAAAAAAAGAGGTACCGTGTGATCCTGCAATCCCACTTTTGGGAATGTGTCTGAAAAAAAAAAAAAGGATAAAAGCAACTAAACAAGATACATGCACCCTGGTGTTGGCTGCAGCGTTATTTGCAGTAGCCGAGTTCTAGAAACCAACCAGGGGCCCGTCAGCGGGTGAACGGTTGTAGGGACGGCCCGACGCTGGACACAGGGATGGAGTCTTGCCCCGCGACAGCTGGGCCCCCGGGGCATTGCGCCCTGTGAAGTCGGCAGACAAACCCGTACCCCGCACGACGTCGCTTATCTTCAGAACCTAAAACAAAAACAAGCAACGACCACGACCACGGAAGGAGCTCACAGATGCAGAGAACAGGTCGGTGGCCGCTGGAGGGGCTGGTGGGAAAGGAGAAAGGGGTGAAAACATCAGAAGGGCAACAGGCAAAGAAGAAAAGAGGTGCGGTTAAGACAAAATAGACAAAATAGACACAGACATTTTGAATCATTTTCAAAATATTGGCATTTTGTCTCTCTATATACATGTTTATGTCCACGCTAGAAATGCTTTGTTTGGATTGGTCAAAACAATAATAAGTGACAAAGAAGCGCCTTGGGATTGGGATATTTTTAAAGCCACGATGTATTTTATTTTATTTTTTTTTAATTTTTATTTATTTATGATAGTCACAGAGAGAGAGAGAGAGGCAGAGACACAGGCAGAGGGAGAAGCAGACCCCATGCACCGGGAGCCCCACGTGGGATTCGATCCCGGGTCTCCAGGATCGCGCCCTGGGCCAAAGGCAGGCGCCAAACCGCTGCGCCACCCAGGGATCCCCGCCACGATGTATTTTAATGACGGGCTAGAGTTGCGGATCTCTGGCTTCGGGGCCCAGGTTTACAGGAAAGGATCAGGCCACGAACCTCACGTGGACGTAGAGCTCTGTTTCTGACGTTCGTGTGTGTAGGTGGCCACGCCAGTGAGCATGGGGTGCAGGAAACAGACCCAAGCGGTCTCCAGGGCCCTTTGCCTCTAGTCGGGGCTGGTACATGCAATTGAAAACACACGATGTGTCCCCCCCATTGGTCAGGGCGACTCTGTCTGGCTTGAGGGTTTTAGGATCTGGCCTTTCAGAGCTCAGAAGTCCCTTGCGGTCCTAAGGAAGAAACGGGTTTCAGGCTGTTAGAGGGACCCGGGGACGATGATAGTGCGGGGACGAGGACTCGGAAGGCCCAGGGCCAGGGCCCGTTGCTTCTGCGGTCCTCAGCACAGAGGCCCGTGGAGACCGCGGTGTGTAAGGGAAGGATGTATTTGCCCCTTGCCCTCACCGTTTACTCCACTTGAATGAAATGGTTGTTTCTGGAAAAGACAGCTCGCTGCCGAGTTAAGTGAATAGGATGCAGCCTCCATGAGAAGCCCCAGCACCCGGCACCCAGCACCCAGCACCCAGCACCCGGAGGGGAGTCCGCGCTCTTCCAGGGGAGGAAGGGGAAGCCCCAGGAGGGCCGATTAACAAGCACAGGAAAAGCCCCAAGGGCGGATGCCTGGGATGCGGGATGCGGGGGGGTGGGGGGCACTGCAGCCCTGGAGCTTCCCTTTATCGGACTCAAGGAGAAGAATGGGAAGTTGGTCTTTGAGTGACTCGAGGGTGGAACAGGGAAGATCATTTAGGATCTAGTATGTTCTTTTACTGAGAATTAAACTCTTTACGGGAAGAGGGCAGCGATGGCAGCAAGTGCCCCAGGGTCGCGTGTGTTACCCGAAAAGCCAAAGGCAGCATCTTATTTAAAGACTATTTTTTTTTTCCGAGCATTTTCTCGTCACCCGAAGGAATCTGTGTGCTTTTCTTACTCCAACTCGCATCGTCTGTACCAAGTGAGTGTGAGACCTAAGGATACCCCCGATACACGGAGCCGGGCGACACCGCCTGTGCCGGCGAGGGGGCCCCGGGCGCGGCCCCGCGCAGACAGCGACCGGCCTCGAGCCTCGCACGGAGGTCCTGGAGTCAGTTTTCTCAGCACAGGGACCCGCGGGCTCATGTCGCGAGGGTGTTCCATTGCTCGTGCGCTCTCTAGCTCTCTTTTTAACACACTATTTAGCATAATTGTGCTATTGTAGTGACCACTCTAGGGACAGCAGTTACGACCGCAGCCAACAGCCTATCAGTTGGCGCTGGAGATGTCTCCTGTCGGGCGACACCCCTCCAAACAGAACTACCCCTACCTCTGCTCCCGTTTTCTCCGCTGTCCCCACCACGTCAAGGCAAACGAGTCCACCAGATGGAGTGGACGTCTTCAGACGTGCGGTCTCCCCTGGGCATCCTCTGAGGACCCCGTGGGCGACCCGAAGGCTGGGGTAACTCGGCCAGAGGGGACTGTGGAGTCCTCTGCTGCTAGGAGGCTGCTCCCCCGGGGCAGACGGGTGCCGCTGGGCACGAGTCCTGGCCGTGACGGCCAACGGGAACCACAGACACAAGTGCTGCTCAGGCAACAGGCCCAAGGCAGGAGGATGTGCCGCGGCTCACCCAGGGTCTCACGGCTGCTTAGCGGTTGCACTGGGACTCTGCTCCTCCACCCCCCGTCCCACCGTGGGGCCACCTTGGAGAAGACACTACGGGTGGATGAGGATCTCACCGGACGACCGTCCCTTAGCGCCCTTGAAGGGGCCACAGGTGTACAGTCGTCTCGAGGCCTCTGTCTTCCTCTGACCTCGATGATCCCATTTCCGAGGATTCCCCGTCTCCGTTAGGTTGCGCATGTTAGGAAGGGCTTGATGTCGGCCCTCCTGACCGCCCTCCAGGATTAGCTCAAGATGTGTGGACCGCGAGGCAGGAAAGGCCAGAACCGCTCCCAGGCTCTAGACGCCTCACCCCTCACCCCACCGCGACGCGGTGAGTCTCTACCTTCTGGGTGGAACACTTACCGGGCACGTGCGCAGGTGCACCCCAAGGTAAAGGCGCCTGCTTGAGAACCTTCAAGCCAACGGATGAGAACTGGGGCGCTGGCTGCTCGTTTGCCCTTGTTTTGTGAGCGGCCTGCTCCTCCGCCTTCCTTTATAACGACCGTTTTTGTATAATAAGATCGGAGCGCGACCCCTTAGGAGGAACAAGAAGTAAGACACAAGCTCAAGAGCGTTGCAGACACGTCTTTCGGAGTCGTTGGCAGTATTTTCTTCTTCTCCCACAGGTGGGCCGTTAAACTCACGCCCCGAGAGGGGCGCTTGCCGGGCCAGGAACCGCACGAAGCCAGAAGTAATGACAGTAATGATGACGCTATTGTAACAACTAACACCAGTATTTTTTCCGACGTGGTGAGCCGGATAATGGTCCGAGGGCCTGAGTACCGGTACGCCTGGAGCAGGTGGTAGTTTCCCCCGATGAGGAAATGGGTAGGGAGAGGTTGCGTTCTGGCTCAAGCTCAAAGAGTGAATCAGTCGGACTCTGAAGCTTGTATTCTTCATCAATTAAACCCTTTTTGATTTTCCTCTTTCCTTAATGCACAGAGGCCCAGGGCAGCTGGGCGCCAGCTGCTCCAGGTCTGCACAGGCCCTGGTGTGTTTAACAGCAGGTGCGTTGGGCCCGCTTGGGAGCTTCTCTGTGCTTGGACTAGGACGGAGACCAGTGCCTTCCGGCCTCCTACACAAAGCCCAATCTTCCAACATCTTCCGTTCCATCCTTGGGCCATGGTGTTCCAGGCAATCGCCCACCACAGCCCTAGGCCGCAGGCCCGGTGCGCCTGTAGGATGCCACCCGTAGGGCGCTGAGACCGGCAGCACCATCCTAAGGCAAAACTAGATCTCATTAGCCTTCGTTAAAGGAGGCACTGCCCATTTATTGATCCGGCTTTAAATAAAGGATGATTGTGTACCAGGTGCACACGCAGTGCAATTCAGCCTGGGGAAGAGTGTGTTGATTTAGGGAAACGCGAGACCTGCCTTTGCTTTAGGAGCCCTTGAAGGAAGAGAGGCGCGCTCCTGTTATCTGTGGTCCCACGTTTGGCTTGATGGAGGAAGACAGAGGGGACGCGAGGAAGGGCTCGTAGGGGGATCAGGCCGCACGGGGATGGAATGGGCTGCCTGCCGGGCCGCGAGGCCCCCTCGCTGGGTGTGAGCGTCGTCTGACGGACCTGAGCAGAGGGTGAAGGTCTTGCTGGCTCGGGGACTCGGGTGTTTATGAGCACGCGGCTCTATTTCAGCATGTGGGAAAACACTTAAAATGCTTATAATTGGGCGTTATGTCAGCGAGGATGCTTCTATCTCCAGCAAGAGATAGAAAAACTGGACCAAACTTACTCAAGGAGCAAGGGACTATTTTGGTCTGCGAAATAGCAAAATTCAGGGAGAGTCAGACACGGCCGGACCCAGGGATTCAGGTAAGATCATGGTCTTGCTTCTTCCTCCCGGATTCCTGGCTCAGGCTCCGTGGCGCTGGCTCCTTCTCAGGCAGCTTCTCCCCTCAGGGTGTGGAAACGACTGCAGCTCATCCTTCCAGATTCAAATCTGGAGAAGAGGGAGAGTCTTTGTGCCAGCTTTTCCAGCGAAAGGGCTACTGGGGAATTTAAAAATCCTTCTAAGGAAAAGAGTCCCCCTCCCCACTCCCTGCCAACAGACAAGAGGTGGGGGGAGAAAAAAACCTCGCTTAGTCTCTTTTTCCTTTATTATCCGAGTATAATTTAACGTAGCGTCATATTATTTTCCGGTGAAAATAATATAAAATCATAAATCATATAATGATTCGACGACATTCTGCACGTTACTCGGTGCTCATCAAGATAAGTGTGTGCTCAATCCCCCTTATTTGTTTCACCCTCCCCTCCAGCCACCCCAGCATGTTCTCTGTGTTGAAGAGTCCGCTATTTTTGGTCTGTCTTCTGTTTTTCTTTGTTCGCTTGTTTTGTTTCCTGAACTCCACAATAAATGAAATCATACGGTATTTGTCTTTCTCTGACTGACCGACTTCACTTACCCTAATACCCTCTGGGTATCCACGTTGTTGCAAACGGTGAGATTCCACTCCTTCGTACGTCCGAACCACGTCCCGTCGTGTACACGCGCATCTGCTTCATCCGTTCATCTGTTGGCGGGAGCTTGGGTTGCTTCTCTATCTTGGCTGTTGTAGATAATACTTCAGTAAACACTGGGGTGCATGTATCTTTTCAAATAAGCGCTTTTGTTTTCTTTGGGCAAATAGTAGTGAAGTTACTAGATCCCACGGTTATAGGACTTTAAAATTTTTGAGGAGCCTCCACAATGTTTTCTGCAGTGGCCGCACCAGTTTGCATTCCCAGCGACAGCGCACACGGATTCCCTTCTCTCTACATCCTCACCAACGCTTGTTTTTTTTTTTTTTTTTTTTTTTTTTTTTTTTTTTTTTTTTTTTTACCAACACTTGTTGTTTCTTGCGTTTTGATTTTACTCATTCTGACAAGTGTAAGGTGATAAATATCTCATTGTGGGTTTGATTTGCATTTCCCTGATGATTAGTTGGACGTCTCTGCATGTGTTTGTTGGACATCTGGATGTCTTCTTTGGAAAGATGGTCTTCTGCCTATTTTTATTTCTTTTTATTTATTTATTTATTTATTTTTATTTATTTATTTATTTATTTTTATTTATTTTTATTTATTTATTTATTTTTATTTTTTTATTTATTTTTAAGGTATTAAAGGTTTATTTATTTATTTATTTATTTATTTATTTATTTATTTATGATAGTCACAGAGAGAGAGAGAGACAGAGAGAGAGAAAGAGGCAGAGACACAGGCAGAGGGAGAAGCAGGCTCCATGCACCGGGAGCCCGGCGTGGGATTCGATCCCGGGTCTCCAGGATCGCGCCCTGGGCCAAAGGCAGGCGCTAAACTGCTGCTCCACCCAGGGATCCCTTCTGCCTATTTTTAAATTGGATTATTCCTTTTTTTTTTTTTTTTGGTGTTGTGTTGTATAAGTGTATTAAATATGAGATTAACTTCTTTTTTTTAAGATTTTATTTATTTATTCATGAGAGACACACAGAGAAAGAGAGAGGCAGAGACCCAGGCAGAGGGAGAAGCAGGCTCCATGCAGGGATCGGACGTGGGACTCGATCCCAGGTCTCCAGGATCAAGCCCTGGGCTGAAGGCGGGCGCTAAACCGCCGAGCCCCCCGGGCTGCCCGAGATGAACTTCTTATCAAAAATAATTCTCAGATATCTTCTCCCATTATTAGGTTGCATTTTTACTTTGTCGATGCTTTCATTCACCGAGCAAAAGCTTTTTATTTTGCTGTAGTCCCAACAATTTAATTTTTGCTTTTGTTTCCTTCGCCTCAGGAGACAGATCTAGAAAACTATTACTATGGCTGATACCAAAGAAATTACTGCCTATGTTTCCTTCCAGGGGTTTTATGGTTTGAGGTATCACATTTAGGCCTTTAATCCATTTTGGATCCATTTTTGCGTATGATGAAGGACGTGGTCCGGTTTCCCTCCTTTGCATGTAGCTGTCCAGTTTTCTTAGCACCAGTTATTGGAGAGGTGGTCTTTTCCTCGCTGTATATTCTTGCTTCCTTTGTCTTTGCTTAGCTGACCATATAAATGTGTGCTTATTCCCGGGATTTCTATTCTGTTCCATTAATACATGTGTGTGTTTTTGTGCCAAGACCGCACTGTTTTGATTAAACCTGACTTTTTCTTGGCTATGCATGAACTTACATGCATTTAGGTATAGTCCACGCAAGACTACACATCTGGGCAGATTTTTTGCACAGTTTACCCAGCGGAGGATAAAATAAAAATGAACGCTTCCTTTGCTTCCTTGAGAAACAAGTGCATATACCTTGTGATGGCCTTCTGTCCACCTTTAGGGGACTCCCGAGTCAATTTTGGGGGAATGTGTTTTTAGTTCACAGAGTCAGAAGGCCTGTGACCTTGTACTACGGTCTAGAGACTGGGCTTATTTAGCCGACAAGATCTGACCTATTTATCATGTTTTTAAGGAGATACTCCAAAGGTAGGGAGAGGCAGGTGACCTTTTTTAGACAAAATACCGTTGTGTTTACCTGTACTGAGCCATAATATCACCTTGGCTCCAGCTGGGTGGTGTGCTCGCTGCTGAACACATTTCTGTAGCCAAAACTAGGATATAGTGATTGGCTCAGGCCTGGGTTATTGAGGGGAGAGCTCCAAGAGGGAGAGTGGAGTACAACAGGAGAAGGACGCGTGAATGCTGCAAAGAGCCTTCTAGATCCCCAGGGACCTGGAGGCTGGGGGTGGCAATATTCCTCTGGTCAAACCTAGCAGGTGACTTAGGTTGGCTGTCGGGGGCTGGTGCGTCACGGTGCTGCCCATTCTCAAACCCCTTTTATAACCAAAGGACTTTGGTGGAAGGAAGAATGAACAACCGCAGGGTTTTTTGAGAAAAATTGCTATGGATTTCAGAAAACCTACAGTGAGAGAGACAAAATCCAGGCTGAGAGCCAACTCTGAGCTGAGGGCAATCATCTTGAGCGTTAAGGCCTTGCTTGGAAAGCAAATGCTTTAGGACGAAATCTGTGCGGGAAGGTCTACCCCAGCTGTCCTGCAAAGGAAAACCACCACAACCCGAAGGGGTTTCGCCGGCCATCAGAGGAAGGGAGGGCCTAGGCCGTGGTCCACTGTGCCTGCCACACGCACAGCCCAGGGTATTATGTGTGTGTAACCACATTTTATTCCAGTGACCTGGGGAGAAGGGGAGACCTTCGGCCTAGGCGGAGATTGCTGGAAAGCTTTGCCGGAGGAGGTCAACACCTATCTTCTTCCAAATGTATTATCTCCTTGGAATCTATATGTGATGGCCAGTTATCAACTGGACACTGGAACAAAAATGTTAAACAGAGAGGGGCGCCTGGGTGGCTCAGTCAGTCGGATTGTGATCCTGGGGTCCTGGGGTCCTGGGATCAAGCCCCAGGTCGGGCTGCCCGCTTAGCGGGGAGTCTGCTTCTCCCTCTCCCTCTGCAGCCCCCTGCTCATGTGCACTCTCTCTCTCTCCCAAATAAATAAAATCCTAAAAAAGAAAAATAAAGAAAAGCTAAACAGAGAAAAGCAGGATGGAGAAGGGGGTATATGGGCTTCGTTGGCCACAGAGCACTAAAACAACAGGACGTGGTCACCTCCAGCTAGAGCCCCATTGTGCAGATTAGAAAAGGGGGCCTTGGAGATTAACTTGCCCAGGGATATCAGACAGTTGTGGCCAAACCACAGTTGCAGCCCTGTTAAACAATTCCACAGCCACCGATACTTTGCTTATGATGAAAAACAATCGCTTCCTCCAGCTTCTGATGGGTGAGATTCCAAAATGCTCCTGAAGGGCACTGCTCCCAAGGCCAAGGAGACGTTCCTCCGGGGACCGCCAAGGCCGTCTCTTGGTGACAGGTGGCGGGAGGATGCTCTCATTCAGGATCAGAGCTTTGTACTTTCGTGTCCACGCAGGATCCAGGTCCAATGTAGGAGGCTGGAGCAGTGGGGCCAGGCGGCTGGTTCTAGTCTGAGACACCCCACATGGGCCAACCCAGGGGTCGAGGGGACCCGTCGCTGTGTGGACTGCTCGCGTTCAGCTCTGAGCAGCCACCCACGGGGGATCCCGGGCGCGCTCCCCGAGCTGCAGGACCTGAGCTGGTCTCCGAAGGCAGCGCAGGCTCTGTTGGCGCAGGGGGGCCAGTGGGGCCATGGGGAGCAGGAGGGGTGCAGGTGCAGCCTCCCCCAGGGCACAGGTGTGAGGCCGAAGGCTGCCTTCCCTCTGGAGCTGAGCCTGGTGGCCTGGGGCTTCCTCGTGTGCTGCTGCAGCCCCAGGGGTCTGCCCAAGGCCCTGAGCATCCATGGGGAGCCCTGGTGGCGCTCAGGGGTCACAGGTGGCCTCGCTGGGCCTGAGGAACCATTGGCCCCTGGGTCAGCCTTAGTGTCCTTGGCCGGCGACCCGCCTTGGCGGCCTGTGGGCTGCAGCTGGCCATGGGCACTCCTGCCATCAACCGGGGTGCCCGCGGGCCCCCCGCTCTGTCCCCCCTGCCCCCCGAGGCCTCTTCACTCTCGGGCAAGTCTGCGCTCACTTATCTCAACAGGTCGGTGACAATGAGCCACTGCCCGAATCTTATCCCAGACGGTGGAGGCCCCGTCCGGCCATCGTGGGCTCGGGGTGCCTGGGAGGCCACGGGCTGTGGTGCTGGTAGGACAGGCTAGGCTTCGGGGCAGCCGTGCGGGCCCGCGGTGGCTCGCCTCCTTGTCACACGGAGCCTCCGGCCAGTGCCCGGTCCCCAGCCTCCCCCACGGGCTCCCCCACCTCCGCCCTCCCTGCAGCTGCACACCTTGCAGATGCTCACGGGTGGGGGCCGAGTGAGAGGGTAGAGGGACGGTGAACGAGGGCAGCCTGGGCGTGCAATTGGCGAAGCCCCGACGTGATTTTGGCTCAGGCGGCGACGGCAGGGTCGTGAGCTCCAGCCCTGGGCCGGCTCCGTGCTCAGCCGGGAATCTGCTTGACATTCTCCCTCCCTCTCCCTTGGCCCCTGCCCGGCTCACGTGCTGTAAATCAATGAAACGAATAGACAGATAAATAATTCTTGAGAAAATAATAGATGAACGCACGTGATCCACTCTGGGCGGCTTTGGGCGCGACAAGGCAACGATGAAACTCAAACTCCCCTCTGGCCGGTCCCCACTGGCCTGTCGAGCTTCGCCTCCCTGACTGGACCCTGAGACTTTACACGGCCACGTGCGGAGCGGCCGGCGCTTCTCCAGCCCCACAACGGCGCTTCCCACCTCCGGGCTGCCGTGCAAGTCGTTACGTGGGTCTGGATACTTTTCACCTCTTGCTCAACTCGGAGAGTTGGACACCGCTTGGTGAGAGCTGCTCTCCACCGTCACCTGCCGTCCGCTTCCCTCTGCCGAGCCTCTTCTGCGGTTAGTGCCCCGGGCTCTTGTGTTGCAGTGACCTACAGCCGTGATCCTTGCCGTGTACTTGGTGACGACACGGTCCCCAGATGACTTTCCAAGTTCATGAGACAGGAGAACACCACAAACTGGACCCTCTCATAGAGACTCACAGTAGCCACTGGCATTTTTTTCCAGCTTTATTGAATTACAACGGACAATCACAAACTGCATATACTTAGGATTACCATGCGATGTTCCGATGTATGGAGAAAGGATAAATCCTGACACGGCTACCACAATCGAGCTAAGCAACATATCTATTGTTTTACATAGTTAGCTTTTTTTTTTTTTGTGGTGAGAAACACTTAGCATCCACTCTCTTAGCGAGCTTCAAGTATATGACATAGGAGTTCTGGCTACAGTCACCACGCTGCACATTAGGCCTCCAGAACTCGTTCATCCTGCGTAACTGAGACTCTGCACCTCTTGACCAATATCTCCCTATTCAGCCCCCATTCCCCAGTCCTTGGCAACCACCATTCTACTCTCTGCTTTTATTTTATTTTATTTATTTTATTTTATTATTTTATATTTTATTTTATTTTATTTATTTTATATTTTATTTTATTTATTTTATTTTATTTATTTTATTTTATTATTTTATTTTATTTTATTATTTTTATTTATTTTATTTATTTTATTTTATTTTATTTTATTTTATTATTTTAATAATAAATTTATTTTTTATTGGTGTTCAATTTGCCAACATACAGAATATATATATATTTTTAGATCCCACATTTAAATGAGATCACGCAAGATTTGTTTTTCTTTGCCAGGCTTATTTCACTCAGCATAATATGCTTCAGGTCCAAACACTGTATCACAGATGGTAGGATATCCTCCACTTTAAATTTTTTATTTTTTTATTTTTTTTATATTTTTTTATTTATGATAGTCACAGAGAGAGAGAGAGAGAGAGGCAGAGACACAGGCAGAGGGAGAAGCAGGCTCCATGCACTGGGAGCCCGACGTGGGATTTGATCCCGGGTCTCCAGGATGGCGCCCCGGGCCAAAGGCAGGCGCCAAACCACTGCGCCACCCAGGGATCCCCTATCCTCCACTTTAAAAGCTGAATGATATTAAATTATATAATATATGTGTATTAGATACACATGTCGCGCTTCTTTATCCATCGTTCATTAGACTCTTTGTTGTCTCCACATCACGGCTATTTGAATAAGGCTGCAATTCTGAACAGGGGTGACAGCAATGTGCAGATATCTTTTGGAGACAGTGACTTATTTCTTTTGGATATACATCAAAAACTGGGATTGCTGTATCATATGGTAGTCTTATTTTTAAATTTTTAAGGAAATTTGTAATATTTTCCATAATGGCTGAACCCATTTACATTCCCACAAACAGTGCACAAGGGTTCCTTTTTCTTTTTTCTTTTTTTTTCCTTTTTTTTTTATTGGAGTTCAATTTGCCAACATATAGCATAACACCCAGTGCTCATCCTGTCAAGTGTCCCCCTCAGTGCCCATCACCCAGTCACCCCATCCCCCGCTCACCTCCCTTTCTACTACCTCTTGTTCATTTCCCAGAGTTAGGAGGGTTCCTTTTTCTGCACATTCTTGCCAACGCTTACCTTTTGAGTTTCTCTAACAGCCTCATGTGTGGTGATATGTCATTGGTTTTGGTTTGCACTTCTATAATGACTGGTGATTTGAGCACCTTTTCGTATAGTTGGCCATTTGTTTGTCTTCTTTCGAGAAATGTCTATTCATAGGCTTTGTTTCTTAATTGGGTTGTTTGATTTTTTTTTTTTTTGCTATGGAGTTTTTGAGTGTCTTATATATTTCAGATATTAACACCTTAGTAAATGTATAATTTACAAGTGTTTTATCCCACTCTGTAGGTCGTCTCCTCACTCTGTTGATTGTTTTCTTTGCCATGTAGGACAATTTTAGTTCGTAGTCCCACTCATTTATTTTTGCTTTTTTTGCCTGTGTTTTTGGGATTATATCAAAAAGTCATCACCCAGACCAATGTCAATGACTTTCTCCCTAAGTGCTCTTCCAGTAGTTTTATGGTTTCAGGTCTTTTTTCATATATGGTGTGAGTTAAGGGTCCAGTTTCCATTCTTCTTTATAGTCTTCCTCGAACCATTTTATTGGATAGACTATCCTTTCCCATTGTTTGTTCTTGGCACCTTTGCTGAAGATCAGTTAACCAAACATGAATGATTTTATATCCCGGCTTTCTATTCTGTTCCGTTGGTCTGCATGTCTGTTTTTATGCCAGCACCATACCCTTTCGATTATGTAGCTTTTTGTGTGATGCCTCTATCTTTGCTCTTCTTGTTCAAGATTGCATTAGCTTTCAGCATATTTTGTGCTCCCATATGAACTTCAGAATATTTTTTTCTACTTCTGTAAAAAATGGCATTGGAATTTTGATAGAGGTTGCACTGAATCTATAGATGGTTTTGGAAGTATGGACATCTTAATAATTCTTCCAATCCATGAATATGGGATATCTTTCTCTTCATTTTTGTTTTCTTTAATTTATTTTATCATTATGCTATAGTTTTCATTGTACAGATTTTTCACTTCCTTGATTAAATTTATTCCTTATTATTTTATTGTTTTTGATGCTGATGTTATAAACGGGATTGCTCTTTAAATTTCTTTTTCAGATGATTCATTTTTAGAAGTGCAATTGGTTTTTGTATGTTGGTTTTGTATCCTGCAACTTTACAGAACAAAGAAACAGAAAAGAAAACCCTTTCCTAGATATATAAAATAGAAAAAGAAAAGGAACAAAGCATGCCACTACAAAATTTCATCACATGACAAAATAAGACAGCAAGAGAGAAAGAAAGAGCGAAGGAAAAATGAACACAATGGAAATAGTAAGTTCTTACTTATCAATAATTAATCATCAATCCTTTTAATGTAAATGGATTAAATTTTCTAATCAAAAGACATACAGTGACTGAATGAATTTTAAAAAGGTCCAAAAGTGTATTCTGTCTATAAGAGACTCACTTTAATTGTAAGGAAACACATAGATGAAAGTGAATGAATGAAAAAATACATTCCATGCAAATGGTACCCAGTAGAGCAGAAGTGGCTATACTTATATCAGACCAAATAGATTTTAAATCAGAAACTGTCACATGAGATAAAGCTGTCAATTCATTAAGACGATATAACAATTATAAATATATATGCACCCAATATTGAAGCATTTAAATATATAAAGCATATATTAGCAAAACTGAAGGGAGAATTAGCAATACAATCATAGTAGAGGACTTCAATGCCCCACTTTCAACAATAAATAGATCATTCAGACAGAAAATCGATAAGGAAAGAGAGTACTTGAATATCACTATAGACCAAATGAACTAACAGACATACAGAATATTCCATCCAACAGCAGCAGAATACACATTCCTCTCCTGTGTTCATGCAACATTCTCTAGCAGAAATCATATTTTATTTTATTTTTATTTTTTATTTATTTATGATAGTCATACAGAGAGAGAGAGAGAGGCAGAGACACAGGCAGAGGGAGAAGCAGGCTCCATGCACCAGGAGCCTGACGTGGGACTCGATCCCGGGTCTCCAGGATCGTGCCCTGGGCCAAAGGCAGGCGCCAAACCCCTGCGCCACCCAGGGATCCCAGAAATTATATTTTAAAACACAAAACAAGTGTTAACAAATTTGAGGAGGCTGGGATGATATCAGGTATCTCTTCAGACCATAATGGTATGAAACAGAAATCAGTAATAGGACAGAGGTGCCCAGATGGCCCAGTTGGCTAAGTGTCTGACTTGATTTTGGCTCAGGTCGTGATCTCAGGGTTATGGAATCAAGCCTGTTAGGGTTTTTTGCATTCTCTAGATCTCAAAAAGTGAGTCAAGGTTCTGAGAGGCTTCTTAGAGGCATGCGCTGAAGTATTAACATTTCTGCACCTTCTTCCAATCCAGCAAAGTTGAGCCGCTGTCTTCATCTGCTCATGTGTGATCTTCAGAGGCTCACACATACCTCCTATGGGGCATGCATGGGACACTGGCTACTTGGTCGGGGGAGAGTCATGCAGAGTGCTGCTGGTGGTGCCCATAGGCTGTGTAAGTGGGTCTGCAAATGATACATCCTCTGAAGTTTGTGGGTGGGCTTTTTGGTAGAATCTGTGAGGCAATTAGTACAAACTGCAACCCTTGGTTGAGTTCCACGTTGGGGCTCTGAAGCCCTGTAAGGCCCTACCTTTCCTTGCTCCTCGTTGCCCCCAGAGTATTCAACTCTGCTGACCCCCTCAGTGTTCTGGGTGCGGTAAGAACAAAGTGGACCTCATGGGCAGCATCCTGCACAGCTGGGAGAGCCAGGCACTCTCACCTTCCCCTGTGGGAGATATCATGGGCTGAGGAGACCTCTCTTGGCATTGAACTATGATGCCTTAAATGAAGGGCAACATGAGTAAAGTGAAATGGCTCTCCTCACCCTCTTCAATGCATCTGTTCTTGGATTTTTTTGCTCCAGCATGATGCTGGGACCCTTCTACTGGACTCTGAGGCTCCCACAGAAGTACCATTGTTCGTGGGTGGTCAAAGCCAGTGTTTCTGTGGGGGGATAGAGTCAGAAAACTATTATTTTACCACAATGTTGATTTCTCTATCGTTGTCATTTAAAAAGCTTCAATAAGTCCAAGAATAAATAAGCTTATTCAGCTTTAACTCAATTTTTCTGAAAAATTAAACACAGAGCCCTTTTTCATTAAAAGCTACTGGTATCCTTGAAGTAACCTTGGCAATACTACTTTATTTGTGTTCCATTTTCTTCTCAGGGTGGGAGTTTGGGGATGGCGGGGACTTTTTATCCCATCCTTGACACCTCACAAGGGCACAGAAGGAATACGTTGACTTGAATTGGTTTGAGCTGACAAGATGAGCAGGGCACCTCCAAGAATTCGTGAGAAACTCTTTCCACGATTCTCCAGCAATATCTGGTTGTCAGAAAGCTCATTTTTTTAAGGCTATGTTCTCTACTGACTGACACCAATAATTCTCCCTCATGACCCCTGATAATGCTTCCTCTGCCATCACTTGTGAGCAGCGACACCAAATGAAGATGAGCAGCAATGAGAGGGAGGACACGTGTGCCTTGTGGGAAACTCATGCCTGACTGGAGAGAGGAGAGAGAAGTGTTTCTCAAAGGCTGTCAGATGGGAGGTAACTCGTGATCAGAAAGGGATGCTGGAGCTACCAAGGGTGGGAAGAAAATATAGCATGGTCAGGAGGAAGAAGCAAAGGATAAAGTGTACTCACTTATTCAGAAAGCATCAGCCCATATGCTGACATGTGTGCTAGCTGTGCTAGAGCATGACATGTGCTCTGGTGGTATAGCAGACACCTAAAGAGGAAGATGCAATGAAGTTTCTCTAGGACTGATGATAACCTGCGGCAGCCATCCCAGAGGGGGTGATGCTAGAGCTCAGCTCTTCAGGTGGACACGGGAGGAAAGGCTTTCTTGGGAAAAGTCACCATGTGTGCACATTATGATGGTATGAAACAACTGGTTGTGCAACGGGAGCTGAAGGGGTCTTGGGGTATCTTGGGATAGTGGGTGGAGAGTAGCATGAGGAACAGGTAGGAAAAGGTCATGGAAGGCCTCATAGGTCATGACATGAAATCTGCCTTGAGCACAATGAGAAGCTGCTGAGGGGTTTTAGACAGAAAATGGAATCATTGTACATCCGTGGAAGGCCAACGTGGCAGAAGCAGAGGATGGAGAAAGTAGGAAGTGAACAAGAAACAAGAACAGGAAAATCATGTAGGAAGGTGTGGCGTTCAGAGATCTAGGGGCTGGACAGTGGCAGAAGGGATGGAGAGAGAGGGAGGAATCTGTAGATACGTGGAAAGAAAGAAGTGTTTTAAATTTACCAATATCGCTAGGACTTGGCATTTGATGTGACATAGGAAATGTCAGGAGGGTGTCAGATAGCTTCCGGTTTCTGCTGTGGGTTCCCGGATTTGTCTACATGAAAACATAAGAGTTGGAAGTTAGCATGATTTTGCGTTAGGACATTTGACCCTGTTGGCTGGTGTTTGTGAGAGTGATGGTTAAATTACTACCTTTGGCTTTGCAGTCTTCTCTTCCTTCATGTTTATTTGTTTAGTCATTTCTTTTTTTGGGGAATAATGGCTCTGCCAAACTGTTTGCATTCCACAAGTTTATTCAGATTCCACAAATCTTGTTTCACAGCAGGGAAGAAAATGCCTGCATGTTTTTATTCACAAATGGCTACCATCAGACCAAAAGATTAATTGGGTTCTGATTCTCATTTATCATGATTCATTTGGGGCCTAACTGCTCTTGTGTAAACTAGGGGCTGGGGTCTCCTTTGGGGTCTCAACTGTTGCAGTCCCGAGGCTCCGAGCTGTCCAGTTCAAAGCTTGGCACGTCCTCAGTGCCCAGCAGCACTTCTTAACCTGACACTCCTGAAATTGTATTCCTTCCTCATGAATGCCAGACTGTACAATTCCATATTTTACCACCAAAGGCCATTCACATGCCCATTCTCCAGGGAGGCTCCTGTGACTTCCGGGAAGAAGCATTCTCCATCCTCAAATCCCACCATTTTCTATTGGCACCTCCCACAAATTTACAGTTATCAGCAAATGGGCCTCAGAGTCAAGCACTGGTCTTCAAATTCCAGTTTTGGCGTATTCCATCTAGGAGACATCAAGAGCCTCAGTTTCCTCATTTGTGGAAATGAGGAAACTAGTCACTCCTCTCTCAGGAGGTTGTTGTGTTGGTGCATATGAAGCATTTAGCACAGTGCTTGCTCACGTCATGGTAGCTATCATTCTTATAATTTTATTTTCATCAATATTACTGTTATTGTCTCCCGTTAGACTCATCTGTGGTCATATCCCCCCATAAGACTGATTATAAGGACAAGACTGTGACTGCTTCGGGTCTTCATCCTGTGGAGTGCAATCGCAATGCTTGCTACATAGTGAGTATTCAGAAAATGCTGAGTGTTAAGTGAGTAACCCTGAAGAGTCCACACTCGAAATTCTTGAGAAATCCTGTTTGGCTCACTCCCTGGACTTCTCCTACTTCTAGGCCTTTAGCCCATGGAGTCACCTCTAAGACATGAGTGTGGTGCAGACAGTTGTCCAAGTGAGATCCTTACTCTGTGTGTTGTCTTTTGGTTCCTGTCCATGTTGTCATGTTCTTGAAGAATCATGGAATCTCATAGCACCGGGGCATCTTTGAATGGTTTTTATTTTATTCTTTTAGGAATAGAGATATATAAGCAAAGTTAGTGACCTTATTAGTTGAAGACGTGGACCTAGGGAACACTAGACAGTGACAATTTTCAAGACACAGTGACAGTGGAAAGCTTGATTCATGGGCCGGTGAATACCTTGAAAAGCACAGCCAGGTTATATATGTTTTTTAACAAGTCAAGAAAGAAAACATGATTTTATAGTTATCCACGTGTTTATCATCTCCAGTGCTTTCAATTCATTGCTGTAGATTCGAATGTCCATCTGGTATCATTTCTCTTCAGCATTTCTTGTCTATGGCAATAAATTGCCCCCCCTTCCTGTTAAGCTGTAAATGTCTTTATTTTACCTTCACTTTTGAAGGATATTTCACTAGATATAGAATTCAATGTTGACAGTGCCCCCCCCTTCATTACTACAAACATATCGTTCCAGATGTCATCTGGCCTCCATTATTCCTGGTGAGAAATTAGCTGTTATTCTTATGTTGTTTCCTTGCACATAATATATGTCTCCCTTCTCTTTCTGTTTTAAAGATTTTTTACCTTTGGTTTTCAATAGTTAGATTATAATGTGCCTAAATTTTCCACAGCTTGCTGAGACTCTTTTTTTTTTTTTTTTTTTTAAGAACGCTTCTTTCTCTCTCGGTTACAGTTTAGATAATTTCTACTAGTTTGTCTTTAAGCTTACTGATTTTTTTTTCTTCTCAATTGTTCAGTTGGATACTAAGCCCGTGCAATACACTTTTCATTTTGGCCATTGTGGTTTTTCAGTTCTAATAGTGCTGATATTTGACATTTTCATATCCCTCCTAAAATATATCATTATTCACTTTTAATCTCTGTAATTTCCTGTTAATTAATTAATTAGTTTGTGATAGTCACAGAAAGAGAGAGAGAGAGGCAGAGACACAGGCAGAGAGAGAAGCAGGCTCCATGCACCGGGAGTCCGACGTGGGATTTGATCCCGGGTCTCCAGGATCGCGCCCTCGGCCAAAGGCAGGCGCCAAACCGCTGCACCACCCAGGGATCCCTTGTTTGCTTATTAGAGAGGGAGAGAGAGCATATGCATGACAGGAGGGAGGGAGGGACATAGGGAGAAGAATCAAGCAGGCTCCACACCCAGCACAGAGCCTGACATGGGTCTCGATCTCACAACCTTGAGATCATGACCTGAGCCAAAATCAAGTGTTTGATGCTTAACCCACTGATCCACTCTTCTGCCCCTTCCTATAAATTTAAATATATTTATAGTAGCTTTTAAAAACTCTTTGCTAAATTCAACATCTGATTCATCTGTAGATCTGCCTCTATTAATTATTATTTTCTTTTCATTATTGGTTACATTTCCCTACTTCTTTGCATGTCTAGTAATATTTTATTATATATTTAACTCTGTAGATGGCAAATTATAGATACTCTAGATTCTGTTATCCTATTCTGAAAACTGTTAGGTTTTATTGTAACAGGAAGTTAACTATTGGGGCATAATCTTGATGCTTGGTTCTAAGCATCTAAGCTGTTTATTACAGCAGGTCTATTTCAGATTTTTCATTATTCCTAGGATATAGTCCTTGGTCCTAATATACAGTTTTTATTCTTAAAGAAGATGCAGGCCTTCTCAGATTTCAGTGGATAGCTCAAGATATTGAACAAGCTCCTCTAACTTGGTGGGATTTGAAATTCAAACCTGTCTCCCCAGCACCAGCAGCTGCCAAACTGTGCTCAGCTCTTAGCTTTCCGGCAGTTGCTATATGCTTGGCTCCTGGGAGCACGGTTACTTACATATGAAGCTTAGGAGCCATCTAAGATTTTGAAGGCAATTGTACAGAAACAAGGGATCCACTCTGCCTCCCTTTTCAGTTGTGGTTGGCAGCTCCCAATGCCAACCTGTGACTCTTCAGCCTGGTAAGACATCCACTTGCTACCTGAGTGCTATATCCTGAGCTTGGAAAACTTGGTAGGATCCTTGAGAATAGGAGGACATGTGACTTTCACCCGTTTTTTGAGGGCTGTCTCTCTTCCAGTTTATTCCTGCTTTTTGTTGCTCTTTAGTGCCTTAAAACGGTTGTTTTTCTTACATTTGTCCAAAGTTTATACTTGTTATTTGTGGGAGGGTTAGTAATCTCACTGTTGTACCATTACTGGAGCTGGAACTGACCTGTCTGTGTATTCTTGTTTATAAAGAGCCTTTTATTTTGTTAAATCCTTAAGAGAGAAGGAGATCTGTGATTGAACCAAGGACCTCTGTAAATATTTTTCATTCATTTTTTAACTTACCCAAGAAATAGATTTTGAACCCTAGGCTGTACAAGGATCTCCTAAGGGTACCATACGCTGGTTTTTTTAAAAAAGATTTTATTTCTATGTAATCTCTACATCCAGTGTGAGGCTCAAACCCACAACCCCAAGTGCAAGAGTTGCACTCTCCACCAACTAACCCAGCAGGCACTCCTCCATATACTCTTTCAACTCAACTACCAAGTTAAAATTCAGCTGCAACTAGTCAGAATTTGGAATTGATTTTATGACATCTGATGTACCTCCCAACCCTCAAAATCTACAATATTCTGAATTACGTATGAGACCAACCCTTAATTTCTGTGAGTGTCTCCGTTACATAATATTAAAATACACTGATTGTTTCAGTTGTATTGGAAGCCATTTTTATTATTTTCGTTGTTATTGTTGTTCTACTCAGAGTCCATTTTTGCTGCTTCTGATAAGTACCTAGAATTTCCGATGGAGACTATTTGTCTCCCCATTCTCATAGGGCATGTGGTTCAGTGGGGTTCCATCCAGTTCAGAGATGGACCGTGTGACACTGGTTGAACTAGTCAGACTACTACCAAATCTTAATAGATTTAGGTGATTGGTTTAGGGGTTACCATGCAAGTCAAATCTAGCCAAGCAGCATAATTCTATCTCTTGGCTACAGTAATCGTTTCATTATATCAAGAGGGAGATGTTGGTCCAAGAGTATGAACCTACGCAGAAGCTACTGGAAAATATACTCCTGAGTATTTATCAGACTTGAAACCATAAAAAGGTAGATGCGGGGCTGCTGGCATTGTAGTGACATCAGAAGGAACTGACATTAAACAGTATAGAAGAGAATAGAGGCAAATTTTGAAGAGAATCAGTGCAAATCATTTGAGGGCTCGGACACAGCTCTACCTGCCACTCTATGCCTGTACTTTTCAGATATGTGAATTAGATAAATTCTCGTTTTCCCCATAAGACACTTTGGGTTGGGTTATCTTTCACTTAGAACAGAAATAGTCCTGACCTGTGTATCAGTCAAAAGTCTAAGTAGGGTGCGCCAATTACGGGACCCAACAATGGAAAGTTAGGCCTGACCATTCTAGCTTGTTTTTGGTTGAACACATTCAAACAAGGCATGCCAATCACCAGATTCGCAGCTGACAGCCTTTCTTTGGCACCCTGCAATCATTCTCCTGCAATTTTCCAGAATAAGTGGAGGCAGGCACTAGATCAACAACACTGATGATATATTTATATGCTACACATTCTTAACCCATCCTGCAATCAGCCTACATCTCTCTTCCCAAGCGGATGGAAATTCTTCAGAGGTATTAGCATTCCGTGTATTCCCTTTCTGAGCAGGGCTTCAGCTATTATGCAACCTCAGTCCCTGCCGACGGGACGAGAGGCAACCTTTGAGCAATTTGTGGGAACGGTTATACAATCTAGTTTCTGACTGTTTTTGGCAAAACTGAACTTTAAAGGTGCTTACCTGATCAGAAAATTCCACATCTTGGTTTAGAAAATATGCTTGATTCCCCCCCACCCCCAGTTTCAGCCAAAATTAATCAGCAGTGTCTCTCAGACAGTTAAAAAATAGAGTCCCTGACGTCTCACCTACTTGATCTGCCAAACGGTTTTTTCCTCTTCTAATTGTTTTAATGTTCAAGCCCTTTTGTGCAAATTTCAAACAGAAGAAGGAATTGCAAAACCGTCTTTGTCTCTCCTTTTTTCTCTCTGCGTGTGCTACAGGGAACCTTTCTCTAGGGCACCTACAAAAGCGGAAAGTCTTAGGCCGTGAAGATGATTTTTGACAAGCGTCAAACTGTCACTTTGGACCAAATAAGCATCCTCCTTTCCCCTTTATAATGCCTGATTTCTCCACGGCAGCATGAGCACAGCGTGGCCATTATTCTCAATCATAATTTATTTTGGACCAGATTAGTTTGTCAGTCACTTGTCATTCCGTGTCTGCTCTGATTCCCTCAGTTAATTTCACAAATTCATTTTGTGGTTGTTGTTGCATTTTCACAGAGTTCTTTACTTCTGTCCACCAGGAAGTACTGGCTCAGCCATGTTTGAAGAAGGGGGACGAATGGATCACTTATTGAATGATCCTTGTGAAAAGATGGGCGTCTCGTTTCTTAAGATGAGATCTGGGCACGGAAATAAGATTGAGGTAATAAGTGTATGGAAAGTTAGATTTTATTCTTTTTTTTCCCCTAAAACAGAAGAGCCTTAAGGACAGGGCTGGGGCAGGTATTTCTAGGGTTCAGGGTTTGGTAATCCTTTCTTTTATGGGCATTTGGGAGCCTACACTCCCCAGTCCTTTGCATTTAGTCAGGACCATGTTTAGATCCTGGCCAATAGGATGTGAAGGGAAGTGACACATCCTGTACGGGCTGAGGCGGTTTAATCCTCTGCGTGGCTCACCAACCTCTCCTGCCGAGGAAGCTAGAGGAGGTTCCATGTAAGAGGCAGAGACACAATATTGAAGGAGAGCAGCCCAGGTCTGCAGGGCACTCTGAGGAAGAACTGAACATTAGGTGTGTTGAGCCGTTAAGAGTTACCCGCGGCGACATAGCCTAATTTGAATCATGTAAAACGATGGATTTAAAAAATCGAATACTGTAAAAAATGGTGGATTTAAAAAATGGAGATATAATTCACAAACACAAAATACCCAGATCTTAAGCGTGCAGTCTGAACTATTTTAGACGAATGCCTGTACTCATGTAACCCACACCCACTTTCAGGAACACACATTCTCTTGTGCCCCTTTCCACTCAAGCTCTTCCTTCTCAACAAATCACTGATTTGTTTTTTTTAATATATATTTTATTTATTTATTTATGATAGTCACAGAGAGAGAGAGAGAGAGAGAGGCAGAGACATAGGCAGAGGGAGAAGCAGGCTCCATGCACCGGGAGCCCGACATGGGACTCGATCCCGGGACTCCAGGATCGCGCCCTGGGCCAAAGGCAGGCGCTAAACCGCTGCGCCACCCAGGGATCCCCAAATCACTGATTTGATTTCTTTTCTACTCTAGTTTTGCAAATTCTAGAAATCCACATAAATAGAATCAGATAGTATGTGCGCG
This sequence comes from Nyctereutes procyonoides, assembly GCF_905146905.1. Lineage (NCBI taxonomy): Eukaryota > Metazoa > Chordata > Mammalia > Carnivora > Canidae > Nyctereutes > Nyctereutes procyonoides. The sequence goes on from NW_026575146.1 coordinate 88,149,163, forward strand.
TGTGTGTGTGTCTGCGTGTGTGACTTCTTCCACTCAGTGCAATACTTTTGGGATGTATCCACATTGACAGCATGCATTAGTAGGGTTTTTTTTTTTTAATCTTGTCTTGCTGAGTGATGGCTCATTATATGAATCTGCCATAGTTTATCCATTCTCCTTGTGATGCGCAGCTTACAGTTTGGCATTATTGTGAATAAAGTTCCCATGAATGTTGTTCACAAGGTTTATCATGGACATATATTTTCATTTATTTTGGAATAAACACCTTGGTGTGGAATTTTGGGGTCATAAGACGTATGTTTAACTCTCTCAAGGTTAAACTCTCAATCTGTCTTCAAAATAATTGCAATACTTGCAACCTAAGAGTTCTGGTGTCTCCACATCCCCTCCCACATCCAGGGCTGTGATCTTTTTCTTTTTTTTAATCTTTTTCATTTTGACAACTCTAGGGGTGTGTGGTGGTATATTATTGCTTTAAACTAGATTTTTTAAAGATTTATTTATTTTAGGGAGGGAGAGTGAGCAGGGGAGGGGCAGAGGGAGAAGGAGAGAGAATCTCAAGCAGACTCTGCACTGAGCACAGAGCCCGACATGGGGTTGATCTCACAACCCCAAGGTCATGACCTGAGCTACAACCGAGTTGGATGCTTACATGACTTTGTCACTCATGCGCCCCTAAATTAAATTAGTTTTAATTTTCATCACTCTGGCGATTAATAGTGTTGAGCATTTTTCATGTGGTTGTTAGCCATTTGTATATCTTATTTTTTTATTTTTTATTTTTAAAATTTTTATTGGTGTTCAATTTGCCAACATATAGAATAACACCCAGTGCTCATCCCATCAAGTGCCCCCCTCAGTGCCCGCCACCCAGTCATTTGTATATCTTCATTTGTGATACATCTGTTTATATTTTTTTTTTGCTTTTTAAAAAACAATTTGGGCTATTTATTTTTTTTATAATTGAGTTGTATATAAAATATATGTATATAATATATATTATATATGTATGACATATACTCTATATAGATGATATAGACATAGATTCAGATAGAAATATTGTGCTTATTTTGTTCCAGTCAGTAGCTTGCCTTTATTTGCTTAATTGAATTTTTTTGATGAGAAAGTGATTCTTTTTTTTAAATGAAATCCAATTATCAATTTTTTTTATGGTTAGTGCTTTTTCTATGCTAAGAATCTTTGCCTATGCCAAGGTCATGGAGATATTCTCTCTCTTACAGTTTTTAAGATTTATTTTGAAGTAATTGTGTGTGTGGTATAACACGAATCTTTTTTCTTTTTTTTTTCACATGGATATAGTTATTTTAGAAAACTTGTTGAAGAAATGTTCTTTTTCCCATTGACTTGCTTGGCATTCTTTGTCAAAAATCATTTAATTGTATACATATGGACCTATTTTGGACTTTCAATTATGTTCCCTTGGTCTGTCCTGTCACCAAATACGCATCCTATTTTATTTTATTTTTTTAGTTTTAACTTAAATTCCAGTTAGTTAACACACAGGGTAGCGTTAGTTTCAGGTGTAGAATATAGTGATTCATTATTTACATACAACACGTGGTGCTCATCGCAGCCAGTGCGCCCTTAGTCCCCAACACACATTCAATCCACCCCCCTGCCCACCTTCCCTCTGGTAACCATGAGTTTTTTCTCCAAGTCTGTTTCTTGGTTTGCCCTTATTTTTATCCCCCTATGTTTGTTTGTTTCTTTTTTTTTTTAAAAAAGGTTTTATTTATTTATTCATGAGAGACACAGAGAGAGAGGCAGAGACACAGGCAGAGGGAGAAGCAGGCTCCATGCAGGGACTCAATCCTGGGACCCCAGGATCACGCCCTGGGCCTCAGGCAGGCGCTCAACCGCTGGGCCACCCAGACATCCCTCTTTGTTTGTTTCTTAACATATGAGTGAAATCATAAGATATTTGTCTTTCTCGGACTTATTTCATTTAGTGTAATACTTTCTCCATCTGCATCATAGCAAATGGCAAGATTTATTCTTTATTATGGCTGAGTAACATTCCACTGTATAGATACCCCCTTTTCTTTATCCATACATCAGTTCATGACCATTTGGGCTGTTTTCATAATTTGGCCGTTGTAGATAATGCTGCTATAAACATCAGACGCAAGTGTCTTCTTGAGTTAGTATTTTTGTGTTTTTTTTTTTGTAAATTCCTAGTACTGCAACTACCGGGTCATAGGGTAGTTCCATTTTTAACTTCTCAAGGACCCTCCACACTTTTTGAAAGTGGATGCACCAGTTTGCATTCCTGCCAACGGGACAAGAGGGTTGACCTTTTCTCCCCATCCTCACCAACACCTGTTGTTTCTTGTGTTGTTGATTTCAGCCATTCTGACAGATGAAAGGTGATATTTCATCGCAGTTTTGATTTGTATTGATTTGTATTTCCCCAATGATGAGAGACGCTGAACATCTTTTCATGTGTCTGTCAGCCATCTGCATGTCTTCATCAGAAAAAAGTCTTTTCATGTCATCTGCTCATGTTTTTTAAAGATTTTATTTATTCATGAGAGACAGAGGGAGAGAGAGAGAGAGGCAGAGACACAGGCAGAGAGAGAGGCAGGCTCCATGCAGGGAGCCTGATGTAGGACTCGATCCTGGGACTCCAGGACCACACCCTGGGCCGAAGGCAGGCGCTAAACCACTGAGCCATCCAGGCATCCCCCATCTGCTTATTTTTAAATTGGATTATTCATCTCTTGGGTGTGGAGTTTTATAGGTTCTTTACATATATTTGGACAGTAACCCTTTATCAGATATGTCATTTGCAAATATCTTCTCCCAAAAGCATAGGTTGCTTTTTGGTTTCATTGATTGTTTCATTTGCTGTGCAGAAACTTTTTGTTTTGATGTAGTCCCAATAGTTTATTTTTATTTTTGTTTCCCTTGCCTCAGGAGACATGTCTAAAAAGAAGTTGCTATGCCAATGTCAAAGAGATTATTACATGTGATCTCTTCTAGGATTTTTATGGTTTCAGGTGTCACATTATTTAATCTATTTTTAATTTATTTTTGTGTATGATGATAAAAAGTGGTCCAGTTTCATTCTTCTGCATGCGGCTATTCAGTTTTCCTAACACCATTTGTTGAAGAGACTGTGGTCTTTTCCCATTGGATATTATTTCCGGCTTTGTTGAAGATTAATTGACCATATAGTTGTGGGTTCATTTCTGGGTTTTCTATTCTATTCTATTGATCTATATGTCTGTTCTTGAGCAAGTACCATACTGTTTTGATCTCTAGAGCTTTGTAATATAACTTGAAGTCTGGAATTGTGATTCCTCCAGCTTTTCTTTTCTTTTTCAAGGTTGCTTTGGCTATTTGGGTTCTTTTGTGAAACCATACAAATTTTAGGTTTGTTTTGTTCTAGTTCTGTGAAAAATACTACTAGTATTTTAACAGGAATTGCATTAAATATGTACATTGCTTTGGGTTATCTAGACATTTTAACAGTATTTGTTCTTCCAACCCATACGTGTGGAATGCCTTTCCATTTCTTTGCATCATCTTCAATATCTTTCATCAGTTTGTTATAGTTTTCAGAGTACAGGTCTTTCACCTCTTTGGTTACGTTTATTCCTGGGTATCTTATTTTTGGTTCAATTTTAAATGTGATTGATTCCTTAATTTCTCTCTCTACTGCTTCATTACTGGTATATAGAAATGCAACAGATTTTTGAAGATAGATTTTTTTTTTACCCTGCAATTTTACTGAATTCATTAATTAACTGTAGCAGTTTTTTTTTTTTTTGGTGTTGTTTTGTTTTTTTTTTTGTTTTGTTGGAGTCTTTCAGGTTTTCTATATAGAGTATCATAGCTTTATAATAAATCTTAAAATCAGGTTGAGTAGGGTCATCTAGCTTTGTTCTACTTTTTCAAGATTATTTGTTATTCTTGGTCCTTTGCATTTCCAAAGAAAATTTAACATTAGCCCCCCTCTGAAACAAAACAAAACAAAACAAAACAAAACAAACAAAAAACAATGCCTAATGAGATGTTATTTGGTATTGCATTGAATCCACGGGTCAATTTAGGGAGAATTGATGCCTCTACAATATTGAGTTTTCCACTCCATGAAAATGGTATATATCCCTATTTATTTGAGACTTTGTTAATTTCTCTCAGCAGTGTTTTATAGTTTTCAGTACAGAAGTCTTGCACATATTTGTTAAATTTATTCCTAAATGTTTTATATTTTGAAATGCAATTTTAAATAGTATTTTAAAAGGAATTTTTAAATTGGAATGTTTCGAAACTGTGTTATTGCTCTGAGCATTTAACAAATTTGAATTTAAGTATATGCAGTACTCTTTATTTCCCTCTGTTACTTTGTTTATGTGATTTCTCAGATTTGCCCATCCCCTTCCCTCTTCTTTGTGTTTAATAAAGTCTTATTTTTACATCAAGAATTTTCTCCTCTGGGAAGATGTTTTTAATTACTGTGTCCTTGTAGTTTTCTCCATCTTCCTTCCTTCATGCATGCATTATCCATTCAAGTTCTTATGAATTAGAGAGATAAATCAGGCATTGCTCCTGTTCTCAAGGAACTTAAGTTTTAGGTACACAAACAAATAAATGCTAAATAGAAATAGACAATATCAGCTGAAAGTTAAAATGAAAGACACACTTGGGTGGAAGAAGGAGGTAAGATCAATGTGCGTTGACTGAAAGACTTTTTGAATTGTAATTGTCTATAGGGTCCTATAGCATCCACAAGACTACTAAACATTATCTAAATTTCTCAGTTGGACTATATGCTTTTTGATTTCAGGGGCCATGCCTTAAATTTGTTTGGTTGTCCAATATGGTAGGTAATGCTTCTAAAATTTTAGTGTAGCTAAGAATCACTTAGGATTTCTTTTAAAAGTTTATAGTCCCAGGCCCAAACCCTAGGGATTTTGACTAAGTAGGTGTGTGGAAGAGTTCAGGACTGTATTTTTAATAAGCTTTGGGTGACTCTTGCAGATGGTTTGCTAAATTATACCCTAAGGTGACCAGCAGAGTTCCAGGCACACACTCGATATTCACAGAGTAGTATATTACTTAATGAATAGATCTGAATAACATCATAGGGATGCAAAAAAAAAAAAAAAAAAAAAGAAGAGAGAGAGACCAGAACCTTAGTAAGACTTTTTAACACCTCTTGAAATCAGAATGGCATAACTTTATGTGGCAAAAATCTCTGATGAAACCTCTGCTGTTTTCTTTCTTTCTTTCTTTCTTTCTTTCTTTCTTTCTTTCTTTCTTTCTTTCTTTCTTCTTTTTCTTTCTCTTCTTTCTCTCTCTTTCCTTTCTCTTCTTTTTTTCCCCTCTGCTTTCTCTTTTTTTCTTCTGTTCTGTTTAGAAACTTTCCTGCCGCTGTTCGATGTGAAATGACCTTGAAAATTCTGCTCTCTGCTTTTGCAAATCTTGTCTCTCTTGGGCACTTCCCAAACTGATCCTTTCCTTGCTGGGATATTTCTTTGGCTTTTACTTTCCTTACAAAGGATTCCCAGACTGAGTCTATCTCTGCTTTAGTTACATTTCTGCATTGTTCACTCAAGAGGAGAAATCACCTTCTGTGTAGCACAAGAAAATACCCTACCTGCTGTAGTCTTGACTGTCTCCAGTTGTTCCCATGATTGGTGTGACCCACACTTCAGACTTCCTTGGTGACATACAACCCATGCAGATCAGTTGTTATGACAACCATATTTTGTTTCATGCAAGGCTTTCTCCTGTAACTCTTTACGAAGACTAATTTTGCATTGTACTCTGCACTCTAATGTATAGTATATAGCATACTGTAGTTCTCCAAGACACCTTAGATCAAGGGTCTTGAATTTCAATGATAATGGCTTCCTCAGAGCCAAGTGAATTGCAGTTCCACTATATAGCTACTGTTTAATCTCCCAAATGAGACAGGGAGAGGCCAGGTAGGACATTTTTCATAAGCAAAAAGGTTTTAAACCTTGAATGTAGACTTTAAAAACTCTCATATATTTCAGGTAACTGGTACTTGGCTGCTTTATAGTGAAAGGTCTCCTCAATAAATATTCCAAAGCCAGCTCATACTAATCTTAGGAAAGGTAGGGAGTGCCACTCAATCATGAGGAGTTCATTTTGGCAAAATGATGGGTCAGAGGGGGCTCCCCCTTGTAACTGAGTTACTTATTTGTGTTTGGCTCATGTAATATACTTCAAATTCAACCCTCTAGCAGACTCCATGCCCTGTGCATCCAAGAGAATGGATTGTGACTATGTAAACAAACTGACTGATAAATAATGTGCAGATGCTCTGGTCACTGGACCTATCCCATTTACACACCTTTCCTGATAATTCCTTCCCTGCCCACTCCTCCTCCCCTCAACATTGATGGATAATTCTGAGCTGTGGCTGGAGGAGGCTTGATAAAGCCAAGCCTAGGACATTCATTGTGAGATGCCCACCTACAAGAATTGTTGACACGTGGGCAGTTTTAAATCAGGCCTGAAATGTTATCTCCCCTAGCCAGAGGCTGTTGACCATTGAGTTTTCCCCTCCCTGTAGCTGTTATGATGTGTGTGTGTGTGTGTGTGTGTGTGTGTGTGTATACATGCACATAGGGGAACACTGAGGAAGAGGATCATTTTGTTCACTGATTCAGCTGGTGCTACCTTTGAGTGAATGTCAGTAGGCTGGTGAGTGAGTTGTATTAGTTGCAGTTGGGTTGCTTCTTGGAGCTCTCCATCTAATCCACCACAGTGGTTCTAGGATTTGTCTCTGAGGTGCAGCCCATCTATCCAGTCCTCATGCTCATACCCTTACACCAATACTGGGCTTCTCCTTCCCTGCCTTCTGCATGATGCTTCTCCAGGTGGGCATGCTGAGTAAAGCCCTCCCATACTTGAAGGACCAGCTCAGGGGCCATCACCCCCAGGAAATCTTCCAGGATCTTATGGCACAGTTTGCAATCTCCCTCCTGCCTTAGTTTGAAATGGATCACTCTCTTTGGTGCATGTGTATGCAATTTTTCAAAACTTGCTGCAATTTTTATTGAAATAGTAATGCATCATGGTAAAAATATAACCAAGGAGCTAAACTGAGGATCTCATGCCAACTCAGCCACCTCACAGTTGTGGACTTTGGGCAAATTACTTTGGTTTTTCCAAATCTTGTTTTTTTTTTTTTTAAACAGTAAAATAGGAAGTATAATACTTTCCTTGAGTTTTCCCTATAGGAGATTTGGAGGAATTATATGAGATATTTATAAAGCATCCCACGTAGGACTTGCTTATAATATATGCTCGTTAAATGTTACTTGTTATATTAATTTGATCATTAAACAAATATGAATCTGGCATAGTGTAAGGTGCTACAAACACAGATGAATGGCCCCTGCCTTGAAGGGATTTACAGGCTACTGGGGGAGGAGGATGAGACTCCATGAATTGCAGTTCAATGAGGTAAATTTGATGGTGGCGCTGGAACTTTCATGAGCTTCCCAGGGCAGGGTTGCAAAGGCTGCCTCATCTTGCTGTTGGTGTGGAGGTACCTGCCTATACCATGGGCCCTGAGACTCGTGATGGGCAGGGGAGGTGTTTCCTCAATTTGATTTTCTCCAAGTCCTTGGTAAATGCTGATTAAATAAGCATAGCTATTCACTGAATTCGGAACAGGGAACTGGGCTTTTCCTCATCTTCCTATGTTCCCACCAGAGCCCATCTATTTCTGCCTCATGCTGTACATAGCATGGGGTGAGTTCTGAAGGGCACCTGCAGTGAGGATGAGGCTTTAAAACTCCAGGTTATCTTGAGTAGATGACCATGCTGGATGGCAGGGAGGGTCCCTGGTGGGTGCTACACCAAGTCAGAGTTGACTCGCTGCCCTTTCTCTCTGCCAAGGTCAACACTATGGACAAATGATTTCCAGGAGAGGGGAGCCCTCAGGGGACTCCCACCCTGGTGGGTAGTTACTTAAGTTTTTACGAGCATGGCTTGATTAATTAGCTTCTAAAAGGACAGTGGTTATTCCCAGAGAGGCTGTTAGGAAGCACCTATGTTATTTGGTCCTTGCAAGAAACGATTAACTAAAATTCACACCCTGCAAAATAATTAAGCAAGAACGGTGACACTATATTATGCAGTCATTTTGAAGAAAAGGTCTCTTAGATTGCAACTTAAAACTTTAAATTATTTTGGAGACTAGCTTTGGCTTTTAGATAGATTATAATAAAAGCAAATTATTGTACATTTTAATAACTGGCTTCTTTGAAAAGGAGGCCTGATACAAGGCTGATGACTGTGATGTATCTCATAAAAGCTAATTGACAATCTAGTTCTTTAAATACCACAAGAATCCATCATGGTTAATATTACTACGATGAGTTCCAAAGGAATTAAAGATGATTTACCAGCCATTGGGACATTTTGCTAATATTATACATACTGAAGGAAGTAGTAAAAGAGATGAATACTTTTAGCCATCTCCAATTGCCTAATTTGTAAACAGATGCCATGCTCAGCACCTGCAGTTCAAGGGCATGTACCTGGTTAGGATGAATGCAGCATCATGATTACGCAGGTGGCGTTATCTTGTCTCTATTCGTACTTTCTCTGGAATTTCTGCAGGCCCATTGGGATATGGTGGTTCTATTCTTGGAAGCAGCTGGTTCCCTTATCCATTTTGTTGTAGTCTGTGTCTTCTCTGTGCCTCTCCTAAGAGACTCTATAGCAAAGGGTGTGCTGTGATCCACTGCGCCCAGTTGGGGACTCAAGACTTTGAGTCAATGTTTAAAAAATTAGACTTTGGGGTTCTTAGAAAACCAGAAATCTGATAAAACTGGGATCAGAATCCCATAGAGTGGGAAGCTCTAACCCCTTTTTAGATAAGGCACAGACCATCTACCTATCCTTAGCCTGGCTTAATCATTTTCTTCTTGGACCTCAAATATTGAGTCTGGGGGCTCTATCAGAGATCACTGACTTTTAGAACTTGACAAAAACTCTAGGGAATTTAATTATAGGAGAAGTTTGCTTTGCATTCAAGAAGAGTCTAGAAACCTGGTTGATGCATAAAGCTCTTGATTGGCCTCATGATTCCTAGACTGCTCTTACGACTCCCATTGTCTTCTCCAAAGCTGCAGTCATATATTTCTCTAGCTGAGAAGAAACATGGCCCAGTTGAAGATTAGAAAATAAAATAATCTAAATGTTAAAGCAAGCATACATCATGAAGGTAAATGTATGGGAAACCATCCATCAATCACGCTGACTTCCTCTCCCACTTTGGGTTTTTTGTGGGTGGGGACAGCAAGAGAAATAACAATTATGTTAGGTCCTTTCTGCTTAGTAGGTGGAGTTCCCTTTCCTTCTGTTAATGCAGGCAGTTTAGTTTTATAGCGTTCTCATCTTGCGAAATTAATGCTTTGTTAACTTGCTCTTTTTCCCACTAGTTAGTAAGTTCATTGAGGGGCGGTCTCTCTGGGTATAAAGTGGGTTTCCTTAGGCCTCACTTGCTGGCAGATATGATGGAACAACATGCTTCATTACACACATTTGGCTTTGCTGCTACCTCAGAACTCTAATCTTCTTCAAAAAATCTCTCAGGATTTCTGGGAGATTCTGGGGGTGGCTCATCCTTGCTCACAAATGAGAGCATTCAGCGGTCCAGCAATCTGCCATTTGCTTCGCCTTCTACTCCAGGCTCTCTTGACTGGATCCACTATACCCACAGAGGTGCTGTGTCTATTCAGCTTGGCCACTGAGGCCCCTGGAAAACTGTCCACCTGGCACTCAGACTCCACTTGTATAGGAAGGAGGGTCCACAGCCATATCTGCTCCATCTGGCACCATTTCCTGACAGGAACCACAAACTTGGTAACCGGAGCTCCAGAGAAGTCTTCTAAAAACAGCTCATTGCAAAGAATCAGCATTGCAACTGTATTTTGGGCACTGCCCTGGAGGGTTCTAGCATGAGAGATGCAAGGTGCAAATCTTGAACCTTAGGGAACACAGACCTTCAAACATACAAATACATGACGATAGATAAAGTAGGAATAAGGAGGCAGGACCCTGTGTCCAGACTCCTCTATAGGAAAAGTAACATTTAGACTAAAACCTGAGGGAAAATAAGAGTTAGATAAGAAAAGGTGAGACCTGGAAGAAAAAAGGGCAAGAAAGAAAAAAGAATGAGTGGCAAGGCATTAAAAACCTTGGAGAGGGCATTGCCTGGGTGGCTCATTGGGTTGAGTCTGATTTTGGCTTGGGTCATGATCTCAGTCCTGGGAAGGAGCCCTGCATTGTGCTCTCTGCTCAGCAGGGAGTCTGCTTTTCTCGCTCCTTCTCCCTCTGTGCTCTCCCCCTGCCTCTCTTTCTCAAATAAATAAATAAAATCTTTAAAAAAAACTTAGGGAAAGGACACAGGGTTTTCTGATGACTGTAAGTAGTGTAATTCTGCTTTAGCGACAAGAAGGTGCTTGGGGATGACTGCTAAAAAAGAAGCCTGGAGACATTGCAGAGGCAGGATGGAGGGGCTTATAAACTGTGCTAGGGCTGTGGATTTATCCCTAGGGTGATGTGGAGCCCATGACAGGTGTCAAACAGGAGAGGGACTTGAGTGCCTATGAACCTTAGAAATACCATTCTTGTGTAAGGAATGGGTGAGAGCTGCAATTCCAGCAGAATGACAGGCTGGGGACCCCGTCAAACCCTCCCGCTGGAGCACTGGATATATAACATTGGAAAGAAAATCGTTGAATTGGCACGTTGGTTGGGAATAGTCAGAGGTCAAAAACTAAATATAATCAGGTACCCACGAGTAAACAGGGCATATAAGCCAGCTTCCACCTTAAGTGTATTTGCCGAATTGGATGACCTTGAGTCTTGGGTTTTGTGGCTCTACACAGTTAGTCCAGGGCCTGTGCAAAGTAGAGAGTCTATAGGAATGCGTTCCCTCACCCCTCCTCTGCCCTCACTTAAAGCTGATATCCTGAATGGCCACACTGTCCATGTAAGTGTAAACCAGAAATAAACCACCCATCCCATCACCAACCACCTCACCAGGTGCAATGAAAACTGCCCATCTCAAACGTTGGAGGTGAGTAGGTAAAGGGAATAAAGAAAAAAAAGAACTCTTCTTAAAATGCATAACAACACGTCAACCCTAATGTGGGTTTGCAGTCCAAAAATCAAACCACCCAAATAGGCCAAAAAAACATTTAGCCAAGAATTTAGTTTAGATTGATTCTGACTGGTAGGTTCCCCTAGGCATGTGGCAGGAGCAAGTTCAAATCCTCCCTGGGGATCTCACTTTTAATTCAGGTCTCAAAAAATTCCAACAGATAAAGTTCTAGAAATACAGCCTACAAAATAATAATAATAATAATAATAATAATAATAATAATAATAATAACATACCTATATACACATATGAGGAAACAAGGCATAATAAATAAAAACCAGCAGAAATGTAAGCATTTGACTTGAAAAGATTTCAGATAGTGGAGCTAGAAAACACACAAAAACACATAGAAAAAACATAAAATCAGTATATTCACTGTGGTTCAAGAAGAGAAAAGACTAAGATGCAAACAGAGTAACGGGCTGTAAAACAGGATGGATTATATTAATAAAAGAATTCTAGATATCAAAATACAATGATTGGTATAGAAAAATATGATGAGGGACGCCTGGGTGGCTCTGTGGTTGACTGTCTGCCTTTGCCTCAGGGTGTGACCCCGAGGTCCTGGGATGGAGTCCCGCATCGGGCTCCCCACATGGAGCCTGCTTCTCCCTCTGCCTGTGTGTGTCTCTGCCTCTCTCTCTGTGTGTCTGTCATGAATAAACAAATAAAATCTTAAAAAGAGAGAGAGAGAGAGAGAGAGAGAAGTACAATGAATGAGTTTAGCAGTAGATTAGGCACAGATAAAAAAGAGAATTAGTGAACTTCAGATAGATCTGAAAAAATTATCCAGAATAAAACACAGAATCAAAGGAATAAAAAAATCTAACAGGGTGAAGGAAGTTAAGAGATCATATCAAATGAGAAATTTAGAGAAGAGAGAGAGCAAGAATGGGACAGAAGCAATATTGGAATAGGCATGATTGAGAGTTTTCCAGAAGATATAAAAGAAGCCATCTTACAGCTTTGTGAATTCCTATAAAAGCAGAATTAAGGGGAAAAAAGGTCTTGTACTTTGTAAAGAAACACCAAAGGCAAAGATAGGATTTTAAACAGAGCAGGATGAGAGAAGGGGCATAACTTCCAAAGGAATGGTGGTGGGACTGGTAGCAGACGTGAACCCTGAAATATGGAATCCAAGGGACCATGGGATCGTCTCTTCACTGTGCTGAAAGAAAGACTTGGAAGTATATACCTGGAATTATATACCCAGCAAAACTACCTTTTTAGAATTAAAGTACAGCTATTTTCAAGTGAAAATTGAGCACGTTTTCCCCGCAGATAACTCTAATTAAAGAAGAGTCCCAAGAGTGCACTTCAGGCGGAACTGCGATCACAAATGGAAAACTATGATATGAAGGGAAAAGTCCTGAGGACGGGACGGGGTAAATACGATGGTGAGTTTCACAGATCCTGGCGGTGGACGACGATAACTGGAACATGTCAGGAGGTCTTAAAAAAAAGACGTCATGCAGGCCATGAACAGGGTCAAAATGAGGAGAGCATGGAGTCAACGTGCCTACATCTCAAAAACAGGGTTTACGTGGAAGCGAGTTACAGAATGAGCCCCATGTGCCGTTCGGCGACAGCCTGAGGGCCTGCCCAGTAGGCCCGGCCCCGCACACACAGCCCTTTGAGGTCGTGGCCACCCCCCAGCGGAGGCCAGAGCCAGGAGGGGGCAGTTCAAGGTTCCACTTTGGAAACACAAATATATCGGAAACAACCATGTACGGATTTAGGATTTGTTCAGTCTGGGTAGTAGCCACACAGACGTTTCCCTCTCTTCGAGATATTACAATAAATTGTTTTGAAGTCAACGTGGCCAGAAAGGAGAGTTTTCAGGGTACTGATCGGAGGATATGGTGGCTGGAAAGAGTCCTCTTGCTTCTTTTTAAGGAAAATCTGGAAGAGAATTCTTCATGCTCCAGGGATGACAGGACAGAGCTGGCACCGGGGTGAGTCCCTGAGGAGGGGAGAGGTTCCCCGATTCTAGAACAATGCTTCGGGGTCGGCCCCATATGGGAAAGGAGTCCTTCGCCCTCAGTAGGAGGTGCCGAGGGGGCCAGGGGGATTTCAGAGTCGGGTAGAGGAGAGCGGAGGCCCTTGCCATCTGCCTGTTGGGCCAACCCTGGGAGGTCGTTTGCTCAAGGACAGAGGACAGGTGTTCGAGGAGCCTGAACAGGCCTCCGGGGTGGAGGGAGGGACACCCCCCCTTTACTAAAGCCGTGTGTCTCTCTACCTCAACCCGCTAGCAGAGCTCTTGTGAAACGGCCCTTCTGCAGGTGCCACCGATGTCAGGCAGAGGCTGGAGTGTGCGGGGGGACAGTCTGGTCGCCTTCACCCGAATACATCGCCTTCACGCTTGACCGCAGACAGACTCGGGTTCCTCAGATTTCACCCCGACGCCTCTCCCTCCCTCCTCCTCCTCCTCCCTCCCGCTCTCTCTCCTCCCTCGGGAGGCTACAGCTAAATGGAATCCCGCCCGCCCGCCCCATCGTCTTGCCAGTTTGCCACCTGTGCCCATCCTGACCGGAACCCCTTGTTTGGATGGAACAAGGCCCTTTGTTCCAGGTGGGTCCCAGCGCCCAGCTGGGTTTTGGGCCGGAGTCGATGTCCATCTCTAGGCAAGTCTCACACCCTCCCTCTCGCCTTCGGACCAACAGCCCTGCGTCAGTCTGGCCAGAACCTGAGGCCCTCCGCACCCCTCTAAGTCTCTGCTCACATGATCCCCACTTACCCCATTAACAGAAGCAAAGCCAGCAACCGATAGTACTGACGGACCATTTCCCCCAAGACTAGGGAGACCCGCCTGTTCACAAAATACTGAGCACCTCGTGGCCTAATAGAGCCTGTTTATTTCCTGCATAACTTTCTGGTCTATCGTCAGGGTATCGAGCAAGTAGAACACCGCTGCCTCCGAGGCCGATCGGTGTTCCCACGTTTAAGCCCGAGGTAAAAGCTTTGGTTCCTGCATCGCCCCAAATCTGTGCAACTCAGTCTTTTCAGAGTTTAGTCTCATTCACTCCTATGATGATGACCATGAACTCGAGTTCTTTGATGTTCGCTTTATTATTTTTTTTCTTATTTATTTGTTTTTACATTGGTTCACTTTGGACACCGGTATCCCCTTGACAGAAATGCTTGGGAAGAAAGCGCAGACGTTATCGGTGTCCCTAGACCGGTGGGTCTAATGCGGTCCATATTGTTCCAGAACAGGGTTTCTCGGCCTCGGCACAGATGACATTTAGGGCTGGATAGATCTTTCTGTGTGAGTCTGTGCTGTGCCTTGTAGGGCGGTTAACAGATCTCTGACCTCTATCTACTAGATCCAAGTAGCATCCCCTGCAAGTGGCGGCAACCCAAAGGTCTCCAAACATTGTCAAGTGTCCCCTGGTTGAAAACCGCCGTTCCGAAAGATTGTCTGAAGCAGAGAGACAAAAACAGAAAAATGAAGGGAATTTGATGTTGGAAGATTCACTGATTTATGCCGATTGCAGGGAGGCCCCATCTGCACTACAAAATATTGCCCGTGCTATCATTTAGTGCATTTTAGCCAATGGGTCTGGGTGCGGGCGATCCTCGGGGGTCTGCCTTGGTCAGACCCCTTGATTCATTTCCTGGATTTCCTTGATTGATCCCTGTGTATCTCATTTACTGCTGATGTTTTAGTGATTCCCAGTAGGCTAGAGAATCCATATCGATCTAAACCTTTCTGCTGGGCTCTGGACCATTTCTTACGGAATCTAGACATTCTCTGAACGCTTCAAACACGATTTTCTCTAGATTGATTTATTGCATGGGTCAGGAAAATATGTCGACACTAAAATTTTGTTTATTTATTTATTTATTTATTTATTTATTTATTTATTTATATTTTTTTTGACATTAAAATTTTAATGATATTTCTCTTCTCGAAACTTTTGCTGGTTCTCCATCGCTCTCAGAGGAAGTCCAGCCCGTGTAACGTGACAGACAAGGCCCTTGACAATCTGCCTCTTGTCCTCTTTTTTTTTTTTTTTAAAGATTTATTTATTTGCTCACGAGAGAGCCAGGCAGAGGGAGAAGCAGGCTCCTCGCAGGGAGCCCGACGCGGGACCCGATCCCAGATCCCGGGATCACGACCTGAGCTGAAGGCAGACACCCAACCGCTAAGCCGCCCAGGGGTCCCTGCGTCTTGTCCTCCTGGTCTGACTAGTCCCTCCCGCCCTGGCCCTGGTACCTCGTCCGGCCCACCCGCGTTCTCCTCCACTCAAGCATTCGGTGTGGTCTCTGTCCCCCGGGATCAGTCCCGCGGCATCTTCCAGTGCTGGCTTGGATGTCCCCCGTCCCGGAGCAGCCGTAGGGCCCGCAGACTGGGCCGCACAGCTTTCCCACGCGATCCCGGGCCGCCTCCCTCGCAGGGCCAGGCTGTGCCACGAGGATTTACTTTCACTAAGAAAGCCACGCTCCCCGGGGCTCCCTAGGAAATGAGGCCGCGGTGTGTGGGTAAAGAGACCCCTCGTTGATGAACCGTCAGAGTTTATGAGAAAACCCAAGATCCAAAGAAGTTAAACTCGAATCCCGGAGGCTCGCAGACGCCTCCTTGGCTTCAACCCTTCCTTTGTGCCTTTTCCCATCATTGCTGCAGAGCAGCTTCTTGTTGTGACGCTTCCATCCTCTCCCCGCTGGGGGCTGAATACACATTAATTGTATTTTTCTTATGCCTACTATTCGTTTCCCTTATTGTGGTAGCAGCACCTTGCTTTCCTCTCAGGGGATTACCCTGCCCCGGACCTCAGTCCCTTTCATGTCAGCGGAGCCAAGATCTTTCCCCAGGATCCTGGAAGGAGCCATGGACCGGCCCTGGGCGATCAAATGTCCCATCCCCCTGCACGGCTGTTGGCCAAGGGGTGGCTCTAGTTAGAGCAAGCAAATTCCGGGGCGTCTGCTAGCAGCACAGGGAAACTGTGTCTTCTGAGACTGTAGTAAGGCGGATATGAACTTGACCTTCAGGGATCCCTGGGCCTTTGGCCCAGGGCGCGATCCTGGAGACCCGGGATCGAATCCCACGTCAGGCTCCCGCTGCATGGAGCCTGCTTCTCTCTCTGCCTGTGTCTCTGCCTCTCTCTCTCTCTCTGTGACTATCATAAATAAATAAAAAAAAATTAAAAAATAAAATCTTTGAACTTGACCTTCAGGAATCTCTCATATGGAGAATACATACCCAGGAATAAAGCCAGCACACGACATAAAATAAAATAAATATAAATGTTTATTTTATATTTTTATATGTATTTATTTTATATATATTTATATATATTTTTTATATTTTATAATATAAAATAAATAAAATAAACATAAAATAAAGCCAACACACAACAATAAAGTGACAATAATGCGTGATCTGTCCTTGAACCCACCCTACGCGAATGACCCAACAAATTCCCTTTGTTGATTGACTTGAATGGGGCTGTGCCCCTTATAACCAGAGGAGCCCGGAGATCATATTCAGTAATTTTTCCCACATATAAACCAGTCTCTTACGTTCATGACACTCCTGCCTCCCATGGTAGCCTGTTGGGTTCATCTTCTCGTCTCCAACACCGCTCATGGCGATCTAGGTCGGGGGCGCTCCACGCACACCCGGATGGATGGATGACGGATGCGCGAGTGGATACGGAGAAGTGTCCTGGTTCCAGCTGTTTATGCTCTATTTTATTTTATTCATTTATTTTTTTATGCTCCATTTTAAAATAGGGACTTTGACTTGATCGTGCGAACTCTGCAATTGCACATCCTGTGTTTACCGACTTGACGTACCTCAAGGAAAATATCCATTTTGGTTAGTAAAATGTTTAAAAGCCACTTTAAAAAAAAAGATTTTATTTATTTATTTGAGTCAGCAAGAGAGCGTGCACACTTGCACGGGGGAGCTCTCACCCCCCCACCCCCGTCCCCGGGGCTGTCGCGGCTTCCCGAGATCCCAGACTGGACTTTGGACGCAGCTGCCTGAAAGGAAAATGCTGGTGCCTCACCCATTATTTTCTAAGACCCGGGGCCGCCCCTGTGGCCTGCAGAGCCCCGTCCTCCTCCTCCCGGCCGGCTGTGTGTGGCCCCGCAGCCCCCACAGGCGCTGGCTCAGGAGCCCTGCCAGGCCTCACCGCCCCCCAGGGCTGCAGGCCGAGGCTCCTGGCCCAGAACACGCCAGCCCTCCGAGCCACCGAGGGGACGGGCCCGTCACGATGCCACGTCGCGAGCTCCCAGCACCTTCCGAAGAACTTGCTTCTCTCTCACGGAGCGCCAGTCAGCCCCCGCCAGGAGGAGTTAGGGTTTCTGGACGCTCGGCAGGCCAGCCAGCTGCCCCAGAGTCCCCCCGGGGCCCGGACCCGCTCGGCTCCCGTTGGGGCCTGGTCAAGGCCACACCTGCCACTGGGAAGGGCTGAGCCGGCCTCGGGGAGCTTGCTCAGCATCCAGGAGCCGCCCTGCAGCCCACGGGGATCCCTGACCTCAGGCCGGCCCTGGGGCCTGTGGGAACCGGTGGAGCAGGCCAGGTGGTGGCTGCCCAGTGCGGTTCTGGTGCATTCCTGGGATGTGGGGTCTGCACCTGCCTCTGAGCATCGCGGTCCCAGCCCCCCGCACCGATCCACAGACTGTAGGGGGGCAGACTTAGGGCCCACGACCTCGCTTCCCGTACCCCAAGCCCTTCCCGTGTCCCCCGAGGCCTCTTCCTAAGAGGCCCAGGAATCCCGGAAGCCAAGGGCAGGGGAAAGGCCCGGGGGTGGAGGGGCCACGGCGTGGCAGGCGGGGAGGTGTGGCTTCGGGGTCCGTGGCCCGCCCTGCACCGGGCTTGCTGCAGGGGGACCCCGAGGAGGCCGGGCCCTGTGCCTTCTCCACCGGCTCCACGCGCCGCCTCCTTGGTGAGAGCGACGCTGGCTCGAGTCCCGCACGCACAAGGGCCTAGAAGCCTCCACCAGCCGCGGCCCCTCTGCCCGGGCCCCGAGGGCAGGGCCACTGCCACTGTTCGGCCCCACTGGTTAATTGAACTCGGGGTGCGGGAGGCGTGTCCGTCCGAATTCATAGAGTCTGGTCAGGGCTCAGCCTCTCATGGACCCATCAAGACGGGGAAAGTGGTTTACTCAGGGAGATCCTAGTTACCCCAGATAGATTTCCTACCCATCCCCCTGGCCCCGTTTGCAGAGGAAAGGGATGAGACTAGAATTGCCGAGGACGAGGACGGCGCCAGTCCCCGAGATGCCCGCCGGGGGGCATAACAAAGCTGTGCCAAGGGCCACTTGGGCTTCCCCTCGTGATTCCGGCCCCTTCGGGGCCACTTAGCCACACCTGCAGACGCGGGGCCGGGGCGGGAGCTTCCCTTCACCGTCAGCGCCCCGGTGGCTCGGGTGGGGTGCAGCTGGGGCAGGCCGGCGGTCTCGGCCCGGGAGGAGGGAAGAGCCTGTCAAACGCTTCTGCACGGGGTGGGGGGGGGGCAGAGCGCCGTCGACTCCCCGGTTTCTGATTCCGGGCTGGAGAGTCGCTGGCCTAGGCGCTGCAGCTCCAGGAAGAGTCCCTGGTGGGCGAGACCCCGTGTGCACCCGAGGCCACCTGCCCCCCAGGCTGCTCTCTGGGCACAGTGTCTCCGTGCCTCCGCGTGGTCTCCTGGTGCTGCCCGTCACCCGGACATCGTCCCTGACCGCCCCTCCTCTGTCCAGCCCCCCTTCCGCCCTTCCGGGGGTGGGGGGCGAATGCACGTGTCTACGTGAGTGTGTGTGTGTCTTTTTCCCATTTTCCAGACCTGCCAAACTTGGGGCTATGGCTGCACTTGCAGCTCTGCTTTGGCCCAGGTTCGTTCTTCCTCAGTTTCCCCATGACTGGCTTCTCCTCCCGGAGCAGACAGACCCACACTCCAGTGTCTCCTCTCGGCAAGGCCCCCCTGACCACCAACTCTCCACTTCGTCACTTCCTGCCCACTCCACCCCAACCCCAAATTCCAACCGGTTTTCTGCGTGTTTGTGCGTATTCTCCGCGGCAGCAGGGGCCTCGGCACCGGACAGTGTACAAGGCCCTCCGTGCCTGGCCCGGGGTCTGCCGGTTAGCGGAGGCTGGACGGACAGCTGGTGAATGGCACCGTGGGCGGCTGCCGGGGGGAGCGGGTGGGCCCCGGGGGTGAGTCCCTGGGCCGGAGTAGGACGAAGCTTGGCTCCCACCCGTCCTCGGGATGGACCGCGCCACGCGGCAAGGGCTCTTCCTTCTGTTTCCAGATCAGCTCAAGTGTCCCATCCTCCAAGCAGCCTCCCATGGTTTCGAGGCAGAGACACAGGCAGAGGGAGAAGCAGGCTCCATGCACCGGGAGCCCGACGTGGGACTCCATCCCGGGTCTCCAGGATCGCGCCCTGGGCCAAAGGCAGGCGCCAAACCACTGCGCCACCCGGGGATCCCTATTATTATTTTTTTAATAGCAGCTGAAACAGACTACGGCAAAGGGGTTGTCGGCACTGTTCCTCAGAAGGAACTTCTGGAAATGGCTTCAAGGCAGGAACCTCGAGCATTTCCTAGGGCATGGCCTGGCGGTGTTGTCGGGGGCGGGGGTGCCAATCCACAGACTCAAGGGGGGCGAGGTCACAGTCCTGCAGGCTATTTGCAAGGGTCCAGCAGGGGACGGGTTGCAATCCCATTCATCGGAGACTCTTTGGAGCCCTACACTCTGACCCTCGGCGCCTCCTGCCGCTTGGTCCATGGAGCTCTGGAAAGGGTGATTTTTTTTACAAATGAAGCAGATGAAAACGTGCATAGAACACACTCTGCTCGGGACCACTGTGCCCTGTTTTAGGAGCCTTTTTGGGGGATCCCTGGGTGGCTCAGCGGTTTGGCACCTGCCTTGGGCCCGGGGCGTGATCCTGGAGACCCCGGATTGAGTCCCGCGTCGGGCTCCCTGCATGGAGCCTGCTCTCCCTCTGCCTCTCTCTCTCTCTCTCTATCATGAATGAATAAATAAAATCTTAAAAAAAATAAAAGAAACACTTAAAAAAAAAAAGGAGCCTTTTTGAAGGACTGAATGAAGATTCACTTCAACATAGAATCTGGTAAGGCTTCTCTGTAGGGACTTCCCTTCCCTCATCACCCTGGAGGCGGGCCCTGGTAGGTTGAGATGGTCGGACAATTTGTCAACCATGATAGATTCAGAAACCAAAGATTGTTAAGAGCACAAATGTAGTTTTTTTGGGCAATCCACCCAACATTGTGTTTGCAGGGACAATTCCCAAGAGCTGTGATTGCCCTACCTGCAAGCTAACAGGCTTGCCCACCACGGTCTCATGAATATTGGAAGAGGACACGCAGGGTTCCTGGGTCAGAGACAAATAACTTTATTACTCACAGCCACAGAGGTAGCCAAAGCATCAATATTTTTTGCAGCATGTTCCTGAACTCCAGCTCCCACAGGGCGGTATGGAGAGCACCAGGTGACTTGTGCACACTCGGTGGGTGTGCCGTGGGAGAAGAATCTTGAGCTTAGAGAACTTGAATCTTCCATAATGGGCAGTAACCAACCCTAATCTTTAAAAAAAATATATTTATTTATGGGATCCCTGGGTGGCTCAGCGGTTTAGCACCTGCCTTCGGCCCAGGGTGTGACCCTGGGGTCCTGGGATTGAGTCCCCCGTCGGGCTCCCTGCATGGAGCCTGCTTCTCCCTCTGCCTGGGTCTCTGCCTTTCTCTCTGGGTCTCTCATGAATAAATAAATAAAATCTTAAAAAAAAGATGCATTTATTTATTTGAGAGAGAGAGAGACACACAGAAAGAGCTCACCGAGGGAGAGGGAGAGGAAGAAGCAGATTCCCTGCTGAGCAGGGAGCCTGGTGTGGGGCTCGAGCCCAGGACCCCGAGATCATGACCTGAGCCAAAGGCAGACACTTTACTGACCGAGCCCCCCCGCCCCCCAGGTGCCCCAAACAAACCGAATCCTTGCTCCAGGGGCAGATATCCTTTTTGTCTTCTGAGGTTATTCACCGTACAGTCACTTTTAAGATCATCGAGGACAGCGGCAGTCAGCTTCTCTGCCTGCAAGATGTGCGCAAACGTGGGCAGAGCCAATGGGCTTAGAAATAGGGAATAGAAGGGAAGGGAGAAGAAATGGGTAGGAAACATCAGAAAGGGAGACAGAACATGAAGACCCCTAACTCTGGGAAACGAACTAGGGGTGGTGGAAGGGGAGGAGGGTGGGGGGTGGGGGTGACTGGGTGACGGGCACTGAGGGGGGCACTCGACGGGATGAGCACTGGGGGGGTTATTCTGTATGTTGGCAAATTGAACACCAATAAAAAATAAATTTATTATTATTAAAAAAAAAAAAGAAATTGCTTACGTTGACCCGCTGAGGGGCTTTTGCCGATCGTCCTTGCGATAAAAGATGCAACTCATTTGTTTTAGGTATTTAGAGAGAACCCAAGGGGAGCCAACTAAAACGAAGCAGAATGCAGCCCAGACGGGAAGGTCATCCTTTCCTCTGTGTGCCCGGCGGCGGCGGAAAATGGCAGGGGGTGTAAGCCACAGCTGGGGCCGTGAACATATAGGGCAGGGAGGAACTCCGGCCTGGGACGGAGGGTGCAGGGCCCGGGGAAGGTGGAGAGTTCACGTGCAGAGAAGCTCCGGGGGAGGCAGGGTGAGAGGAGACGCCGCTTGTGACCGGGGGCCGATGCCTGATTTTCCTCTTAACTCCTCAGTTGCAGGTTTATGGCTGGAAACCTAGGAGGGTGGTTGAGTCTCCTGCAGGATCCCGAGGATGCGGGGCTACCCCCCCGGATGCGTCCTCGGGACCAGCTGCAGACACTGGCCGCGGAGACAGTGGGTGGGGAATCCCCCGGAGAGGAAGTGGTGGTGATTCTCTTCCCATCGATTCAACCCCTTTTCCTTCGAAGGGGAGGGCGAGAGAGAGCCGTGCCCACAGGAGAGGGCGCAGCCCAAGTGGCCCCCACACTGCAGGTGGCCCTTGTGACGATCTTGTGGGGGCAGCTCCAGGTGCATCCAAGTCAAACAAAGGGGGGGGCGACTCCGCAAAGCATCAGCATGGACGTGAGTATGAAGAAAACTCCTTCCCGCTGTGGTGATTCGGAGGCAGGTGGCGGGGACCACGACGTCGTTGTCTCGGGAGTCACTGCGTCTAGACCCGGGCCTGCCGGGAAGGAGGGGGCGCGCTTGGAGATGCGTCCCCACCCCCCAGGCTTCACAGCCTCGACGGCTCACCCTTGGCAGCTAGTGAAAATCCGCTGAGCCCCCCTGCCTGCCCGAGGCCGGCCCCTGGGACCTCTTGTCTAGGGCGCCGGGCACGTTCCTCCGTGTGACACGGTAGCTAACGCCAAGCGACGCCACTGGCCACAGCTCGGAAGGAGGAGAGAGAAGCAGCGCGCCCAAGGGGCGTCGGGCATGCAGGGGGCTTCCTGTGGGGCCCAGCCGGAGGCTGCAGGGGGTGCCCGCCCGCCTTGGTGCCCAACACAGCCGCGTGTTGTGTCAAACGGTTTTATGATCATATTTAATAACAAATCCCGGAGCCTCTCCAGTGGTGCCGAATGGATCCTGACGTGGGAGCTGGGAGGCTGCTCCTGAGCTCGGCGGCTTTGCCACCTTCCCGCCACCAAGGCGCCGACGGGGTGGTGCTCGGATGAACACCCCTAACGGCCTTGCCTGTGGCCAGAAGTTCCTCAAAATCGGCACTTTGGAGCTGGGTTTTGCGTCGGGGGTGATGGGGACACAGAGGAGCAGCGGGGGAGCTGGTGGCGGCGCACGCACGGGAACGCAGGGGAAGCCCTGCAACCAGCAGCGCGTGGAGGGCCAGGGACGAGTCTCCTGACCTTTGTAGTCTTTTCAGCTTGAGGATTTCCTGTTTGGGCACAAAAACACCTTTTAGTTAGTGTTACATTTTCCAGGTGGATGGGCCTTCAAGGCCATCCTGTCTTACAGCCCTCTTTGAGGGTTGGAGACACTGAGGTCCAGGCAATTTGCAAAAATAATGCAACGCTGAGCCACCTTCCCCCGCTGGGTGCACGGAGAATAGGATTTGCTCTAAACCAACGGGTAAGTCAGGGGCACAGCTGAGGCTCAACCATTAGTAGGTGTGATCAGTTCCTCTCGGGACTAACACGGACGCAGCTGGGCGTCCGCCTGGGCACGTCACTGCGGTGGGCACCGAGGCTATAGTGGAAGCATGTTTGATCTCACAATTTCTCCAGAAATAACGGGGTGATTGGGATCCCGGGCGCCAGGGGTGCGTTGCTCATGAGGGTGACCTCCTTGGAGGAGCCAGCCGTGGAGGATGGAGCTACATGGAGACCCCAAACAGCACACCCACGAGGGGCCGTTTCCCTGGACTAAGGGGCTCGGGGCAGGAAGCACGAAGGAGGCTCCCCCTGCCCCCTCCGCGCCCCCGGAAACCATGTTTGGAAATCAGAGCATAATTCTCGCATTATCGTGTTTGGATGGTTAATGCTTTTCTGTATCCTTTCCTGCTTGTCATCAGCAGTGCTGTCTTCACCGAAGCAGCGTCTCCTTCCTTATCAGGGAGGAGTGGGGCACGGAGAAAGGCTTAACTGCGCGGCACGAGGAGACAAATACCATTTCCTCATTAATATAACGAGGATGAGGGACAAAGTGGGAGAGGCGTGTTTGAGCGTTTTATGGCCGCAGGTATCTTCTTTCAAAACGTCTTAAAATTAAGCCGTGAGGCAGCCCTCACCATCCCCCAAGCGCCAGCAGGATGAGTCTCCCTGGGAGGGCGAGGGGAGCTGCGACAGCTGCAGCATATGCACTTTATTCATTAGGCTGTAATAAGGATTTCACCATTTTCCATAAAGGAGCCATCTCAGATCCCACCCTCAGAGGAGCCGAGCTTCCAACAGGTGTGAAATTCTTCATCAGCGTATGCACGAGGGAGCAGAATCACACGTCAAATATCTAAGATAAAACTCCTTCGGGATCCCTGGGTGGCGCAGCGGTTTGGCGCCTGCCTTTGGCCCAGGGCGCGATCCTGGAGACCCGGGATCGAATCCCACATCGGGCTCCCGGTGCATGGAGCCTGCTTCTCCCCGTGCCTATGTCTCTGCCTCTCTCTCTCTCTCTCTGATGACTATCATAAATAAATAAATTTAAAAAAAAATAAATAAAAATACTTAATAATAAAAAAAAAAAAAAACTCCTTCACAACAGCATGGAAGCAGAGCAGGTGTTAGATCACGGCAGACTTTGTGCTGCCATCCGGGGCCAAACGGGGATGTTCCTGAGCGATGGTGACATCCCCGCCCCCGAGAGCGGGGTGGGCCGAGCTTGCTAACTCCGCGGGGTCGGCTCTGCGGCTACCGGGATGGAAGACCACAGGGAAGAGGGCAAAAAGGATCCCCTCTGGAGGAACGGAGGCTGGTGACCACGGCCCGGCCTCCCGCTGTGTCGTCGGGTTACCCCGGAAGACCAGGAACTTCCGCCAAAGTCAAAGATGGTTTGTGTCCGACGTTTGTTGGTTTGTGGATCTTACCCCCGCCCTCTTTTCTTAGTAAAAATATTGTCTTGCCTTTGGGAAGTCACCTCTGCTCTGCTGGGTTAGGCTTGCTGGCAATGCCAAAGCCTCCTGCCACTCTCACCCCGTTAGATAAGGGACCCGCCTGATGGGTTTCTCCCTTGGGACCTTGACTCCCGTGTGACCCGAGGTGATATGGACGGGATGGTTAGGGCTGATCGGACGGCCTGTGCCCCCGGGGTAGCTACTGTTCCTGTTTCTTCGATGCCTGTTTGGCTGGGAGGGCCTTTGATTTGGGGAGCTCTCCAAGACCTGCCCATCACCTTTTGCTTTTGCTTAGGTCAACAACCGGAGTCGACTTCTACTGCTTGCAGTTAAAGCGCCTTGAGTGCTATAAGGATAACAAGAGCCACCACCGCGGACGCAGATGCTGTTTATGGAGCACGGAGAGTGTGAGGGACGTTACCGTCTGAAGCTCACCGCGACGCTCTAAGGTAGGTGCTATGACCCCTGTCTTGTACATGGAGGGGCATAAGTGGCCCAGGTCAAATTCCTCTTTAAAGCCCTACTTATTGGGGGATCCTGGGTGGCGCAGCGGTTTAGCTCCTGCCTTTGGCCCAGGGCGTGATCCTGGAGTCCCGGGATTGAGTCCCACGTCGGGCTCCCTGCGTGGAGCCTGCTTCTCCCTCCTCCTGTGTCTCTGCCTCTCTCTCTCTCTCTGTCTATCATAAATAAATAAATAAATCTTTAAAAAAAGAAAAAAAAAGACCATGCACTTAGCCAAGGTGCACCACGCGGGTGGCCTAGGCCAGAGGCTGCAAACCCAAACACCACGGCAAGCCAAGTGCAAGCGGCATAATACGGAGTGACGTGGGTCGGTTGTTAACACAAAAGGACCATGAGGTCTACAGCACAACGGATCGAACCTGTCTCACCAGGATGCCATGGACCCCCCCGAGGGAATTTTAATTTAATTTTTAATTAATTAATTTAATTTTAATTTAATTTAAATTTCCAGTCAGAGGCGGAATTCATTTGGAGGCAAGGTGGCTTCCAAGAAATGAGGAGGGAACATTCTGTTCACTACATTTTTCTCAGAGATCTTTGGGAGGATGCTTCACACACGCATGTCCGGGGAGACCTGCCCTGTCTTTCCTCCACGTCCTCACCTCCTGCGTGCGTAGCCCAGGTACAGATGGGCATTGCATTTAAACGTCTGGATGCTTGACGTCTCCAAAACCCTGGATGCGGTTTTCTTTTTTGGGTCTCACTGCACGTTTGCTCTGGTTAGCCAGCGGGCTGGTGAGAACCGGGCCGCACGGGGCTGGGACACGGCTGGGACTGGGACACGGGAAGGAGAGGAGGCCGGGAACACGTGGGGACTTCACTTTTGCGTTGCGGAGCTGCTTCACACGGCGTGTCCCCCACCTAGGAGGGCTTCTCAGGGGTAGTGACCAATGAAGGGACCCGCGCTTCCGGCACCGTGGGCGAGCCTGGGGGTGGTCCGCCTCCTGGGGTTCAACACACGTCTGTCTGTAGGCACAAGCCCCCGAATGATCTGGGTCGGTGTCTGGGAGCTGATTGGTGCCCCCAGGTGGCACTCACTTTGGGGACTCCAGAGCCGTTGACGGTGCATCATCATCCACGTTCAAAGGATCCAAATGGTCCCAAATATCAAACAAGGGATCTGATCTGATCGTTGATCCGTGTAAATCGCCCCAGGAGTCATTTCATTTGAATGATGCTCGCATGCGCTCTCCGACTCTCCACGATTCTCCCCCTACAGCAGGGCTCTCCTTACTCCTCCTGCTGCTACTGCTGCCGTTTGTTGCCCCCAGAGCTGGGCAGGGAGTGATATTTCCCAATGGCAGCAGGTTGGGCCATCAGGGTGTCCTTCCTAACCCCACCGCCCAGCTACGGGACGGGGTGTGCGGTGCTTCGGGAACCTGTACTTTGAGACCCCTACCAAGCTGCTGAGACCCCAGAGGAGAGGAGGCCTTTCCTTTCCGTTTCCCCGCTTGGCTACGTGCGGGAGAGGAGGGGAGGAAGGAGGCTGGTGCTCCCCCAGGGCCGACGGGCGCCGCGCAAGGACTGAAGCACACCCGGCAGGCAGAGGCCAGCAGGGAGCACAAGCTCAGTTTAAAGGAGACGGCAGGTACTGAAGGGCTTGAGGTCAAATCCCCTGAATAGTTTTCAAGAGGACGGATACCTTAATTTTTCTGTGGAATCTCTAAGTGCCTAACTTGTTGGTAAAAATTCAACTTTCACACTGAGGGGGGGGGGCACTTGATGGGATGAGCCCTGGGTGTTATTCTATATGTTGGCAAATTGAACTCCAATAAAAAATAAATTTATTTAAAAAAAGAAAAAAACTCAACTATTTATTTATTATTTATTTATTTATTTATTTATTAGCAGGCTCCACGCCCAGTGTGGGGCTTGAACTCACCACGTTGAGATCAAGAGTTGTATGTTCTACTGACTGAGAGAGTTGGGCCCCAAAGCTCAACTTTTTTTTTTTTTTTTTAAGATTTATTCATTTGGGAGAAGGAGAGAGAGAGAGAGAGCATGAGCAGAGGGTGGGGGTGAGAGGGAGAAGCAGACTCCCCACTGAGCAGGGAAGCCAGGCTCGATCCCAGGACCTGGAGATCATGATCTGAGCCAAAGGCAGATCTCAATCATCTGAGCCACCCAGGTGCCCCCCCCCCCCCCGCCAAAGGTTAACTTTTAATAGGAAAAACAGACTTGTAAGCACACTCTGGAGCCACTGCAGGCGGGGTTGGCGCCGTGGCCTCTGCTCGTGTGTGATCCGGTGCAGCTCATCGGGCCGACGGCTGTTTTTTGCACCATCTGCATTTGCCGGCAGAATGGGGTGAGGTGTGGGGCCAGGATGGAGGAGGTTAGGTAACGTGCCCTGAAGGCAAACGAGAACCTCATTGCGTTTATGCCAAAGGCCATTCATGCCGACGCCAGAGATGTTTCAGCGGTGGCGACGGTGGCAAGTGGCGATGGGATGGGGCGGATGGTCCCCAAGATCCTTCCAAGAACTTGGCTTGGGAGTTCGGGAGACGTTAGTCCGCTGCGAGGACCCTTAGGCGGCAGAGCACGTTGGGCAACTTCTGGCCTGTACCTGAGACCCCCGGGGAGGAAGGGCACCGGGCGGGAGCCTGGACGTCAGGAAGCCTGGTGCAAGGCGCTGTCCAGCTGGGTGTGGGGCACGTGGTCCTGCTCGGGGCGTGGGGCTTCCTGCAGCACTTACCTGGCCTGGGGCAGCCCGGCGCTGAGTTCCGGAGGCAGAGTCACACGCTACTGGGGCCTCTGGCCAATAGCCCTGTCCACGCGGGGTGCCGAGGGCCACACTGGCAGCGCCGCGTAGGGCGGGGAGCTTGTCTGTGGGGGCCCCTTTAGCACCGTAAGGACGGGGAGGCAGGCCGGAAAGCCACCCCCCAGCTCTGCCCCGGTGATGCCTCCAGTCAAGCCAAGGGGGGCTTCTCAGCAGGACGTCGTCTCCAGCTCCACGAGCAGCTCAGAGCCAATGCGGGGAAGGTTACGGGCGAGAACAACGCGGGACAGAAGCCAGATCGTCCTTAAATTCACCACCCCAAGATCATCGCCCCTTTCCGTCAGAGGCGAACAATTCTGGCCACGAGTCAAGCTGGTAAAAATAGATTTTAATCAGGAATATCCTATTGCGAGGGGGTGGGGTGGGGACAGTCCAGCATGAACCGAACTCAAATTCGATCGGTAGACGTAGCTGGGTGTCCTAAAGGGAGCCTGAGGGGACAGGAGGGGCGGGTGGGGCTGAGCGAGCCGGGGGGACAGTTACAAGCAGGGAGGGAAAGGGCCTTGGCCAGTGTGGTTAGGCCACCCGGTCAGCCGACGTGCACCTGCGGAGGTCCCCTCCCGCCCCACCCAGAGGCTGGCACAGGGCACAGGGGCCCGTCCTCGGGCTGGCTGGAACCCACCGAGCTTCCTCGGGCAGGCACCCTGCGAGGGGTGCAGGTCCCCTAGGGCCGGGGCCTCGAGCACTTCAGACCGTGTGAGCATTTCTTGATCCTCACGGGCCAAGATTGAGGAGAGAGCTCAGGAGCTCCCCGGGGGTTTGGTGGAGCAGAGCCCTCGTCATTGTCTCAGAGCGGGACCGGGCCGCGTGTTCCCGTGGGGTCGTGTGCGCTCGCTGGGCCCTGCGCTTCTGCAGCCCGATTGCTCCCCTCGGCCGCCTAGAACGGACATCGGACGTCCGTCTACACCAGACATCAGCCCACCCCGCTACGTAGTTATGGGGTTACGGACCTCACCCTTCTTCCTGAACACTTCAATTCTTTTCCAGAAGCATAAATAACTCGCTACGATTATCCTTTGTTAGACGTCTTTGCATATTTCTGATGATTTCTTTTTTTTTATTTTATTTTATTTTATTTTATTGTATTGTATTGTATTTTTATTTTACTCTATTTTACTTTACTTTAGATGCCTTTGCATATTTCTGATGATTTCTTTATTTTATTTTATTTTACTTTATTTTATTTTACTTTATTTTACTTTGCTTTATTTTACTTTATTTTATTTTACTTTATTTTACATTTTATTTTATATTTTATTTTATTTATTTTATTTTACTTCACTTTTTTATTTTATTTTACTTTACTTCATTTTACTTTACTTTAGATGTCTTTGCATATTTCTGATGATTTCTTTATTTTACTTTATTGTTTTATTTTTTTGGAATTTTTTTTATTTATTTATGATAGTCACACAGAGAGAGAGAGAGAGGCAGAGACACAGGCAGAGGGAGAAGCAGGCTCCATGCACCGGGAGCCCGACGTGGGATTCGATCCCGGGTCTCCAGGATCGCGCCCTGGGCCAAAGGCAGGCACTAAACCGCTGCGCCACCCAGGGATCCCTACTTTATTTTACTTTGCTTTACTTTATTTTATTTTACTTTGTTTTATTTTATTTTGCTTTATTTTACTTTATTTTATTTTACTTTATTTTATATTTTATTTATTTTATTATTTTATTATTTTATTTTATTTTATCATGAGACACAAGCAGAGGCAGAAGCTCCCTGCAGGGAGCCCGACGTGGGACTCGATCCCGGGACCTCGGGGTCACGCCCTGGGCTGAAGGCGGCGCTAAACCGCTGAGCCTCCCCCCCCCCCCCCCCCGGCTGCCCTGATGATTTCTTTGGAGTAAACATCCAGCAGTGGAATTGCTGGGACGAGAGGCACGCAGCCCCGTCTACACTGGCCACTGCTGGGCCCGCCCTTGCCACACCGTTTCCTCCATTCCCTCTGCCCCAAGTGTCCTCGAGGTGCCAACAGCATCCAAATGACCTGAAGCTTCAGGCCCCGGCATTAACGGTCTCCGTCAGACGTCGTGTGCCACCCGCCGTGGGCTGGACACGCTGAAAGTGGAGCTCGGTCTCCTTTCCCGCTCCCGTCGCGTGTAACTCCTCTTTGCAGAGTGTGACTTCACCATCGGCCAGGTGGTTGGGACAAAGGTTCCAAAGTCATCTTTGCGTGTCCCTCCCGCCTCCGATAAATCACCGAGTCCCGGGAACCCTTCCCCCCGAGGGTCTTGAATCTGTCCACACACTTGCGTTTTGTCCGATGTTGCCGAGCCCGAGCCCTGGCTGGTTTCGCTGGTGGCTCTCTGCAGCAGATTCCTAAACCCTCAGTGCCCTTGTCGGGTGTAAACCAGCCTGGTGACCACGTTGAAACCAACGTGACCGGGACACAGAGCACTTTCCCCTGGGGATTTACACTGAAAAGAGGACTCAGGCCGAGTTTACCTTACCCTGAGGACTGGAGAGCGGGGGCTAAGCTTGCCGTCCAGTCTTTAGAGAGGTTGGGGATAAGGAGTCTCTTGGTTTCCTCAGATTGAGGGGTGTCTGTCCCTCACTTTCCCTCTGAGACGACGTCCAGGTCTGAGTTACGGGCTGGGTTCTGGCAGCGGTGAGGCCAGGCCACGTCCCCGGGGCTGAACCCCCCACCGGTGAGCTCCTCCTGGGTCAGCCGGGAGCCTCTCGGACGCCGGCTGGGTTCCTCTTTTCCCAGGAAGAGCTCACCTGGCTCAAGTCCTGGACAGACCAAGTGCTCAGGAAGGAACCGAGGACACGCTTGGGCCCATGCTGTGCTGGGGACCCGGCCAAGGGGAGAAGCGGGTCCCAATCCCCGGCCCCCAGACCTGCGCAAATGAGGGCAGCTGCTCACGTGGGGAAGCCCTGGCCGTTGGCTGAAACCAGGGTGTCAGCTGGGGCCTCACTCGAAGGCTTGACTGGGGAGGTTGTTGGCAGAAATCAGCTCCCTGAGTGTTAGACTGAAGGCTCCAGTTCTGAGCTGGCTGTTGGCCAAAGGCTCCCGTGTTCCCTTCCAGCATGGATGTCGCCGGCCTGCCAGCTCCCTTCGTCACAGCATGCGCACCAGCGAGGCGCTAGAAGGAGTCTACTGGCAAGAGGTCAGTCTTTGGCGACCTAACCACTGAAGGGATATCTCACCATCACACCTTTGCTGTGTCCTTTGGCTTAGGAGCAGGTCACAGGTCCTGCCCAGACCCAAGGGCAGGGGATTGTGCAGACCTGGGAATACCTGACGTTGGGGCTCAGCGCCCACCGCCCCGGAGGCTGCCTGCTGCAAAGTAGGAGGCTGGCGATGTTCTCATTGCCTCCAGCTGAGCAGCTCTGTCCCCTGGAACCCGATGCTCCAGCAAGGGCTCTCCTAGCCCCCGACATTGGAACCTGCCCATTCCTCTGGCTGACTTGTGACCTCTCTGAGGGCAAGGCCTGTGTCTCTTCCGCTCTCTGCAGTTATCCCAAGGGCAGCCCCTTCTGACTTTCAGGTAGTGACCACACCCTTGAGGGATGAGCATGTGGTGAGCTGAGATGGGAGCAGAGCCACAGCCCCTGAGCTGCTGGTGCTGAGGACAGAGCAGGTGGGCCTCACCTTGGGCTGCGCTGTTCCTTTATTTCTTTAATTTATTTTTATTTTTATTTTTATTTTATTTTATTTTTATTTATTTTATTTTATTTTAATTTTATTTTTAAAAGATTTTATTTATTCGTGAGAGAGAGAGGGGCAGAGACACAGGCAGAGGGAGAAGCAGGCTCCCTGCGGGGGTGGCCCCTGTGCTGTTCCTTTAGATGCTTCTGCAAAACCCGTCTTCTGCAGGAAACCTGAGCCTTTTAGCCCAACTCCAGCTCTAATCCTTTCTAGACCACTCGCGTGCGTTTCCTTGTCCTGATGCTGATGCTCTTCCCAGGCTTTGCTTTCCAGATTAGAATCAGAGTCGGAGAGGTCCCCTTTTCCTAAACCCCTTGAGTACCAGCCCCCACCACCACCGCCCTACACATACACCAAACACCCACAACAGGATGCCTCAGTTTCCCCGCCCCAGTGTCATGCAGTTGGCACGCTGGTGCTTCCCACTGTTCCCTCCGTGGAAATGTGGACTTTTATGTACAGGTTCCCAATTTATTTCTTGTAAGGATTTTATTTATTTATTTGTGAGAGAGAGAGTGAGCGCAGGCAGCGGGAGCAGCAGGCAGAGGGAGAGAGGGAGAAGCAGGCTCCCCGCTGAGCAGGGAGCCAGGCCTGTGGCTCCATCCCAGGGCCCCGGGGTCATGATCCGAGCTGAGGGCAGACGCTGAACTGACCGAGCCCCCCCAGATGCCCCCATCTTCCCAATTTGTGCAGGTAAAACACAAGTATCAGCCGACCCCATGCGGCCTGTGGGCCCTCAGCGTGTGACTCTCGGCTACGCCAGGCGCCCACACAGTGACCGCGCTGTAGGATCGTGGAGGCAGGACGGCAGGGTCTCCTAAGTGCCTGCGCACGGTGTGTACTCAGCTAATGGCCTTGAGGCCAAGCGCTCCCTGGGTGGGGATGAGAGGACCCCACTCCGCACCCCTGCCGGGAAATGGTCCTGTTGGGTGGGGAACGAGCCCACGTCGGGGAGCCCTGTGGTAGCGAGGGTGCTTTGGTGGTCCCGGGCCAGCTCGGGGGCTCTGGGACGGCTCTTTCAGGAAGGCGAATGAAGAGGAGGTTTCTGAACACCGGAGGAGCTGCGCAGAAGCAGCGCCGAAGGGCTTCTTTACGTCCATTCTCCCAACAGATCAAAGTTCATTTGGACAATCAAGGTCCAGAACATGTTCAGAAAAGAGGCGCAGGCCCAGCAGGGGCAGCACAGAAGGCCCCCCCCGAGGCGGAGCCACGTTAACGAGCTCCAGCGCTCGCTGCCAGCCGCCGGCCCGGCACTGGCCAGATCCCACGTCCGCGCGGCCCCCACCCTGGCGTGGCTTCGGGGCCGTGGGCAGCCGGCCGCGCCGTCCTGCGGGTTACGCAGCCCCGCTTCCAGCCGGAGCTGGGGCCGGAGGCTTCTCCCCCAGCGCCTGAGCTACTGTGGGGCTAGGGAAACGCGGGGCGTCAGCATTGGCGGGGACACTCGGCTCTGCTCACGTGTCTCGGGTGGAGGGAGAGCCAAAGCCTGGGGTGCGGACGAGCTTGGGTTTAGGGGCAGACGCTGATGTGGGCGGCAGGTCCTGTGACCCACCACAGCTTTCCGACTCCCCGAGGGCGAAGGGCCGTGTTTTCTTTCTTTCCCGGGCAGTTGCAACTTTTTTTTTTTTTTTTTTTTGCAAAATTCAGTAAAACGTCAGTTACAAGAAAACTGAGATTGAAGGAAAATGCATGTGGAATACGTGCCCTGGATTTTTATGGTGAAAGCCTCGGACAGGCGTATCTTGCTCCATCGCGTCCCGGTTGAGGTTCCTTTTGGAATCCGTCTCAGTATTTCGTCGCCAAGGCCGGAGCACCTCCGAGGCCTCCCCGACC
This sequence comes from Nyctereutes procyonoides, assembly GCF_905146905.1. NCBI lineage: Eukaryota > Metazoa > Chordata > Mammalia > Carnivora > Canidae > Nyctereutes > Nyctereutes procyonoides. The sequence continues at coordinate 88,182,653 of NW_026575146.1, forward strand.
TCTGGGCCGCCCCCCTCCGTGTCCTTGCCTGGCCGGTCCCCCCCGGGAGCTACCCTTCCTCATCCTCTCCCCTCTCATGCTGAGCGGGTGCCCGCCACACCCTCAGCCCAGAGCTGTGCCCCCGGGTGCCCACATCTGCCCCTCTCCACCCTCCTGCAAGGCTGCTTACGGTTGGGGTGCAGCCCTGTGCCTGCACCCACCCGGCTCCTCCCGGCCGGGGCCTTGGCCTCCACCTTCGAACCCTCTTATCTTCCCCCCACAAGACTGAAGAAGAGACCGACTCCCTAAAACTCACCTCGGGTCACTTGTGCTGCCTGACGGCTGAGCCCTCTGCACCGTGCAGGCAGCTGCGGGGTGGACGCTAAGCACCCGTACGTGGGCGCAGCCCCACATACCCGGTGGCCCCCTTGCTGGCCACCCCCCAGCAGCTGGCACACCTCCTGCTGTGCTTGAGTCACCTCGAGGGAGGGACAGGTGCCCATACGCACGGACGTTGGAGGCAGAGCTGGAGCCTCCCGGCCTCCCGAGGGGGGCGACTCCAGAGCACGGTCCATCGGCCTCCCTCTGAGCAAGTGGAGCCCCAAGCCGGACGTAACCCGCTCATCCTTCCCCGTCTTGCCTCTGAGCATCACGTCCCACGTAGACGACCTGCTCCAGGCTCATGTCCCGGGTGGGTCCTGGGACCCAGAACCAGGACAGAGAAGGCCCGGGTGGCTGCCTCTCGTCACGTCTAGCGCCAGGAGAGGGAATAGTCCGTCACTGCCAGTTGCGACCGAGACTCAGGAAGATGCCTCGGGGCAGGTACTGAGTTACCTGGGCAGGTGACAGAAGGCCCGTGGGGCTCAGTGACACTTGCAAGCTGCAACCCCATGTTATACGGGAGCTCGGGGGAGGACAGGCCAGGCCTATCTGGAGCCAAGAGAGCTTCGACGAGGCAGAGATGGAGCTGAGGGGAGGGTGCGGGGCCGTTGTCCACAGCTGAGCAAACAGAGGAGGAGGCGAGGGTGTGGCTGCGCCCTGGGCGGCCCGGGGAGCCGGCGTTCGTGGACACCCCTGTGTGCAGGTCGTGGGCTGGGCACGTTCCGTGCATCACCTCATTAGACCCTACGGCCACACCCCGACAGAAGAGGAAACTGAGGCTGGGGGCCCGACCAAGGGGGACCAGGGTGTGAAATCATGAACAGAGAGAGACGGGGTGGGCGACAGTGACTGCTCGCGGTGGCCCTGCCCACGGAAGCTTCTAGAAGGCCTTCTCTGCAGCAGGTGCGCCGGGGTGTGTTCCAGGCTGGCTCCTTCCAGATTAAACATTAACCTTAATCTCTTGTGATGTTTCCTCTTCCCTAAATGTGCTCGTGTGGAGTAAGGTGTGAGTGACTCCTGGGGCTGCGACGTTGTCACCCCAGGGCTGGGGGGCAGAGAGTCGTCCAGCCTGGAGCCACCTGCAGGCAGGACGAGGACGTCCCCCCACCCCCACCCCCATAGTGAACGGCCCCAAGCCCCATCCCTCCTCCCCTGGGCTTGGCTTGTGCTCCAGGTCCACACCCCTGCTCAGTCCTCCAGGACCATCTGAAACCCCGGCTGTGCCTCTGCCTCCGTCTCTCTGCTCGTCCCCCTCTTTGGCCCCTGACCACATTCCCATTCTGCTCACCTCCCGGGTCGCCGTGGGTTTCCCCGGGAACGCGGTCGGACCCGGGGCTCTGGGGGGCAGGGAGGGGGCCGCAGGCCCGTGGGGCGGGGAAGACAGAAAATCCGGTGCACGGTGAGCGCTCGGGCTTGTTACCGTGGGGGCAACGGAGGCTCCGTCTCTTGGCGTCTCCCCCAGAAACTCCTGTGCTGTGTGCCCAGGACGGGCCTTGTGCGAAGGACGGGACCGGGGCGTTCACGTTTACTGGCTTTGGGGAACTCGGCTGTGCCCTGGGCTTCCCTGACACGGCGAGGGCATGTGGGGAAAGGCCGGGGGGCGGCCACGTGCGGAGACCCCGCGGGTGCTGAGGGGTGGTTCAGGCTGTGCGCCCCACAAATGCGGCTGAAACCCAAGCACACATGGAAACGACACCTGGTGCACCTGCTGCCCGACTGTCGAGGGCCGCCGGCACCCTTGGGGGGACATTCAGCTTCTCGGCACCTGACGCTCCGGGGCCGGGCATGCACCTCCGTGGCCTTGCTCCCTGGCGTCCCGCGCGGGCTGGCGGCTGGCGGTGCTGAGGGCAGGTGACGGGAGAGAAGCAAGTGAGAGAGAAACGCGGGCGGTGGAGTTGGCAGCGTAAGGACGAAGGACAGAGCGGGGGGCTCACGTCGGGTCACAGAGGCCCCCAAACGCTTCTTGGGAGAAGTGGGCACTTGAGAGTGGCGCAGGCGTGAGACGGCGGAGGGAAGGGGCCGGAGCTGGAGATCCCGGGGGCGGGAACGCGGAGAGCAGGACTCCCGGGGGCCCAGGCGCACGGAGCTATCCGGTGCCAAGGGAGCGGCCTGCGGGGCAGCGGCCGCAGCCACAGGCCATGGGCCAACCAGGGCCAAGGAGCCTTGTCACCCCCTGTGCTGCGTGTGGCCCCCTCTGGGGTGGGGAAGGAGCTGGAGCTAGAGCTTGGGGCTCTGCTGTGGCCCAGCCCAGCTGGCCTGAGACCCGCGGGCTCCCGGCTGCGGGGTTCTGGTTGGGGCCGCGGTGGAGCCAGGGCAGGTCCTGACCCCAGACCCCGGCGAGAAACGGGCCGCGGCCGGAGGATTTAGGAGCCCGCGCTTTCCTGAACAAATGGGATGGGCAGGTCAGGCCCCGTACGAGGCCCCCCGTAGGGTCATTTCTGCCCAGGCAGTAGGCTGAGATAGAGTACCCTGGGGAAAGAGCTGATGAACACGGTGGGGCGCACGTCCTCGTCCTCCAGGTCACAAAGCTGAGACCCAGGAGGGCCCGGAGGGCCCTCACGGCCACAGCCCACCGCCCGGCAGCTGTGGTTCTCACAGTCCTATGTGCCGGGGGGACACTATCTCCTGTGCTATTGCAGGAGAAGGAGGCCAAATAGCGACGACTCAAAGGAGACCTTAAACTGGGAGCTCCCCCACTTAGAACAAGGAAAAGTGCACCAAGCGGGGGCCAAGGGCCAACGGAGGGGGGGTGGCCCTTTCCGAGGGACAACCCCCAGCCTGACGCCCGTGGGTCACGCCTTGAGGGGGTTCAAGCAGAGTCACCCGTATCTGTAAGATCCCCGTATTTCACAGTTGCTCTGATTTTTCTACAGACGCTGGGAATCCAGAATTTTACGTGAAACACTGCTTTTCCGTGTCGCCGGCCCCGTGGGCCGAAAAGCCCACATCAGCAGGAGCCGTCCAGGCTGCCGGTCCAGCTGGAATGTTCTGGGGGGTCTTAGCCTGGGCTCGCGGCCCCCACAAGGGAGGATGCAGGAGGCTGTAGTCCCTGTCCAGGAGGGCTCGTGTCGCCCCAGAGGACGCCTGTCCCATGGGTCCGAAAGCAGGACTTCCAGTCGCTCCGAAGGGCTTGGCGTCTCGGTCCCCGCGGCACCAGGCCTCCTCTGCGGCCTTGGCTGCACCCCGATGGGGCCCGTGCAAGCCGGGGGGCACCGAGAGGAGACGCGGACTCCCCTTGGCTTTTGGTTTTGAGCTCAAAAGGTCCTCCTTTGAGGACCTCAGTAATCTTTTTTATAAAGATTTTATTTATTGCCTTTTCTAGAATTTCATATGGTCGGAATTAAACAGTTGGCGGCGTTTCCAGGCCGACTTCTTTCCCTCGGCAACGTCGATTTCAGGGCCTCTCACGGCTTTCGGCGGCTTGGCAGGCCGTCCTTAGCGCGGAGTGCCCGTCCGTCATCGGGATGTGCCTCAGTTTACTTACCCGTTCGGTCGCTGCGGGACATTCGGTTGCTTCCAGGTCTTGGCCAATATGGAAGGGGCTGTTGTAAAGCTTCACAGGCCGATTTTTGTGTGGACGCAAGTTTCGGCTCTTTGGGTGGAGGCCAAGAGGCGGGTTTGGTGGATCGTATGGGAGGTGCATGTTTAGTCTGGTAACAAGTCACCAAGCTCTCAGGAAAATTGATTTTACCATTTTACGTTCCCATCAGCAACGAGCGCATGTTCTCGTTGTCGCACCTCCCACCTGCATTTGCTGGTTTTTTTGTTTGTTTGTTTTTGTTTGCTTTTTGCATTTGCTGTTAACACTTTGCATTTTTGCTACGGGTGTGCAGCCGCACCTCATTGTTGCCTTAATGTTTAATTCCCTAATGTCGTGACATGTGGAACAACTTTTCTTAAGCTTATTTGCCATCCGTTTGTGTGTCTTGTTCGGTGAAGTGTCCAGGCCTTTTTGCCCTTTGAGTAATTGGCCAGTTTGTTCTCCTATTGTGAATTTTAAGAGTACTTAGTACATTTCGGCTAAGTCTTTTATTAGATACACATTTTCCAGGTATTTTCTTCAGATCTCTCTTCTTATTCATTTGACAATGTCTTTTGCAGAGCAGAAGTTTTAAATTGTAAGAAAGTCCAGCTTATCCATTATTTCCTTCATGGATTACTTTTTTTTTTTGTTTTTTGTTTTTTTGTTTTTTTTAGTATTCTATCTTAAAAAATCTCTTTTCTTATCCAAGGTCATCTAGGTTTTCTCCTGTATTATCTTCTAGTAATTTAATAGTTTTGTGGTTTACATTTAGGCTGATTATCCAGTTTTTTTTTGAAGGATGTAATTCTGTTTCTACATTCATTGTGGTTTTTTTTGTTTGTTTGTTTTTTTGTTTTTTTTTTTTTTTACATGTGGATGTCCAGTTGTTCCAGCGCCATTTGTTGAAAAAGATTATCTTTGCTCTATTGTATTGCCTTTACTCCTCCATGGACGATCGACTGGTTATATTTATGTAGCCTTATTTCTGAGCTCTCTTTTCTGTCCCACTGATCTGTGGGTCTATACTTGAGTTTGGGTTTTCCTATCCCGGCACCACTTCTCTTCGAGATTTCTGCTAATGAGTAACTTCTCCAGTCCAGTTGTGATCATCTATATTTGCCCATCTTTCTAATTTGGAGACGGTGTTTTATCCTGTTACCTCACTTTTCTGATGGAGCTAAGAAAAGCTTTTTCATTTTTCAGCTTTTTACTTATTGGGATGGACTTTTAACCTCTTTTCATGTTGGGCCAAAACCCAGAAGAACAGAATAGGTGTTGAGACATATTTTTAAAGACTTTAGTACAAAACTTTATCCTAAGAATCAGAATTTTATAATAAAATCTAAGATACATGAATAAAATATAAGAATTAAAATTTTATAAAGCTTCCCTCTGTACAGAAGTGTGAGCACTTAAGTGATAGTAGTTTCTGAATTAAAATGAGAGATAATCCAAAATTTAAATCAAAAATTCTGAAGACTGAAATTCAACGCTAATTGTAACTCAGTATTATTTTCAGGATGGCAGAGTGATGGGGTAAAATCTAGCATGTGAGAGTAGAAAATGACCTCCATCCCTTGGAGGACACTATTCCTATTATGAGTGAGGGATGCGAGAAGCCAGAAAAATCCCTTAGTAGAAGGTATTATTGCGGTGGAGGTAAGGGGGGTGTCCATGCATACTTTCTGGAAACCAGCTCAAGAAAATAAATACCTTTATTTTTATGATTCCCCAGCAAAAGAAATGTTGAACTGGAGAAGTTAAACCAATTCTGGGGGTGAACATATCTCCTTGGAGATAAATGGTATCTTCTGGTGAGGAACCATGTGGGAAAGACACTGTGTCACATGATCGATTTGGAAGGGCCGCTGGTTTCTTTTTTTTTTTTTTAATGGATTATGATTTATGTTCTAGCAACGTTTGCTTCTTGAATATCAGCGATTCATCTAGTTTCCATGGTTTTCACTGATTGCCTTTATACTTTCTGTTTATGATGGCTCTTTATGAAGAATGGTATCTTTTGATGATGACTCTAGGCTATCATATCTCTTTCATTAGTTTAATGAGTTGGAAAGCAAAGTATTTATCCTTCTATGTAGCTGGTAGTCGTGCTTTTTTTTTTTTTTTCAACAGAGTGTAAAGTTTTTCAAAACCAGATAACTGTGGCAACTTTTTCTGCTCATGCCGCCTTCTCCCAAGGAAATCCACAGATGTCAGAACCTCGGCTTTGTTTTGGGGAGATTCTGCTAATGCAGTTTTGAAGAGCTTCTCCAGCCGAAGCCCAAAGCAGGAGCCCAACTAGCACGAAGAGGCCTCTGGTTGCATTGCCTGGTTAAACTATAACCTCCCACACAGAAAAACACGCCACGTATTTCTCCTCAAATCAAACCTGAATTCATTTACTTTATCCAGCATTACATTCTCTCCTGTAGATCAGAGTTTCCATTTGGTATCATTTCCCTAAACCTGAAGATTTTCTTTCTTTCTTTTCTTTGTTTTCTTTTCTTTCTCTCTCTCTCTCTCTCTCTTTTTTTTTTTTTTTGTAGTTTAGGTTTACTGGTAATTGATTCATTCTCTTAGCTTTTGTATATCTGAAAATGTCTATTTTACATTTACTTCTTTTAAGATTTTATTTATTTATACCAGAGAGAAGGGAGGGTGGGGAGCAGAGAGAGAGGGACAAACCGACTGTGCACTGAGCAAGGAGCCTCACATGCGGCTCTATCTCAGGACGCTGAGATCATGACTTGAACCAAAACCAAGAGTCAGACTCAACCAATTGAGCTGCCCAGGCTCCCCTCATGTTTATTTTCAAAAAAATATTTTTGCTGAACATAGACTTCTTGGTTGAAAATTTAGTATTTTTTCCTTCAGAATTTAAAGGTGTCTTTTACTTTCATTATTTTCAATGAATCATAATTCTTATCATTTCCTCACTGTAATATGACCATTTTCACGGAAAAGTTTATTTTCAGGAGTGAAAATAATGAGCCTAACTGTGATTCTCTTTGCCTTCACCTTTCTTGGGTTTTATTGAGCTTCTTGGGCTTGTGGGTTGAGGTATTTCATCATATTTGGGGGAAATGGCCATTAGTTTTTCAAATACTTTTTCTGCCCCATTCTATTATTTCCTTCTGGAACTCCACTTGTATTTTATATAACTGGTGGTTTTGTACTGGTATAGATGCTCTTCTTAGTATTTTTTCCCTCTTTATTTATTTTTCTCTTTGTGCCTCTATTTAGATTATTTCTGTTGATCTGCTTCAGGTTTAACAAACCTTTCTTCTGCTTCTTACTTCTTAAGTAAGAAGTACTTAACATACTTTCAAGTCCATAGAATAAATTTGTTCAGCAAGAGTTAAACATTATTGTGCTGTAATTTACATACAGTAAAATGCATCGATTATAAGTCTCCAAATTTATGAGGTCTGTAAGATGTATATGTCTATTCAAATCAAGAGAGAACATTGTGCTCACTCCAAAAAGTTCCCTTGACCCTTTTTGAAGTCAACCCTCTGACCAACACAGCCATTTTCTTGATTTTTAAAAGTTTTGAAATCAGGTAGTAAATGTCTTCCAACTTTTTGTTTTTCTTTTTTTTATAAAGATTTTATTTATTTATTCATGAGAGACACAGAGAAAGAGAGAGAGAGGCAGAGACACAAGAAGAGGGAGAAGCAGGCTCCATGCAGGGAGCCCGACATGGGACTCGATCCCAGGATCCCAGGGTCACGCCCCGGGCTGAAGGGAGGCTTTAAACCTCTGAGCCATCCAGGGATCCCCAGTTTGTTTGTTTTCTAAAATTGTTTTTCCCAGTCTCTGTGTTTTGCATTTCTTTTTTTTTAATAAAGATTTTATTTATTTATTCATGAGAGGCACACAGAGAGAGGCAGAGACACAGGCAGAGGGAGAAGCAAACTCCATGCAGGGAGCCTGGTGTGGGCCTCGATCCTAGGACCCCGGGGTCATGTCGTGAGCTGAAGGCAGACACCTAACCACTGAACCACCCAGACATCCCAGTCTTTTGCGTTTCTATGCAAATTTTAGAATGAGCTCCTTAATTGCTATTAAAAAATCCTAATGAGATATTCAATAAAATTGTGTTGCATCCATATTGACTCTTGCTTTCTATGAACATGGTATATCAATAGAGCTGTTTATTTAGGCCTTTTTTATTTTTTCTTAATATTTTGTTGGTTTTTTTTTTCAAATCTTGCACATGCTTTAATACATTTAATTCTGAATATTTCTGTTTTTGAATGCTGTCAAAAAAGCTTTCACCTGTTTTCTTTTTTCTGTTTATATTGTATGGGTATGTATTTTATACATTCAACAGTTGATGGACATTTCAATTATATTCCTGAGTAATGCTATTACTGATGTGGGAAGCAAAGGCAAAATCAAAAATTAGATTTCCTTACTGCCTACAGCCCATTGACAAGTCCTTGAAACAGCTCCTCTGGGAGCCCAGCTGCCTCAATGTTGACACTTTGCTAAGAGCAAAAGTGTCTTAGCCTGACTCCCTAGGGTCATGTAAGTTACTTTACCATATCAAAAAATTCCTTTGGAAACTTCCTTTATCTCTACCCCCCAAGATACATATTAGCAATTGTTTCTCCAAGCATATGCCCCCCCCCACAGTACACATTTGAAGGGTTATAACTCAAACTGAGGGTTTAGTGGACAGTAATAAATGACCTTTTTCTAACAAAAGCTTGCCCCCTCAAAGCCCTAGAAAACTTGCTTCCAAAATCCCTTAGAGACTCATGCTATCTCTAACCTACTCCTAACTTCAAAGTATATAATCAGCTACTCCTCATGACCCAAGTGCAGCTATTTCTGCCCAGAGGTAAAACCACCTTTTTGCACTGAAGACATCTCAAGAATTCTTTCTTGGCTATCAGCTCTGAACGCCAACATTTTTACATCATTATGAACTTTTGTGAAAATGTTTTTATGTGAACGTTTGCTTTGATTTCTCTTTAGTAAATGCCTAGGATTGAAATTCCTGGATCAGATGGTAGCCGTGTTTTAACTTTTTAGGAACTGCTAGATTGTTTTCCATGTTCCTGTATCATTTATGTCCCTATCAGCATAGTGTGAGGATTTGCATTTTTTTTTATATCCTCATCAACACTTTGTCCTTATTTGGCCTTTTTATTACAGCCATTCTAGTGGATGTGAAGTGGTATCTCATTGTGTTTCATTCTTTGCTTCTTATTGACTTACATTTACTGGATGATAGCAATACTTACTGAGCAATTTGTCATGTGTTTATTGGCCATTATATATTTTATTTGGATAAATGGGTATTCAGATCCTTTACTCATTTTTGTTATTTATTTATTCATTTATTTTTGGAGAAGGTGGAGGGGCAGAGGGAGAGAGAGAAACTTAAACAAACTCCATGCCCAGCATGGAGCCTGATGTGAGGCTCAATCTCAGAACCCTGAGATTGATGGCCTGAGCCAAAATCAGGAGTCTGACACTTAACCAACTGAGCCATCTAGGTGCCCCTAGATCCTTTACTCATTTTTTAAAATATGAGTGATTGATTGATCTTAGAGATAGTGAGTCAGCTGGATTGGGGAGGGGCGAGAGGGAGGGAGAAGGTCTTAAGCAGACTCTGCTGAGCATGGAGTCTGACACGGGTCTCAGTCTCATGATTCTGAGATCATGACCTGAGCCAAAACCAAGAGTTGGATGCTTTATTGACTGCACCACCCTTTACTCATTTTTAAAAATTGGATTGTTGAGTTTTGGGAGTTATTCATATGTGTTTAATCTTTTTTTAAGACTTATTTTTATTTATTTATGATAGAGAGAGAGAGGCAGAGACACAGGCAGAGGGAGAAGCAGGCTCCATGCCGGGAGCCCGATGTGGGACTTGATCCCGGGACTCCAGGATCGAACCCTGGGCCAAAGGCAGGCACGAAACCGCTAAGCCACCCAGGGATCCCCAGTTATTCATATGTTATAGATATAAATCACTTGTCACTTATATGATTAGCAAGTACTTTCTCCCATTTTGTGTGTTGTCTTTTCACTTTCTTGATGGTGACTTTTGAGGCACAGCAATTTTTAATTTTGATGAAGTCCAATTTATTGGTTTTCTCTTTTTTTTTTCTTGTGCCCTTGGGTTTCATAAGTATGAAGCCATGGTCATCACTTTTTCAAGGTCATGTCATTTTATGCCTGTATTTTCTTCTAAATGTTTGATAGTTTTAGCTCTTTTAGGTCTTTGATTCATTTTGAGTTACGTTTGTATATAATATGAAGTAGGGGTTCAAATTATTGGTTTTATATTTAGATAACCAGTTGTTTTAGCACCATTTGTTTTAGAAGCTAATCTTCCATCATTAAATTGTCTTGACACCTGCATCAAAAATCAATTGACAATAAATGTGAGGTGCCATGCTTTTCAAATTGTAATTTCCAAGTATTTCTTCTAGCATAAACAAGTACAATTTTAAAAAGTATAGAAATTATGTCCTTTAACCTTGCAAAACTTACTTATTAGTTCCAGTAAATTTTGTGTACATAGATTTCTTATAATTTTCTATTTAGATGACATCCTTAAATCTTCTGATAATGATAGTTTTATTTCTTCCTTTCCAGAACAGATGTTTATTTCTTTTTCCTGTCTTATTCCATTGGCTAGAATTCCCAGTGTAATATTGACTTAAAGTACTAAACACAAACAACTTGCCATTTTTCCCAGGTGAAGGAAGTTTTCTTCTATTTCTGATAAACTAAGAATTTTTACCTTGAATTGTTGTTGATTTTTTCAATTGTTACTTTTCTTTTCTGCATCTAGTTAGGTGACAATATAGTTTTTTTCTCTTTTAGTATGTTAATAATGTTCGTTGACTTTTTGATGTTAAACCAACCTTGAATTTCCTGAATTAAGTCCCAATTGGTCATGTTTTATTATATTTTTAAATACATTACTAGATTTAATTTCTCTTTCTTTCTTTCTTTCTTTTTTTGATTCAATTTCTGATGTTGTTTCTATGATGTTTCCATTTCTGGTTGTGAAAGATATGGATCTGCAGTTGATTTTTTCTTTTCTTTAATTTTTTTTTCTTGAAATGTCCTTTTCTAATTCTGCTATTAGGGAAATCCTGACCTCATAAAATTAGTTGGGAAGTGCTCCTTTCTTTTCTATTTTTAAATATTTAATTTTTAAAATTAAAAAAAATGAGAGAGAGAGAAATGTGAGTGGGATGGTGAGGGGCAGAGGGAGAAGGAGAGAGAATCTTAAGCAGGCTGCACACTGAGTGTAGAGCCTGACACAGGGCTTAATCTCACAATGCTGAGATCGTGATCTGAGCTAAAATCAAGAGTCAGATGCTTAACCAACTGTGCCACCGAGATGCCCCCTGCCCTCTTTTGTATTTTTCGGAAGAACCATATAGAATTGATATAAATATGTTCTTGAATATTGGGTAGAATTCACAGTGAAGTAGTAAAGTTATCAAGTACTGTAGTTTTACTTATAGGAAGAATTTAAACTATGGATTTTCTTTCATGATTTAATTTCAGCTTATGTATTTATTCTTAAATGAGCTTAGGTAGTTATAGTAGTTTGGTAGTTGTGTCTCAGAAATTTGTTCATTTTATGTGCATTAACTAATTAGTATAATTTTAAAAGATTTATTATATTTTTATTTAATTAAATTATTTTTAAGCAACACTCCTTTCTGGTGACTCCAAAATGCAGACTTCTTAGGGAAAATCTATAGGAAGGTCCTTTGTCCCAATGATAGATAAATACTTTTCTGAGTTTTGTGTGGTTTGACAGTAAAAGAGACAGGAATATTTGTGAGTCCTTTACCACTGGAAGTAATCAAACAGCAGAGGGCACTTGCAGGCACTTGTACTCCAGAATGACAACCATCCTTCTGTGGGAGAATGGAGCCTGGGGGGATGAGACAACCTTTGCAGATATTTCCAACCAGGGGAATATATGCTATCGGGAGCAAAACAGCAGTGTTTAAGAGAAGCGTAGATGTGATGTTGAGGATGTTTATATTTTTGAATAATTATGTGTCGTGTACCTCACATATATTGATTTTTATCCTCAGAAGAGGGCTATGTGGTAGACACCACCCAATTTTACAGATGAGAAAACTGAAGCTCTGAGAGTATAGTGTGTTCTCATTCTGTGTCTTCACCCCTTTCCCGCATAACATTCATTCTCCACTCTGCTCTGTGACCCCAGGAGGCTGATTGCTGTGAAGCACCCCTGGGAGCCACTGGGAGCCAGGCGATCAAAATGTGGGGAGGGAGAGAGGTCAGGGTATTTCTTCTCTGTTTCCTTGTGCTTCTGCACCATGTCTCTGACAGTGGCTGCTTCCAACTCACGCTGGCCCCCAGTCCACCTCATCCTCTGCTCATCCCTTCGGGCCTGTGACTACCAGGTCCTGGCTGCCTCCAGCAAAAAGGGAACAGTCCCTTTGTTAGCTCCCTTAACTCTATCAGGTTCTCTGTCTCTGTAACAACCACTGCACTGAAGCCTGATCACTTGTATGATCTGAGTGATTGATTCCTAACTGATATGATAAACAAATGTCCAGAATTAGTTAACTAAGTCTAATTCTGGTTGAGCAACTCTGTCCCCAGTGGCAGATTTGGGTAAGCAAACAAGTCAAAAGAGAGGGTGGAGAGTGTCCCATCCTCTCATTCAGCCAGTAGTGGGATGAGGTGTTGGCTCCAGCAGCAGTGGGATGAGTCCAAGATCTAGTAAGAAGAGGTCGTGGGGGCCTGGGGACCCTGGGTCTTGTTCTAGATTTGATGGTAAATTGCAGAGCCTCCTGGAGCAGCTCCTTTTCTGGGGCCCTCAGCATTCAAATTCCAAGGGCAGCTTCTCCACTTCTCAGGAACCTATAAGGAAATGATTTTGATGAAAAGTGCAACCCAGAACACATATGTAAGACAGCTTTGTTTCCGTGGCTGTCAGTAGTGGAGTCTGCAGGCTGTGGGGTTAACTCTTATTCAGTCCACTTCAGTCCTGAGCTTGACATGGGCTGAGAAAAGCCAGCAGGGCTTTCCATCCCCTGCTCCCTCCGGGCTGCCCACCCCCTGCCATGCTGGGTTTGGGGGCGGGAGGCATCAGCCTGATGTGGCCTCGAGTGGCCCTCACTCAAGGCTTGTTCAGGTCCTGCTGAGCAGAGAGGAGATTTCTAGCTTTTAAGAAGAGGACGAATTAAATCTGCAGCAGCAATGAGCTTACCTTGCCATTTTTCATGATTTTCTGCAGCATTAAAAACTTTTGCCAATGTTTGCATTTAATAGCTTCTGCCTTGGTGAAATTATCGAGGTTCCCAACTGTGATTTTAATGGTTCTTAGAGTAGTGGGGCATTTGTAAATTGCTATAAGAAATTAATAGCAACCTATGAAAGGGAGGGAAAAAATAGTAGAACAGGAATTAGTGGCTGCAAATTTAAGTGAAATGAAAGGAGGCAAACGTATGTATGTTTGGAGAACTTGGTAGATGTACAGGTAGACGGATGCGGATGCATTTTTTACATTGACAGTTTTGTTTATTTGATACAGAAGGAAACCGGATAGAAACATAGTCTTGTTTTCTCCTGTGATAATTATTTCACAAGGAATGAGAGGAATTCCCGCCCCTGCTCTGCACCCCAGTGTACTTCTGGAAACTAGTCCCAACCTCCTGAGGAGCCTTTGGGGCCTTTGATTACGTGTTTCGATGTCTGAGGACATGGCTCAAAATGAAATGTGTACAATTGGAGATCAAGTGCCCCCCGGGCTTCTAACTGAGACCAGAAATCCAGAGTTTCATGTAAAATTTTCTTTTCTTTTTTTTTAAGATTTATTTATTCATGAGAGAGAGAGAGAGAGAGAGAGAGAGAGAGGAGAGGCAGAGACCCAGGCAGAGGGAGAAGCAGGCTCCAAGCGGGGAGCCCGACGTGGGACTTGATCCCCAGACCTGGGGTCATGCCCTGAGCTGAAGGCAGATGCTCAAGCTGAGCCCCCCAGGCGTCCCTACAATTTTCTGTTATAAAGGATGAAACATTTTTGTTAAGAGCACACCTTATGCAGGGTTAAGAGCACACCCTATGCACCCAAACAACCGGGAGAACCTACGGAATCACCTCTCGTGAGGCCGTGCATTGGCTATTTGCCACCTTCGGTCTAAGCCAAGGAATGCTGGGGGCGTGTTGGAGACTGAGCAGTGGTGTGCGTTGAGTGCGCGGCTCCTGAGCATGCGGCTCCTTGAATCTCATGTTCGTCCACACCTGTGTGTGTGCACCCATCACTCAGGTGGAGATGGCGACATTTCAGTTCCCAGAACTACCTCTCCCTGGAGTCATCCGTGTGTCCACAGACCCGGGCCAGAGAATGAGCACATGGCACCTTCCCCGTGCTTCCCCTGCACCTCATGTTCCCCATTCCTTCAACCCCCCCACCCCATTCCCCATACTTCCCATCTGCCCCCTTCTCCCGATACCCTTCCCTCCTGCCCATGCTCCCCATCCACCCTTCCCTCATCTCCCCCCTCCTGTATTCCTCCACGCTCCCACATTCCATCCTCTCACCTTACCATCCTGTCCATCTTCACCATCCTCCTCATTTTCCCTTCTGCTCTCCCCCATCCTCTCCATCCACATCGTCCTCCCCAGCCCTCCGTCTTCTCCATCCTCACCATTTACCCATCCTCCCTCCCCTTTCCCCAGATTCTCATTTGGACATCCTCTGCCTTGCTGAGGTCATGTGCCTCCCCCGAGGAGCCCACCCCCTGTGACCAGTCGGTGTGGGGCGTGAGCTCCTAGCCTCCATCCCGCCCAGAGCATCTCTGCGGGCCCACAGTGGCCAAGCTCCCTGAGGCCTCTGTGAACCCTGCATCCCAGCCCGAGGGTCCCCTCTCCCTATCCTGCTCCTCTCTCCCCTCTTCCAGCAGATGTTGGTCCCCGCAGTTCCTCCTAATAACATCCTGCCTGTTCTGCACGTCAGAGTCTGCTTCCTGAGGAGCCTAAACTGTGACGGGATTTCCCTGGGTTTGCAGTCAGTCTTAGTGCCATGAAGTCAAACCCGTGCCCCGGTCATCCCCTTGCACTGCAGACTTAGGGACAGGGGCAGGGACGGCTGCTGGACAGCAGGCCTTGTCCCTAGGGCTTCCTTTTTAGCCCTGGGCAAATACTAATAGCGATAATAATGCTTTGCCAAACCTCTGGGCGCCCTAGGCTTCCAGAATGGCTGGTGGCCCAGGTCCTGCGGGCAGGGACATGGCTTGTGCTGTGATGGTAGATGCGATGAGTGTCCCAGGAAAATGGTAGTGGAAGAGAGGCCTCTTTTTTTAAAGCCCTCGTGAGCAAAGCTTTGATGCCTTCTGTGGGATGACCCCTCATTGAGATCCCTGGGAGGGGAATTCTCCTGAAGACCCCGGGAGTGAGGCTTGTTCTGGTGGGAGGACCCTGGCCTCTCTACTGCTGATGACAGAGAATTAAATTTCCTCCTGGCCGCCCATTGCTTCCCCCACTTTCTCCAAAAAAGAAAAGAAAAAAAAGTCATGGTTTTTTCCCACTCAGTTCCCCTCCTTTCCCTTAAACTCCCTTTCACAATTTCTCATATTCCCCGTATGAATGAAGCCTTATGATGATTGTCCTTTTCCAACTGACTTACTTTACTCAGCATAATCCCCTCCAGGGAAAAATTAGAGACGAGACAAACCATGAGCGACCCCTAACTCTGGGAAATGAACAAAGGGTTGCAGAAGGGGAGGTGGCCGGGGGCACGGGGTGACTGGGTGATGGGCACTGAGGGGGGCACTTGATGGATGAGCCCTGGATGTCATTCTATGTGTTGGCAAATCGAACTTCAATAAAAACAAAAAACAACAACAACAAAAACCCGATTTCAATGTCAAAAAAAAAAAAAGAAAGAAAGAAAAGAAAAAGAAGTGATAAAGGCCCAGAAAGCATTCTCCAGTCATGCTGCATGATTTGCAAAATCAAGATAAAGGCTGCCAAGGGTCTTCGTTATTTTTATGCAACACCAATAAACCATTTTGCACTCCCTTCTGTCACCCCTCCAGGCTCACAGCCACTCATCTTTTTGCACAGAAGCAACTTTCCGGGACTTCATTCCTTTATTATAAACAGAAACATTAAAACTGCTCCCAGCTGGTCTTGGTCTTTAAACAGCAGTCCCCTCCTTCCTCCGATAGCGTTCCCTCCCTCTGTTTTGCGTTTAGTAGAGCCATCAAGGGGCATCACCATGGAAATGAATGTCACCTGACTATGGTTTTTCTCAGGATTCTTGTTTTGCCAATTCCCTAAACATTCTGACCTTCCCTAAAAGTTCTGAGTCCTTATGAGACTGAAAAGATATGCACCCAGTTCTAGGACCCGCAGCCCTCATTCAGATTCGAAGCCTGATTCATCAAAGGCTGGGATTTTGGTGACAATGAACACCCTCCGATCTGCTGCTGGCCTTGGGGGTACTGCCGCCATTCTCCTTCTGACGGGGGGCTGTGTCTTGGGAGTGCGTGGTAGTCAACAGGACACATGTATCAATAGGATACACACGCAGAGACACCCTATATACACCAATTATTATAAGGAATTATGGAGGTTGAGAAGTCCAAGATCAGCTGGAGACCCAGGAAGGCCCATGGTTTAGCTCCAATCTGGCTAGAAGGCCTAAAAACCCGAACAGGTGGAGCAAGTTCCAGTCAGAGCCCAAGAGAGAAGGCAGACGACGGATATTCCCCTATTGAAGATGGTCCTGTAGAAAATCCTAGTTCTTTCTTACTCAGCCTCCTATTGTACACAGCCCTTCAGTGGATCAGATGAAGCCCCCGCACAGTGGGGTCAGCAATCTGCTTTATTCAGTCCAGCAATTCGAATGCTTGGCCCATCCAGAAACCCCTTCAGAGAGGTACCCAGAATGACGCTTAGCCAAATATCTGGGCACCCTGTGGGCCAGTCAAGTGGATGCATCAAGTTAACCATTACAGGAAGGAAGAGCTGACCAGCGATGGTCGATGCAAAGAAACCCCCACATATGCAAGTCCCTTGGCTAGGTTGGGACTAGAGGAGCAAAGAGCTCTTTTTCATGAGAGGAGGAGGCTGGCTTTGGGGCTGCAGGAGAACAACGGCAGCGTGGTGGGTACCTCTTGGTGCCTTCAGACCCTGGGGACCGGAGAGCCAGCTGTGTGTCTCGCCTCCCCTCCTTCAGGTCCTCAGCCCCCGACCTCCAGCTTCTCTGGTCAAGTGCCCCCTGCCTGTGATCCACAGCAGGCTCAGGATTTCCATATTTCCCCTGTTCACCCTGGCCACGAGGAAGGGTTATTTATTTAAGGACTTATTTATTAAGGACTCTTATTATTTATTAAGGACTTATTTATTTAAGGACTCTTTACACCCAACATGGTGCTCACCCTCACAACCCCGAGATGGAGAGCAGCATGCTCTTCGCACTGAGCCAGCCAGGCGCCCGTCCTAAGCATTTACAGAGAAGTTGAAACTCAAGATTTTCATTTGGGATTTCATTCTTCTAATAAGAAGGCAGAGACGGATTCTCTCTCTCTGTTTCTTTTTTAAAGATTTATTTATTTATGATAGACCTAGAGAGAGAGAGAGAGAGAGGCAGAGACACAGGCAGAAGGAGAAGCAGGCTCCATGCAGGGAGCCCGACGTGGGACTCGATCCTGGGACTCCAGGATCATGCCCTGGGCCAAAGGCAGGCGCTAAATGGCTGAGCCACCCAGGAATCCCCCAGAGATGGATTCTTATTCGGTTAGGGGTTCTTATCAGCTCTGAATAGTTAGGACTTGAAAACGGTGGCTTATGTAACACAAAACAATAAAAACAAAAACAAAAACAAAAACAAACAAAAACAAAGAAAGAAAGAAAGAAAGAAAGAAAGAAAGAAAGATAGAAAGAAAAAGCCCAGCACTTTTCTTTCAGGGACTAGGTGGAGGCAGCTCCCAGCTGCGCGGTGACCCTGCCTGGTCACTCAGGACTTAGCTTCCATTCATCCGTCTGCCCTGCTGATCTGTAGGGAAAGGTCCCTGAGTTCATGACCTGAGCTCATGTGAGGGGTCACCATCTGCAGGTGAGTGGGCCGTCCGTGGTGAAACCACGCATGTGCCTCCACGCCCGGCCACCAGCTCGCTGCCACCCCTTCTGTGTTCCATGGGGCCGCCCGTACCCCCTTCCCCTCTTGCCTTTCCTTTTTCCTCAGTGAACGTTTTAACCTGATGTCCATCTGCTTTGTTTTGCCTGCTTGCCCGGAACATCTCCATGTTTTAGTTAAAAGGGACCAAAATCTAAGACACGGAGGGCAATCTGTTGGCTTTAGCAGCCTGATTACAGAAGGAGCAGAGGTGGCGAGCAGCGGAGGAGGTTCTCCCGAGTGAGTCCCAGAACCGCGGACCCAGAACTTTCCTTCTCTCTCTCTCTCTCTCTCTCTCTGCTCTTTATCTTGGCTTCCCTCTCACATCAACTGGGCTATGTTCCCTCCTACTAATGGCACTTTCTTCACAGGTCAGAGGTCAAGGACACAGGTCCACACAGACACCCGTGCTTACAGCTCTACGACCAGAGCAGACCCTTCCCCACTAGCTTCGGTGTGAAGTGTCCTGGTGACAACCGAGGGCCTCAGCTTGGTTGCGTGTCCTTCCTTGGCCCAAGTGCTACGGGCAGGGAATAAGGATCATGCAAGAGGATCGAGTACACCTCTTCAGACCCCACAGCAGGTGAGGTCAGTGTTCGGGAAGGGAAGTCAGGAGGGAATATGGTGAAGAGACCCTAGGGAATATGGGGATGGGACGGGCACAGCCCAAGGAAGGAGTTGTACGTAGACACCAGCCCCGAGTCCTACCTGCCTTACCTTCTTGCGTCAGCCCTGAGTCTGTCTTAGAATCGACTCACATTGTGCTTTTTCTAGGTTCTGCTCCGTATTGCAAGAGGTCTGACACCTGGAGGCTGCTTTCTCCAGGCTTCCATTTTCACTTCCAACTGGTTTGGCCAATGGTATACGTCGGAGGATGGGAGAGGCAGGTGTCTCGTCCTCTCCCTCTGCCTGGGCAGTCTCGCTGGCAGCGGTGTATTTGCTCTGTGGCTCCAGTCCCCGCAAATGCAGCCCCGTGGTTTGGCTTTCACAGGGGTGATGTGGGTCGTGCAATCAGCCTAGGAGAACCGGTGATTCTCTGCTCGTGCTAATCTCTGGATTTACAGCACTCATGCAACCATTTGGCTGAGTTAAATTTCTCCTGTTGTAAAAGCATAAAAGGAGCTGTTTTCCTGGTTAGACCTGATTTATATACCTTCCCTGCTCCACACACACTCCTCCTCCCCCTCCAGTGGACATTTGCAGTTGAAACCTTTCCTCCAGCCTGGGAATAAAAGGTTGTGTCTCCAGTAAATGAATTTTAAACTTCAGCAAGTGGGTGCAGCTAGATTACCCCGAAGGGGAGAGGGTTGCCCTCACCGGGCAAGTGCCCATTCGAGTACCTGGGGAAATGCAACTGGTTCTCGATTAGTTGTGAGTGGATGGGGCTGGAGAATCTGCATGGAGGCCTTCATTCCCTACCTGTCTCCACCTGGCTGTCCGCAGAAATGAAGACTTTGTAATGTGAGCAGAAACAAAGCCAAAAGCAGACAGTAAACTAGAGCAAAACATCTAGCATGTAAGGAAATCACAGCACAATGGTTCGGGGATTTGTGTGTGACCTGTGACCTGCATTCTCTGTTACACAACCAATTGAGAGTCGACACAATAATGGATTTTTTTTTTTTGTCACATTTGACTGCATACACTCCGGGATGACAATCCAGGTAAAGGTTGCACTCCTGCTAACAGTACTAGACCGCATTTTCTACCCGTTGTTTTTTGGGGAAAGGAAATAGAGCTTATACCGTTTTTCCTTCTGAAGCACCACTACATGTACAATTAATTATTTTCTCAACATCGGATCCCAAAACTACCTTGAATTATGTCCATCATTTCCTTCTTACTCTTTTTTGTAATTAAGGAAGGATTTCTGTACCAGTCAGGATAATTCAGTCTTTGCTGGGGTAACAATATCCTAAATTTTTAATGGCTTATAACAATAAAGACACTTGTCACTCATGGAGTACATCCATGCAGGGCTGGGCCACTAGTCCATGTCCTCATTCTGGGAACCAGGTCAATACAGCGGCAGCTGACCGGCACATTACTGGTTCCTGTGGCAGATGGAAGTGACAAATATGGCTCCAACCCCATTTCGAGGTCATAGAAAGTTATAGGGTAACATCCAACTTCTTGCAACCGGTTATCTTTTCCCAAAATCACAATTTTCCCCAAGATTGCAACTCCAACTTTCTATCTTGGTGGCAGTTCAAATCTTTGCTTTGTTGTTTTACAGGAATCTTAAATGTAATGTCGACAAATCAAACTCTTGATTTTCTATACCTCTTATTACCCCCCCAATATCAGTAAAAGACACAACTTTCTACCCATTTGCTTAATGTCAGAAAACTAGACATCAACCCTGTTTCTCTCTCTCTTTCTTTCATTGCTGCAGTCAACCCATCTGCAGGCGCTACTGACTCAACTTCCAAAATAGTTTCAGAATCTGCCTACTTTTCCCATGGATCCGCTGTATCCATTTGTCTTAGTTTAGGTCTCCCCCAGAAGTCGACCTTGATGTAAGGATTAAGAATGCAAGTTGGTTCTCTGGTAGGTGACTGAAACACTGATAGGGGAATAAGAAAATGAGACAGGGAATAAATGGTGAAGAAGAAGAAGAAGAAGAAGAAGAGGAAGAAGAGGAAGAAGAAGAAGAAGAATAAGAAGAAGAAGAAGAAGAAGAAGAGGAGGAGGAGGAGGAAGAAGAAGAAGGAAGAAGAAGAAGAAGAAGAGAAGAAGAAAAGAAGAAAAAGAAGAACAAGAACGAAGAGGAAGAAAGAAGAAGAAGAAGAAGAAGAAGAAGAAGAAGAAGAAGAAGAAGAAGGAAGAAGAAGAAGAAGAAGAAGAAGAAGAAGAAGAAGAAGAAAGAAGAAGAAGAAGATGGAAGAAGAGGAAGAAGAAGAAGAAGAGGAGGAGGGAGGGAGGGAGGAAGGGTCATTATTGAGACATCCAACTGCAGACAACTGGAGCTTAATCTTGTAGGGAACCTCCGGTAAACGACGAGGAACGTGTGACTTAGTGCTATTCCACCAGAACGGGGAGGCCTATCATCCGTGGAGAGCTGATATTCCCTCCCAGGGGATATTAATTTTTCAGATTCCCAGGCTGCAAACAGGAAGAGTAGCTTCACATGGTTTTGGAGAAAGTCTTCTGGAAAAAAAGACAGATATTGGAAATTTGAAGTCAGCTGCCTCACTGAAGCGATACAATCTGAAGGAGGGATATGGTGGGGCACCAACAGCATCTGCTCTGGTCTGTCCCTTGACCTCTCACGTCCACTTGTGACCCACAGTAAGCTTACCCTTAAAACAGCTGCTCTTTGGGATGACGGCCCTAGTTGAGGAGCAAACAACACAGCAGGGAAGTTCATGGGACAAGCTGCAGCTGGTCATTTGGTCCTGAGGCTGGGTCTCTGCTGTTGATCATCTCGGTCTTCCACCACCACGTCTAAAATCCCTTCACCCTCTGCCAGAATTTCAATGGGTATTGGCTGCTTTCCTGGTAACCTGGACTTTTGTGCTCGATGGATCTGAGCATCTAGTTCCCACAGCTTTGTCAGGTCATGGTTCTGAAGTTACGGACTTTATTTATTTGCAGTTATTAACATACAAGGAATCATCAAGAGTTGCCACCTAAATAAATTCCCGAGTTCTAGACAAACTCCTCCTGCCTTCTGTTATCTATCTATCATCTATCTATCCATCATCCATCCATCCATCCATCCATCCATCCAACCATCTATCTGTCCATCCATCTATTATCTATCTATCGATTGATCGGTCGATTGATCGATCTATCATAGCATCTCTATCATTCATGATAAAGCAGGTCCAATTACTTCACTCCACCAGGTCAGGTAACTCCTTTCTTTGCCAATAGATCTACTGGTGTCAGGAATCCCAAAGGATGAGGCAGGAGCTGTAGCTTTAGATTTAGTTGAACCCATCCTGTGTCCCCTGGTAGAAATCTTCCTTCTAGGATTTCTGGTCCAGCAGAGCCTGGAGTTTGGAAGACAGGAAGCACAAATTCCCCAAGTGGAATTATTAGGGAAAAGGGTCGCTCCTGGGTTCCCAGAAAAACGTACCCTACCTATTGTGGACATAGCACCACATATGGTCTTGAACCAAAGGCCAAAATTCGTATTGCATCCTGAAAACCACCACCCCCGCGACTCAAAGGGCGATCCCCAATCTGGTGTCCGGGCTGCTCCTTCGAGTGGTCATTCTCCGAGGCTGCCAATAGCTCTGTGCAATATGACACATTAGCCCCACCGGATTGTTCACTGGCGTGTTGGTCAGTTGGCTCCCGTGTGAGAAGGAGCTCCAATTCACAGTTTTTGGTTGTATTAGGTCAATACGCCCACTATGGCCAATTTCAATCCTTCGATCTTTTCACAATGGTCAAAATTCCCGAGTGGGTAACAATGAGGTCTTCTGAATCAGCACCAACTGCCTGAAACCAACGTAACAGTAGCGCCCTTGGGTTTCTACCAAACTGAACCTCCTTCAGTCTAAATTTGGTCCCCTGGTGGGAGGCAATGTTATATGAGATTCTCCTGGTGATGACACTGTGACATTGCAGTGAGAGAAGGCAAGTCCCTACTAAGAATCTGTGACAGTCATAAGCAAGCATGAAACACTGCCCCTTCCATGGTGTGATATGCCTGATATAACCAATTTGCCTCCCTGTGGCTGGTGGCTGACTCGGCAGCTACGGAGGAGCCTTGCTCAGGTCCCCCTTCCACAGGTGTCCTGTGGTTGAGTGACAAATGCCTCCACCTGTGAGCACCTTCAGACTTTGCCTCTTGTTTCAAGCGGAGGGTACAGATTTCTTAGGCTCACAGTTCCTGACCAGCATATTTTGCCCAAGAGGTGGCCACTGGCCTAGTGGAGACTTCTCGCTCCCCTCAGTTGGAGCCCCTTCCCACCCCCACAGTGTTCCTTCTCCCTCTCCTCTCACTGGTGTCAGATTGGCATCACCGTTGGCAGGTTCTTCCTGGCTACTCTGCTCTCTCTTCCTCTTGTCTCTCGTAGGCATCGCCCCAATAATTTTATTATATTTCTCTTTCCGTCTTGCTGTTTCCTGGAGGCCCCACTGACACAGTGTCCTTGAGGGGTGGAACCTATTTAGACCCTAGCGTTGGTATCTGCTCCTCATCTGTCAGATGTTCAACAACGGCATTGGACCGATCAGTCCTGGTGAAAAGTGGCCCAAGCTGTTGGAACCGTGCACAACCCCTACCACTGCCACCATGGCAATCCTATTCATGGGCCCCCTGGAGTGGCCCAGGACAAGTCATCTGGTCTACCTAGTTGAGCAGGGCCTCTTCTGGAATCTGTGCTCTCTAGTGGTGTCAGCATGAGATGCGAGGATCCTTGCACTTTGAGATCGTCCCCATAAATCCATCACCGTGCTGCCTCCTGAGACCTCTGTCTCCTTTCTTCCAATTTCCCAACTCTACCCAAAGTTCCTGAACAACGAGCTAAGGGATTAATGATCATCTAAGCCGTTGACAACAGCTAGAAGCCCTGAATATCCTTATCGCAGGCCACTTCTTGCTCCAATCCAGGTAGACAACCGGGTGTATTGCTTACAGTTCTAGCCACCGAGAAGCTGTCTCTTCGTCTCCTCTGCAATGATACTGCGGAATAGCAGTTGTCCATTTTGGGCTTGTAACGTTTTGTACTAATCCACTGATGAACCAAAGGTTTTCTTCCCCCCTTTTTCAGCCAGTCAGAATGATAATTCACGAGGCCATACGTATAGTAGGAAGGAGAGTCATCTGTGTAACGGAGAGAGGTGATATGAGGGTCTGGGTCAAATAGGAGTTTATTTGTGTTCTCTGGATCTACTCAGCCGAATCCCAAATGCCCCGCTGCCATTATCTGATGACATTTTGTTATGCCTGGTCGCCTTGCGAGTTGACAACATTCAGCTGAGGAGGCAAAGCTCAGATCACGTCGTGCAGCCGTTTGATGCGCGATGATCAAGTATCCAGGCTCTTCTAGGGTCCGGTGCTAGGCCAGGAGCCGCTATCGAAGCGGTAGATGATTCTCCGTTGCAGACGTGTCACGAACAGAATTGTTTCCTCACACCTCCTCCCCAAAAGCACGTAGTGCAGCCCTAAGTCCTAATGTGGCGACATTTGGAAAAGGGACTTTAGGGAGTTAATTAAGGCTAACTAAGATCGTACGGGTAGGGCCCTAATCTAATGGAACCGATCGATGTCTTAACAAAAAGAGGAGGATACACTAGGCCTCTGACTTACTCTTTCTCTCTCTCTTCCTATTTCTAAACATGCACGCAGGAGAAGCTATATGAGGACGCAGCCAAGGAGAGAGCGCTCACCAGAAACCAGCCCTGATGGCACCTTGACCTTGGGCGTCTGGCCCCTACAACTGTGAGATAACACATTCCTGTCGTGTAAGCCGTCCTGCCTGGGGTATCTGCTACAGCGGCCTGTAGATGAACGCGAGGCAGCGAAGCCCCCCGTGGGGCTCACCCGCTAGGACTGCGCTGCGTGTGGGTGTCTCTAGCACCCCGCTCTGAGGCCCCTGGCGGGGGCGGGACTGATTGTGCGGTGACCCGAATGTGCTCTCTCGCTCTGACTTCCACTCGAAACCGGCGTCTTTCCGAGTTACTCAATAAACGGATCATCGCCTTTTCCGAGCGTGGAACACGCTCCCTTCCGAGTTAAGAGGCTTACGGACCCTCGTGCACTTTTCTTAATGGTGAGAGCCGCGGGCGTTAATACTGCCCGGCGTTTCTCAGGTCACCTCCCACCCACGTGGTGCTGGTCTCCCGCCCGCCGGTGTAGCCACCACGTGTGCCACTTCGGACTCCCCAGGTTCAAGTCACGTTGCCTCATTAACACAGCGGCGAGGGGATTGTCAGGACAACCGAGGTCAAACACAGCAACCTGGACCGGACCGTGGCATCCGAAGAGCAAACTCGAACGTCTGCCAAGATCGTGGACGCACCCTTGCCCTTCGTTCCCGAGGGACACAAGCGCCTTTTCATTGCTCTCTGTGAGACTCGTGAGTGTGTGTGTGTGCGCGTGTGAGCGTATGGAATACGCTGGCCAGATCGATAGCTGCCGCGTATCCCAGAGATGAGGGTGGCCTATGCTACCCGCGTGAGCTCTGCGCTAGCTGTGACAGTTTGGGCACATCTTTGATAGTCGTTTTGCTTTCCTATGTGGCTCTTGTAACAGGTTACTGCAGACGGGCTTGCTCCGAACGACGCGCTTACCCTCTTCTAGTTTCGGAAGCCGGAACGTTGACATCGGTCTCCCTGGGCTGTAACCGTAGGAACAGGGCCAAGCTCCCTCCGCCAGCCTCTGGGGCGGATTCCTTAGAGCTCGTGGCCCTCCCTGCACCCGCCTTTGGCTGTCCTGCTGCCTGCTTCCCCTGTATCTCACCTCCCTCTGCCTCCCCACTTACCGTCACGTCCAGGGCTCCCCTAGAGCATCCAGGACAATCTCCCCATCTCAACAGCCTTCATCTGATCACCCAGTAAACGATTCTGCAAACTCCCTTTGCATTAAATTAGCACTCACAGTTTTCGAAGGTTAGGACCAGGAGCTCTAGGGATACTTTCCCACCCACCACGGAGTCTTTTCTCCTCTCCCATGGCCAGGTGGTCACGGTCCCCCCCCCCCACACCACGCACCCCAGATCCTATTAAAAATCAGAGTAAATCCCAGGTGAATTAAAAATCAGAGATAGGATGGGAACCACCCTCACTGCATCCCTTAATACTTGAGGGCTCCCTGCTATTTTACCTGGAATGTCATGTTGCTTTTAAAATTATTATTATTATTATTATTATTACTTTTGTCATGTTGCTTTCGATTTACTCTCTCGGCCAAGGGGGCAGGGGCAGGGGTTTGCATCGGGGTTTCCCTCCCGTGTCCCTTTCCCGATCTTGACCCCGAGGCCACATTTTGTATTAATTTTGTATTTAATTGTATTTAATTTCCACCCAGG
Organism: Nyctereutes procyonoides; assembly: GCF_905146905.1. NCBI lineage: Eukaryota > Metazoa > Chordata > Mammalia > Carnivora > Canidae > Nyctereutes > Nyctereutes procyonoides. The sequence continues at coordinate 88,208,670 of NW_026575146.1, forward strand.
TTTTAATTTGCTCAGAGGGAGTTTTTCTGGTTGAAGACTCTGAAGATGAGAAGAAAAGTCTTACGCTCCACACCAGAGGATCCTGGCCGCCTTATATTTCCTCTAAGGTCTCTTTGCAAACTGAGCAGTCCCTCCTCAGTTTATTCCACAAATCACAAATAAAGAGCGGGGAGGCACATCCCGCACGCTGCCGACGTCGCCTCGGCCCACCCACGAGCTCATCGGGGGGACCTTCCACCTTCAGCAGGCGCGTCTTTCCGAGGACCCCGCGGCCACGTCCCAAGCACGGCTCCCCTGCCAGCTTCCTAACGGCGTTTCCCGCCTCCGCCAGCCGTTTTCCGAAGCTCCTTCTTCGGTCTCCGTTTGCTTCTAAGTCAGTGTCGCGCGTCTTAGGTCTCGGTGAGCGCAGGGCCCCATTTCGGACCCCAAACCGAACGGCTCAGGAGGCCTTCGCTGTGTAGCAAACCTCTCCCAGACCCAGAGGCTTCCGGGACGTCGGTGTTTCCTCAAGATTCTTTGAGTTGCTCGTGCGGTGTCTTTGCTGATGTCCCCCGGGTCGTGTTCTGTGGCCTCGTCTAGCCGGATGGTCCGTGCGGTGGCCGGACTCCCAACGACCCCCCCCCCCGCCCCGTCGGTTCTGGGTGTCCGGGCCCTTGCGAGTCTCTCCGTCCCCGGAATAGGGACCAGCTTAGCAACCCGTGACTTGCTTCCAACTCGAAGACCAGGTAGAAATGAGGCGGTGTCATTTTCACGATTTCAGGAGGTCGGAAGCTCACGGTGCTGGCTCATGCTCTGTGTCACCGCGCCCCTCGCTGGCTCGGAGGAGGCCAGCGGTCATGCTGCTGGACCCGTGTGACCGGAGCTGAGAACAGAGGGGCCGTGTCCTTGATGTCCTCTCCCCAACAACACTGGTTTTTCTTCCTAGTACGGCGGACCCACTGCATCACGTTGGCTTCAGGTGTACGACCCGGGGACCGAGCACCTCTACCCCCACCAGCGTAGCCTCCATCCGTCACCGCTCAGCATTACCACGACCCTATCATTCCCCATGTCGTTCCCTTGATTCCCATTGCTGATTTACTCCAGAACTGGAAGCCTGTATCTCCCACGCCTCTTCACCCATTTTTTTTTCTATCCCCCCTGCTCCCCACACCCCTCTGGCGACCATCAGTCTGTTATTCAAACGTCTGCTTCTGCTTTTGTTTGTTCATTGATTTTTTTTTTTTTTTAGAATCCACATATAAGTGGAATCATAGAGTATTTGTCTTTCTCTGTCTGATTTATTTCACTAGGACAATACCCTCTAGGTCTATCGATGGTGCTGCAAAGGGCAAGATGTCATTCTTCTTTATGGATGATTAATATTCCATTATATATATAGACACATACAGACACACCTGTTATATCCATTCATTTGCAGATAGACGCCTAGACTCCTTCTGCCACGATCACCTTCACCACCCCCACCGCCTCCGTCATCCTCCTTCATAGCCTTGACTCTTTTTTTTTAATTCAAAAAAATTTTTTTTGTAAATTTATCTTTTATTGGTGTTCAATTTGCCGACATATAGAATAACGAGTGCAGTGGTGCTTACAATTAATTGATCACAGCCTTGACTCTTGATGGCACATTCTCAACCATTGGCTGACCAGTGGGGACAGAGCCGGGCTTACGGGCTGTTTTCCCAAGCCCCGTCCTCACAATCCAGCTGGTTCTGGAGCCCAGCAGGCCTCCCTCCGACGTCTCCTCGCTGATATAACTTCTCCAACTCCAATTATGCTCCAGTCATGAACTAGGCAGCAGGCACCAGTCTCCCCTTCTATCAAGCAGGTCTGTCTTAGAGGCTCCTGCTCGCTCCTTCTTGGGCGCCACATGGAAAGGGGGGGACAGTCTAATGCTCAGCTAACAGGAAGGATCAGGCCATGCTCTAAAGGGGACCAACCCCCTGGGCTCTCCTACGACCCTGTGCATAGAGAGACTCTGGAGGAATTTGCCCCAGGACTTGGCATCTCTGTGCCTTGTCCATGTGACACAGCTCCCGAGTCATGCGACATTATTGAATGATCTGCAGGCAAGATGAAGCTGGGTCCCAGGCTCTGAGCCGTGCTCACCCGGAGAGGCTGCAGGGTGCAGCTGTGATTACCCTAAATGGAGACTTTTCCCTTTCTCCCCCGCCCGCAGGGCCACCCCCAGGGCTTGGAGATCTCATGGTTGGTAGCGTAGCCGAACGTTGCTCCAATGTTGTCCAAAGAGCGTCTAGAAATCCTTTCTTCCATCCTCTGCCAGCAGGCGGGTACGAGCCGCCCTTCCTTCCCGTAGCTAATGGGGCCGCCCCGGCTGCTGTCCACTTCCTTAAGGGGAAATCTCTCTCCAAAGCCTCCCACCCCATCTCCCACTCTCCACGTTTCTCCTCTGCATCTCTTCCTCTGCATTGCATCCGACAGAGCCACGAGGAAAAATAACCAGCTCCATGAAAGGGCAGCAAGACGGGGTGCCAGGAGCTGGAAAGCCAAGTGTGGGACGGAAGCCGCGAGGGCGACGTGCCTAGAGGAGCAGACGGGACGCTTCTACCCAAAAGGCCTCATTTGTGAATTGTCAAGCCGGCCGGGGTCAGGACACGCTTTGTTTCAGGAATAATTCATATGCCGCTTTGTCATTATTCTTTTAAGGACGTCTTCTATGGGGGTAATAAGACATTATTAAACGGACCCATGTAATTAAGCATAAGCGTACGTCTAGCTTTCAAATTTATAAATTGATCATCGCTCATGAGAAGCTCAAGATTTCCTCGGCTTGCTCTATTTGTATGGGAACAATCCATCACTCACGGACCTTGCCTTGCCGGGCTGAAGGGGAAGAAAACCGCAACGTGGCACCTCCGCTGACTACGGTATTGTCGGGTTTGTGTCCCGAGCACACTTACCCGCACACGAGGGATTAAGGTGGCCCAATGCTGGCCCAGTGCCTGGCATCCAGTAGGCACGTCACGCATGCTCTTAAGGGAAGGACAGAAGAGACTTTGGTAAGACATTCCAGCCTAGGATCACGCGGGGGTAGATCCTGAGAGTCGGGGGTGACGCGGCGCTGAGTGACCCCCAGCTAGAGCCAAGGCCACGACCACCGTCCTGGGGCCAGGTCCAAGGCTCTCGGGCTAGCACAGACCTGCCGGCTTCTCAGCAGAAGCCAGCCTTCGCCTCCTTCCCCCCAAACCCTGCTGCCATCGTGGCCCAGCACCACCAGCCCCGGGTGGTCTGAGGCCTGAGACGACGCCACCTGCCCTGAAGACAAACCGCGACCACGACCTAGACGCCGGCAACTGGGGGCGGGGGCTCCGGGGCACGGGTCTCCAACCCGGCTGCTGACGTGGCCGCTGCTGCACGCCTGTCCGCGCTGCGGGCTCTGCTGCCTCCCGCCCTGCTCTGCCCGGGGCCGGCCTGGCCGGCAGGAGTGGCCGGGAGGCAGGGGGCTCAGGCGGGCCCTGGCCTCTCCCTCCGATGCCGACTTATAGGACTGCCCTGCTCTCAGGACTATTTATCCTTTGGGAAGAGGCCCCAGTCCCCACTGTGCCACTGGGCTTGCTGCGAGCTCCGAGCTGTTTATGGAGATATATATATATATTGAAGATTTTATTTATTTATTCATGATAGAGAGAGAGAGAGAGAGAGAGGCAGAGACACAGGCAGAGGGAGAAGCAGGCTCCATGCAGGGAGCCCGACGCAGGACTCGATCCCAGGACTCCGGGATCACACCCTGGGCTGAAGGCGATGCTAACCCGCTGAGCCACCCGGGGATCCCCTATATATGTCTTTTTTTTAAGCGAGTCTGGAAAGCACTTTGGTATAGACTTCTAAGACTCCTGACCGAGTCCCAATCTACACACCCTTGCACGCCCAGCCGTGAGGTAGGCCTAGGAGCGGCGGCCACGTCCTCCGGGGGCTGCAGATGCGTCCACCGCTAACCGGAAGGGAAGCAGCTCAGGAGGCGCCGAGCTCGCGGGGGGCTGCCCCCACCTCTGGCTCCATTCCGGCTCCTGTGGAAGGTGACGCCGGCGGCCGGGGAGCAGAGGCCCCAGCTCCAGCTCTGGGCCTCCCAGCGCCGCCTGTTGGCCTGGGCCCCTCGGTGGGGCCCCATCTGGCGGCTCCAGAGGCGCAAGGTGGGGGGCCCTGGAGAAAGGCAGGGCCCGCCTGAGGCCGGGGTGCTGGGCTGGACGGCTGGGGCGGCGGAGGGTCCCAGAGGCACCCTGTCCTACACGGAGCAGCGACGGCAGCCCCGACGGGAAGAGCTGACGCCTAACGGGCTCAGGACACCTCGGTGGAGGACGCTGTTGGAGCAGACTTCCATCCGCAGACACGTCCTGGCTACCCGTGGGTCGATACATTCGGGGGAGACCAGCCCGCTCAGATCGCCCCCCTCCTCTGTGCCCGGGACACCCGGGGGGGGGGCACCTGCTTCGCCAGGAGCGGCAGGGGAGCCCGGGGGCCCGATGCGACGGCTCCACTTGGTGGAATTGGAGGGTCACGTTCGCAGAGCGGCCCAGACCGCGTGGACGGCTGACTCAGGTGCTTCGCGGCCAGCAAACACCTTCCCACAGGTTCCTGTCGGTGCCTGACAGCCCAGGGGGCAGAGGGGACACCGCCGACCCCCGTCACACACGGGGCCCGGCGCTTTCCAGAGTCGCGACCCGAAGAGGCAGAACCGACGCCGGAAGGCCGACCCCCCGCAGCCCAGGGCTCGAGGCGGCCTCCGGGGGGCCCAGGCTCCCCGATGGACACGGCCTCAGGCCGGGGGCGGGGGGCTCCGTCTGTGAAAGTGCTGGTGAAGGGGCTGCAGCTCCGGGCCCGGTCACCTGCTCGCATCAGGCCGCCGTGGGGGCGACGCCGGGCCTGGCGCTCCCGGACTCTCAGATGCAAGATGCGACCTGCCCCCGGCAGCTGGCGTGGCCTGACCCCGCGAACGTAAATGCGACCGTCCGGCTAACTTCACATTTCAGGTCGATAAGGACGGTCTTCTCGTGCACGGAGGCCTCGGTCCCTCACGGGACGCTGCCCTCACACGAACCGAGTCTGTTGTTTCTAGGAAAGACAAATTTGGGGCACTCCGCGGTGGAGCATCTGCCTTGGGCTCAGGGCGTGACCCCGGGGTCCCGGGATCAAGTCCTGGCCTCGGGCTCCCTGCATGGAGCCTGCTTCTCCCTCTGCCTGGGTCTCTGCCTCTCTCGGTGTGTCTCTCAGGAATAAATAAATAAAATCTTTAAAAAAAAAAAAAAAGCAAGCCCAAGTTAAGCACAGGCACCTTACACTTTATCTGCTGACCCTCTCGGCCAGTTAAGGGCCTGGAAAGCTCCATGTGCCCGGCGATCCACCGCCCCTACCTCGTGTCCCACGTCCTGGACCTGCCTCACCAGGGCCAGTCGGTGACCCCCGTGGACAAGGGCCCTCTAGAGACGAGACGATGTCCCCCGGAGGGAGACCCACGGTTCGCTCTCAGGCCAGGTGACCTCAGGCCTCGTGGGTTCCGGGGAACCCGAATTTGCAACAGCCCAGGAGGCGCCTTCCCCGTGAATCCCAGCTTGGTCCTGCAGAAAGGGGCCACCTGTCCCTCAACTGCTCCCTTTCTCACGTCTGACACCACGGGGCTTCCTGTTTTCAAACACCTGAGAGCGGGAGCTCCGGACCCGGTGCAGCGAAGGTAGTCAGGCGTCCTGGTCCCTGTTCCTCACCCCACCCGCCCTGCCCAGGGCCAGCGTGGACCCGTGCCCGTGCCCGTGGCTGGAGCCCTAGCGCTTCCCCACAGGCCAGGCACGTGTGTTGGAACCTTGCTCACAGGAGACCCTCCTTCCACTTGCAGATTTAGTTTAGATTAACATGAAAATAACCACGGAGGACTTTCCTGCAGAGCTTAATTTCAGGAGAGAAAAGGAGGGTTTGGCTCATCTGGTCTAAGGAAACAGGGACTGATGAGCCCAGGATGACTGCTGGCATCCCCGGGACCTCCCCAGCTCCTCTGGGAGCACCTGCTGCGGGGGGGGGGGGGGGGGCTGGGCCCTGGGGAGGAGGCTGGGTCCTGGGGAGGAGGCTGGGTCCTGGGGAGGAGGCTGGATCCTAGGGAGGAGGCTGGGCTCAGGGGAGAAGGCTGGGTCCTGGGGAGGAGGCTGGGTCCTGGAGAGGAGATGGTGACAGGGAAGGGCTAGGAGGTCAAGGGCAGGGGGATCTCTGGGCCCAGAGGACGCCCGCAGCCACCTCCTCACCACAACGCCTGCCGGGCTGTGGCTCCCCCTGCTGCGGGGGCCTCCACGTGGGCAGCACGATGCCAGCCTCGGCCTCGGGGCCTCAGCATGGTCGCCGGGGACCAGGCCCTGGGCGTAGATGAGTCACGCGTCGCCTGCCGCTGGCTCCACAGGAGGGCCGCACACGGGGACGTGAGCCCCGCGGAGCCGCCAAGGCCACCTCTACTCTGGCCAGTGTCCTGGGAGGGCCGCCGGGCTTTCTCTTGCCCGCACCCTGCCCTGACCCGCACCCCGCCCCATCCCACACCCCACCCGGCCCGCACCCCGCCAGTCCTGCGGCGTGTTCTCCTCTGACTCTGGCCTTCCTGAACGGCTTTCCTCGTGCCGCTCCCGCCCCCTGGACCCCGCCGCCCGCAGGAGTCCCAGCCTGGTGCTGAGGGTGTCTCCACCGCCTGGTGCTTGGGGGCCCCGTCCGGGGTGCTCTCCTCTTCAGCGGGACTTCACCATGGGAACTCCCGGGGCACCGTTCCCGGAGCGCACCTCGGGACCCTGCAGCCAGCTCCCTCGGCCTGCATCACCCCCTACGAGCTCCCTGGCCTCTGAATTCCCTTTGTTTTTTTATTTTTTTATTTTTTTTAATAAATTTATTTTTTATTGGTGTTCAATTTGCCAACATACAGAATAACACCCAGTGCTCATCCCGTCAAGTGCCCCCCCAGTGCCCGTCACCCAGTCACCCCCACCCCCGCCCTCCTCCCCTTCCACCACCCCTAGTCGGTTCCCCAGAGTTAGAGCCTCCCCTGTTCTGTCTCCCTCCCTGATATTTCCTACCCATTTGGATCCCGCGTCCTTCATAAGCCTTCGGTGACACCCGCAGTGACCGGGGAACGTCTCTCCTCGGCAGATTCCCGTAGTCCTGAGTAGGAGCACATCCAGAGCCGCCACGGCCGGTGACAGGGACGATGCGGGTGGGCTCTGGCCTCTTCCCATTCCTTCCCTCCAAGCAGAAGCAGTTTGCTACACGGGTTCAAGTGAAGGGCCAGGTCCAAGCAGGAGGCCTCCAAGGGCGATAGGTGCATCCTTGGACCCTCACCCCAAGCTGTGGGTTTCCTCCCCAGAAAGCAGGCAGCCCACGTGTAGGGGTGAGAGTCAAACATTTCTCTGGCCCAAATCATCCTTGGAGTGCCGGGGTCTCTGGGCTGGCAACACCCGCATCGTCCGGGACGTGGTTAAGGGAGTGCACTCTCGGGCTCCTCCTGGGAATTTCCTGGGGTGGCCCGTTTGGGCGGCTCGCAGCATGCTGACTCCGGGACACAGCATCCGGGCGGTGCAGGGGTTAAAGGGCCTCAAGGCAGCGATCCTCCCCCCCCCCCCCGCAGCCGCTGGGTCCCGTTTCCCGTCCCTGCCCCCAGCCTTCAACCTGGCCTCTCAGTCCCAGTCTGAGCCTGCCCCCACCCCACCCCACCCGCCTCCTCCCTGAGGCTCCTGGGGCCTGGGAGGCTGCTGCCCTCCAGGGAGGAGGAGAGCCGTCCCCCGGATCCCACACGAGGGACAAGCGCGTCTCCCAGGGAGGCCACTCAGGAAGCCCCAGTGTCAGCAGGGTTTGGCCGCCGTGGTGGCCACAGAAGCCACCGGATGGATCTCCACCTGCAGGGGGCTGGAGCGCTGCCGTGCCCTAAGCAGCCGGGGGGCTTGCCCCGAGCTTCCAGGAGCTGCCCCCATGCAGTGCCGGGGCCAGGCAGGGAGTGTGTGGGCCCACGGGACCTGGGACTTCTCGGGGGGCTGCTTCCTGGAGAAGCTCCTGGTGGCCGAGCGGGACTTCCTTGCCCTGCAGATGCTCCCCTCCCTGCAGGTGCTCCCAGCCCTACAGGTGCTCCCTTCCCTACAGGTGCCCCCTTCCCTTCCCTGCAAATGCTCCCCTCCCTGCAGGTGCTCCCTTCCCTGCCCTGCAGGTGCTCCCCTCCCTGCAGGTGCCCCCTTCCCTGCAGATTCTCCTTTCTCTTCCCTGCAGGTCTCAGGGTCGGGGGGACTGGGGGACCTCCGCGTCCTGCAGCCAGTTCTGCGCCCTCGGCTCCCGCCGTTCTCTCGGCCTGTGGAGGTGGCTTTGAGTGACATCCGCTCACGGAGGGCGGTGGTGGCCGCGTGGGCTTCCGGGGCCGGGAGGGGGCCGCGCCTCCTGGACAGCCTCACCCGGGCCGGCGTGGCCGTGGCCGCTGCTTCAGGCGGGGCGTGCGGTGATTACTTTCTTACGACTGTTTGTAGATATAATTGTATCCTCGTGACTCAGGAGTTTATGCTCAGGAAATAATTAGGACTGGATTAGCTGCCTGGACAGCCTTGTCATTCTCCGGCCACCGCTGCGTTGAGGCTGAGCCTGCTCCGAGCCGATCGGATGTGTCTGTTACAATAAGCATTTCAACCCAATTAGCATCTCAGTAACAACCAAATTATCTTTAATATGATGCAATTACTTTTTTTTTTTTAATTAGGCTGAACTGGGGATCCTGTGCCGTGAACGTCTAGCCTCGCTTGGAGAAGTGATTAGAACAAAGCCAGCGGCCTTTCCAAGATACGCGCGTATTTTCCAAAAATCCTGGGACCCCACTGGCTGGGACTTGTGCAGGAGTCACTTCCCGCAGGGAGCATCCTGCCGGTCGGTCCGGGCCTTGCAGGCTGCCCCCCCCAACCCGCGCTCCCCTGGGCCCCTGCCTCGGCCTCCGCGGCTTCCTCAAGCCCGTCACCGGGGACCTCCAGCCAGGCTGTCACCCTGACGGGGACTCCTGTGTGCTGGGCTCCTCTCAGGCAAAGCGCAGTCGCAGGTGGAATCATGTCTCTACCAACTTGTGCGTGGGAGTCCCAAGCCCCAGGGTCGTCCTGGCAGGTGGCCTTGCTTGGAGCTACGGTCTTATAAAGGGGCTCAAGCCAAAGCAAGGTCATGAGGGTGGCCGCCAAGCCGGGGTGACGAGCGTGCACGTAAGACGGTGCGGCCGTGCAAGGAGGTGGCCGTGTCTGAGCCAAGGAGAGACTCTGGAACAATCCTTCCCTCACGCCCTGGCCGCCTTGGATGACACCAGTCGGGTGGCACCTCGATCTCGGGCTTCCGGCCTGCAGGGCTGTGGGAACGTGGGGCTCTATGCCTTGCAGCCACGTCGCCTGCGGCACCTGTGCGCTTGCTCCATCCATCCTACGGGCTTTGCTGTCTCAGCGAGGAAACTGAGTCAGAGAGGTCGGGCGTCCGAGCAGAGGTGGAGCCAGGGCCGGCCCGACCTGTGGCACAGAGTGCTTGCCTTGTCCCTCACTTACCTTTCTGGCCTTTTAATTTACTTCCCGCAGCCCGTGAGCTCAGTCTCACAAACAAAATTGTGACACAGACAAAAAGAAAAAGACCACCCCGCAGCCGGGAGCGACTCTGTTGCTCCTGCTGGGCCTAAAAGTGTTTTTCTTCGCTCGCTCAACGCGCGTCCTGGGCTTCCTGGGTGCGCATCTCTGTGGTGGGGCCGACGAGCCCAGTGACGCGGGACATGGCGCCTCCCCTGTCGAGGCCCAAGTCCCAGCAGTGGGGACACGTCGAAGGGCTGGGCGGGACATCACGAAGCTCCCAAGGCAGAGCGACCGTGATTGCCAAGAGGCGCGTCGTGACGGTGACGCGATGGGGCCTGGAGGACAGACAAGGGGACGAGGCCCCTGAGAACTGGGCCTGAGCCTGCAAACAGGAGGAGGAGGCGCCACCTGGCCCCGGGCCCAGACACGGACTCGGCGGCCTCCGCCACCCCAGTGCTGCGGCCACCCCGCTAGAACTGCCACTTCCCCAAGACGATGCACAATTATTGTAGTTTTCAAAGCCATTTTCAGTGCTTGTAAGACAGAAATCCGGCGTCAGGGTAACAGCTTTGGATTCTTTTCTCCAGTGGTTTTGTCATTTTTTCATGCATCCTCTGGAGCTGCCCATTGGGTCTCCATTGCTCTTGCTCCACATTCACCATTTTCCTTATTTTTTTTTCATTGAAGTCTCCACTTTATTTCTTTGTGATTTTTTTTTCTCCAGTCTGTCCTCTAAATGATGGATTCTGTTTTCTCTCATCCTCTCTTCACTGCTTCCAATGCTATTTTAATTTCTCAATCGGGGTATAAAGTTCCCTTAATTTCTGGCCTTTCTTTTGCCAGTTGTCTTTCTTTCTTTTTTTTTTTTTTTTTGTCGTTTGTTTGTTGTTTGTCCCACATCTCATCTTTCATCACTTGTATCACACAGTTCTGAATTTCTCTAATTTCCTCTTTTTTTTTTTTTTTTGAGCCTAACTCAGGGCTCGAATTCATAACCCTGAGCTCAAGACCTGAGCAAAGATCAAGAGTCAGACGCTTAGCAGACAAGCCACCTGGGTGCCCCTCTAACTTCCTTTAGGGAACCAAGTAGCTATTTTCTTTTTTTATCTGATTGAGTTCTTTCGGCTGAATTGAGGTAAGAATTGACAAGTAAGACTTATATATATTTAGGGTGTGCCACTGGATGCCTCACATTGCGTATTCTCTGTAAAACGGTCACCACACCGACACTAGTCACACCATACCCTCATCTTATGTAGCTACCACTGGCCTGCTGTGTATGCGTGCTGAAACTTACAGCCTGCCACCCACCATTCTACTCCGCTTCTATGAGTTCAATCATTTTTTTTATTTTTTTAATTTATTTATGATAGTCACAGAGAGAGAGAGAGAGGCAGAGACACAGGCAGAGGGAGAAGCAGGCTCCATATACCGGGAGCCCGACGTGGGATTCGATCCCGGGTCTCCAGGATCGCGCTCTGGGCCAAAGGCAGGCACTAAACTGCTGCGCCACCCAGGGATCCCCGAGTTCAATCATTTTTATGCTTTGCATATAAGTAAAATCATGCAGCATTTGTCTTTCTCTGTCTGGCTTATTTCACGTGATATAATGTCTACCACGTTTATCCCCGCTATCGCAAATGGCAGGATTTCCTTCTTTTTAAGGGACAAATATATGTACGTACATCACATTTCTTCACCCACTACCATCAACGGACAGTCAGGTGGTTTCCAAGTCTTGACCGCTGTGAATAAATAATTCTACAATGAACATGGGCGTGCAGATATCTCTTTAAAATATGGATTTTGTTTCCTTTGGGTGTATTCCCAGAAGTGGGATCACTGGATCATATGGTAGCTCTATTTTAGTTTTTTAAGGCACCTCAGGATAGTCCAGTCTCCTAGTGGCTGTTCCAATCTCCATTCCTAAGAACAGTGTACCAAGGTTCCCTTTCTCCACATCCTTTTCCGTATGTTGGTTTTGTTTTTGTTTTTTTCTTTCTTTTCTTTCCTTTTTTTTTTTTTGTCTTTTTGATACAAGCCATCCTAGCAGGTGCAAGGTGCTATCTCACTGTGGTTTTGATTTGCATTTCCCCAGTGATGAGAGGTGTTGGGCCTCTTTTCATGTATCTGTCAGCCACTTTTATGCCTCCTTTGGAGAAATGTTCTCTCTCTTCAAGTCCTTTGCCCATTTTTTATATCCTTTTTATGAGTTCCTTACGTATTTAGATTATGAATGCGCTATCAGGTATATGATTTGCAAATATTCCCTCCTACTCTGTAGGTGGCCTTTTTCATTCTGCTGTTACCCTCACTGTGCAGAGGTTGTTTGTTTTTTGTTCACTGTGTCGTGTTTTGTTTTTAGTTTGGTGCGAACTTACTTGTCTGTTTTTGCTTTTGTTGCTTGGACTTTTGGTTTCAAATCCAAAACAAATCGTCACCAAGTCCATCGAGAGTTGGCTTCAAAAGTGAATTCTATCAAATATTCAAAGAAGCATTAATACCAATGTAATATCAATCAAGGAACTTACTCCCTATATTTTCTTCTAGTAGCTTTAGAGTTTCGAGCCTTATGTTTAAGTCTTTAATCCGTTTTGGGTTTATTTTTATTTATGATGAGAGATGAGGGTCCAATTTCATTCCCCTGCATATGGATATATAGTTTTCCCAGTCTGTTTATTGGAGAAACTATCCTTTTTCCATTGTACGTCCTTGGCACCCTGGTTGAGGATCAGTTGACCACACATATATGGTTTATTTCGGGGGTGGAGGGGCTCTCCTCTCTATCCCATTGTGCACGTCTGCGGTTAGGCTTGTACCATCCTTGAACACACTGTCTTTTGATTACCATTCCTTGTAATACACTTTGAAATCAAGAAATGTAATGCCAAAAAAAAAAAAAAAAAGAAGAAGTGTAATGCCTCCAGATTTTTCTTTAAGATTGCTTTAGCTATTCTGATTCTTTTGTGGTCCCACATAAACTAAAGATTCTTGTTGTTGTTTGTTTTCTGTAAGGAATACCATTGGGATTTTGATAGGGACTGCCCCAAATCTGTAGATCAGTTTGAGTAGTGTGGACATTTTCATTTTAACTCTTCCAGTTCATGGACACAAGATTTTTTTTTTTTTTGCCTGTGTCTTCTTCATTAATTACTCTTATCAATATTTTATGATTTCTAGTGTACAAGTCTTTTACCTCTTTGGTTAAGTTAGTCTCTAAGTATTTTATTTTTCCTATGATATTATGAATGCATAATATAAATGCTATTATAAATTTGTTTCTTAATCTCTTTTTTGGATAGTTTGTTGTTTATGTATAGAAACACTATTAATTTTTGTCTGTTGATTCTGTATCCAGCAACTTAATTCATTTATTATTTCTGGCAGCTTTTTGATAAGTCTTAGTTCTCTAATTTATAATCATGTTATTTGCAAACAGAGATCATTTCACTTCTTCCTTTCTAAAGTGGATGACTTTTTTCTCTTTTTCTTACCTAATTATTAAGACTTCTGGTACTAAGTTGAATAGAAGAAGCGAGAGCAGCATCCTGCCTTGTACTAGATCTTAGAGGAAATACTTTGTTTTTCCCCATTGATTATGATGTTAGCTGTGGGCTTTCCATATTGACTGTTATTGTATAAGTTCCTCTTATATCTATTTTATTGAGAGTTTTCACCATTAAAGGATATTGAACTTTGTCAAATGATTTTTCTTCATATATTGAGATGATCATGTGATTTTTCTTTCATTATCTTAATATAGTGCATCGGATTGATTGATTTATGCGGAGGCATTCTTGCATCCCAAGGATAAATTCCACTTAGTCATAGTCTATGACCTTTTCATGTCCCGTTGAATTTGGTGTGTAGTATGTGACTGAGGATTTTTGCATCTATGTTTTTCAGAGATCCTGGCCTGCAGCTTTCTTATCTTGTAGTGTGATTGTCTGGCTTTGGTGTGATATTGGCCTCTTAATATGAGTTTAGAAGTGTCCCCCCTTTAATTTTTTTGGAAGAGTTTATGAAAGATTGGTATTAATGCTTCTTTGAATATTTGATAGAATTCATTTTTGAAGCCAACTCTCAATTGACTGAGCCACCCAGGTGCCCCTAATGTGTGCTCTTAGATCTAAAATGATCCACTTGTAGACAGCATGTGACTGGATATATATAATTTTTTTTAATCCCTTCAGTGACTTCATACCTTTTGATTGGATAGTTTAATCCACTTACATTTAACATAATTATTTACAGATAAGGAATTACTACTGCCATTTTGTTGTTTGTCTCTTGCAGTTTTTTGTTCCTGTTTTCCTCTCTTGCTATTATCCTTTGTGATTATATATATAAATATATATCTTTTCCTGTAGCAGTGTACTTTGATTATTTACTCTTTATCTTTTGTGCATTATAGTTCTTTTTTTTCCCTTTGTGGTTACCTTGAAGATTGCATAAAATGTATTGTAGTTATAACCACCTATTTTTAAGCTGATAACAACTTAATTTCAATTGCATCCCAAGAATCTGCACTTTCACAGTCACCTCTTACATTGTTTGACCTAAAAAAAATTTACTTCTTTTTTTTTTTTTTACTTCTTTTTATATTGTGTATCAATTAAGGCTTTTTTTTTTCTCTTAACTTTATATTAGGGTTAAAAAGTAACTTATATATCACCACCATAGAGTTACATTATCCTGTATTTGTCTGTATATTAACCTCTCCCAGTGAGACTTATGATTGCATATTACTGTTAGCATAATTTTGTTTTGATTTGAAAAAATTCCTTAAGTGTTTCTTTTAAGAAAGTCCCAGTGATTATGAACTCCCTCACTTTGTTTTTCTGGAAGGGCTTTATCTTTCCTTCATTTTCAAAGAATAGGGTAGTATTCCTTGTTGACATTTTCTTTTTACAGTACTTTGAATATACCCTCCCACTATCTCCAGGCAACGAGGTTTCTCCTGAGGACTCTACTGATAGTCTCATGGGATTCCTGTATATTTGGTGAGTCACTTTTATCTTGCTACTTTTAAAATTCTCTCTTTTTCTTCAACTTCTGACAACTTAAGTATGCTGTGGCTCATGTAGACCTCTTTATACTCATCCTATTTGGGATCTTTTAGACTTCTTGAATCTGGATATCCATTTCCTTCCACAGATTCGGGAAGTTTTCAGTTATTCTTTCTTTTCTTTTTTTTTAAGATTTTTTTTTAAATTCATGATAGAGAGAGAGAGAGAGATTGGCAGAGACACAGGCAGAGGGAGAAGCAGGCTCCATGCTGGGAGCCTGACATGGGACTCGATCCCGGGACCCCAGGATCGTGCCCTGGGCCAAAGACAGGCGCCAAACCACTGAGCCACCCAGGGATCCCCCAGTTATTCTTTTTTTAAAAATCTTTCTACTGCTTTTTTAGTTCTCTGTTCATGTAAGGGTATCTCATCTATCCCTTAGCCTTTTTTCACTCTTTTTCACTCTTTTTTTCTGCTCTGGAAAATTTCAACTATCTTTGAGTTTGTTGATTCTTTCTTCTGCTTGGCCGAGTCTGCTTTGAAGCTCTTTATTGCATTTTTTTTTTTCATTTCATTCATTAGATTCTTCAGCTCCAGAGTTTCTCTTTGGTTTGTTTCTAATGATTTCTATCTCTTTGTTGAACTTCTTATTGTTTTCATGTAAAGTTTTTCTGAGCTCATTTATTTGCCTATCTGTGTTTTCTCAGCCCATGGGCTTCTTTATCTTCTTCTTTTTTAATACTTAATTTTTTTAATTTTTTATTTATTTATGATAGTGAGAGAGAGAGAGAGGCAGAGACACAGGCAGAGGGAGGAGCAGGCTCCATGCACCAGGAGCCTGACGTGGGATTCGATCCAGGGTCTACAGGATCGCGCCCTGGGCCAAAGGCAGGCGCCAAACCACTGCGCCACCCAGGGATCCCAATACTTAATTTTTAAAGAACAGTTTGAATTTCACAACAAAATTGAGAAGGGAAGAGAAATTTCTCACATAACCCTTGCCCCTTATATGTATAGCATCCCCCATTATAAAAATCGGTCATCATAATGGTCCGTTTGGTACCAGGGATAAACCTAAAATTGACACATTATAATCACTCAGTGTCTATAGTTTACCTTAAGTTTCATGTTTGTTGTTTATATTCATTCAAAGGGCTTGGATAAATATATAATGGCATATAAACTTCATTAAAATATCATACAGAGTATTTTCATTTCCCTAAAAATCCTCTGTTCTCTGGTCTATTCACCTTTCGCCTCTCCCCACTTCTAACCCCTGGCAGCCACTGATCTTTCTTTGTCTCCATAGTTTTTCCATTTCCAGAATGTTATGTATAGTTTTTCCAGTGTAATTATACACTATGTAGCCTTCTCAGGTTGGCTTCTTTCTCTTAGTAATACACATTTAAGTTTCCTCCATGCGTCTCTATGGCTTAATAGTTCACTTCTTTTTAGAGCTGGATAATATTTCATTGCCTGGTTGTATAGCCGTTTACATATCCATTCACCTATTGAAGGACATCTTGGTTGTTTCCAAGTCTTGGCAGTTATAAATAAATCTGCCATAAACATCTGTGTGTGGGCTTTCGTGTGGGCAAAGGTTTTCAAGTTATTTGGGTAAATACCAAGGACCATAAGAGCTGGATCATACGACAAGAGTATGTTTGGTTTTACAAGAAACCACCAAACTGTCTTCCAAAGTGGTGGTGCCGTTCTGTAGTTCCACCATCAGTGTAAGAGAGTTCCTGTTGTTCCTGGTTCTCACTAGTATTTGATATTATCAGTATTCCAAATTTTGGCCATTCTAAAAGTTGCATAGTAGCGTCTCATTGTTTGTTAATACATATTATCTAATGAGATTTGATGTGGAGCACCTTTTCATATGCTTATTTGTCATCTGCATCTCTTCTTTGTTGAGGTATCTACCAAGGTCCTTGGCCCATTTTTTTAATTGGGTTGTTTTCTTATTGTTGAACTTTAAGAGTTCTTTGTTATTTTAGGTAACAGACCTTTATCAGTTGTGTATTTTGCAAACATATTCTCCTAGTTTGCTCGTCTTCTCATTCTCAGGAGCTGAACTTTAAAAAAAACAAACAATTATTTAAAATTTTTGTCAGGTTATTTGTAGATTCCATTCCTTTGGGACCAAATACAGGAAACTTATTTGTTCCTTTAGTTGTGTCATATTTCTTTGATTTTCAGGTTCGTGTAGTCTTGCATTGATGTCTGCATATTTGAAGATGCCACTTCTTAGACTTAGCAGATTGGCTTTGTGGGGAAAGACCTCTTCCTAGGAACTGGCACAATGGTACAAGCTGAGTGGGATCATGGCAGTGGCAGGTCTTGCACTGGCTCTGGGGGCCCATGGGGTTGTGCAATGGTGCTGGCTCCTGTGGCACCTGGGGCACTGGGTCAAGAACACATGCAGAAGTGCCAGGTCTGGAAGGTAAGCACAGCAACAGAGACTTTTTTATTATGATAAAAAACCATACACATAATATAAAATTTACCTTCCCCACAATTTTTAAGCATACAGTTTTCATTCCATTTGCTTAGAGTTTTAGTTTGCAAGGTTAAAAGGTTCTAGAGATCTTCATGGCTTTTGATGTTAATATGTTTAAAAGCTTGGTAAGACAACTCAGAAGACTATTTTTGTATGGCAGTGATTTTCCTGGGCTGAGATCAGAGGAGAAAATACCGTGATTCTTCTCTTAAAGCCTGGGACACTACTATGTGCATTCCAGTTACCTCAAGACCCCTCCCAGCCTGTGACCCATAGTTCTTTGTGTATAGGTTAGGGCTGGGAGTGATGACATATAGATTTGAAACTGAATACTGGCACTAAACAGCATGTGATTTAAGCAGAACTCACTCTGCCTCTGAGATGTGGCTTTTCAAACTTAAATATAAACTCTTTAAAATTTAATTAAATAGAACATTGAGTTCCTCAGTCACACCCACCATATTTCAATATCTCAACAGTTACCTGTGGCCAATGGCCACCATATTGGACAGTGTGGATATGAGGTTACTTCCATCATCTCGGAAAGTTCCCTTGGACAATTGCTACCTGCCTAAGGTTTTTCTCAGGCTTTGTTATGAATTAGCCAGTTTCTGGACCTGAAAGTATCACCTGGTGACAACTGGGAATCTCTGTTAATTCTGGCATTTGTAAGAGATACTTCGGGGTATGAGGAATCTTTGGGGATCGATGGAATTGTTTGGCATGTTGACTGTGACAGTAATTTCCAAGATGCCTACATCTGTCAAAATCATTAAATTATAGAGTTCAAATGGATGCAATCTATTATTTTTAAATCATACTCCAAAAAGTTGATTGAAAAAAATAAGGAAATATTTCTTTCTCATTTAAAAATATATAATTTTTTAATTTGAAACTCAGCACTGACTTACAGCAAGCTGTTTTCACTAGAACTAAGCCAGACATTTCCTAATTATGTTGCATGACTAACTGCGGGCTCTAGAGGGGCACCCCATAGGCTGAGGTCCCATATCTAGGAAGTGGCCTTTCAAATGCTCTTTAATGCTGGGCTCCTGAACCTCAGCTACTTCTCAGCTTCATCTGAGAGCTTAGATTTTAGCTCCATTGTGCAGTTAAACGGACCAAGGCCAGCTCCCAGCCCACACCCCCCATGAAACTTCCACCTCACCTATCAAAATCTTCAATGGTTCCCAATATTTAGTGTGCATAAAATTTATCTGGGAACTCATTAAGCGACAAACCCTAGTCCCTTCCTTAGCAACTCTAACTTGGAGGGTTACACTCAAGGCCTGAGAACCAGCATTTTAGCAAGAGCTTTGGGTGATTCTGCTGGGCTGGTCCTTGGATTGGCCTCTGGAGAACTCCAGCCCAGAGTTCCTACTGCATTGGGTGCTAGTCTGGCTTTTCTCCAGAGGCTTTATGGAAAGAGATGTGGCTTCAGTTTATGCACTATGTCCTGAGGTCACAATTTAGGAAGTAGAGATAGCAAAGTGGAGGCCCCTGGAGTCATCCAGTTGAGGCAGGATGAGGCACCAGTGAGAGCAGTGGAAGTGAAAATGGTTGGATTCGACAGTAATTGTGCATGTAGCTAATGGGATGGAGCATCACTGGTGCAAAGGCTGATTCCAGGGTTTAGCCTGGTCATTGTACTGGGAATGGTGGCACTTCCTGGGATGGGATGCTCCTGGATGAAGTGGTTCAGGTAACGAAGTCGAATAAAGAGTTGTTGGGCTTAGGGCATGTTGAGAGTGTGGGGAGGACAGGAAGAAGCCTGAGTTTAGTTGATGGTTGGGAGGAAATAGTTGAGAACCCGGGTGGCAGTTTGTAGGTAGAAACTGGGCTGAGAAGAAATGACAAATAGCCCAGAAAGAGGAGGGGTCCATGATGAGATGCTTTGATGGTTGGTGGAGATTTAAAATAATTGTTGAATGGGGGAAAGAATATAGACTAGGAGTCTTGGGTGGCATCTTGGCTCTTTCTTCACCAACTCTGTGACCTTGAGCAGAGTACTTGGGAGCTCTGAACTCAGGATTTTCCAACTATAAAAGTGAGCTAAACCTGCACTGTGGTTCCAGCAGGGTTGTTGTAAGAATTCAAAATGTATGTAAAAGCTACTGAGTATGTTACCATGAGCGGGATTGTCTCTGTGTGCACCCCATGCCATCGTTGCTATTAACCCCAGGGTTACCTCTGGGTGCAGAGCCCTGAAATCCCCTGGCAGTGTGAATGGCTTCATCTCTTGGGAGGCAATGGGAACAGTGCAAGATGCTTGGGCTTCAAATCCAATGTTCTGCCTTCAAAGTCCAGCTGTATCTGAGTGAACTTGTTTTGCCACTTCAGAGCTCTCAGTCTTCATCCGCAGAATGGGAAAATCCCTGCCAATCTGATCTTAGTGCGAGATCTCCTGGGTGTACACAGCAGAAACCCGCTTGAGCCCAATCAAATAAAGAAAAAAGTATTAAAGGGCACAGATGTGTCTCACAGAATCCACTAGAAGGGAAGCACCTTGAGGGCAGGTACTGCTGTATACCTGGCCCTGGAATGGAACCTGGCATATTCTGATTAATATTAATTAAGAAAAACACTTCTGCACGGCAAAGGAAACAGTCAACAAATCTAGGTTAATCTACAGAATGAGAGGGGATATTTGCAAACGACCTAACAGATCAAGGGCCGGTATCCAAGATCTATAAAGAACTTATGAAACTCAACACCCAAGAAACAAACAATCCAATCATGAAATGGGCACAAGACATGAAGAGAAATCTCACAGAGGAAGACATAGACATGGCCAACATGCACATGAGAAAATGCTCCGCATCACTTGCCATCAGGGAAATACAAATCAAAACCACAATGAGATCCCACCTCACACCAGTGAGAATGGGGAAAATTAACAAGGCAGGAAACCACAAATGTTGGAGAGGATGCGGAGAAGGGGGAACCCTCCTGCACTGTTGGTGGGAATGTGAACTGGTGCAGCCACTCTGGGAAACTGTGTGGAGGTTCCTCAAAGAGTTAAAAATAGACCTGCCCTACGACCCAGCAATTGCACTGTTGGGGATTTACCCCAAAGATTCAGATGCAATGAAATGCCGGGACACCTGCACCCCGATGTTTATAGCGGCAATGTCCACAATAGCCAAACTGCGGAAGGAGCCTCGGTGTCCATCGACAGATGATGGGTAGAGAAGCTGTGGTCTACGTATACAATGGAATATTCCTCAGCCATTAGAAACGACAAATACCCACCATTTGCTTGGACATGGATGGAACTGGAGGGCATTATGCTGAGTGAAGTAAGTCAATTGGAGAAGGACAAACATTATATGGTCTCATTCATTTGGGGAATATAAAAGATAGTGAAAGGGAATAAAGGGGAAAGGAAGGAAAAAATGAGTGGAAAATATCAGAGGGAGATGGAACATGAGAGACCCCTAACTCTGGAAAACGAACTAGGGGTGGTGGAAGGGAAGTTGGGCAGGGGGTGGGGGGTGACTGGGTGACGGGCACTGAGGTGGGCACTTGATGGGATGAGCACTGGGTATTATGTTGGCAAATTGAATTTAAATAAAAAAGAAGATGTTAGTAAAAAAAAAAATAATGATTACATAAACATGTCCAAGGGAAAGTGGGTTGTCATGAGGGCTGGGAGATAACAGCCAGGAACTGGTCAAGATTCAGCAGCTACTCTTCTCTCTCCATCTCTCTCTCCATTTCCTCCCTCTTCCCCTCTTCCCTTCCTCCTTCCCCCTCCTCTCCCCACCTCTGCACATCTCTTTCCTGCTCCTGTCTCTGTAAGCAGGCTTCCTACAGGGGCCATCTGTAAGTCTCAGCTTAGAACCTCATGGCCCCGCCTGCCTCTCACTGGCCTGTGTCTTTACTGGGGGAGGCCATTGAGCAGTTATTACCACTGCTCGTCCCATGAACTAGACCCAGATGACCAGAGTCCCCTTATCCCTTCTTTTAAAAATTTTTTTTTAATTTTTAATTTTAATTTTTTAAATATTTTATTTTTTTTTTTTAATTTTTTATTTATTTATGATAGTCACACACACAGAGAGAGAGAGAGAGGCAGAGACACAGGCAGAGGGAGAAGCAGGCTCCATGCACCGGGAGCCCGACGTGGGATTCGATCCCGGGTCTCCAGGATCGCGCCCTGGGCCAAAGGCAGGCGCCAAACCGCTGTGCCACCCAGGGATCCCCAAATATTTTATTTCTTATTTATTTCTCCCTATCCATGAACATGGGAAGGACATCTCTCTCATCATGTAATTCTTTGATTTCTTGCATCAGCAATTTGTAGTTTCCCTTCATATAGATGTTGCACATATTTTGTTAGATTTATAATTAAGTATTTCATTTTGGAAGGGTGCACATATAAATGGTATTGTGTTTTTAATTTGAATTCATAGTTTTTCATGTGGGTATATAGGAAAGCAATGGACTTTTGTATCCTGCAATCTTACTGGAATGGCTTATTAGTTCTTTCAGATTTTCTACATAGATGATCATTTATGACCAAGAAAGCTTTATCACTTCCTTCCAAAACTAATTTTCTTTGCATTATTATTATTAATTACTATTATTATTATTTTTTTTAATTTTTTTTAAAATTTATTTATTTATGATAGTCACACAGAGAGAGAGAGAGAGGCAGAGACACAGGCAGAGGGAGAAGCAGGCTCCATGCACCGGGAGCCCGATATGGGATTCGATCCCGGGTCTCCAGGATCGCGCCCTGGGCCAAAGGCAGGCACCAAACCGCTGCGCCACCCAGGGATCCCCCTATTATTATTATTATTATTAATTACTGCATTAGCAAGGACTAGTGGTGGGAGGGGATATCCTCGCCTCATACCTGATGTTAGGGGGAAAGCTTTATTTTTTTTTCATCATTAAAGCATGATGTTGGCCATAGGATTTTGCAGATATTTTTTATTAAGTTGAGAAATTCCCCCTCTCTTCCTGGTTTACTGATAATTTTTATCCTGAATGGGTGTTGAATTTGTCAAATACTGTTTTCTGCATCTATTGATATAAGATTTTGTCATTGTCTGTTTTTGTCTACTGAAGCAATGGATTGCATTAACTGATTTTCAAATGTTGAATTTGCCTTGTACACCTGGGATAAGTCACACTTGGTTGAGGTGAATAATTTTATATTTTCTAGATTTGATTTTTATACTTTTTAGATTTGATTTGCTAATATTTTGCTTAGGATTCTTGCCTCTATTTCTTAAGAGATACTGCTCTGTAGTTTTCTTTTCGTGTGATGTCTTTGTCCGGTTTTGGTCTATTATGCTAATGCTGTCCTCATAGAACAAGTTAGAAAGTAGTCCCTCTGCTTCTCTCTTCTGGAAGAGATTGTAGAGGATCAGTATAATTTCTTCCTTAAACCTTTGGTAGAAATCACCAGTGAATCTATCTAGGCCTGATGCTTTCTGTTTTAACAAGGTTATTAATTATGGGCCAATTTTTTTTCCTAATAGATGCAAGCCTAGTTAAGTTCATTTCTTTTTACGTAAGTTTCTGCAGATTGCACCTTTCAAGAAATTGGTCCATTTTATCTAGATTACCAAATTTGTGGGCAAAGAGTTGTTCATATTATTTTATTGTCCTTTTTTTTTCTTTTTAGATATTTATTTATTATTTATTATTTATTATTTATTTATTTATGACACACAGAGAGAAAGGCAGAGACACAGGCAGAAGGAGAAGCAGGCTCCATGCAGGGAACCTGAAGTGGGACTCGATCCCAGGACTCTGGGATCACACCCTGAGCCAAAGGTGGACGCTAAACCACTGAGCCACCCAGGGATCCCCTTATTGTCCTTTTAATGTCTGTGGTATCTATAATCATGTCTCATGTTTTTTTTTTCTGATATTAGTAATTTATGTCTGCTGGGTTTTTTTTTTTTTCCTTACTGAGTCTGGCAAGATGTTTGTAAATTTTATTGATCTTTTCAGTGCACTTGTTTTTTATTTTGTTGATTTTCTCTTGTCCTGTTTTCAGTTCCATTGATTTCTACCCTAATTCTTATCATTTTCTTTTGCTTATTTTGGATTTAATTTACTCTTATTCTAGTCTCCTAAGGTGGGAGCTTATATTATTGATTTTTAGATCTTTCTTTTTTTCTAATATATTCATTCAATACTACAAATATCCCTCTAGGTACCTCTCTTGCTGCATCCCACAAATTTCAATAAGTTGTATTTTCACATTCTTCTAGTCCTAATATTTTAAAATTTATCTTGAGATTCCTTCTTTGGCCCACGTGTTATTTAGAAAAGTGTCATTTACTTTCCAAATATTTGGAGATTTTCCAGCTCTCATTCGGTCACTAATTTCCAGTGTAATTCCATTGTGGTCTGAGAAAAGACATTGTGTAGTTTCTATTCTTTTAAATTTGTTAAGTTATAATTTATGACCCAGAATTTAGTCTTGGTGAATGTTCCATGTGTCTATGTTATTCTGCTATTTTTTAAATTTATTTTTTATTGGAGTTCAATTTGCCAACATATAGCATAACACCCAGTGCTCATCCCATCAAGTGCCCCCCTCAGTGCCCGTCACCCATTCACCCCCACCCCCTGCCCTCCTCCCCTTCCACCACCCCTAGTTCATTTCCCAGAGTTAGGAGTCTTCCATGTTCTGTCTCCCTTTCTGATATTTCCTTGGATGAAGTAGCTGATAAATGTCAATTATATCTTACTCACTGATGAGACTTTTTAGTTCAGCTATGTTACTGGCTGACTACTGGATCTATCTCTTTCTGAGAGAGGGGTGTCGGTGTCTCTAATCATGATAGTGAATTCATCTATTTCCCCTTGCAGTTCCGGTCACTTCGGCCTCGCGTCCTGCGACACTCTGTGGTTAGGTGTGTGTCCACGTTAAGAATCGTTACGTCTTCTTGGAGAATCAGAATCAACCTCTCCAACATTATGTAATGCCACCCTCTATCCTTGATAAATTTCCTTCCCTGGACTTCAGCTCTGTCTGACACACAGCTATTCCTGCTTTCTTTTCATCAGTGTTAGCCCAGTATGCTTTTCTCCATCCATTTACTTTTACTCGAATGCGTCTTTGTAATTAAAATGGGTGTATTTTTGACAATATATAGTCAAGTAATGTTTTTTGATCTGCTCTAACGATCTCTGTCCTTTGGTGCATGTAGACCACTGATCTTCAAAATGATTACTGATTGGCTGGATTAATGTCACCATATCTGTTGCTGTTTTCTATTTGTTGCCCTGTTCTTTGTTTTCACTTTTTTCCCCTATCTTTTGTATTTGTTCTAACTGAGCATTTTATGATTCTCTTTTTTTCCCCTTTTTTGGCATATCTGTTATACTTCTTTTTTAAACTTTTTTAGTGGTTGCCCTAGATTTTACAATACACTGGTGACTAATCTATATTTTAACAACACTATACCATTTCATGGGTACTGTGAGTACCTTATAATAACAAAGTGATTCTAATTCCTTCCTCCGATCCCTTTTATCAATATTGTCCTTCTTTACACTTAGACATATACACACAGTATGTACATAAGCATACGTAATTGAATATAGTTTTGCTATTATTATTTTGAACAAACTGTTATGTGTTGGATCAGTTAGGGATAAGAAAAATAAAAGTTTTTCTTTTACCTTTATTTCTTTTTGATGATCTTTCTTTATATAGTTCATGTTTCTAATCTATATTAGTTTTTTGGTGAATACCCACCATTTGCTTCGACGTGGATGGAACTGGAGGGTATTATGCTGAGTGAAGTCAGTCAGTTGGAGAAGGACAAACATTATATGGTTTCATTCATTTGGGGAATATAAAAAATAGTGAAAGGGATCATAGGGGAAAGGAGAGAAAATGAGTGGGAAAAATCAGAGATAAACCATGAGAGACTCCTAACTCTGGGAAACGAACAAGGGGTAGTGGAAGGGGAGGTGGGTGGGTGATGGGCACTGAGGGGGGCACTTGACGGGATGAGCACGGGGGTTATACTATGTGTTGGCAAGTCAAACTCCGATAAAAAATATACAAAAAATAAAAAAAAGATAATCTATATTAGTTTTTTTCTCTTTAAATAACTTTTTAACTTTTTTTTTTTTTTTTTTTTTTGCAAGGTGGGTCTAATGTCAACAAATCTCCATTTTTGTCTGTGTGAGAAACTCTTCGCTTCCACTTTTGGAGGATAATTTCACAGGTACAGATTTGTAATTTTGTAGGGTTTTTCCTCAACATTTAAATGTTTCACTCTACTCGTTGTTTGCATGTTTCTGTATAGGAGTGAGATGTGATTCTTATCTTTGCTACTTTGTAGATAAGTAAGATGTTTCTTGCCTTTGGTTTTCTTAAAGGATTTTTTCTTTATCTTTGATTTTTTTTTTTTTATTTCAAAATTATATGCCGAGGCTCAGAGTTTTGTTCAACACTTATTCTGCTTGACCTTCCTGGATCTGTGATTTGGTGTCTGGCATCAATTTGGGGAAATTGTTATTATTATTTCAAATATTTCTTCTGTTTTTTTCTTTCTTCTCCTTCTGGCATACCCATTATGCATTTGTTATACCTCTTGCAGTTGTCTCATTCCTTGGGTGCTTGGATGTTCTGTTTTGTTTTGTTTTTCCAGTCTTTGTTTTCTTTGCTTTTTGGTTTTCAAAGAATCTACTGATATAACCTGTAGCTCAGAGATTCCTTTGTCAGCTATGTCTAACGTACTAATAAGCTAATCAAAGACATTCTTCATTGTTGTTACAGCCTTTTCCCTTAAATCTCTAGTATTTCTTTTTGGTTATTTCTTGAGATTTTTATCTCATATTGTATGGCCCATCTGTTTTTGCATGCTGTCTGCTTAATCAGATCTTTTAACTTATCATAGTTGTTTTAAATTCTCAGTCTGATAATTCCAATATCCTTGCCGTGTCTGGTTCTGTTGCTTACTTTGTTCAAATGATGTTTCTTGCTCTTTTGGTAAGTCTTAAATTTTTTATTTTCTTGATAGCCAGACATGATGGGCTGGGGACAGGAAACTGCTGTACATAGGCCGTTTAGTAACGTGGCAGTGAAGTACGGTGGGAGAAGGAACATTCTAAGACTTGTGATGAGGTATCAGTATTTAGTGCGTTTGTGCCTCTGGACCAGACTTCATAAGTTTCCTCAGTTTCCCCTCCTCCCTCCTTTAGGTAGCAGAAGATGGCTGGGGAGAGCTGAGGTTGAGTATTTCCCTTTTCACAAGTGGAAAGCTAGAGCCACCTGGGCCTGTGTATTTTCTTTCATCAGATCAGTTTGGCTCTGATAATACCTTAAGGGTGTTGTTGTTATTTTATTATTTTATTTATTTTATTTTATTTTATTTTATTTTATTTTATTTTATTTATTTTAATTTTATTTTATTTTATTTTATTTTATTTTATTTTATTTTATTTTATTTTATATTTATTTCTTTATTTTTTTTAATATTTGTTTGTTTTTTAATTGGAGTTCAATTTGCCAGGGTGGTGTTGTTCTTATTGTTCTTCTTCTTCTTCTTCTTATTATTATTATTTTGTAAATATGTCCCCTAAAAGCAAGGCAATACTTTCCCCAGGTGTTTAATGGAAGAACCTTGGTAATCCTGAGGCTAGAGAAAGACGGGGCTGGGCTAGTGGATGAACAGTGGTAGGTGGGTCTTCCCTATGGCACCTTCCTTTGGGGAATTGTGACTGTGTGTGATTCTTGCCCTGTGTGCTGACATTAGGATCTAACGCTTTGTCAGATGTTGACCCTGCTGAGTTTTGTTTGTTTGCTTGTTTTCTGCTTCTCCCGAGCAAAGACGTGAGAACTTACTGCAAACCTTAGCATTACGGACACCTGAAAGAACTTTTCAGTAGGGCAGTTGGCTTCAGGGGTGTGAAGCCTTCTTCCTTGGACATTGCTGGTCTTTGATTCACAGAATGTCTTACTGATAGGGAATCCAAACCTCTGGTTGTTCAGGTGGGAAACGCCGAGGCCCATAGCTGGGAAAAATGTTTTTCAAAGGATCTAGGGTAAAAAATAAAACAACAACAACAACAAAAAAAAAAAAAAGGAAAAGAAAAGAAAAACACAAAGGACCCAGGGTGAGTTTCTAAGAGAGATGGAATGAAACTCCCCTCCTCATTTGTCCCTTTCAGCCAAATTCACATTCATTTTCCTTGTTTGACATTTTTTACTGGAGGTTCCAGCTAAAAATAGTGACCCAGTTACAAGCAGTTACTGGGAAGCTCAACCTCAGGCATCGGTAGCTGGTTTTGTTTTTTTTGTTGTTTTGATTTTGGCCTTACTCTGCAGGCGCCTTTAACATATGCGTCATTCTCCAGCTGCCTCTGCAGTGTCAGGATGATTGAAAACAAAAGAAGATAGTGCTGAGGCATGCCAGGCTTTATCCAAGGCTTCAGAGTGTTCCTCCAGCCTGGTGGTTAATTGCTAAATTATCAGCAGCTCTGAAGACTTGAGCCTTAAGAGCCTTCTCAGGAGTGGACAGCCACCGCCTGAGCCAGTCACGAATGTGAAGGTTCCGAGAGGCGCTCCCACGTGGGGGCCCGCGCGAGATAGTAGCACAGGAGAAAGGAGGCAAAGTGGGGCATTGTAGTAAATCAGCCTGGTCAAGACTTACTATTTATTGGACATCTGGCCCGTTTAGCAAAAATCACTGGGCACGCAGAGCTGGGTTTTGCTTTCTTTCTCTCTCTCTCTCTTTTTTTTTTTTAAAAAAGCTTTTATTTTAATTCCAGCTAGTTAACGTACAGTGTTGTAATAGTTGCAGATGTACAATATAGTGATTCAGCAATTCCTACATCAGCCGGTGCCCTTCACAACAGGTGCACCCCTGAATCTCCATCAGGTCTTTAAATCATCCCCCGCCCCCCACCCATCAGTTTATTCTCTATAATTAAGTCTGTTTCTTGGTTTCTCTCTCTCTCTCTCTGTCTCTCTTTTCCCTTTGCTCATTTGTTTTGTTTCTCAAATACCACATGTGAGTGAAATCGTATGGCATTTGTCTTTTCCTGACTGTCTCATTTCGCTTAGCATTATACTCTCTAGCTCTATCCAAGTCCTTGCAAATGGCAAGATTTCATTCTTTTCTATGACTGAATAATATTCGAATGTGCTATATACTACACCTTCTTTATCCGGGCCTCTATTTTAGACACTTGAGCTGCTTCCGTATTTTGGCTGTTAGAGATAGTGCTGCTCTAAACATCAGCGTGCATGTGTCCTTTTGAATTAATGCTTTTGTATTCTTTGGGTAAATACCCAGTCGTGTGATTGCTGGATCATAGGGTAGCTCTATTTTTAATTTTTTTGAGGAATTTCCATACTATTTTCTAGAGTAGCTGCACCAGTTTGCATTCCCACCAACAGAGCGCGAGGGTTCCCTTTTCTCAGCGTCCTCACCAACACCTGTAGTCTTTTGTTTTGTTGATCTGAGTCATTTTGATAGGTGTAAGGTGATGTCTCATTATGGTTTTGATTTGCATTTCCCTTGTGGTAAGTAATGAAGAACATTTTTCATGTGTCTGCTGGAGAAATGTCTATTCACGTCTTCTACTCATTTTTTATTATTTATTTATTTATTTATTTATTTATTTATTTATTTATTTTCTACTCATTTTTAAATTGGATATTTGGTTTCTGGGGTGTTGAGTTTTATAAGTTCCTTATGTATTTTGGATACTAACCCTATATGAGTTGAGTCATTTGCAAATATCTTTTCTCTTCCTGTAGGTTGCCTTTTATTTTTGTTGATATTTCCTTTTCTGTGCAGAAGCTTTTTATTTTGATATAGTCCCAATCATTTATTTTTGCTTTTGTTTCCCTTGCCCCAGGAGATGTATCTAGAAAAACGCTGAATGATCAGGTTATTGCCTGTGTTCCCTTGTAAGATTTTTATGATTTCAGGTCTCACATTTAAGTCTTCAAACCATTTTGAATTTATTTTTGTGTGTGGTGTAAGTTAAGTGGTGAGCTGGGAACTAAGGGTTATGACTGGAAGCTTGAAAATTCTCTTTCTCCATTTCTTTGGGTGAATGGAACACTTATTTAGCCTCCATTATCCTTGTTTAGCAAACATTTGCTTCCAGAAAAGTGCATTTTCCTTGGAGGCTTATGTTCCTAGGTTTGGTCATCTGGAACTGATCTTTCCCCCTTTTTCACCAGTTAAGCAGAAACAAGAATGCATTTCTGCAGGGAATAAAGAATTCTCCTGGAGGCTGAAACTCCAGAGGAAATCAGTCCAAATGTTCATTTGCATATCTGAGCTTTTGCATTTTCTTCCTCTCTGCATGCTGGAAACGGGAAAGAAGTACTGACTCAGTGTTCTTAGCACAGCTTTTTATAAAGAATCCATCACCCCAAAAAAATGTTGCCTACCAGAGATTCATCTCTCAATTCTGGGAGCTAACCTTGAGCTAGGAAGAAAGGATGAGGAAGAAGAGATAATAAATCTGCCTCTGCCATTTGCTAGCTGTTATTCTGAGCAATTTTCTTCTCTGAGTCTTACCTTCCTCATCTGTACTATGGGTACGCCTGGTTTTCTTGATGTGAAGACACATTTTTAATTTTGGCCGTGTTCTTGCCTTTTTGAAGCCGGCTGCTTCTCTCCCAGTGTGCCAAGCATTCCCTTAATTTGTTCTTCATGCAATATTGCTTCTGTGGAGAGAGAGAGAGTCGGCTCTACATTTAGCAGAATGCGAGCGAGGAGAGGGGAGGCTGGTTGCTTCTAGTTTCTTGCTCTCTGTCTGCTGATGGGAGTCCCAGGGCCTCGTCATGTTATCTTCCCACTTACAGGTCCGAGTGGGGAGTGCAGATGTACTTCCAGACACCTGGGCATTTCCAGGGCTCCGTGACGTTCTATACACTGGTGCTAGGGGCGTGAGACCCCAAATGATCTTAGAAATACTTACATGCTTTTTAACCCAAAGAATCGCTCTGGCCTCAAAACGTGTATTCCTAGACCCCAAGGCAGGTTCCAGTGGATCTCCCTCCAGATCCATCCCAGTGTGCTCCCTGCCCTTCACTATGTGCTCCTTCTTCTTCTTTTTTTTTTTTTTGATTTTTTTAATGTTTATTTATTTATGATAGTCACATAGAATGAGAGAGAGAGAGGCAGAGACACAGGCAGAGGGAGAGGGAGAAGCAGGCTCCATGCACCAGGAGCCCGACGTGGGATTCGATCCCGGGTCTCCAGGATCGCGCCCTGGGCCAAAGGCAGGCGCCAAACCGCTGCGCCCCCCCGGGGATCCCTGTGCTCCTTCTTCTTGGGGGATGTGTGTAAATTTCAGTTTCCGAGGCCCTAGGCTCAGGGCTCATTCCAGGGACCTGTTATTTGAGTCCTTGGGTAGCCTTTTCCCCCCTCTGGCCCCTACTCTTCCTGGTGTTCTAACAAGGATGAAGTGGGGGAAATGATATGATGTTGGCCATTTGTCTTAACAAATGTACGTGTTTGGGACAGATGAAAAAAGGAATGACAAATGGTGATAATGGTTGAGAATGTGGGCTTATCAGACAATTTTCTCCACTTTTAATAGTGTGTGAACGTTTCCAAGAAAGAAAGAAAGAAGAGGAAGGAAGGAAGGAAGGAAGGAAGGAAGGAAGGAAGGAAGGAAGGAAGGAAGGAAGGAAGGAAGGAAGGAAGGAAGAAGGAAGGAAGGAAGGAAGGAAGGCAGGAAGGAAGGAGGAAGGAAGGAAGGAAGGAAGGAAGGAAGGAAGGAAGGAAGGGAGAGAGGGAGGAAGGGAGAATTGAAGGGTCGAAGGGCTACCCCTCATGCCACCCCACTGGCACTAATAAACATCTCTTGCTCAGAGCAGGGAGTGGGGGGGAGGCTGCAGAATCATTTTACAGGCTTCCTGATTCAACTTACTCATGAACCCAATTGCTTGACTAACTGCCGTGTGCACAGCCATAGGAAAAGTCCTGGCCAGGGGAGCAGTTTACAGAGAGTGAGTTAGCGGTTCCTGCTTTGCCTTCTGTGGCTGGGGTCCCACTGCCCCCTGGGGAGCCGCAGGACAGAGAAGCCAGGCCAGAGATAGCTGGGCTGGCGGGTGATCTTGTCCTTCTGCCACTTAGGAGCTCGACCTCTAGGCAGGGACGGTGATGGTGATGGGGCGCCCACAACTGAACAGCTGCTGTGCGCAGGCCTCCGCTTGGCTTATCTGTACCGCAGCAGCGCTGCAGGGGGCCGGGAGGAGTCGGAGCTGCAGGGGGGCCGGCGGTGGTCCTTGCAGTATTTGCATCCAGCTCTTTCCCAAGACTCCTCCTGCCTGGGGACCTGCCCGAGGTCATCCCGATGGCTCGAGTCTCAGCCAGGACAACAAGCAGACTCAGCAGCTGCAGCTCTGAGCTTGTCTCTGGAGGGAGGAAGGCCTCGCCCTGAAGGAAGTGGGGAGGGGGGGGGACTCTTCAGGAGCCATTGCTCTGTCCCTGAAAAGGTGACAAATTATTTTTAAATCTCCCCTGAAGCTACGTGGTGCTGGTGAAGCCCTCAAGGGGGGCTCCCTCAGCTCACCAGCGGGTCCTGGGCATGGGGGGGGGGGACTAGCGGTTTCTGTGTATCTGCCCGGGGGCTGGTGTTCAGCAAGCCCCGACAGCTCGGGTTTGAATATGTGCCAAATGTGCCATATGGTGTGTGCCGCGTATGCCTGCCTCGAGCGAGACTGATAAGCCCCGACGTTACAGGGTGACACACATTAGGGGACAGTCATAGAAATCTGTGCACGTCAACAGCCCTGGCCAAGTCCTGATCACCCGCCAGGGCCAACGGCTGTTGTAATTCAGCTGTCACGGAGCACTTTGTATCGGCAAAGCCCAGGCCCGCAAGGTCATTGTGCTCTCTCTGCCTTATCAGGCTGTCAGTGCTTGCCCCAAAGGAGAGGTCAGCCCAGGCTTAGGCTGCAGGGTGGTGCTGTAGGGTGATTCCTGGGTGTGGGGCTGGGCCCACCTAAGTTCAAGTTTTTTTTTTTTTTTTAAGATTTATTTATTAGAGGGATCCCTGGGTGGTGCAGTGGTTTGGCGCCTGCCTTTGGCCCAGGGCGCGATCCTGGAGACCCGGGATGGAATCCCATATCGGGCTTCCGGTGCATGGAGCCTGCTTCTCCCTCTGCCTGTGTCTCTGCCTCTCTCTCTCTCTCTGTGTGACTGTCATAAATAAATAAATTAAAAAAAAAGATTTATTTATTAGAGAGAGAGAGAAGGAGAGAGTGAGCAGGATGAGGGGCAGAAGGAGGGAAATTCAAGCAGACTGAGCTCTGAGTAGGGAGCCCCACGTGGGGCTTGACCTCCTCACCCTGAGACCATGACCTGAACTGAAACCCACAGTCCAACACTCAACCTATTGAGCCACTCAGGCGCCCCCCAAAATTCAAGTTCTAATTCTTACACTTATTGGCCACGAAATCGCAGCTGGTTACCTTTCTCCTACTCATAGAGGGGAAAGGACTCTGGGCTCTCCCAGCAGTTTCGTTGTGGAGACCAAATGACCTCACTTTCAAGCAGGAAGGTCCTAACGTCTTTGTATGATTTTCACATTAGGTCTGTCAAGTGCTCTTTGTGTAAATGGACCGGTGCACGCACGTGTTCTGTCCTTCGGGTGTCGAGTGTTGTGGGAGAAATAAGACGTGACGGTTCCTGTTAATTGCAAGGAATTTATATTTCAAGGTAGGACAAGTTATTGACTCAAAAGTAATGGACCTCCTGAGTCAAGGCTTCAATTACATGGAAGCAAGTGGTATAATTAGGGTGAGGGTATAATTTATTATTCAAACCGAGACGCTGCTGGGAGTGGAAGGGGGCGCTCGTAGGCATCAATGCCCGGGCAATGTGTGTGCCCTGGGACTAACCCGGGTGGCCGGGACAAGTGGCCTGCTAAGGGCGGGACGTGTTGCTTCATCTATGCTACAGGTGTGTGCATGTTTAAACCGCCCCGGCTGTCCGCTAGGCCAGGACACACACCTCTTCCTGCATGACCTAGGCCTTTGTTAACAGAAGTGTCCATGGAGAGCTTGCAACTATACCAGGATTCCAGAATTTGTTTCCTGGGAACTGTTTCCAGAGTCAGACGCTTCTCCTCTTTCTTGGAATACTATAGAAACTCCTTAAAAAAAAAAAAAAAAGATTTTATTTATTTGACGCAGAGAGAGAGAACACAAAGAGGGAAAGCAGCAGAGGGAACTCTGATGCTTAACCACAGGACCCTGAGATCGTGACCTGAACTGAAGGCAGATGCTTCACTCAGGTGCCCCCCAAATTCCTGATCATGGCCTACAAGGCCCCACCCAGAACTGGTCTTTGCCTCAAAATTTTTTTTTTCTTGTAAATTTATATTTTATTGGTGTTCAATTTGCCAACATACAGCATAACACCCAGTGCTCATCCCGTCAAGTGCCCCCCTCAGTGCCCGTCACCCAGTCACCCCCACCCCCCGCCCACCTCCCCTTCTGCCACCCCTAGTTCGTTTCCCAGAGTTAGGAGTCTTCCATGTTCTGTCTCCCTTTCTGATATTTCCCACTCATTTTTCCTCCTTTCCCCTTTATTCCCTTTCACTATTTTTTATATTCCCCAAATGAATGAGACCATATAACGTTTGTCCTTCTCCGATTGACTTACTTCATTCAGCATCATACCCTCCAGGTCCATCCACGTCGAAGCAAATGGTGGGTATTTGTCGTTTCTAATGCCTGAGGAATATTCCATTGTCTACGTAGACCACAGCTTCTCTATCCATCATCTGTCGATGGACACCGAGGCTCCTTCCACAGTTTGGCTACTGTGGACATTGCTGCTAGAAACATCGGGGTGCAGGTGTCCCCGTGTTTCCCTGCATCTGTATCTTTGGGGTAAATCCCCAGCAGTGCAATTGCTGGGTCATAGGGCAGGTCTATTTTTAACTCTTTGAGGAACCTCCACCCAGTTTTCCGGAGTTTTGCCTCAAATGTGACCTCCATCCTCACCCACTAGGCTCGGGCCATACCGTGCTCCCCTCTCAAGCCATTGAACGGGCCCTTCTCCTGGCCTGGGATGCTTTTCCCTCAGGTCTTCACAGTGTCTTGGCTTCATAATCCATAGCCTGAATGTATGTAGCCCTCCCTGAGGAGGGCTCCTGCGGCCTTCCAATCCCAAATGGCCTCCTTGACCTCTCTGTTACTTGTGTCATCGTCTCCAAAACGCTCAGCACAGACAATACACACTTAAATAAAAAGCAAAGGAAAAAACAAACAAACAAAAAAACCCTCCTTGGCTTGACGAGGCTTCCGGTAAGACAGAACATGTCGGTTCTTGCTTCCTGTGGCACCTCCAAGCCTGGAATGGGCCCGGCCCACCAGGAAGCCTTGATGAATGAGTGAGCCAGTGGCATGTAGGGGATCCTTTAATCAGGAGCACGGGGACTTCATTCTGGAGGATCCAGCGCCAGTCGTGTTAGCAAGAGGGCGGGGACCGGGGGGTAAAGGGGAGACTCCGAGCACTGCTGTGAGAGGTGCAAGGGGCTCCTGGAGAGAAAAGGTGCAAGAACCAGGAGCGTTGGCATGACCTGCTCACCGGTGTAGACAAGACACTTTCTCTCCTAGTTCCACTGGCTACAGAATGGAAAGGGTGGAACTGGACTGGAACAGGGCTCATTGCCAAGGACCAGGAGCCGCATCAGAAATGCTTCGGGCTCGTGGGCCACGCGGTCTCTGTCACTACTATTCAAATTCGGTCTTGCAGCGCCGAGGTAGCCCCGGCCTGTGAGCGACGGGTGTGCCTGGGCTCAGGGAGACTTGGTCACACGCATAGGCAGCCCGTCACGTTTGGCTCAAGGGTCTTAGTGGCCAAACCGTGCCCTAAAATAGCAACTTCCCAAACGGTCTTCTTCCAAAAGAAGTTCAAAGAAATTTGGGGAAATTGAGGACTTCTCAGAACTTTGTGAGTTTCCAAGAAGGGATGCAGGAGGTGAGGGGGGGAGGGCGGTCTTTTGTCTCCTTCGCCGACAAGTGATCCTGTGCACGCCCTCCAGGGCGGTCCCCGGCATGCTTGGTAGCCCGCTTCCCAGTAGTGTTCAGGGCTCACCTGAGGACCTCGGTGGGGCAGGCCACACGTGCCGGCGGTCAGTGCCCTGGGAGCTGCCCTCAG